>NC_056680.1:68285991-68939491 GCF_018350215.1 Panthera leo | reverse complement strand
CCTTGAAAGTCTATTATTTTGTCCCGGTTGCCAAAATGATGTTTGATGCCTTCCTTTTCACTTTTCTCCTTCAGCTGTGAACTATTTTAGGTTAAGAATTGGGGCAAAGAGGGGCGCCTGGGTGGCTCAGTCGGTTGAGCAACCGACTTCGGCTCAGGTCATGATCTCGCAGTTCATGAGTTCGAGCCCCGCGTCGGGCTCTGTGCTGACAGCTCAGAGCCTGGAGCCTGCTTCAGATTCTGTTTTCCCCTCTCTCTCTGCCCCACCCCTGCTTGTGCTCTGTCTCTCTCTGTCTTTCAAAAATGAATAAACATTTAAAAAATTTAAAAAAAAAACAAAAAGAATTGGGGAAAAGAGGGCACCTGGGTGGCTCAGTTGGTTGAGCGTCCAACTTCAGCTCAGGATCTCACAGTCCATGAGTTTGAGCTCTGTGTTGGGCTCTGTGCTGACAGCTTGGAGCCTGGAGCCTGCTTCAGATTCTGTGTCCCCCTCTCTCTCTGCCCCACCCCTGCTTGCGCTCTGTCTCTGTCTTTCAAAAATGAATAAACATTAAAAAAAAAAAAAAAAAAAGAATTGGGGAAAAGAGGGCACCTGGGTGGCTCAGTCGGTTAAGCATCTGACTCTTGATTTCGGCTCAGGTCATGATCTCACAGTTCATGGGATTGAGCCCCGCATCAGGCCCTGTGCTGACAGCATGGAGCCTGCTTGGGATTCTCTCTCTCCCTCTCTCTCTCTCTGCCTCTCCCTTGCTGGCATGAACTCTCGCAGGCTCTCGCTCTCTCTCAAAATACATAAACATTAAAAAAAAAAAAAAGAATTGGGGAAAAGGATTCCACTACATTTTAAACTCCTTCAGGAAGGCATACACTGAACCTTAAGAATGAAAGGTAGGTGCCCCTACATTTCTGAAACTGTACCAGTTAACTAAGCCACCACCAGCAGCTTAAACCAGAGGCTGCCGCGTGTATGTTCTGGATCTCAGTGCCTGATCTCAGTAGGGGAAGAAGGGTAGCCAGTATTGGGTGTGTGGGACCATTTACAAGTGAGTATGAGCACTTCAAAGGACACGTTCAGCTCCATCGGGCTGTCCTGTCACAGAACTGACTTGCCCTTAGCTCACTGTTGAAACTGGCCTTATAATCACTTCCCTTACCGGCTCCTCCTTTCCTTCAGGGGCTCTCCATCACCCAGGAATCACCCTGCCCTGATGGGATTGCTTGCGAATTCTGGGCAGACTGGGCTTCAGGAAAAGCAAATGACAAGTTCTCAAGTGTGTCACCCATGAACTGTGACAGCTGTGATGTCTGATATCAGAAAAGATAAGAGTCCAGTAGAAACAAGAATCAAAGGCAGGAACAAAATAATGGGGGGCAGGGGGGTAGAGAAAAGGAGTTGACACTGTGGTATGGTATACAAGAAAGTTAAGAGAGTAGATGCCAAGAGTTCTTAGGCAGGGAGCAACTTTTCTTTTTTTGCTTTTCTTATTGTATCTATATGAGGCGAAGACGCTAGCGAACCTTACTGCGGTATCACGTCACAGTATGTGTAAGTCGGGCCACCATGCTTTACGCCAATTATATCTCACTAACCCTGGAGAAAAAAACGCAAAAAACAAAACAAAACAAACAAAACTTCCCCAAAAACGGAGGGAGAAGAGAGCAGGAGAGAAGCAGAGCAAGAGGTACACAGAGGCTCGTGTTTTGTAAACTTTTCAGGGTTTACTTTATTGTCCACCCCTCCTCTACCCCACCACAGCAGATTTCCTCCGGTTTCAGGGGACCTGGAGGTCCTTTTCAGTGAAAACGACTTCTCCCCCAAAGCACACCTATTGTCTTCAAAATCCCCCTTACTCTGGGTTGTAAACATTGCTGAAATTCACATTTCAACCTTGTTTTGTGAGAGTTATTGGAATGCCCTGAATGAGTAAAACACGAATTAAGGAAGCAGACTCCGCAAAAAAGATTTTCTTTTCAACGCAATACGTGAGGGAGCTGGAGGTTCTAAGTCAAGAGCCTTCGCAAACATATTTCTTGCGGTTGTGCCAATGAGAGCTGACGGTATATGTTAATTGGACTTCACGTTAATTTGTAAGCCATTGAAAATGAGAGGTAATTTTGCTCGATACGTATATCTTCAATGCGTGCGATTTGCTACTGCACTTTATTTATTAATACATCATCTCTCATTTAGGGTGTGCCAGAGTAAAGGAGGGAAGTCAGCTGGGGGTAATTGAAGTGTATACAGTGTTATGCCACTGGGAAGCTCATTGTGTCTAAACACATTTTTTAAAAGGCCCATGTTTGGGGTGCCTGGGTGGCTCAGTCGGTTGGGCGGCCGACTTCGGCTCAGGTCATGATCTCGCGGTCTGTGAGTTCGAGCCCCACGTCGGGCTCTGTGCTGACAGCTCAGAGCCCGGAGCCTGTTTCAGATTCTGTGTCTCCCTCTCTCTGACCCTCCCCCATTCATGCTTTGTCTCTCTCTGTCTCAAAAATAAATAAACGTTAAAAAAAAAAAATTTAAAAAAAAAAGGCCCATGTTTGCTTTGTTTGGTATATATCCTGTGGGTTAGATGTAAGATGGGGGAGTATTACATTTGCCTCCTGTCCCTCCCCACCGTAGGATAACTAAATTCTCTAGATTTTTGAGGCAGTCGGTTTTCTTTTGCTTTGACTTGGTTCCCCTAACCTCCTGCTAAGCCTCTCCAGCTTCTCTTTCTCTGGCTCTGCCCTGGGACAGGAGCAAAAGTTTGCATCAACCCACAGCAAACAGAGGCCAATGGTGTTCACGGACACCCCAATAGGATTGTCCGTTGGATCCTCCTGGGCATCCCTTGAAGTGGGCTCGGCCACATTCCATGGTGGCCCCTCTTTCAGCCAACTGCTGTTTAAAGGGATGCAGTGCCCTCACCGACTGGTGAGGATCCAGAGAAGATGACGAAAGTTCAGTGGTACCGAAAGTAAAGACGTGCAAATAATCTTGTGGCACATTTCAAAGTCTTGCCCCGTAAACTAACGGAGAACACTGGAAATAACATTTAAGCTATTTGGGGGAAAGTACCAAAGAGGGGCAACACTTTACAGAGCTTCTAGAGAGCATCCATACTATAATCCCAGGCACCTTTAAAAAAGCCACTTCAAAGATAACTTGGTAGAGCAAAATGGACACGTGCTTCAGGGGCAGAAATAACGATAGGCTGGAATCCTGTGCCAATCGCGTGAACGTGAGCAAGCTTCTTTATGCCTGCAAAGCATACTGAGTGTTAATCCCTGTACCACAGACTCATGGGGAGAGTTCCTCATGTGCAAAGCGACTAGTCCTGAGCCTGGCCCTTGGTGGACAGCCAGCGATTGTGAGTTTCTATCCTTTTGGGAGACATAGCAGAATGGAGGACCCAAGTCTTCTCTATCGGAGAAGCCCTGAGAGGGAATTATACCAACTACAGCCTGAAGGGAAAAAAAGACATGAAAGTAAACATTTAGAATGTGGTGATGGAGAAAGTCTAAAACAGGGCAGTGTGTGGCTTCTAAAATGTGGCTTCTGATGTCCACGCCTGTGGATAACTAGGAAACAAAGGAGAAACTCACATCAAGGATTTCCTTGTTGGCTTTTGGAGATGTGGCTTCTCGTAACTCCTTGATGGCCACGGGAATTTTAACCTTCTCACCTTCTGGGATCCAGAGTCCCTGTGACGAGGAGGGAGAGAAGACATTAACTGGCGACTGTCACACTATGCAATATGCTGACTCACAAGATGCACGGACTTTACCAGTAATACCATCCGAAAGGGTGAGGGACCTTGAGCACAGCTCTGTGCTCCAAGGTCACCAGTGCTAGGAGCCATGACATCTCAGCAGCTCTTTGGCTATATAGTGTTCCATGAATCAGAGTAGTTAGATTACAAAAAACCCAAAGCTTGTGTGAATTATAAAACCAGTGTGGATCATTTTGTCCAGAATTCTGAGATACTGGCTCTGGGTCTAATGGAAATCAGACTTGATATAACAGGATCCAGGAAAAACAAATTAAGAGCTGTTTTGACCTGGGCATTATTTGGATGCTGTCATGCAGTGAGAGGCAGTCCCCCTTCAGACTCCATCCCTGCCACTCACCCCTTTACAAAGTCAATGCTGTCCTCCACGATAACTTTGTTGTCTGTGTACAGGTCTCACAGGACCACTTATATGTCACCAGTATAAAAGATTCCCTCTTGACAACTTGGGGAAAACATCAGAATTTCCCAAACGCTGAGCTACACATAGAGTAGACAAGCTTGATAGACAGTAGACAGCCCAGGACTTTGAATATGCCCACCAACCTGCATCCCCAGAAGTCTCGGTGCCCTGGTGGCCTCACCTTGTACACTGTGCCAAATGCTCCAGAGCCCAGCACCTTGATCTTTTTGAATTCTGTTTCCTTTAAGATCCTCAAGAGAGCTTGGTTGGGAGCTTCTCCGCTGGGCGTAAGAGGCTCAACAAGCTGTGAGAGACAAGGAAGGAGGGTCGCGGCCTCAATGCTCAGGCCCACATGGGAGGAGGTGTGAGCCAGGCTCAGACACAGCCATGTGTGGATGGGCGTGAGCACCAAGAACCCGCCATGCTCACTTGGAAGGAGGAACGCACACCTTCTCTTTAGGACTTCAGAAAAGGTATGCTGGGACAGGGACTCCCTGATACAGCTGTCCTCGCACAGAAGAGCTCCATTTCAACAAATGCAATTTCGATTTCTGTTTCCAGCCAATAAGCCGGACTGAGAGAATTCTGGTGAGGGAAGTTTTGATATTGGTCATTTTGGTAGCCTGTCGGGCCTCCTAACACACACAAGTGCCATTGTGCTATGAGCTGCTACGGGTCCCTCCTGCCAGGGACTCTGGCTTCTGACACACTGCCGGACACAAAGAGGCCTGCCCAAGACCCACCAGTAGAGTGAGTCACAAACAGCTCAAAATGGAACGGCACTATTATAGACAATGGGATTTGCCAAAGTAACATCTCAACATGTGCCTTCACAGGAATCACCAGACAACCTGTTTGCAAGCCCTTCTCCTGTGCATGTACCTGAGTGCTGTATGTTAAACAGGACTCCTATGGCTTTTGTATCTGTGTCGTGAGATTGGCATTTCACTCCAGAGAGGTACCAAAATGTCATTAATTGTTTATACCTGGACATTCAGAGATTCTTTCTGGTTTTTCCATTGTAAGCAATAAGGCATAATAATACAATTACATATTTAAAATAGTTGGCAACACTTGGCAGGAGAGCCTTCGTTCCTGTCTGGGGTTCTGGGGAGAGGGGCACTGGTGGGCGTGCGGCCTGGGCACCTACTCACCTCTCTTTCCTGCAGCAGTCTGCGAAGTGTGCGCTTGCGGACGATGTGGCGTCGGCGCAGAAAGAGGCCCACCCCAAGGGCCACCACCACCACCAAGAGGAGGCCCCCAACAATCCCAGTGGCGATGGATGGGATCTTGGGCCTGGAACAAGAGGGAGACGTGGAAAAGTGAGGTTTGGTGACAGACTCTATTACATTGGCATTGTATGTACTTCCTGCATGTTTTGGTACATTGACATCATTTAACATCATCTCAGAAAATAGATACCATGTGGCTTCTACAGAGAGGAAAGAAAGCAAAGAGTTTCTAGGGTAGTGTTTCTACCTTCTTGAGCATAAGAGGCTTTGCCCCCAGGTTTTGTTTTTTTTTTTTTTTTTTTTGCATTTTTTAAATTGACCTATCATCTGGACATCTCCATATGACTCCTTTTCTTTTCTTTTTTCTTTTCTTTTCTTTTCTTTTCTTTTCTTTTCTTTCCCTTATTTTCCTTTCCTTTTCTTTTTTCCTTCCTTCCTTCCTTCCTTCCTTCCTTCCTTCCTTCCTTCCTTCCTATCATCTATCTATCTATCTATCTATCTACCTATCTATCTATTGAGAGAGCACATGCACACACACACGGGGCAGGGGCAGAAGGAGAGGGAAAGAGAGAATCCCAAGCAGGCTCCACACCTAGATGGGCTTGATCCATGAGGTCATGCATGACCTGAACCAAAATCAAGAGTTGGACACTTAACCAACTAAGCCACCCGGTGCCCTGACAATTATATTTTAATCTTTTAAGAAACCACATAATTCAAAAAGTAACTCAGACTTCAGTAATGCTTTTTATATGAATTTTCATGTATCCCCAGAGTATCTCCATACATACGAAGCCTAGAACATCACATCACATGTATTAAGACATGCATTGTCTACTGGTTTGCCTAGGTGAAGGGACTCTTTCCATAATGTTGAGATTCTTCAAAGTGTTCTTGGCTTTCAAGATGGGATGACAGCCATGTGGAATGCTTTACGAATAAGCTTGGGGGGAGGTTATCATGTGATAGGATTTCAACATAAGAAAGATCATTGTCATAAATGAGTGATGTCACCATGCAACATCAAACCACTCTGCCACATTCTTCTTCCCACAAAGGTGGTGTTTGATTCAGGGACAGCAAAAACTCAAAACTCAGGTTCTAGAGCTCACTGAGGAAACAACCATCTGAATTCATGGGTTCTGAATTTAGAATCTTCAAATTCCATAAATATAATCTGTATTTATAGATTCTAGAAATACTATAATACAATCTTCTAGTCCTATAAATATAATCTGTATCAATTTAATATAAAATAACTTAATTTTACATATTAAAATTCTATAAAAATCATCTTAAAATTATTGTTCTCAAGTATCTATTCTATTTGAATTTCTGGCAAACTTCGTATTTTTAGGAAGAAATGTTAAAGAACATCAAAGATTAATTAGTATCATTAGCACATAAGTATCCCAAGATCCTTACAAATTGCTTGTAAGTGAGTCAAAGGTACTTCATGACAATGATATTTACAACACTTTCTTCTCAGTGAGTGAAAAAGTCATCTCCTGCCTTATCCCATCTCCCCAGTGAATGCACTTTGGATTAGTGAGTTTTTATTATATTGAAAAGAACACCAGAAAGATATAAAGAATAATTGGTTACAGACTATCTGTTCCATGGGGAGCTGTAGTAAGGGTGAGTGAATAAAAAAGGAAGAAAAACATAAAAAGAGTAAATATCACAAAGAATGGCCATTGGCTAGTTTCCAGGTGGGGCTTTGACGGAAAACCTCATTACAAAGGTACCGAGTGTAGCATGAAGATAGGACAAATTTTGCTGACATCCCGGTAGGCTCAGCGAAGAGGAAGCGAGAGACCGCCTAACTTGTCTTTAAGGTTTCACTTGAGAGTAGGGTTAATTCTGGGGCAGAAGAGTCAGCTGACAGGGAGGGCAGGTTATTGAAGGGATTTTGTAGACATGACGAGAAATGGAAGAGATGGAGATTTGGTTAGCGTTGGGGACGTCAGGAATGACAAAGAGGAGGCTTGTACATCATTCTGATTCCTCGCTAGACAGTGTTGGTCGATAACACCACTCTGTCCTGAGGAGTCTGAACAGCCATTCCCGATTCTGCCTTTCCTAGTGCAGCATTTCAAGCAATGATAGCAAATGAATCAGAACTGAAATGCTAGTGGAAGTCATTGTTTAGAAAAGGGAAGAAAGTCCCCCCAAGCTGGAGCTGTCATCACACAGGAAGGTTTGTGATACGGTCAAATGGATCATCAAGCAGGAAAAGAAGAGAAGCTAGAAGGAGGCTCTAGCAGAACTGGTGTGACCAAGAAGTCATAAATAGACTCCACATAAAGAGGAGCACTGTGTACCAAGTACGAGCTGGGCGTGGAACAGGCCCCAGGGCTCACATCCTGCATCCCTTCCGCCGAAGCACACGACAAAGTAGGCACGGGAGAGGTGGGTGCAACCAGCAGGATGGTCTCTGCCAGGGATGCTATGCCAGCCCAGAGAAGAAATAAGAACTGTGAAGGTAGGGGCACCCAGGTGGCTCAGTCGGTGAAGCGTCCGACTCTTGATTTCGGCTCAGGTCACGGTCTCACAGTTCATGGGACTGAGCCCTACCTCGGGCTCTGCGCTGACAGTGCGAAGCCTGCTTGGGGTTTCCTCTCTCTCTCTCCCTCTCTCTCTCTCTGCCCCTCCCCTGCAAGTGCTGTCAACATAAAAAAAATAAACTTAAAAAAAAATCTGTAAAAGGGGTGTCTGGGTGGCTCAGTCGGTTGAGCAGACCTCTGACTTGGGCTTAGGTCACGATCTCGCGTTTGTGGGTTCAAGCCCCATGTTGGGCTCAGAACCTGGAACCTGCTTTGGATTCTGTGTCTCGCCCTCTCTCTGCCCCTCCCCTGCTCGTGCTCTGTCTCTCTCTGTGTCTCAAAAAATAAGGTAAAACATTTTTAAAAATCTGTAAAAAAAAGAACCTGTGAAGGCAGAGGGGAATCAGAAATGCAGGAAAACATAATCTGTGCAGATAGAGTGTTTGGTCATTTCTGAGAAGGTCCACTAGACTCAAGTAGAACACTTACCCATCTGTTGCACAGCCTTCAAGACCTGGCCCAGAACAGCTGTGGGTATTGAGGGAGAAATACACATTTTGATCATAAGTCAACGTGCTTTAAATTACTCTCAAATCATTAAAATCACCATGAATCTCAATTTGGGGGGCAGCAGTTAATTATTTATTTATTTTGCATTTATTCATTCGTTCATTCACTCGGCACGTATTTTTGAATGCTGCACTCTCTGACACAGATTGTTCTAGCATTTAGCAAAGTGGACATTTTCTGGCCTCTGTTACTGAAATGCGTTCATGCGTACTTTATGATATAGGTATAGCTGTCTCATATCTGGCTCTAGGATGTCAGTACAGGCAGGGGAGGAGAGGCGGCCAAGACTAGAGCCATACTAATTAAGGGGTAGGAGGAGAGGAACCGATGTGTGAGAATGAGTCTCAGGGGCAGGGCAACGGCAGTGATGACTTCAGACCCTGGAATCCAGGGGCAGTACGGGAGCTGGTTTCCTCTCCTCCCACAGGACTGAAACGTCTTACATACAGCAGAGACGGCATTGGTCTTAAATGACTCTTGAGAAGCTGGGTGATCGTTCTAGTGAGGGAGGCCACCGTCCCTTATTTTGATTACAGAATGATATAAAAAGGCAGAATACATTGGCTTTGAAGTATGGCAACATTTGCCAAGACAAACATCAGTAAGAAAACAGAATATTCCAATTAAATGCAAAAGACAACTCATGCTGTTGCACATGGATGGACCTAGAGAGAATTATGCTAACTGAAACAAGTCAGACGGAAGAAGACAAATCCCGTAAGATTTTATCTATATAATGGAGACTAAAAAAATAAAACAAACGAACAAACAAACAACAGCAACAGACTCATAAATACAGAGAACAAACTGGTGGTTGCCACAGAGAAACAGGGGGGGATGACTAAAATGGGTGAAGGGGTTAAGGGGTACGAGCTTCTAGTTATAAAATAAATAAGACATGGGGATGAGAAGTGCAGAACAGAAGATATAGTCCATAATGTAATAATTTTGTCTGGGGACAGATGGTGACTATACATATTGTGGGGAGTACTGCGTAATGTATAGAATTGTCAAATTGTTATGCTGTACACCTGAAACGAATAGAACATTGTGTGTAAGCTCTATATCAATTTAAAAAAGGAGATGTGGGACACTACCATTTCATGGCCTGGTTAAGGATGAAGGACTACATTTCAAGTATGTGACCAGGCCAGAGGCGCCTGTCAAGCACCCCATTTTCTACCTCAGTCAAGGGCTGGGATTTGTACACTCCTCCCGGAGGGTACGGTCTGTTCCCTCCCCCATTTTCAAGCTGTCCTGCTCCTTTCTCCCCAGTGCCTTTGGGCCTTCCTTCCTACACCCCCCCCCCCCCCCACACACACACAGGCTTTTTCAGGAAGTGGATGCATGGGAGGCCTCCCTATTTCACACTCTATTATCTCCTAGGGAAACCAAAACTCAAAGACAAAAGGCATCACTAATGAGTGACCACTGATAAACTCCCCGCTCACTAGCTTTTTCTCCCCAACAATGCCCCGCAGTCTCCAAGAGGGAATACTACACAAAGTGAGTGCAAATTGAAATTGTCCATTTTGGGACCACACGCGGGTTTTTTTTTGTTGTTTTTTCCGTTTTTTGTTTTTTTTGGTTTTTTTTGGCAGCCTCTGAAGGTGCTGCGGGGGAAACAGCAGGGGTTACTAGGGAGAAGCTACTGATGCAGAAGTAGCTCAGGGGGAAAGAAAAGCCAGTTTACATCTGAAGAGGTGACTTGACAAGGACAGTGACAGGACAGGCGCTGGAAGAGTCTTGATTTGAGTACCGAGCTCGAGCCCCTTGGGAAAGCTGATAACACCTTTGCATAATTTTGCAGAAACAATTGTTGAATATGAAGTAAAAGAGCCCATATCACGCTATCATTTAACGTCTTCAGAAAACTTATTCTCTGTCCTCTACTTGACTTCTTCTTTTTTGGTTACATACAATGAAAACAGGAAACATTCTGCCCGGCGTCGTCTGCACCACAGTCAGGCTGTCACTCACCCGTAGGTACAGTTTGAATGGCACAGGTGACACATGCGATTGGCATCCGCAAACTTCCAGACCAGGGTGTTGTTTTCTCCCATGATGCCAGCCGGGCAGGTCTTGACGCAGTGAGGGCCGTCGATGTAGTGTGCACACTGCACGCAGCTGTCTGGTCCCTACACCAAGACGGAGAGAGACAGGTCTATAGGTTTCCTTCTCCTTCGAAACTGAAGTAACTTTTTACTTATAATACTTTGTGTGAAAAAGAAGTCAAACAACAGACGTTCTTAAAGCAGAAACACAACAAGCTTGTCTGTGACTGTGAACCACTGTTCACAGCCTACTGAGAAGTCTTCAAATGCACTGACGATATAACAACGGAAAAGAAACTATACTGTACGCTTCGTGACAGTTTACTTAACAGACTGTGGGCAAGTTTCTTTGTCAAAACAATCCTGATGAGTCGACGTGTACGTTTACATCTCTATCGCTCAGATGGCATTGTTTGCATATCATATCTGAACTTAAAGAGCAACTATGTGGGAAGCCAGGCTTGCTGAGGCGAACTGAAGAAAGCCCACATCTATGTTTCTCCAGGGACAAGAAGGCAGTAAGTGGAAGTAAGCAGTGGGGGCATAAGTAACTGTATACCGTGTTTATTTGATTCCGTTTCCTAAACTCCGAAAAACTCACAGAAGTGAAACTTGACTATTCGGGTTGTGCCCTACATCAAGGGAGTGAAATAAAGCTGGTAAGGAAGGATGTGCTCACTGGTGACGTTCTCTGATGTCTCCGTTTTGTCCAAAGACTGAGCGTTCCCAGAATCAGAACGGTCAGATGACTAAGTCAGAATCACCAACGGACTTATTTTAATGATGACAATTTAACCGAACACCATGTAAACTTATAAACCAATGGTTTACTTTGTAAACTGCCTTGGTAGCAGCCTACACCTCAAAACACAGCCTTCAGCCTGATTTAGAGACAGCTTTTGAAAAATGTGTTCAATTAGAAGGTTTAGATATGGCTGTTGAAGCTCAAATACAAACAGAACTCCTTATAAATAATATTGAGAATGAACAACATTGGAACATTGGTGTGAGGAGGACCTGAATTCTCACGTATACTCTTTATGTAAATAGAAACCTGAATTTTGAAAAGTTTTGCTAGATGTTTCTTTAAAAAATTTTTTTTAACGTTCATTCATTCTTGAGAGACACAGAGACAGAGCATGAGGTGGGGAGGGGCAGAGAGAGAGAGAGAGGGAGACACAGAATCCGAAGCAGGCTCCAGGCTCCGAGACATCAGCACAGAGCCCAATGCGGGACTCGAACCCACGAACTGTGAGATCATGACGTGAGCCCAAAGTCAGAGACTTAACCGACTGAGCCACCCAGGTGCTCCACTAGGTGTTTCTTTAAGAACTCTTCAAATAATTATGAATGAATGTTAAATAAGAATCTGATGATGTTTGATTAAGATGACGAAGCAATGATGACAGATGTCAGAAACAGTGAACACTGGCTGTCGATGTCCCCAGCCTCCCACAGGCATCCCTGGTTTTTGGTAAAAGAGTAGATGTTATTAGATTTGTTGGAGGGTGTTGGACAGAAAGGGTGAGTGCTCCTACAAGGTGGGTTGCGTGATGACGTCAACTCAACCACAGCCTCTGTGACCCAGCTGGGAGGTCACAAGGCCCCCTGTATGGGCATGGCTGCCTCTTTGGTAGCCGCAGAGTGATGCTGGATCATTGCTGTGGTTCTGCTGCTTGGGAAGGCTTTTCCCTTGGACGTATGAGTGAATAACATCAAACGTGCTCCTTACTCGTCCTGTGCAGGTGATATTCATGGCCTGGGGCAGGCATTCTGGATGGCACTGTATGCACTCGGAATTCTCCACAAACTCCCTTGGCTCCCTGAGAGAAGAAAGAAAACTGATCAGTGCTTTCTCTAGAGATCCTGATTCAAAATGCCGGCAGGTTACAACTGTCTGAGTTGCAATTGTCTGAAATTTCAGGTGACACAGAACACCTTTCTCAGAAATGCGAGAAAAATTTAGGTAAACATTGAACGGTAGGGAATCTAGGATTATATTGCAATATGATAAACCAATTTTGTTAACTGAATCCATGGTCATCTCCTCTCCGAATAAATGCACAAGCTTCATTTATAATCAAAATATCTTCCCTACATTTTTCTATAAGGCACAGTTTTTGTCTATTAGGCAAACAGGTCAACAAATGAAAAAAGTAATAGTCCGGAAGAGGTGACCACCTCCCCCACCCCCCACAATATCAGATTCATGGATATTTAAATTAAGCTAGAAGGAAATGGTAACTGTAGATTGACTCACAGGAAAAGGAAGGAGAGATATTAAAACATACTCAATGATTATTAATAAAAATAGGAAGTACGGAACACAGGTGTGAACACTTTTGCTTGAACTAGTTTCCCTGTTCCTCAAAGACGTATGGGTCCACATTAAGCAAGAAGATGATGTTTGATTGAAAAGATAAAACAGTTGTGACAGCTATTAAGACTGAATGCCGCCTGGTAATTAACTGCAGGCTTTCGCGCCAGTGAACAAGGAAACACAAGGAATGTTTACACCCCGCAACATTTCCCCAAGTCTTCCCTTATGTCATCAATTAAACCAAATGTGCCCAGTTTTTCCTTCCCTCCTTCTCTGGGTCATGATGCCGGCTGGAGGAGCCCATCTTGCAAACTGAGCAAGTGCTGTCTAAAGGCATGGGCACCAACAACATGGTGGTTTTAATTCCCTCTCCCTTTAAAAAGATGTAGAAAACACGACATTTACGTCTATTCATAGCAGTAAGGATTGCATTAATATTGTTGAATTACACAGAGGACTCTGCTAGGTTACTCGGCGTCTTTGCTAAAGGATTCCTACAGAATTAGACTTGGTCCTCTCATTCTGATCCTGAATATTTCTTTTTTTTTTTTTTTAATGTGTCTTTATTTTGAGAGAGAGAGAGTAAACACTAGTTGGGGAGGGGCACAGAGAGAGGGGGGCAGAGGATCTGAAGTGGGTCCTACGCTCACAGCAGTGAGCCCGACACGGGGCTCGAACTCACAAACTGTGAGATCATGACCAGAGCCGAAGACAGACGCTTAACCGACTGGGCACCCAGGAGTCCCCTGAATATTTCTGAATCCGTGCTGTGGCCCACGCCCTGATAGCAAAATAAGAAGGAAGATTTCCTGTAGCCATTTGTAATTCCTATGGCTCTCTCTCACAAAATGTCTCCTTTTCTTTAAATTAAAAAGGAAAAAGCCTCTGCTTCTCTCTATCCTTATATTTTACTTTCCTATTAATTTATTTTTAGTCATTATTTGTGGTTATTTGTGGTCAGAGCTTTACATCAATATCAAGATTCCCACAGAATCAAGCAACTGTACTTTTAACCGATAGCCAAAAAATCCAACAAAGTTTATATGATTGTTTATTTCTTTGTCCATGGTTATGTTTCAAGTTATTTGCACTGTTCGATATTGGTTGAACATAAAACAAAAATTAACCAGGAAATATAATTTGTATTACTATATTCTGACACACCAGGAAGAATGTACTGCAAAGAAAAGTCTAAGTGACTGTGGTCTTGGCCACATGAACTATTTATGGCTTTTCCATTTCTCTTGGGAACTTTGTGTGGCTTTGAAAGAGATTAGATATTTCCAAAACCGAGACTCTATAAATTAGTGGATTGGATTAAGTAATGCAAAAAGTTTGTTCATTTCCTTTGGTGATTAACAGCTGTCAACAAATAAACAAAAACGAAGGAAAAAGAAAAAAAGGAAAAGTATCAAAGTGAACAACAGTAAACTTATAAAAACAATCACCTTAGTTTTTATCAGAACAAAGGGGTTACAAAATAACCTTACCCCTCCAGAACATTGCACTTCTCCACACACTCCTTGCCACGGGTGACATTTTGGCAGGACACGCAGTCTTTCGGCTCCGGGCCCCAGCATCCCTCTGACGAGCATAATGGATGACAGACATGGCCTATCGCCTCTGAGAAGACACAGGGAGCCACAAGGAGTCAGCTAGGGGACAGCGACTAGAGGGGCCAGTTGAGACCACACCTGTAAATGAGGCGCTGGGTTCTCTGTGACCCTGAGCTGCACAGACATGCTGGGGGTCCCTGGAAGAAGCAGTGACACAAAATGGGCTTCTAGAGGCCAACTTCAAGTTCCCTTTTCCGGACTGGGAGTCAAGGGTTCCTGGTCCGGACCTGGGTAGCACTTTGCTGATGAGTGTCATAGCTGATGGAGACACAAGGGAAGGTTTGTGGTTCCTTGCCGTGTGCTGGGCACCATGTCAAGAGTTTTATATACAAAATTTCACCTCATTCTCTCACTAGCAGTGGGAATCACTGCGGTCTCCATTTCATGGATGAGGAAGCCAAAGCCTAAAGGTATTAAGTACATTGACCAAGATCTGGAAGCTAGGAAGGGCTAGAGGCAGAATTTGAACTCAGATCTGCTTCTCCCAGTGACCAGGGTCTCGGTAAAAAGAAATGTGCATGGCCTGGCTTCAAGAGAAGCCTGTGGCTCTAAACTCAGATGAGGAAATGTCGCTGTAAAATGCTCATTCTATCTGCATGCGTGTGTGTATGCCTCTATGTGTTGCCAGCTAGAGTCATTAGAGGCTGAAATGAGCAGGGAGAACGGCTGAAAGGTAAAATAATTAATGCTGAATTTAGTTCTGTACGTTACAAATAATTGACAGCTTAAACCTCCAGGCAAATTCATCCTACGAAATGTGAATGATCTAGAAACAATTCCGGTGAACTTCCCATGATAACTTCACATGTAGGACTGTACAGATTTATTTTAATCTGCTTCTTTAGGAATGAAAAATATAATTTAAATGTTTGGGAATCTTCTAAATCAACATACATGACCCACGTGAACCATCTCCATGATCAACCAAAGTGATTACTTACTGCAGCCTTTTTCATCTTTGTTGTTTATAATTTTGGTTTTCTGACTTGAAGTCCCAAACAGTTTTTTCCAGTTTATTGTATTTGCATAGCACAATTTTTGGTTTCCTGAAACGATCACATCTCCATCACTTATCTCCTTGAGGGAGCGTAATCCCAAGGACGTTATGTCCAGGCCGACAACCGCAAGAGAAAACTGACCACTACAGTGGAGGGAAGAAAAATGTGAAAAATGACCAAAAAATTCTATCACTAAAAGCTTTATTTTAATTTTCTTCTGGACCACCTTATATGTACTACAGTCCCCCTCCCAGTGACTGTAAGTCATATTGCAGGAAGTCTGTATTGCAACTTTTGAAAATGACAACGGATTTTTTTAAGCTCCTCCAGGGAAAAGCTAGTTCCTTGTCCATTTACTATCTTTAACCCCAGTGGAATACTGAAGGTGAATAAATATTAATGTCATTATTATATTTACTGCATGTTTTTTTTTTTTTTTTTTTTTGCCTGGGAATTGAACAGCATCTTCTTCTTTTTTAATGTTTATTTATTTATTTTGAGACACAGAGCAAGAGCATAACAGAGATGGGGGAGGGGGAAGGAATGCATGGGAAGGGGCAGAGAGAGAGGGAGAGAATCCCAAGCAGGCTCCACACTGTCAGCACAGAGCCCAATGCAGGGCTTGAACTCACCAATCTGAAGATCATGACCTGAGCCTATAGAGAGTTGGACACTTAACTGACAGAGCCATCCAGGTGCCCCGAGAGCACGTTCTAATCCCTCAAATATCCAAATACACTTCAAAAATCATAGGTTCATTTTTTCCATCCACCCACCTACCCATTAATCTATCTTTCCATCCACTCACCCATCTATTGATCCATTTGTCCATCTACTTATCTAGGCAGGCATGCTTCCATCCATCCATTTTTCCACCTATCTATCCATCCATCCATCCATCCATCCATCCATCCATCCACCCATCTATCCATCCTCTCATCTATGCATCCATCTACCCACTCATATATCCATTCATCCATGGATTCATTCAACTATCCATCCACTCAGCTATCTATCCATCCATCCATTGATCCACTGACCCATCAATCCATCCATTAACCCATCCATCCATATATTGAACAAACATCTGAACCATCCAACTCTGTCTGTGCTAGAACTCTATAAGACTATCAATATGTTTTCATCAAGAGACTGGATAAAAGTAATTCAGACTAAAAGGAGGGAAATCCTGAACCACCAGGAGGAACAGGAAGGCAAGAAAGCATCTGATGGGGTGCTGAGAACCAGGAGCTACTGCTGGAGCAGAAACCTGGAGGTGAGGAGGCTTGGGCAAGGGATCTAGGGAGGGTGACAGAAGATCTTGCACACCTTGAGCTTGGTTGTTGTGTGCAAATGATGGGGAACTACAGGAAAGAGACTTGCATTTTTAGGAAGCTCATTGGACACCAGGACAGGGAATAGACCAGCTGAGGCAGCACTCAATGAGGAGACATCAGACAGGAGATGACAAAAGTTGAATTTGGAGACCCCTCCTCTCCTTGTTTCTCTTTCTCTCCTGACCCTTTCCTCCTTCTCCCTTCCCACAACCCGGCTCCTGTGGAAAGCTAGGAGCCCTGTGTTGAAGACCTGTAACTCTACTGTTTAGGAATTTTCTCTCAACATGTGCCCACAGAAGCCTAGGCACTGGGACAAAGCTGGTGTCTTCCGTGCAGGCCAGACCTGGCTCTGATGAGCTGTACCTGGAGCCAGCGATCACCCTGCCCCAAGAGGGACTGTGTATTTCTGGACTTCTCATAAATGTGAAAAGGTAAAAAAAAAAAGTAATTCTAATTTTGTTTAAATTCCGAAATGTAAGCCAACTGGCACCTGCCAGTCACTTAAGAAAATGGATCTAATGTTTATTTATTTTTGAGACAGAGAGAGACAGAGTGAATGGGGGAAGGTCAGAGAGAGGCAGACACAGAATCTGAAGCAGGCTCCAGGCTCTGAGCTGTCAGCACAGAGCCCGACGCGGGGCTCGAACTCACAGACCGTGAGATCATGACCTGAGCCGAAGTCGGACGCTTAACCGACTGAGCCACCCAGGCGCCCCAAGAAAATGGATCTAAATCTCTTGTCTCTATGAAAGAAGTGGTTCAAAAGAAGTGGTCTTGAGAACTCAGAACAAAGGGGTCTTTCTGGGAAGCAATGATTATTATCAGAGATGCACAGCCAAGAATGTTTTTAAAAAGCAGTATATATTTTATGTGTACTGTACTCTAATTTTCTTTAATATAATTTTAAAATGTTCATTTCTTTTGAGAGAGAGAAAGAGAGAGTGCACATGAGCAGGGGAGGGGCAGAGAGAGAATCTGTCAGTGCAGAGCCTGACACAGGGCTCGAACTCACAAACTGTGAGATCGTGGCCCTGAGCCGAAATCAAGAGTAGGATGCTTAACTGACTGGAGCCACCCAGGCGCCCCGTGATTTTCTTTAACATTGAGTGATATTATGTCGTCGTTTTAAAGGACAATTAATGAGTAATAGTTCTCAGCATCAGACTGTTTCCAAGGCAGGTCTGACAAAGAAATTCTCAAACCATTATTACTCTGAGCTATATTCAAGATGCTTCTACGTGAGTATGCCACTGTCGGAGTTGGAAAAGGGGAACCCCTGAACCAGTCGTGTATTAAAAAGTCTGTCAGCCCCCTCTGACGCGGTGTGCTCATAAGGACATGTCATTTCAGGACTCCTCTTACCAAAACACGTACAACCTCCATCGAATCATGAGAAAACATCAGCCCTTCCACAAAATGCTTGGCCAGTACTTTTTAAAAGCGTCAAGGCCATAAACGAGATGAAAAGACACAGGGACTGCTACACATTGGAAGGGACTAAGGAGACACAGCCACCAAGTACAGTGCAGGGTACTGGACTGCACACTGACACGTGGCATTCACGAGCAAACTGGTGACATCGGAGTGACGTCTGGTGGTGGAGGTCACAGCAATGTGCCGATGTTAATTTCTTCCTCTGCCTCCCGTGCCACGCTTAGGTGAGAAGCTGGCTGGAGGACTGATGGCAGCTCTCTGCAGGATCTTTGTAACAGCTGTAGAAGTCTAATTTCAAACTCTTCTGTAGGTCTTATTTAAAAAAAAAAGTTTTGCTTTTTAATCTACCAGGCTTTGGCTCGGGTCAACTTACTGTTGCTTTGTTCTTCCACGTATGATTTCTAGGTTCTCGAAAGCATGGAGGTCAGTCCTGTTTTCAGGCCAGGCCTGAATCAGCAAAAACCCTACAAAGGGAGAAGGAAGGCTCAGACACGCACCGCTTATATAACGTTTCTTTTTTATGAGACATTTTAGGATTCTCGAGAGACTGTAACAGGACCAAGAAAGGTGAACATCTGATTGGATTCTTTTTCTAATCTTTACCTTACCCACGTGTTGATACAAGCCAAGGCACAATTAAACAGCGGACATCCTGCCTCTGACGTAGAATCCCCCGTCCCTCCCTGCATCTCTCTCACCACCCAACACCCCCACAGGCTGTCCCGTGGTGCCATAGTCCTGACAGCCCTCCTGGGCTCCGTATCTGATGGCCCAGACTGGCTTCTTGATGACAAGTGCCATGTCTTAAGCTGTCACAGAATGAGATTCACAGATTTTCCTGACTTAATTCCAATATTCCAAACAATCTTGTTATTTAGGTCCAATTATTCCCTTTTTTATGGATGAAGGCAGTGGAGCTCTGATGGCAGTCATGGACCAAATGTTGGCCGGTGGCCGAGCAGGGACGTGAAGTCCAGTCTGTGAGGCTCGAGAGCCTGTGCTGTTCCTTCAGCACTTTGCCTTTCCTCTCCCTCTACCCATGAAAGTCACTGGGCCATCAGGACGGCTGGCCGGGGCCGAGAAGACAAGGACACAAAATCGGGAATGACTCAAGTCTTTGATTAAAGTGTTTATTTACCCTTCATGTGCAGGGGAAAGCGCATTGTGAAAATGATCAAAGAACCCATTAGTCATTAGTGGTAGACGTTCAGAAGAAATGTCCTTATGCCAAGAGAGAAGAGATTACATCCACAAGTTCTCTCTGTACAACACCCATTTTCCATTTATGTTGATGGATATGTTAGCAGCACACACCTGTAATTTCCTTTACAGTTTTTAGAATATCCAGTTCCTTTGGATCTAGAGGTGGAGTATGCGTGAAGGAGTCACTGAAACAAGCAACAGAATGATTACTGATTAACAATCTCGTCCAGTGAACAAAGTGGATTTTGTGTTTCTCCCTACCAGTGCCTTAATCTGTTACTTACCCTCTAAATGCTACTGGCAGGATATGAAGATCTCCACTGATCGAGGTGCAATTTTTGAAGTGTTTAATATTTGTAGCATTGATGGAAAGTGTGTCTTTAAATTCACCAATTCCTATTCCATTACAAACTATAAAGAGAAGGGAGATGTTTATTCCATTCACATATGTTGGATTAAGAGTAGCTAGGGATCTACAGGCAGAGGGAAGCAGGAAGGGAACTGTAGCCATGAGACTATCACTGCCATGCCATCATTCATTCATTCAACAAACATTCACGGAGGCCGGCTGGGCACCATAACTGTGGCAGGGCTTGGAGTTAAGCGGTTGGAGAAGGTGATGTTGTCCTCGTTGATTGCCGTTGCTACCCTCAACTTGGGTTCTCTTCCTCACGATCTCCCTCCTAGACTTAGTCTAATTGCTCTTAACTACTCTTGCTTCCTCTGGTTTGTGTCCTTGGCAGAGCAATCCACGGGCTGCCACCAGCACCACCTCTGTCCGGCTCTCGTCAGGGCATTCCCCTAAAACTCAACACCTTTCCATTGTTCTAACCTGGTTACGTCTTTGTCATCAGTCTTACAGAAACAATGGGCACAGATTTTTTTTTTAATTAGTAAGAGTAAGGTCCGTTCCTCTGAGGATGTTGAAAAATAGAATAAAGGGACCAAAATGACCAGAAATTCCACTCTAGGATATTTTGAAAAGTGTTCCTTCCAGCTACCCTCCGTGGTGATGACACGCCAGATATGTTTTTTTTTTTTCGCTTTTTCTGCTGTGAACATTCCTCATATCATATAAACTATTCGTTGAAGGTGATTGTTAATGGTTGTCTTATATTACATCATAGGGAATACTGTAATAACTTTTATCAGATTAACTGCTTTTCTTCCCCTGTGTTTATGTGAGCCAAATGCTTTGATCTGTGTCCTATTGCTACATCAGTCTCAGATGCCCTTTTCCACACCCTGAGCCCATTTATTAATTTATATCCACTCCTAAATTTCCATCTCAAATGCCATCTCTGCCCTAAAGCCCATATTTATCTGCTGTAATTCTCCGTCTAGAATTTGCAGATAAATTTTGGTACCTATCTTCCAGACCTATCTTGACTTTGAAGTACAGTCACTGAAAATCTCATTGCTCAGGATAAGGTCCTATCCTGTCCCCCTGGACTTCTAGGGGGTACAGTCAAGCCCCGCTGTCCCACCGCCCACCTCTGTGCTCTGCTTCATTGGGAGTCCCTTGTCGCAAAGAACCTTCCACTCTGGCAGCCATGACTGTCCTGCTGGGTCTCTGGGCTCACTCTGTGTGCCAGCCTCCTCTCTGGTCTGGGGGTGGAGGGGGCTCCTCTAAGGACTCCTGTGTCGACTGGCTCACTCAAACCTTCTTGTGCGGCACCTAACACATTGTGGGTTGTGGGATTCATGGCCGAGCTTCTTTAGGATTCATAGGGTCTGGCTGACAATGGAGAATGAGGTGGCCATATAAGGACTTGCCATTTAATTACAGGTCTGGCAGAGAATTCCATGTGTTTGAGAGAATATTCATTCTCTCTCTCTTTCTCTCTCTCTCTCTGCTTGTGTGTGATAGTGGGGGCAGGGTTACTTTAATTCCTAAATTCAGAGATAAATCATGTATTCACCCCTAGACATTCCTGCACCGTCATCCTTACCCAGTGGTATTGCCCCATACCTGAAGGGCTCTGAATTTGGGATACGCAGAAAAACTGGTCAGAATCACTACAGGAGAATCAAACTGTTTACGTGTTTGAACACATAATGTGTTTGAACACAAAATGGACAAAACCAAACCCAAACCATCTCTGGTTATGTCAGTCGTGTGAGGGCGCTGACAGTAACCCTCTCTTTCCACAGCGGACTCTTCTCTTTTACTCCTTCTGTGCCAGGCGCCGCCCCACATTCTTATTTTTCTCCTTCTATGTCTCCTCTGCCAGACAGTTTCCTGAAGCCAAAGGACACTCATCCACCAGGGCACTGACCCACCTGCCCCCCAGGGGTTATAAGACTGGGAAGAGGTGGACCGGGCCGACGAGCTCATGGGTCTGGCCTAGGACCAAGCTTGCATGAACTTCAAATCTTGGCTGTTATTCTTAGCTGTTGAAACTTGGGCAAGTCATTTAGACTCCCTGGTACTCAGTGTCCTCATCTGTAGAATAGGATCATGATAACACAGATGTGTTGGGAGGGTTCAATGACATGGAGGCTAAGCTGACCCCGTGGAGAATGCGTGTCAAATGTCTATGGGAGTAAAAAGGGGAGCAATCAGTTTCAACTGAAAAGACGGATAGCTTCACAGGGAAGGTGGCACCCGTGGATATCAAGGTAAGCAGCTGGGCACTGACGTGTTGTTTATAACACCGAAATAGTGGAACAATCAAAATGAGCACATAAAGCGAGATCGGTTGAAAAAATTCTGGTGCAGCCACAGAGGGGAGCCTATGCGGCTGTACCGGAGAATGAAGAAGATTTACATGGACTCATACGGAGTGATTTCTAGGATATATGAAGTTTAAGAAGCAAAGTACAAAGAGCGTAGACAGTGGCTTTTGAGCAGAAGACACGACTGGGACACAGGAGCCAGCTGTAGGGGCTCCCACTGGCCACATGTTGAGCTAATTTGAGCACCCAAAGGAATGACAGGAATGAATTACAAGAAACTGAATAAAGAAGGATTCCATGATCTCATGTAGGAGGTAAAAAAAAAATTTTGAAAAGAATGCCAACTAATAAATGTAGAAGAAATGACAGAAATAGGAAGTCACTCTTTTATAACCACCCAAAAATCTTTTCTGATTTGTCATCATTAGTAATGAACTAACATGGCATCCTATGTCCCTTGCTGTGAGACGATGAGAGGAAATCAACATGACGTATAATGCTCCTGCCCAAAAAAGCTCAACGTGAATGTGACCATGAGGAAAAACAGCCAGTGAAGCCAAACTGAGGGACCTACTGCAAAATACCTGGCCTAGACTCTTCACATCAGGTCACGGAAGACAGAAGGAAAGCAAGTGGGGGGAGGGGAGCTGAGCCACAAATGTCAAGTAATGAAGAAAATGGGGCAAGACATCTACCTGAAACCCATGATTGTTGATTGGGGTCTGTATTGAAAAGCAGCTAAATATGACATAATGGGGACAGAAAGAGGAAGTCTGAACTACATAGAATACTAGGAAAGAGTACTGAGTCGATGTTCAACAATCCTGAGTGTGAACCTGGTCTTTCTTTACTTAGGAGAATGGCCCCCTTTGTAAGAAAATAGGCTGACAGACGTAGGGGTGAAGTGTTACAATATCTGTAACTGTCCTATAGATCAGAGAACAATTTCACCCACGCATGCACACATAACACATACACACAAATATGGAGGCAGTGAACGCAATGTGGCAAAACACCAACCAGTGGCGAATTCATATATGAGAGGCATATGGTGTTCACTGCACCATACCTGCGATGTTTCTGGGGGTTCAAAAATTTTTACAAAAATGATAAAGTAAAAGCCCAAGTAGGAGCACGCTAGCATTGAGGATACTCCAAGAACAGGGCATGGGATGAAGGAACAAATTTGCGAGCCTGAAGAAAAAGACTTGCTCAAATCTCTTCCCGAGTCTGATGCCGAGGGGGGTCCGGCGGAGGTAGGGCAGAAAACCCCCAGCTTCGTGACCAGAGAGAAAGCCTCATCCCCACCCCGTACAGGCCTCCTACCTTTACGGCAAGGCCCCTCACACTTTTTACACTTGCGGACGCCATCTTCCTCCACTTCGTAGCTGTCAGAACTGCAGGCACGGACACACGAACCGTGGTCTGTCACCACATAGTTACCTGGGGAGAGACAAGGAAAGGAAGGTGGTGAAAGCAGCAACAGGTGTTTCTGGGCCTCACACAGTTGTCACCTGTTCTCCTACAAAGGCGCAGATGAAAGGGGCCTATCATCCTCTGCTTTTATTTACTTTAAGGACAAAGAATGAAAGGTTGCAAACAGACAAGGTATCTAGTTCAAGAGTTTTTAACAGCTTACGCAGCCATGACATGGAGAAATAGATTTCAGCACGTAGGAGACGGACGTGTCAGGTAGAACGTGGTGTCTGCTCACAAGTTTGGAAACATCTCCTCACAGCTCATTTTTCTGGACGTTCTACCTTCAGGACCTATGGTTAAAGCCTGAATACTTATTAAAACTAAGTGACCCCGAACGAAGCCCACTCTTCCAGCGAAGCTGCCTCATCTGAGGATATGCATAATTCGTGTGGCAGACCTGCTGTCCTCTGTGGTTCTGTCCAGCCTGACAACCTTCCCTTTGCTGGGGGCTGGGACCACCAGCTGGTGCTGCATGAAGCCAGGCACATGGGTCATCTTCCAAGCCTCCCCTCACGCTGACTTAATTTAACATAAATATCAATGTTTCTGGAGCTCTAAGTGTTCCTGTTTTGACTTCCCCCAGTATGTCCTCACACATATTTCTTGGACATTTGTAATTTTTCTTTCTGTAAATTGTCTGCTTTTCTCCCAGGTTCTGTTTTCCTGTGGATTTATTTATTTATTTTTTTAATGTTTATTTATTTTTGAGAGAGAGAGACAGAGCGTGAGCAGGGGAGGGGCAGAGAGAGAGGGAGACACAGAATCCGAAGCAGGCTCCAGGCTCGGAGGCATCAGCACAGAGCCTGACGCGGGGCTCACACTCACCGACCATGAGATCAAGACCTGAGCCGAAGTTGGGCACTTAACTGACTGAGCCACCCAGGCGCCCTGTTTTCCTGTGGATTTTTATTTTTTATTTTTTTAAATTTTTTTAACATTTATTCATTTTTGAGAGTGAGAGAGACAGAGCATGAGCGGGGGAGGGGCAGGGGCAGAGAGAGAGGGAGACACAGAATCAGAAGCAGGCTCCAGGCTCCGAGCTGTCAGCACAGGGCCCAACGTGGGGCTTGAACTCATGGACTGTGAGATCATGACCTGAGCCGAGGTTGGATGCTTAGCTGACTGAGCCACCCAGGTGCCCCTCCTGTGGATTTTAAACTCTACCTAGTAAGCCCTCCATCAAAAATGATACCTGTGTCATAATTGTGGCAATTTTTAGAAATTTTATTCAGTTAGTCCCATTACCATGGTGTACTGTTCAATTTGTAAATTATTTTTTCTGTATAGAATTTAAAGGTTTGCATGTCCACAAATCTGGTAGGGCAATGCTCCCTCTCATAATGGTACCTACAATTGTTTTTTTCTCTTGGTTGATTTTCCCTCCTAGAAATTAGGAATGGTTTATAAAGCTTTTTAATTAGACAACTCTACACTTTCTCTTTTAGGACATAATGCCTATCACCATTTCCCTGAATACTATAGCCATCTGTAGAGGGCAAATACAAATAAACAAAACCCAATCCAAAACAATTAAAACAAAACAAACCAATACACAAAACCCCTCCTGTGCAGTGTTAGAACCCCTAGAAGGCACAATTTTGACCAGGATTTTAACCACTAAAGAGGGCGGGTCTTGTGACACACTCTCTAACTTAGGTCTACTGGGGCAAGAGCTAAACAGTGAAATGACCCAGTGGCCATGGGTTTGTGCCAATCAGACAACTGATATTCTGGACCAGTACAGCTGGACCTCGGTCCCAGGGTGTGTTTCTTGTCCTGGCCACCATGGACGTGAAACCTGACGGTGGTGAACAGGGCATCAGCCATCGCCTGTCACCTGCGGCAGTGTCCTAACCCATCCCCTATACCGTTGGACAGGCCTACGGTCACCTGTCTGACAGTGAGGCAAACATACGGACAAAAAGATTACACAAGACAGAGGGACTCAAGGATTAGGAGATAAAACAGGAAATGGATGCCTGATAACTGAAAGGGTTTTGCATGTGATGAACTCACGGGGGCATTTCTTCACACAGGTGGCACCAAAGCTGTATTTTCCCTCTGGGTTGACGTCCATCTGGTAGGTGGTAGGGTTGTAGAGCATGAGTGGCGGGCAGGTGTCCTTGCACGTGGCTTCATCCCGGAACTTGCGGCAGACCTGTTCACAGGAGGGACATGCACTGGTCAAACTGGCAAGGACGCTCAGCACTGTGTCAATTCTGTGCAGAAAGCTCAGGTTATAGTTCCCAATGTCCAGGAATTTGATTCAAACAAAAAACGAAGACAAAACCAAGCAAAAAAAAAACTGGCCAAGTACTTTCAGTAGAGTCAGAAAGACCTTTTTCTTAAAAGTATGACTTTTCTTACACTGTCTTAGCTGTGATAATTTATGGTTTATGATGGGAAAAAATACATCTTTATTAACTACAGGAAAGGATGCAGGAGTTCACATACTAGAATGAGAACTATAGAGTGAAATCATTTTTAAACTCAATTTACATTGGGTTTCCTTATAAGGAACACTTGAGGATATATGTTAAACATTTATTTTTTATTTTTATTTTGGGGCAGGGCAGAGGCAAAGGGAGACAAAGAATCTCAAGCAGGTTCCAGGCCCAGCATGGAGCCTGACGCAGGGCTCGATCTCGTGACTGTGAGATCGTGACCTGAGCCGAAATCAAAGGTCTGACACTTACTGGGTTGAGCCATCAAGGTGCCCCATTTTTTAAAAAGCATTTTATTTTTACTTTTATTTTTTTGAGACAGAGATTAAGAGAGAGAGACAGAGGCAGAGGGAGAGAGAGGATCTCAGCAGGCTTCCCACCCAGCGCAGAGCCTGGAGGATATATTTTAGCACGTACTGCCAAATTACAGATAACCTTGATGAGGAAGGGTACCATGCAGAGGGGACCAGACCATATACGGTCATGGCCCTGAGACCTGCATGCCGTCTCCCTTCCAGGGGCACATTACAATCAGCCCAGACGAACCAAGTCAAAATCCTGGCCAGGTCCAGCCTCTGGACTTTAAAAATCCTCCCTTCCCTTAAATTGGGAGTCTTCTGGATTCCACCTTAGGTGGGCCTCCTCGCCTGGAGCCCACAAGGGCGTCATAGCACTTGGTGCTGCCTCCAGACTCACATCTGCCAGCCCTGGTGTCTCCAGGACTCCCATGGTGCCCACAATTGAGGTACCACCTACATGTGGTGCCCACAGCCCCTGGGACACAAGGCTTTTGCCAGGGCTTTGTAGTAACAGGGACAAGAGCGACTGCTTCAAGACCTTGTGTTGGGGGTGTGGGCAGAGGCTCTGAGCTGTGGTGGAACGAGCAGAGGGACTCGGTCAGAAGATCCAAACATAGCTCCAAGCCGTGCTGAGATCCGTGTGGCTCTGGATGTGTCACGTAACATCTCTGTATCCAGGTTGGGGGCCTTACGAAATCAACTCCATAGGTTTATACTAGGACTGACATGGAACAATAAAGAGTGTGAGAACAGTGCTGCTGGCTGCAATATACGTTAACCCCAGAGAGCGCGTATTTATTCTGATGCTCATTCGATGCCCAGGTCCCGGTTATGGATGCCACATGCACTGTGTCACTTAAATAACCTAACAGGTGGGTATTTGCTATCCATCGTTGTCAGGGGAGGAAACCGGGGCACAGAGGGGTCACATGATTTGCCTGAAGTCACAAGGTGAGTGGTGAAGGCGGGACAATACCAGATGCTGTGGTCGGGCTGGGGGAGGGGTGAGCCTTACCAGGCAGTCGCTCTCTCGGGGCCCCGTGCAGCCGGCAGCACACTGGTTATGGCAGCAGTCGCTGGGGGACCTGCCGCGGCAGCGCCCGGAACACTGCTGGGCGCAGATGATTTTGGTCACTGAAAAGGAGCAAAAGTCACCTGTGAGCTGAAGAGCCAGGGAAGGGTCATTCCTCAGGAACCTTGCAGAGCACTTGGAAACAGATGAAAACGTGAACCAGGTGACGAATTTAGTGATTCCCGGCTCGTTAAAATGTTCCCAAACATTCACGCTCTGCCTAATAACACTGAATCATGACATTTCTTTATTGCGCCTCTGTTTTCTACTTATTTTTAATCACTTAGGAGAACTAACCAGATCAAGTCTAGACTTCTGGACCTGCTCGATAATTACATGTTAGTTAGAACTGAGATTCTGGATGATATGGAAAGCACATCAAATAACAGAAATGCTGCCAGAAAGGAGTGTTTAAAAGGGCGAAACCCTCACATCACAATTAAACTGAAGGACAGATAATGAACTTTTAAGGTGACAGGTCCCCAGATCCCTAGGCCACCCATGCTCGTAAACTAGGATTCCTGCAGAAAAACCCTCCTGAGAAGCATTCCTCCTGCTTCTGTATAGGCGGGCTCCCAAGAGAGAGAAAATAAGAAGTGTTGTGACGCTCAGGTAACATGGCCGAGTCTTCTGTTCCCAGGAAGACCTGCCAAACATACTGCTCAGAGAGAGTGGCTGGATGCGTGTGGCTGGCTTTCACTCACTTATGACAGGCTGGAGTGCCCCAAAGAGCCCACTCTGGATTAACTGCATGCAGGGAGATCTGCAAGAAGGTCATTCACATAACTGCTCACATCTGGCCTTAAAACAAGACTGCGTTTAGGAATCTTCAAAGGGAAAACACATACAGTTCGCTAAGCATAAGGGGACGAAGGTGGGCACACATTTATCCGAAATTTTGTTTGCTGACTTACATTTCTGGCAATTCTCCTTTCCAGGACCCCAGCAGCTTCCATTGGGACATCCTGGATCACACTTTTGGCCTAAAATGTAAAGGCAATAGTTGAATTCATATCTCAGAGGAAGCAAGCAGGCTGATGGCAGGGACTGCCCAAACCCCTGAGCAACATGATGTTCTAGAAACAAGGAACAGCTTTCACATTTCTTATTCTCTGTTTATTTGCTGGTTGACTTGTAAGATGATTCAAAAGACTTTGATAAGAAAAAAAAAAAAAGATGAACCACGTTCTGCTTTTATTTACATTTCAGCTGTAGAAACTGAGGCAGAGAGTAATTATGGACTTGTCACAGGCTATGAAGACTGGAATTCAAATGAACTCACTGGTCCAGTTTCCCATATTTGTTTAAGCTTGGGAGAAGTTTTCAGCTTCTCCCATGACATTAAGTGTGTCTAATCTGGTGGGGCTGTTATGCACCCACTAAATTCTCAGTATTTTTACTAGCATGGTTGTACCATAATTTCTTTAACCGATCTCTTATTTTTAGATATATAAGTTGCTTCCAAAATCCATTATAAATAAGGCTGCAAGGAATATTTTTGTACAAAAAAATTTTTTTTATATCCTATAATTTTCATTCTCCTCATTATTTTTTCTTATTATTCCTAGACATGAAGTTCATAGGTCAGGGGGGTGGGGCATACTTTAAAGCTTCAATACATATTGCCAAAATTCTATCCCTGACCATGTTTTATTAATTTGTATGCCCACAAGAAGAATATGAGAATTTCTGCTTCTCCATACCCTTCCTGATCTGAGTATCTAAAAATCAAAAGGAATCCAAATGTTTAGCAAAGACAAAAATGATGCTGCTTTGTTTTATTTTGACCCTTTTAAAATTACAGTAAGAAATGACTTCTTACTTTATTTCTTGGCCATCTTGTGTGTGGGGAGATACAAACTGTTCATGTCTTTGGCCCATTTTTCTTTTTTTATTGGGAGGTTCACCTTTTTCTTGGGATTCCTAAGACTACTTTATACATTCTTATCATCAAGAATATTAGCCCTTTCCAAGGCAAGCAGATGACGCACAATATTTTCTGTTTGTCGTTAACACGGTTTATGGTATCTGACTGGCTTTTCTCCAACTTGATATGACACACATTCACCTTTAAGTTTCCTTCTAGCACTTACATATATATTCAGTGATTTATTACATATAATATGATTTGGGATTGATATGGATGTACAAAGTGGATGATTGATTTATTTTAGTTTCCTCTTAAGTAAACCAACCTGATATAACTTTGATTGCCAAACAAATCAACAATAACCCAGTGTAGGGGCACCCTGGGTAACCTTTCTGAATCTCAAATCCATTGTCCATAAAATACTTAAATCACCTTATCAGATTTTTTGGCTAAAAATTTAAGAAGAAAAGTTCTCAGAAGGTATGTGTGGCCTGAAAAGGGCTGGAAAGGGAAGGGTTTCCCTTTCCACAAGGACAGCAGCAGACTCCTGCACTTGTCGCCGGTCAGGGGATTAATAAGGATGGCCGGGGAATGGTGTTCCTTTTTAAAACAATCATTATAGTTCTGTCACTTTGACGTTTTCTCCTTAACAGTTAAATAATTCTGGAGGAACTTACTGGATAATGAATTCTTCCCTTATTTGCTTGAAATGTCATTTCTTCATGGACATTTAATTTGGCAAGGTTTATTCTTACTGTCTTTCTCTTACATATTGGTGGCTTATTGTTGCATATCTATTCTTGACCCAATATCCTATCAGATTGCAATTTGTGGCTTTGTTGTATTTGAATCTTGTTATTGCGTGCACCTGTCATTCTTCCTTCCCAACACTTTCTTCCGGGTCTTTCCCATGGTCTTGGTGTGATGGGGGCACGTGTGCCATTCAGGCTGTCTGACCTCATGTACAGGAAACCCATAGAAGCCTCACAGTCTTCCTGTGTCAGTTTTTGTTTTTGTTGTTGTCGTCATAAATGTGCACGATTTAACTTCCTCATTGTCCATCAGATAGCTAGGGAAAGGTTAACCTCGATATGATGGATAACACAAAATCTTGTGTCGTAAAATACAGGTTTTAGTTTCTTGCAAACACAGTAGGTGCCCTGCCGAGTATGTGTGGGAATAATCTACTTATCAAACCAAGGGGCTCAAAACCCATGTTCATAGCAGCGTTGTTCCTAATTGTCAACAGATGGAAGCAACGCAAAAGCGCATCAACTAATGAAAGGAGAAACAAAGCATGTGGGATGTGGGTACGTATACACATGCAACAGAATACTGTTCATCCACATCAAGGTGAGAAATTCTGATGTATGCTACAACATGGATGAAACTCGTGGACATTATAAGTGATCGAAGCCAGCCACAAAAAGACAAAAACTGTGTGACCCGACCTGTACGCGCTCCCTAGAACAGCCACACTCATGGACAGAAAGTAGCACAGTGGCTGCCATGGGCTGGGGGCAGGGACGGGGAGTTAATGTTTGATGGGGACACGGTTTCAGTTTCGTGAGATGAAAAGAGTTTTGAAGAACGGAGGGTGGTGATGATTGCACCACGGTGTCAATGTACTTAATACCAGTGAACTGTATACTTAAAAATGGTTAAGATGGTAAATTTTACGTTAGAGGTATTTCACCACAACAAACAAACAAATCAGTAAGATTAAGTGAAATCCCCACAAAGGGGCTCCAGTCAATTCTGAAGAGCCGTGTGCACTCCAAATTCTTTGAGACCAAAGAAAACAACAAGAACAACAACAACAACAACAACCAGAAAAAACCCCAAACAAAAACATGCATCCATGCCATAGTTTAGGGAAACAGAGAAGCAGGAAATGGGGATGGCTTCTTATTTTAAAGGATTAAAAGACGAGGGAGATCAGGAAGGGGGATGCTTAGCGGAGCCTGGTAACTGTAGGCAAGTGTCTGCAGATTCCCACACAGCACTGCCAGGGAGCCAAGGGGTACAGCCTTGACCTACAGCCTGGCCCCCTGCCAGCCTCTCCCTGGCACGGGCCGCTTTACTGATGAATGGCAGTGACTAGGTCATGGGCATTAGGGGGAATATGGACAGACTCCCGCCCTGTGTACTGTGCCCAACCTTGCCTGAGGCTCCGTGTAGGAGGGCGGAGGTCAGCTTAGTGCTTCCGGAGGGACCTGGCATCACTCTGAGGCTCAGCAGCAAGTCAGAAGCACACAAAAGTTTGGTCTGCCTCCTCCAGCCAGGACGGGAGAAGCCCCCGTGCCAGGACTCAACGGCCACACGAGGGCTCAACTGTCTCAGGGGTGATCTGCCAAAACAGACTTTCCCTCTGTCTTAAGTAGGTGCTCTTCTCGTGGGCAGATCAACTGTCGCTAGATATCTTGGGTTTAGATTAATGTGACTTAAACAATGGCTCGGCTTTCCACCACCCCCACCCCCTCCTGACCCCAAAGCACCACGGCTCTGTCCCACCACAGGAGCTACAGGCAGAGGGGACGTCTGTAGAACACTTACAGTTGCCCACGTGGTTCTGGAAGTCCATCGACATGTTGCTTATGAAATCGTTGTCAACGATATCCCGCCACTGGATGGTTTCCACGTTGCAGAGGACAGGGTTGTTGCTGAACCGCACAGCGCCTTGCAGGATTTCTGCAGGTGCAAAGAACCTCAGTCAGCCATCTGCCACGTCTTTACACTCCCACAAAGTACATACGCATTTCTTTACATTTTGAGTCCTGCTAAAATGCCAGTGTGCAAACGAGACTCCCCACAGAGCTTTAGTGGGGGCAGCTGAAAAATGAGTTGATGACAGTGCCTCGGAGTTAGGTTCCCCCCACCCCGAAATGGGCCTTCGATCAGCAAACTATCAGAATTCAGAAATATGGGGAGGAAGGAAGCTGTACGATGATGTGAAGGGGCAACCAGGAAGGCAGGGCCACGGCAGTCACTCACTGTGGGCCGGGAGGCCAGGAGAGGGGGCGATGCTGTGAGCTGCCTCTGAGCTCCTCACTGGAGAAAGCGGGGTGGGGGTGGGGCGGGCAGTGAAGGGGTCTGAGAAGAATCTACATGCATGATGAAGAGGTGGCAGACACTGGGAATGCAAATGGCATGAAAAAAAAAACGTATGATTGTTTCAAAGGAAGAACTGATAGGACAGGAAAAATCAGGGCAGATTAAGAAGAGATTCGAGCGTGAGCAAAAGGAGAGCGTTGCGTCGATGACATTAGACAGAAACAGTGGCACGAAACACTGCAGCAAGAGCTGTGGACCCTGCGAGGATGAAGCACATCTAGCTGCCGACAGGCAAGGGGAGCAGGGCAGGTCACGTGATGAGGTCATGCCACAGAAGACCGTGCATGCCATGCGACAGGGCCAGGTACTCTGCTAGTTGATTCAAACACATTATCTTAATTAATCTTCAGAATGGTCCCAGGACTCTCTGTGCACAAAGTACCATCGTGGAAAAGGAAGGGGTCTCCCGAAGAAGGGGTCTGAGGCTGCTGGAAAGAATGGCATTTCGCAGAACACAGACAGGAGTGGGCTCTGAAGGAGCACGGAGGGAGGGCGCAGTCGGCTTTCTCTCGCCAGGAGACCGCAGCCAACGTGTGTCGGTGAGACAGGCGGGCATTTTCCTCGGCGGGTGGTGGGGAACAAAGGAATCACGGGAGGAAGGCTGGGAGGTCCAAAGGGCCAAGCTGTGGAGCTTTGGGTATAAAGTCAGAGATGACAGCAGGACCATCAAGAGAGAACATCCGGCCAGGAGGCAGCCAGAGAGGAGAGGACGAATCTCTGATGAGAGGTCAGCACTGGATACACACACTAGGGGCATCAGAGCTGCTGTGACAATCAGGACAACAGACCACGGTGGCAAGAAAGAGTGCGCGATGGAAGGTCACGGTGGGGCCGTACAGAGTACCTACGATCTCCAATCACGACAAGGAAAAGGAAGGCGGCAAAGGTGCCGGGCAATTCAGGTGCCCCTGCCTAGGCAGAGAGCACCTAGAAGAGAAAGAGGTGATCCATCGTTGTCATTCCTTTAACTTTCAGTATTTCATGATTATATACCTGGTGGTGGGCACTGAGTTAATTATTAACAACAGTACTTAATATTAAAAAATTCACAATAATTACTTAATAACATTAACGAATCCCCATTTCTACAACCCCATGCCAACACCAGAAATAATACCAACAATGGGAGTAACTTCTAAGTGCTTTTTCTTTTTTTTTTTTTTTTTCAACGTTTTTTTTTTATTTATTTTTGGGACAGAGAGAGACAGAGCATGAACGGGGGAGGGGCAGAGAGAGAGGGAGACACACAGAATTGGAAACAGGCTCCAGGCTCCGAGCCATCAGCCCAGAGCCTGACGCGGGGCTCGAACTCACAGACCGCGAGATCGTGACCTGGCTGAAGTCGGACGCTTAACCGACTGCGCCACCCAGGCGCCCCCTAAGTGCTTTTTCTATGGCAATCCACTTAATTTTCTCAACACCCCTAGGATGTGTGTTACCATTGCTACCCACATTTTTAAAGAGGAGGAAACTGAGACACAGAGAGAATCTGCTCCAGGGGCATCTGGCTGGTGAGTGATGGAGGCAGGGGCTGGAACCCAGACAGTCTGGCTCCAGGGTCCGCGCTCTTAACCACATCTGCCTGTCACCATGAGATAGCATGAGGCCAGACAGGCAGATTGAGACACGCTAAATGCACATACTCTTTCGCAAAATGTGTAAATAGCACAAATTAGTATTAGCATAAACACAGACCGTGTGCGTGGGCGCCCTGAGCAGCTGAAGCGGTGGGTGGAAAGTCTTAGGGCGGTTTTATAGAATGGCCAAACCAGGAGCCCCGCTCATGTGGTGTGCCAGCCGCCCGCACGCCCGGGTTTGGATGTGTTGGCACATTCCAGCACTGTCACCTGTCAGGCCTCCACTGTCCCCAGGACTCTGTCTTGCATCCTCTGCTGTCACCCCCCCTCCCCTCACTTTCCTGGTGAGCCCCCTTCCCATCAGAACTGCACGGCATGTGGGAAGGGTAAGGACTCTGGGGGCAGACATTTGGTGGCCATTCCTGGCCATTTTTTCACTAACTTGGGACCTTAAGAGAGTCACTTTGCCACCATATCTTTATGTATAAACTGGTGGGAGTTTAAACGCCTGCCCTGAGAGGAGGTGGTGAGCACGGAGTTCCTGATTTAACATGAGCGGCACCGTGCCTGCCACATAGCGAGGGCACGGTCGTCATTATCTTCAGTTTTGTTTAAATCCACTTCCTGTCTCTTCTATGATCTTCCTTAGTTCCCACTCAGAGGATCTTCACAAGTGTCCTACTCAGAGGAATTCAAACTTCTGTAATCACGTCATTCCCTGTCCTTAACTTACAGATGAATTTCTGTATAACAGCATTATGCCAAACACAGTCTCAAATTGGGGTTGGTTTTTAATGTGTATCCCTTATACCCGAGGTCCAGGTAGTAAGACAGGCAGTTTATTCACTCCCTAGGCACAGAAAGCCTGCATTCCAGCCAAGGTCATCTGGATATTTTTCCATGAATATAAAGGAAGTGGTACCTGGCTTAAATCTTCTCTTAACATTGCATCAGCTACCATCTTCTTAAAAACTTCCATCTACTGTATCTTGCACACAGTTGGCACTCAATACCTTTGTATTTGATGAATAAAAGTCTTCTCGAGTGGCATTAAGAAAAGTGACAGGTTCACTGAGGGGATGCCTGGGTGGCTCACTTGGTTAAGCATCCAACTCTTGATGTCGGCTCAGGTCATGATCTCATGGTTTGTGAGCTTGAGCCCCGTGTGGGGCTCTGTGCTGACAGTGCGGAGCCTGTTTGGGATTCTCTCTTTCTCCCTCTCTCTCTCTGCCCCTCCCCTGCTCATGCACGCTCTCACTCTCTCTCTCTCTCTCTCAAAATAAATAAGCTTAAAAAACAAAAGAAAAGAAAAGTGACAGTTTCGCTGAGTACCACCTGAGTGGCTCTCTGCACCCACAGCCTCCCTGTACCCTGGCCTCTCACCATGTAAGTTTCTCATGGGCAGCTCCCGCAGTCCGGTTTTATTTGTGCCATAGTTGGATAAGACGGATAAGGCATGGGTGTTTTCATAGAGCACATTTCCTCGGATGATCTGCAGGTTTTCCAAAGGAATCTTCTCCACTGTGTTGAGGGCAATGAGTACATAGCCGGCAACCTCTTGGATGGTCTAAGGAGAGAAAACATGAACACGTTATTTCTCTTGTGCAGAAGTCAAGAATGCAAGATCTAAAATGGGTCAAGAAAGCCCAGGGCACCTATGTGAGCTATGCACATGAGTGCTGACAAACATAAAGCATGTAGATAACTACAGTGGGGACATGGGAGGTGACAGAATTTACGATGACTCCTGTACTTTCACCTCTTGAGCCAAAGGGCAATGTACATTATTCAGGAATGTTGTGACTCATTTTACTTGGTGTTCAATATACTCAGAAGAGAATGAAAATGTTTTATTAATTCATTTTGTGTCTTTCTTGCATGCTTTCTTATTAGAAAAAAAGAAAAAGAAAGGAAGGAAGGAAGGAAGGAAGGAAGAGAGGGAGGGAGGGAGGAAGAAAGAAAGAAAGAAAGAAAGAGAGAGAGGGAGGGAGGGAGGGAGGGAGGGAGAGAGGAAGGAAGGAAGAAAAAAAGAAAGAGAAAGAGAGAGAGGGAGGGAGGGAGGAAGGAAGGAAGAAAGAAAGAAAGAAAGAAAGAAAGAAAGAAAGAAAGAAAGAAAGAAAGAAAGGGAGGGAGGGAGGGAGAAAGGAAGGAAGGAAGGAAGGAAGGGAAAGAAAGAAAGAAAAGAAGAAAGAAAGGAAGAAAGAAAAGAAAGAGAAGCCCAGAAGGAGGCCAATCAAATCCAAAGTTCAACTATCACCAACATCTGAAGCCTTCCCAGCTGGCTCCTATTGGCTCACAAGAGGCTACTGTGAAATAGCTGGGAGATTTGTGAATTGGTGTCACTGAAACCAACCAGAGTGGAAGTATTTACACAAAGGAAATAGGCAAATGGTACAAAGCAGGACTTTTTTTTTAAGAGCCAATGTATCAGGATACCCCAGCTAAAGCACTGGTTAAACGTTTAATATCAGTGTCTATGATGATAGAGGAGCGTCAGGCTAGCCTCCTTCTCTTTGACATTATTTCGTAGCTCTAACTTCACACCAGCTGGTGAAGTGGCTTTCTGATAAAACCTGTAATTGGCCCATAATTGCCATGGCAAAAGCATATAGACTTCCAGTTAAATTCTGTCAAGGTCTTTGTCTACTTCTATTTCTTTCCATCATATGTGGGTAAGACAGTCAAATTCATCGAACTAACTTTTAAGAAGGAAAGGTCATAATTCCTTTGCATGTAGGTGATTTCCAAATTCCCAAGGACCACCTCACAGTTATTAAACATCCTCTGCAGGCTGAGAAAGTGGTCCTCAAAAGTGCCCAACTGGGTGAGCCGGTTACTTGTGCCTTGGCAAACTGCAAAAGAACAAAAGGGAAAAAGATATCACATGAAATGCCAAGTAGAGTAGCAGAAATAACATAAAATGTTCACAAATTTCAACAAACTTTGAGAGTCTCAGTGACTTACAATATTAATTCTGGTAAAGGGTCACTCAAGACAAATATGGCCAAAAATGTTTATCTAAGGTATACAGTTCATAACAAGAGATAGCTCATCCCTATAATGCATGGAATCTTTATAAAATGTTAAAAATTCAAGGGGAAACGGGAAAATTCTATGAAAATCTTTAAGACACAATAGTCTTTTAGAGCTTTGGTAGACAAAAACATATGTATCATTAGATAATAAGATAATTACAATGTTGAATTAATAACTATATAATGAATGTTTTACATTACGAAAAAGACAGACTATCACATTACTGTGAGCCCAAAGGATATTTACAAACATAACATACGCTAGCCGATATTTTCTGACCGCGGTGTTGTACAACTTAAAATCATCGACAAGAGTGTAAATTAAAATCCAACTGGCCAGAGATTAAAAATATTCTTCTAAACTAATGCATCAAAGAATAAATCAAAGGTCTACTTATACATCTAGAAAATAATGAAATGGCAAGAACACACTCAGGTACTGAGAAACCAATACGTCCTTCTATTTGTCCACACTCTATGTGAATCCACCCAGCACAGGTGGAGACACAATTGTACACAGTCTTGGCATGCTCACCTCCCTCATGTTTTAACTTAATACAAGAAGTAAAATGGGGGACAAAGTTAGACTCTGGAAATACACTTGACAGTCTATATTTAAAAGCAAAGGAGATTATAATAGTCATAGCTCTTTGAAAGGCATGTTTGAGCAAGCATAACAAAGCAAAGAGGTTTGGGGCTTTTGAAGCAGGGAGCTTGTTAAGCGACTATACTTTGAACCAAAATTATCATAAGAGTGAAGAAATATGGCCTCTGGCTTTGGAGGTTAGATTCAGAACTAGCCAGGTTCTTCTACATGTGCGAAGGCATGGCTGCAATCCGTAACCAGGTGGCTGAACGCAAAACCAAGGCCAAAGTCAATATGCAGGTACTTTCCTCGGAAACTCTTTCTAAATTTACATTTCCATTTTATAGACGTCTTTGTTCCCTCCCCATGGGAACTGCTCTGAAGGGCACCATCTGACCGTCTGCCCTCACATTTTGGTGCCACGGCCGTGAGCACATGTTGAGACACCACATTCTCAACCCAAAGCATTTACACCAACATTAAAAATGAAGCAATCGCCACATCCTCTGCAACTCCGTGGGGATTTCCCTCCTCTGCTCTTCTGTGGTCTCATTCAAATCTGGCGGTAGAGAGAACGCTCGCATGGGAACTTCGACAGTCGACAAGACTAAACCCCTATCTACTGGCTGCAGGGGCAGAATGATTCCATATTTCTTCCAGCTATAACACTGGATGGACCCAACATCTCGGGGCTGCTTTCACTCAGGAGTATGGGCCGCTCTGATTGCAACCTCACTTTGGGACAGCTGTACACAGTTGGGGCCAGACTAATCACATAGATGGGGCCAGACTGCTTTCCCAATTCCAAGGTCCTTAAAGATGCCACCACCAATGTAGGTATGGGGTTGTGACAATAACCCATGACCTTTCAGTCGACACACGGGTAAACAAAAGCTGCTTTCCCTGCTGGGAGACTACGGTCCCTAAATTTCATCCTAACTGATTGGCTATCCTTGAAGTAGCTCAGTATTGGTCACGCCTTCATCCCAGCCAGGTGAACAGCATCCTAGAACTCAGGGTTGGAGTGCGTTTCAGAAGAGTTTCTTCAGTTCACAGAGAAATGAAAAACAGTAACGATTGCTCTCATTTTAAATGATAAAGGATTTCAGCTTGTAAATTTCTCTCAGGGGGGCGCCCCGGACTTTTCATTACTAAATCAATGACAAAGTAACTTTTGTCAGTAAAAAAAGAAAACATGTCCTTTAAGTTTAGCCTGTTACATCATAGCAAAAATAATTTCAAAAATGCTGTATTTGTGCTTTCATTCAGTCATTCAAAAAAGTGCCAAATGAGCTCCTAAAATATTTGTTTGATGAATCTCTACCATCATCCGTCATTGTTTACAATTAGCATGAACTACTTCTATATTCAGAAAACCAGATGCTGCTATATTTGGAAGCAATAGCAGCATTGCACAATATTGATACGAACCTTTATTCATAAAACATTTTGGGAAGCAACTAGACAACTTGTGTAAAGAAATAAATATGTTTTAAAAAAGCTTCATGCAAAATGGTTTTTTTTTAAATGATGGCAAAAAAAAAAAACAAAACAAAAAACGCAAAAAGCCCTAAATGTTCAATTGCCTGTCACGTGTATTCTTGAGAACAAGAAGGCAGCTGATACGCTGCGTGATTCAGCGTAAGACAAGTCCGTCTTGAATTCTATTCCAGGATTAATTACTAAAGGATCAAGAGAAATCATTACAAAGGTGTTTCTTCAGGGGCTTTCTCCTGCCATGTGCCCCAAAGGGGATGCCAGTGTCCAAGTGAAATCCAGAGTGACAATCAGAATGATTTGACCTAGGTTTCCTGATTCAACAAAGTCTAATCTTTGCTCTCTATTTATACCAAATGTCTCACATTATGACTATAAAGCAATGGAAAGATTTAAATGCGAGACCACTGAATTAGTAAAATTATTATGTTTTAAATCACAAAGCAGGCAGATTTAAGACAAAACTGCCAAGAGCAAGAGCTTTTAAATTCATCCAGGAGAAAGTTGTTGTTTAGCCACTTCCTCATGATGTGACCCTGGATGACTTCTCTAAGCTCTCTGCGGCAGGCTTTCCTCAAGTAGCAAACATGGTGAAACTAATACTGACCTTCAGAACCGTTTCAAAGGCTGAATGAACACAAAAGCTTTCAGCTTTCTTTTGTTAAAGTTAACTACTGAGAACTGTGACTGTGATACAAGATGCAACTGCACAGATGTTAGTGGACCTCTGTGGACATAAACTTGCCCGAAGGTATTGCCTGAACTGGGAATATTTGTATCTGCAGGTAACCTGACTCAAATATTGGGCATTAGATTACTCTGTCTGTAGAATGTGTATCAGAAAAGGAAGGGAAAGAAAAGGAACACGTTTAATGATTTCATTAAAATACACATTGAGGGGCGCCTGGGTGGCTCTGTCAGTTAAGCATCCGACTTCGGCTCAGGTCATGATCTCGTGGTTTGTGCGTTCAAGCCCCATATCAGGTTCTGTGCTGACAGCTCAGAGCCTGGAACCTCCTTCGGATTCTGTGTCTCCCTCGCTCTCTGCCCCTCCCCTGCTCGCACTCTGTCTGTCTGTGTCTGTTTGGTATCACTTTAGGGCTATACATTTGAAGCCAAGACAATTAAAAGTGTATCCAGCTCCATACAAAATGCTATTGATTTGCTCTACCTCTTACAAATCTGAAGACAAGTTCTACTGAATCAAGAGCAGCAGTCCCCAGGACACAGGCCCTACAAAGCACTTGGCTTTTCATCCTCCAGTGTTATTACAAAGATTCATAAACGGGCAGACAAGCTGAAAGAAAGATATAGTGTGAATATCCTTAGATTAGCCTTGTGTTCATTTTGTCACATATCTATCCATCTTACTTTTTTTTTTTTTTGATGCATTTTAAAGTAAGGTATAAATGTCAGTACATTTCACCCTGGCATACCACTGATCGCAGCTCAAGATTAATTTACAGCTATTGTTGTTGTTGTTGTTGACATCATCCACAACTGTGCAACATCCACAAACTGTGAGGTAATCAACCGTAAGTATAGCATTTGAGAGTTTCAACAAATGCACACACCCACGTAACCTGCACTCCTACAACCACATAGAACATCATCCATACGAGGCCCCCTCATGCCTCTTCCCAGGCAATCCTGGCCCCTGTATACCATAAACCACACGGTGATTTGTTTTCACTAAGAACAGTCCTGCCTATTGTAAAATTTCATATTAATGGAATTACGTAGTCTTGCCCTTTTGTGTAAGGCTTATTTCATAGTCTACTATTTAAAAAAATTTTTTTAATGTTTATTTTTGAGACAGAGAGAGAGAGAGAGAGAGCGAGAGAGAGCTCATGAGTGAGCGGGGGAGGGGCAGAGAGAGAGGGAGACACGGAATCCGAAGCAGGCTCCAGGCTTTGAGCTGTGGGCACAGAGCCCAACATGGGGCTCGAACTCATGAAATGTGAGATCATGACCTGAGCCGAATGGACACTTAACCGACAGAGCCAGCCAGGCGCCCCGAGACAAGTGTTTTATGTAAAGTTATCTGTGTATTATCCTTGGGCATCTAAGGCTGATCCACAGTCTGGTCGTTCTTTTTCTTAAGAACCCCCCAGTTTATCTTAACTGAAAATAAAAACAATACGCCTGCTTGAAGTCTTGGATACCCCTGACTTTATGGGTTAGGGCCTGTGGCTTTCCCGTGCCATTATGGGGGTGGACACCTCTCTTTCCCCACAAGCCTGGGCAAATATGTCCTGCTGATTAAGACACAACATTAAAACAAGTTTCTCCAGATTTTCCCAAACCCACTTAGACACTTCTGAAATTGCCTAAGAAAATTTATAATTGTCTTAATTTGTTGTTTTCTCAACTACATATTAATGTTTGCCAAAGCAGTTGGGCTCTTGTAAATCTCTCCCCTTGGCCTCCTAAATTATCTCTGCTTTCATCCGTGCCCCATTTTCCACAGAACACCTTGTTTTGAAGCAGAAATCACATCACACTATTCCTTGGCTCGAACCAAAAGCTTCCCAGTGTAACTGGAACACAGTACAAGCTCCTTTCTCGTCAGCCTGCCTTCTCTCAGCCTCTCACTGCTCACTCCCCTAGTTCTCTCCAGCTGGCCCAGTTCTGGCCCACTTCAGGGCTGTCCCATCTGCCCAGAATGTTCTTCCATTGCCCTCCAGATGTGTGCATCTTGGCCTCCCTTTTATCATTGGGATTCCAACTCAATGGCCATCCTTTCAGAAACACCTAGCCTAGAACCAGATCAGCTTAAGTATCTACCATTACATTCTATCACGTCACCCTGCTTTCTTTACTTCTTAGTAAATTTATCACCACTTAAAATGATTGTTTCTGCAAATATATATATTTATTCATTTATCTAGATGGTGAAGAGAGGTGGACTTCATATAGATATATGGGTATCTCGTTGCCCTGACTACTGTGAGACGTGCACGTGTGTGCCTGCATGTTTATTTTCGGTGGGAAAGCAACGGGTGGCTGTGTGATCATGGATGACAGAGATGTGACCGTGGAAGTCTTACATGACTCGACATGGGTCTCTTTGCCTTTATTGTTTCCAAATGTCTGATAGAGGAGGTGGAGGCAGGATGTCTTACGAGAGGGTTTGTCCTCACAACCTTCTAGTTGGTCACCGTAAAATCTTTCTAGTCTAAGTAACATATTTGATTAAGCCTTAAAAGCCAAAGGACTTTTTTCCACTTTCATGCTGAAGAGGTTTAAGGAAATCCCAAGTAAGATGACATTTATACACTGGATTTTAAAATACAGAAGAAAAAGGGGCGTCTAGGTGGCTCGGTCGGTTAAGCGCCCAACTTCGGCTCGGGTCATGATCTCGCGGTTCTTGGGTTCGAGCCCCGTGTCAGGCTCTGTGCTGACAGCTCAGACCCTGGAGCCTGCTTCGGATTCTGTGTCTCCCTCTCTCTCTGTCCCTCCCCGCTCAAAGCTCTGACTCTGTCTCTCAAAACTAAGTAAATGTTAAAAAAAAAATTAAAAAAAATACAGAAGAAAAAGATCATCAGAGAATTTGCCAGAGGTTTTATCATATCAGAACTGCTCATTTCTTTTGCCTTACTGAAACTGTATTGTGGTGGTAATTTTAAAACGTGTACATATGTACATCTCAACTATGCTAAAAATGCCCAGAAAATACACCAAGTTGTTAATGATGGTCTTTTATGAACAGTGGGATTCTGAGTGTTTTATTTCTTCCTTATATTTTTTCAAGTTTTCTGTAGTGATCATACATTCCTTTATAATAAAAAAATACCAAGGGGAAAATTTACAAAAATCCATGTTGAAAAATCCAAAAGAAAGACATTTTAATAAAATACATTTTTAGAGGAGCAATGATCAAGTAGAGCTACAAAGATCCTCAAAGTTTTGCATTATCCATGTTAAACAGCTTTATAAAAGTGCTTTAAAAATTACAAATAATTGATGAACGGTGAAGTGCTAGACAGAGAAAATGCTAGAAGAGAGAGTAAGCTGTAGATTATTCACCTCATTGTTCTGAATAAGCTGCATACTGGAGCCCTTGGAAAACACCATGCATTACGCAGAGATAGTTCTGTTCCAAACAGTGATGGGCTTCTCAAATTTCATTTTTTCCCTGATCTATAAATTTATTTTTTACATTGGTTTTGGGGAGCATAGGGTAAATTTCTCCCATGGAAAAGTATTATAAATTGTGATTACAGTACCACACTACCCTATGAAACTGATTTAACTCACACAACAGCTTGTAATGGGAACACAGAAAATCTATGGTTGAGCCATAATAAAATAATTGGGAAAACAGTAAAAGTAAATACAAAGTAGCATTTAAATTTTCATTGGAGGTGGGGCGCCCGGGTGGCTCAGTTGGTTGAGCATCTGACTTCGGCTCAGGTCATGATCTCATGGTTCGTGAGTTTGAGCCCCACATCAGGCTCTGTGTTGACAGTTTGGAGCCTGGAGCCTGTTTTCGATTCTGTGTCTCCCTCTATGTGCCCTTCCCCCGTTCGCCTGTCTCTTAACAATAAATAAATAAATAAATAAATAAATAAATAAATAAATAAATTTTCATTGGCGGTTTAACCAAAGGTTTTGTAGGTTTTGTAGAAGGGGAAAAGTCTCCAATTTATTATGAAGATTTTTCTTTATTTTCCAAAACTTTACATTTTATCAGTAGTTCGTTTGTCATATTTGATTTTTAACCAGCAGTTCTCAGCTTGCAGACATCCAAAGATAGTCATTAAGCTGAATTTGAATCTACGTTGCAATTTGTAAATGCATATATAATAGTCAAAAAGTCCTCCTGAGTACTGGATGATCTACCAAGCTCTGGCATATCCAATACAACGGCAAACTACAGTCACTCCAATTAAGTTATCAAGCAGAAGATTTTAAAATAACATCTCTTTTATTTTTGAGTTAGGGAAGAGAACACCTAAACTGGTTGATTTCCATTCCCATGACCCTCCTCCTAGCCATTAACATAATCGCAAGCCAAGTTTATGATCTTTAAACAATATGTGGAGTTGGGATAACTTTGTATAGTGTGTTCAGTCTCCTGGGAATTAACTAATGTGTCCGAACCCCAGGAAGTCCAGTTCTATGACAGACCGTGGAATATGCTTCCAGTGACATCAAACATCTATCAGAGTGACGATGGCGATAGTATCCTTATGGGATGGTCTCCTGCCAGTTAACTCTCTGGGTCTCAGTGTCCTGACTGGTTAAAAATGGGACCAACTCAGCATAGTTGAGAGGGTAGGGTGAGCAGTAATGAGACCACGGACACAGAAGTACTTCATAAATCACAACTCTCTCAAAATATAAATTATGTCTGACACTGAAGCTTCACCCCCTAGCAGTATCCACAGCAACCAAACTTTTGCAATCTATTTCTGCCTATGTTTTCAATGATACCAACAAACTATTTTTCCCCCGGGGGCTTAAATTTTTTTTTTTTTAAAATAGACTCAGCAGAATTGAGGAGTTGTGTTGAAATCTGGGATGCTTTAAAATTCTGGAATACGGGCGCCTGGGTGGCTCAGTCGGTTAAGCATCTGACTCTTGATCGAGCTCAGTTCTTGTTCTCAGCGTCATGAGTTCAAGGCCTGCGTTGGGCTCCTCACTCGGCGTGAAGCCTACTTAAAAAATAAAATAAAATCCTAAGGTAAAATCCTGAAATAAAAGTCATCACTTCTCATTGTTACAGGATACTATCCAAAGGTTGGCCCTAACAACGGAAACTAAGTATCTTAAACCACAGGGCTTGGCAATCCGTTCCATTTTTTAATAGGTAGTTGAATGGCTAGTCAGAGATGAATTTGACCTACATTGTTGGACTATGAGAAACTGATTTGGATTAAAAATGATTTCATAAGGCAATACTCATCCATCTTTTATTCATTCAATCCAATAAATCTCTTTTGAACACCTACTATGTGTCTGGCAACACTCTGCCTTGGTGGCCAGTGTCTCTGTATTTTAAACATGGTGACACGTACTGAACACAAATCCACGGATGGAGGAATTACGTGTATCAGATTCTCTATCAGCATCTACATCAGGTTATATAGAACTAGGGTTGTAGGTGGCTAACATATACCTTCACTGAATGCTGGATGCTGAGCAGGGCACCCTGAAGAAAAGAGAGCACTGGATTTGGTTTAAAACCTCTCCATGTGAAAATATAAACAATAGTGAATTTAGTGTGTCTGGTTTTTCCTTTCTAGAGATATCATGAGTAAGTTCCTCCTCTCTGGCCCGAGCTCTGTTTTTCTAATCTCCTAGCTGGGGATTATTGCTGACTCATATTCAGGGGCTCTCTCTTCACATATAAGAATACTTCTGAAGTGACTAATACCACTTCCCTTCCAAAAGTCTGGTGGCCAAGCCGCCGCTTGCTTATATCCTTTGCCTCCACTGCAATTTCATACTTCTGACCTATTTCTTCAGAGTTCTGTTGCCTTCTCAGACCTACCAGTGCAGGGCAGTGCAGAGTCAAGAATAACATTAGCGTGTGACATCTGCACAGTCCTTCAGTTTTCAAAGCTCATTCTCATGAAGGCTGCCCTAAAACCTGCCTGTTCCCTGGATGAGGAAGAGCTGTGGCAAAGCCATTACCATAGAAGAACCCACTGAAAGGATGGGCTTGCCCATCTAACTCGTTGTCTGCCACACAGACAATGAGGGGACTTGAAGGGATGGGGCAGTAGGGGGTGGGATGGGCGGTAAAGGTTACACAAATGATTGCCACCGACGGTAAGCCCAGAGAAGGGCTGGTGGAAGAAAGTGGAAAATAGAAAATTCCAAGATGGGGTTGGTGTCAAGGACACTGCTTGAAAACCGAGTTTCAAACCTGTGAGAAAGTCTACCTCAAGACTGCCCTCATTTTACCACCGCCTTTCAATTCTGACTTAGCTGGACTCTGTTCAGTAGAGAACTGGCAAGCAGAACACGGTCTGAAAGGCGAAGGCTGGGTGAGAGCATGCCAGAGCCCTCGGTGTGCTTGGTTGGCGACTTACTACACCTTCAACAGCTTCTCATAGTAGAGTCTAGTGTCACATCTCAGGGTGCAGCTTTTCTCTCCGTAGATACAGCCTCACAATCTATGTCCTTCTCAGCAAGGTGACAGGGAGGTGAAGTGAAGCCGGGCTGACAAGATTTCACTCCTCTGGGCACAGTCCTCACCCGACTCACCTACCTTCTGTTTTATATTCTGCCCAGGTCCGCATGACTCACCCCCTAATGACAAAGGGTGAGTAACATTCTCCACATTGGGCTATTTAGTGGCTGGTTGAGTTGTCCCTCCAGAATTCATCTGAATGCCATGCATGGCTGAGAAGCATCATGGCAAGGTAGAGTCCTCACCCTTAGGTGTTGCTACAGCCTCTCAGTAAGGGTTCAGTCCCCAGTGCTCTGTGATCTTCACCTGGGCCACGAGGGCCTGGGTGTTCTTTTGTTCATTCACTTAGTGAACTAAAGCATGTTTCATAAAATAGTATAAGCACAGTGGCCAAGAATGGCTCAGAAGTACTCACCACCCTGAGGGAATATATTAGCTCTTTGGGGAGATGACACATGAAATAATCACAGGATATCCCAAAGATACTCGAGGTAGAGACATACTAAAGGAACACAAGTCAAAAAGCAGAGAAATTGCCAATCTGGAGTCATCTGGGCAAGGGATTCCAGTATCCTTTACTACCAAGCAAATGGAAACATGATACTCTTTTACTTACGTTCGGAGTAAAAGAAAAAGTTGCTCACAGGTGCCAGGTGATGAGCCTGGTGACTACCATACACAGTCCCACAATATACCACACCTAGAAAATCGGGTTTCTTCCATTCCTATCTGTTTTTCTGCGTTCTCCTCCTCGGGGTCATTGCCCGTATTCTAATTTGGGGGTACAAGTGACCCTTCCTGAGTTTGTTTATAGTCATCTGTAAGCGTCATGTCTCCATCCATTCTTACTGAACAAAATTCTGAAAAAGATTCGTAATTTGCAAGGAAATAAAAGGTTTCCAATCCAGAAACAGGGGACACAGATCTTTTTTGCAAGAGTTTCTCTGCAACTCTATGAGGCAATTCATGTCTACCCCTACCCCAAGGTGGCTTAAATGTTCTTTTAAACTTTTTCCTCTATTATTATCCATGTTTTTAAAAAATCAGTCTGCAATGCACAATTGTTTTTAAGTCTGTCTCTAAATGCACACACATTTGGAGTGCCTAGGTGGCTCAGTCGGTTGAGTGCCTGACCCTTGATTTCAGCTCAGGTCGTGATCTCACAGTTTGTGAATTCGAGCCCCACACTGACAATGCGGAGGCCTGCTTGGGATTCTCTCTCCCCCTCTCTCTCTTTGCCACCTCTCTGCTCGTGCTCTCCCTGTCTCTCAAAATAAATAAAAACTTAAAAACACAATTTAAACAGTTAAAAAAAAATAAATACACATACATTTAAGTTGGCTTACCAATAAGCATTAGAAAAAAAACACAACACAGAAATAGCCACCACCACCCCTACAAAAAAAACCCAAGAAACAAAAAACAAAGCAAATGACAATAAAGATTGAAACAAGGGAGCAATCACTAAGACACCAGGAAAAGGCCATTACGCCCACGTTTCCTCCTTAAAACAGTCCCAGTTCTCCTCCGTCCCCTCCCCTAGGCAGCACCTGCCATGGGAAGGTGTGACTAGCTCCTTAGCTAGCCTGCGATCCCAAAGGTGGCTCTTGCAGAACCACAGGCAAGCCTGGAAATGAAGTGCATGGAGATCAAAGGGCACTTCTACCCGGGAACCTCCAGGAGCAAGGGTGGATCTGGAATCTGCCCTGAGCATCGACATAGAACAATCAGTGCCCAAAGGAGCAGGGGGAAAGGAAGCATAGATGTTGGAGGCAAAAGGAAGCAGAGCCATTTTATAGGGGGTTCTTGGGAGATAGATGGATTTGGGAGACGGGGTCAGAGTACAGGGGGCTCGTTGGGGTGGGGGGTACAAAGCGGACAAAACTGAGGTTTCCAAGCTGCTTCTCCGTCTGAGCTAGCACTGTGCTACTTTGGGGTGGAATTGTTCTCTGTGTCATCATCTCCTCCCTTTTGCTGCTGGGAACAAATGAGAAGCAGGGAGCGGAAGAAAAATAATCTGCTTACAAAGATTAGTGGCTTGATTTCACTAATGAGGAGAGTCTCCCGCTTGCCTTTTTTTTCAAGTTACTGAAACATACCAGGACCTCAGCAGAACTGTATGAACCAATATTTCACTTTTATGCCATAAAGGATTTGAAAAGTAAAATAAATAAATAAATAAATAAATAAATAAATAAATAAATAAATGTTAAAAAAAAATAAGGCAAAGTTAAGTAAAAAAAGAAAGAAAGAAATTTAAAAAAGGAAAATGTGGAAAACCATCCCCCAGCCATTCTGATTCTGGCTACAGAACAATAAGGAAACTTTCACTGGCATCTGTCAATGATCAGTGACCCTGGATCACTGGGTCACAAGGTCTGGATTAGAACTCCGGTTCCACCATTACAGAGGCAACTTCTTGATCACGTTTGGTCTCTTTTTCTTCATCTATGAAACAGGGACTTGTGACTCAGGAGGATTCAATGAGACTGCAGAACCCCTGGGCAAAGCACCTGACATGTGGCAGACCCTTAACAAATAGGACTATGGCTTGAATCTGAATTACATCTAGACTGAACCCGAGTAGAATGAATCGCTTCCTTCCTCCGAGCACTCTGAGTGGTGGACCCTTCTGCCTTCTGCTCGCAAGCTGTGTGTGGCCTGGCCAGCAGATGTGAGCTCTCGCCACTGAGCTACCCAGTCTGCCTGGGCCCAGAGACAAGCCCATGGCGTGAAAGGAAGGTGTCTGGACCCATACCTGCCCAGGGAGTCCATGCTGGGCACTTAAAGCTGAGGAAGCCACACCTATTACATGCCTTTTAGAATTCCCTTAAGGGAACTCCCAACTTGCTGCTCAGAACATTCTCTACTGTTATTTTTCACTTAGAAAAAGCCTCGTCTGACCCTTTGTGGTGGTTTCGTAAGAGTAGTTGGATTTTTGTGCTGTGTGCATGCACATGTTTTTATTTAATGCTTGCTTTAAAATGGGCATTTTTTCATTTACTCCTACTTAATCTAAATATTCCTTTTAAGTTTCACTTTCAAATGAGAAGAGGAAATAGCAGTGCAGAGAGCAGATTTAGGAGGACAGACCTGGTCCCAGTGGGGGAGGTCCAAAGCCTCTTTCCCTAGCTAGCTCCGTGTGCCCAAGCCCACTTCCCGGGTTCATGGACAAAGATGAAAACAGACCTGAAAATCACTGACACTAAGTTAAGTCAGGAGAAGCCCAAGCCAAGTTTCTGCCACAGGAGAATTTTCATTTTCGCTCATATACTATTGTTTCTAGAACATATTCACCCCTCCATGAAGAGAGCTGTCAATTAACATTAGCCATTCTCCTATGCAACCATTTGCTATTAGATGCATCACCTGCCTGAAAAAAGGAGGAAATAGCAGGTCTAAGTCTAGAAAAGAGAGAACCTGAAACACCCTTTATGGTATTCCAGAGCAGGGGCTGGCAAACATTTTCTGAGAATAGCCAGAGAGTAAATATTTTCAGGTTTGCAGATCATAAAGTGTCCGTCTCAACCTCTCAGCTCTGCTGTTGGCAGGCAAAAACAGCCAGTAGCTGGAATTCATTTAAGCAAATGAGCAGGCGTGTGGCATTCTGTGCCAATAAGCTTTGTTTACAAAAACAGCCAGTAGCTGGATTTGAACCATGGGCTGTGCTTCACCAGCGTCTGTATTAGAGGAAAGCCTACGAGGAGGTCAGGAAGTATACGATTAGATTTCCCTTTTCCGTGTACTTTCTAGAAGGTACATGTGGTTAAAAAGAATCATTCTCCTCCAAGGCCAAACTCCTGAAGAATTTCCTTAGGGTTTTACCCAAGGGATACAGGAGTGCTGATACATAGGGGCACTTGTACCCCAATGTTTATAGCAGCACTCTCAACAATAGCCAAATTATGGAAAGAGCCTAAATGTCCATCAACTGATGAATGAATAAAGAAATTGTGGTTTATATACACAATGAAATACTATGTTGCAATGAGAAAGAATGAAATATGGCTTTTTGTAGCAACATGGATGGAACTGGAAAGTGTTATGCTAAGTGAAATAAGTCACACAGAGAAAGACAGATACCGTATGTTTCCACTCCTATGTGGATCCTGAGAAACTTAACAGAAGACCATGGGGGAGGGGAAGGAAAAAAAAAAAGGTTAGAGAGGGAGGGAGCCAAAACATAAGAGACTCTTAAAAACTGAGAACAAACTGAGGGTTGATGGGGGGTGGGAGGGAGGGGAGGGTGGGTGATGGGCATTGAGGAGGGAACCTGTTTTGATGAGCACTGGGTGTTGTATGGAAACCAATTTGACAATAAATTTCATATAAAAAAAAAGAACTTTCTTAGGGTTAAGATCTTCCTATTTCATCAGCTAAATAGAGGAATTGAAGATAACAAGGTACTAAAAACTGATAGGGAAGCGCAGGGGCTGGGAATCGTCACTGACGTGTGTTTGTGTAGGCGGTGTTGCAGTTCTACGCTAGGCATCGTTTACTTTTAGAAGTGAATGTCCAACTCTACACCTCCCCACCTGAGAATCCTGGTCTTCCATGTTCATGGCAAATGTTTATCAAGTCCTGCTAGTCTGCCCTGAATTTCAATCCTGCTACAAGTTTGTGAAGCAATATACTTGTATTTCTAACTCTATCACATAATCAGTCCCTACAGTGATCTGAAGCTGGGCCCCTGATAATTTCTGGCTTAACACAGTTGCAATTTATTTCTCCTCTACCTTACAGCCCTGCAGATATGGGAAGACAATGAATGATTGCTTCTCACTGCTCTCACCCTGTGTGGCCTCCCTTCACAGCGACATCCTCCCGAAAGACTACCCCATCCAGCTAGCTCCTCTTCCCAGGTCCTCAGTCCTGTGGCTGACTCTTATGGACTTGCACTTGCTCATACTTGGGCGGTGAGAGCATTCTGTTGTTTCACAGCACATTTTGTCTCTCTTAAAGAATAATGTGTCATCTGAGAACAACAGCAAACATTCTGTCTCCCTTGGCTCCCATTTAGTTCATTATACTGAGAAATTCAGCAAGGAATGAAAGACGAATAAATACTGCTGAATTACTCAAATTTCTGCATTAACGTCACATGTGAGTTCTCAGACTTGATCCACTTCTTTTAAGTTTAATAACTAATAAGGCAGTTGAGCAATGAAAATGGAATCTCTCTGCTGCATCTATTAATAGTAGGGCTGACGGTAAATTCCTCTCCAACTTGGACGAGGAAGTATTTTTCCTTGCTTGGGTCTCTCTTACATGTTCGTTTCGATCACATCCCAGTAGCCTAAGATAATGAGACTGGCTAGTGACTGCAGATATAGAATTCTGACGTTGAAAGCCCATCTTCTGACTGAATACATCTGAGATTAAACCAGCGCAATCAATGTCTTCCCCAAACATGAGTCTGTTAGAATAATAAGAAAACATATCATTGCCATCCTTGCTCCATTATTATTATCCAACAGAATACATAAAAACAACTCATCCAGGTGACTTACAAAACGTATTTCATATCTTCCTTTGAAGAAATTTCTACCGTCCACTTTTCTCTGACGTTTTTATCTTGCTAACAGAAAACATTTTGTGATTCTCTTCTTCCCTAAGCTTTCTTAAACAGCCTTCACATTTAAATACAATGACTAAGGTGAACTGTTCCACCACGATTAAAAAAAAGTCCAGGCCAAAGAATACTAGAGTGGACGTCCTTACCTCTTAGTAAGAAACTATTTGATTTTTTTCCCTGCAGGGAAAATTAAAGACTAATCTCCAGGAGGCACATATGCTGCTTTGGGCCAAAAGTGTCTCTCAAAATGCAGGTGCTATTAGGTGAAGCGATAAGAAGTCCACCAGGATGCTCTGTGGTGAAAGGAACCTGCGGCCAAGTCACCGGGCTGAGAAAAGCACTAAGAACGAAAGCTCCTTACCCCTGTAATCTAAGGACCAAATCCTGGCTCAACAATTCACTCCAGGAGATCGGAAACCTTTCTATTTGTTCTCGTGCCAGCCCTGGCTTCTCTGGCTGTCCCATTCAATCTGACAGAACATGTTGATGAAGATAAAGTCATTCTTGGCAACCCGGGGCTCTGCATGTCCCTGCAAGGCCAGTGCTGCGTGAGGGTGGCATCCGACGGCCTTTGAAATGGCTGGAGGCCTAGGCCCCGTATACTGGACATATTTCAATAACTCAGTAATCTGTAATCTAAAGCACTTTTTTGTTTGTGTTTTTTTTTGTTTGTTTATTTGTTTGTTTTTGCTTTTCCAGCTGACTCTCTGGTTATTGAAGCCAGTAACCAGAGAAGTAAAAAACTGTAAGGATGTGCTTTATGCCTTAACCGAACTCATCCTTAAGCTGTTTATTCTGGCAAGTTGTCAAATCTTGAGAAAGGGGGGAGCGGGTGGGGCGGGGAATGGTGGCCGCAGAAGGGGGCTGTAGGAGTGCCTTCCAGTGAACTAATTTCTACTCTGCTGAATGGCCACTCAAATCAGATTGTTTTCCCCGAAGCCGAGAAAGTTTTCTACACAAGCATTTCTTTGTAAGCTCAATTAACTTTTACAATAATTTGTGCTTTTAGTTGAAGAACTACAGATGTTATGTGGGTGGTGGCCAGGGTGAGGGGCTGGGGATGAGAGCATGAGGGAATATGGCCGCCCCTTCTGGAAAATGTGGCCACACTTCCTCTCATGGAAAAAGCACATCAATTTTTAGGATTACTAAAAAATTTAAATCGTTTGTAGAACTAGAGAAAGCCAGGGATGTTTGGTTTGGGGGAGGCCAGACTGGGCCATCTCCCAGCTCCCCTCCCTCCTAATGAAACCCAGATCTTTGTGACAGGATTATCTGGAATTGTAATTTCATGCTTGGAAACAGTCCAAAAGTTGGGTAGCAGAACCCGGTCATTCATCAAATGCTTGCCTCAATTTGCAAAAGAAATACAAAACCGAAAATATCAAATAACAATTAGGAGTAAGTACTAATGTGCCAAGCGAGGGAGGAGCTCTTATTAACTTAATTAATTTTCACTGGGAATGGTTTTTACCATTAGAAATACACTTGCTTTTCTCCTCTGAAGTCTATTCATTTATTACTGAGTGTTGATTTGAGGTTAAATAGGGGTGTTTGTGTTTTGCTGGATGTTGGTGTCATTTCATAAAACAATTCCTAAATCCCACAATACTTGTCATATAATGAATGCTATACTCAGTATACACTCATCCACTCACAAATAAAATCACATTTACAAAATGCCTTATAGTTTATACTTGCAAATCATCTAGACTTTGTAATTCATGTCTAACACGTAAGCTATTAAAAAAAAAACTAATAAGGAAACCACTGAGAATCAGGTCCACCAGAATAAAATGCTCCTTGTAATCTTCGTCCACTTGTGACTTCCATGCAAGTGGTTAATCAGATCCAGCTCAGAAAATATTTCCCTTCACCATTCATCCAGCATGGTGGCCAAGTGCACAAAGGTCAGCCATCGGGGCCGAAGGCTGTCCTGCCGAAGCATGTGGGCTCCAGCTCTGGATGCCTGCCTGTGAACAAGCTAGTGGTGTCACCTTGGGCAAATTACTTCTTGCTGAGCCTCACTTTGTTCATCTGTGAAATGAGGATAAGAAGTGCCTCCCTCATGGGAGGTGCAGTTGTTAACATCTATAAAAGAGTGTTGGGCTCCTGTGAACCATCGTCATTGTCGTCATCATCTCTGTGGTGTTGCTGTGTGCCACACAACACTCGAGGTCCAGGGACATGCACAGATAGCAATGACACTGTTCCTGCCTCATGAAACTTAACAACCCCGTGGGGAAGACAGACTTGCACCAAACTGTTGAACAATTCGGGACCAAACTGCAGTTGTGATCGTGGCTGTGCGGATGCTTCTAGAATGTAGAAACTCGACCTGGTCTGGCAGGTTGTGGCAGGATTCCCTGAGGAATGGCCATTCAGCTGAGCTCTTAAGGACAAGAGGAGCTTGGCAAAGTGTGTGGAGAAGTCTCGGGGCTTCCTTGTGGAAGGAGTGGCCATAGTGAAAGGTTCTGTGACTGAGCAGAAATCTAGTACAGAGGGAAAGTACTGGAAATTGGGAGGCAGAGGATGGCCAGCTGAGGAGCTTGTTAAGAAGGATTTTGATTCCATTTTAAGGGCAATAAGAAGCCACTGGCAGGTTTTAAACAAGGAGGAACTTGCTCAGATTTGTGTTTTTAAAATACCTGCTGCTTTTTAAAGAAGGATCTAGATGATGCCCGGAAGTGGGCATGTCTATAAGAGGAGGGGTCCTTGTGGTGAAAGAAATCTGTGTTGCCATTCATATCCTGCTTGTGATATCACATGTTCCTGCTGGGGAAAACTGGGTAAAAGATACGTGGGACTTTTCTGTTTTATTTCCTACAGCAACATGTAAATCTATACTTCCCTCAAAACAAAAAGTTAAAAAAAAATTTTTAATGTTTATTTTATTTTTGAGAAAGACAGAGACAGAGCACGAACAGGGGAGGGGCAGAGAGAGAGAGAGGGAGACACAGAATCTGAAGGTTCCAGGTTTTGAGTTGACAGCAGAGAGCTCGATGTGGGGCTCAAACTCACAAACTGCGAGGTCTTACAAAAAACAGTCATCCCTAAGTACGTGTTAGCTTTGCAGGAAGAGCCAGCACCCTAATGCTGGAGGCCCACGGTGCTACTGGTAATGAAATGAGCTTGGGTTTTGGCAATGCCTTGGTGACAGGTGACTCATCCTCTAAGTGGGATGGATAGAGTAAAGCATAATAGCTTATACTTTTTAAACACTGTGACTTTTTTTCTTATAAAGATAGAAGCCATCATTTTTTATTTTTCATTTTATTTTTTTAAGCTTATTTATTTTGAGAGAGAGCAAGTGGAGGAGGGGCAGAGAGAGGGAGAGAGAATCCCAAGTACAGAGCCCGATGCAGGGCTCGATCTCACAAACCCATAAGATCATGACCTGAGCCAAAATCGAGAGTTGATGCTTAACCGACTGAGCCACTCAGGAGCCCCCAGAAGCCATTATTGCTTTTTTTTTTAATGTTTATTCATTTTTGAGATGGGGGGAGGTGCAGAGAGAGAGGGAGACACAGAGTTCGAAACAGGCTCCAGGCTCCGAGCTGTCAACACGAGCCCAGTGTGGGGCTCGAACTCACAAACCACGAGATCGTGACCTGAGCCGAAGTCGGACACTTAACCAACTGAGCCACCCAGGTGCCCCCCCTTTTGTCAGTTTTTCTTTATTTTTGAAGAAGCCATTATTTTTTAAAGCATGTGGTTTTTCAATGGTGCATACTTGGTTTATGACTAAGAATTATTTTTCTCCGTGCCATGCTGCATCTTGGTAAAATTAAATAATCTCCCTCTTCTAACTTAAAAAAAGAAAGAAAGTCCTCGCCACCATGTGGAGAAGGGAGTGTGGCCTCCAGAGGGAGTGTGGACAGACCAGTTAGGTGACTGCAGCTGAAATCTAGAACCTCATGACTCGGTGCAGTGTGTGGGCCAGCGACATCAGCCTTGCCTGGAAGCCTGTTAGAGATGGGGAGTCCTCCCCACAGACTCTCAGGATCAGAATCCGCATCTTCACAAGCTTTCCAGGAGATGCCTCTGCACCGAGATTTCCACGCAGTGCACCAGAATGGTGAAAGGGTCACAGACAACCCTGACAAATATTAAGGAGTCTGAATCAACAGAACTGGGGATGGCTTAGTTCTAGAACTACAAGAGACTGTCAGAGGCCATGGATCTTTCCAGGTAAAAATCTGGAATATTCAAGCAGCAGAGGACTAGATCATAGTTCAAAGGCCTAGATCACAGGGGAAGACTTTAGTTCAGTCTGGCCAGGGCAAGAAGGGCAGACATCCTTGGGCAGTGTGTCCCTGCTAGGGCTGTGGAGAACAGCAGAGCCCTTAAGGGACAACCAGGTGGTGATGGCTCTTCACTGTTCTGTTGGGTTCGAGTCAGCAAAGTGCACTGCCCGTGATGGCTGCACCCTCTGCTTTAGTTATACCCTGTCCAAACCCACATATGACAACACACATTTCATCAGGATCCCAAGATCCATAGGATTCACACAGGGTCCCCTATCATTTTCCAACCATACTTTACAACCGAAGAAGATTATCCACACTACGATAACTTTGGGCTTAAATTGGAGATTTTGGAAATCTGAAAACTTCACAACACAGTCCAGTAAGTCTCTGGAGCCTTGCTCGGTCCATAGATGTAGTCTGTGGCCTCTGGTTTGAATGATTTAGTCAATTTCATGCCTAATGTGCCTTAAAAAACCTGGCAGAGATTGGAAACATATTGATATCCATAAAACATGCTGAAACAAAGCTTTTAGAGTTGACTGAAGTACCATGGGATGTCACAAGAACATTTTGTGCCAAAAGCACAAGGGGAAAATACCAACAAGCCCGGGCATCTGAAAAACATGACCGATCTAGAGCAAAGTTGTTTCCTATAACTTAAGCTATAGTTTTCTTGCTCGTATCCTTGTTCCTTCATATACGGTCCCTAATTAGACTTTGGAACTACACACACACACACACACACACACACACACATACACACACACACACTGCCCTCCACACAAACACATACACCCAGCTTTGATTCTGTGTTTGAGCTGGGACAAGTCAGCTGCTCTAATCTTTTGTTACATTCCCCCCACATTTTGATCCCTGTCTGTGTCTTCTCCTGCAGGCCTTCCTTTTCTTGGATTTGCACTGACATTTAGATCAATGAGACGTCGCAGCTCCTCTCTTCATAAAATGAAGCGTGTGATAAATACAAGATAAGACTCTCCAGGATGTTGCCTGCAATTGTTTGCTTACAAGTAAACTCTGAAGACATCTTACAAGTAGGTACACTTCAAATGTGAAGAAATGCATTTCCCCAGACTCTATACTAAAGTGGAATGGGGGACCTAAAAGCTTGTAAGAATACATCCGTTCTGGGGCATAAAATCTGAAGCAGAAATATAAAATACTTTTAGTTAAGTTTTCTTTATATAGGCTTATAAAAGAAATGATGATGCTAATTACTATCAGTAAATTTTGAACATGAATTTCTTACTTGGTTGAACAGATATTTATGTGCCAAATAATGACTCTTTGATTCCTTGGTTTCCCCACAATGTCCCTGTTATTTCATTAATTTATCTAGTCTTATTAGGTCATGCCATTTTTTTCTAGACAAGAAATTTAAGATGAAACTGGTAAAATGGAGGTACCAAGATCTCCTACAGCAAGCCAGTAGACGAAAAAGGAATTTGTGACCTAGTCTAATGACTTTTTGCTGATCATAGATTAGCCTAGTCATCATTGGAAAATAACCCAGCATGTGGATTATTTTAAAGTGATCTTTGCACCCAAGGTATGCTACTTGTAAACTATTAATTGATTAACTAGTCAATTAAATCCTCCATCAGTATTTATTTTATTTTATTTTATTTTATTTTATTTTATTTTATTTATTTTATTTTTTAACGCTTATTTATTTTTGAGACAGAGAGAGACAGAGCATGAACAGGGGAAGGTTAAGAGAGAGGCAGACACAGAATCTGAAACAGGCTCCAGGCTCTGAGCTGTCAGCACAGACAGAGCCTGACGTGGGGCTTGAACTCATGGACCGCGAGATCATGACCTGAGCCGAAGTCGGACGCTTAACTGACTGAGCCACCCACGTGCCCCCCTCCGTCACTATTTATTGAAGGCAAGACGCTACACTGGCCCCCGACCCAAAGGAACTCAGCCAATGACAGAGACAGAAGGCGACATGCTGGGAAAGACGTTAAAACAAGCACTCACACTGCTGGTTCTCAGCTAGGAGAGGATGGAAGGCACTTACAGACAAAGCTTCCTAAAGGAGGGGATGCTGGAGCTGTATTGTGAAGAATAGCTTGCAGGTGCACAGAGGAAAAGAGAAAGCAAAGGAACGGAGCATGAGAAGACACACAAGCACGTCTACTGAAGAGTGGGAAGGGGATGCCAGTCAGAATAGCCGCTAAGTGAGCCTGACAGTGACTGGAAGGGAGGGGGTGCCCAGAAGGCAGCAGGGCCAGAGATTTTGCAGGGGCTGGGGCAGTGAGAGGAGAGGGGGAGCCGCCCCCGATGGGCAAGAACGCCGAGCAATGTAGTCTACTTAAAAATGGGAGTGAGTCTACACGGGAGCTGCTAGATGGAAATTCCACGCTATCAAAGGACAGGGTGACTGTGGTCTGGAGAGCCAGAGGCAAGGCTGAGAGCAGGGAGGAAGGCGGGGAGGGAAACGTGGCTGTTTGAGGTCGCAGAGGTGGAGCGAGACTTCTGGGTGTGGGAAGGTCTCAGAGGGCTCTTTGGGAAGAGAGTCCTCTGGTGAGCTATATGCCTGATTCGTGAAGATTACCCAAGTAAATTGTTACCATTTCTTCCAGAAAGTGGGCTCAGATCCACCTTCTCAATCTTTCTGGATATTAAAGAACCCCTAGTGTGGATTAAAGAGACACAAATGGTCTGAACTGACTTTTCAAAAAATCAAACAGTGTGTCTATTTAATTTTTAAACACTTCATTGTGGTAAGACACTTAACGTGAGATTGATCCTCATAACAAGTCTGAAGTGCACAATCCGATATGACTTGATGGAATCGGACAGCCAGGAGCCCCCTGGACTGAAGAGACCTTAACAGGAGGCTCTCCGTTCCCAGTCAAGGTCACCAGTCACATCAGGATGACAAATGTACTTGTTAGATGACTGAATTAATTACAGCACACACTTGACTGCATCACTGAAATGTCTTTTCACTGTGGTAAGGGAAGGTTCTCCTCATACTTGGTTCCATGAATCAAACGTATCCAGGAGAGCCTGTTAACCTAAAACAAAAGACAAAAACCACCCATTATGCTGCAGAGGGTTGTATTTCTGGTCTGTTTTTAATGGCAAGTCTCTGAACCAGGGGTTCTATGGAAAGAAAGAGAGTAAAAGTGGTTTGGTTGGGCAGGGGAGTGGGGAGGGGGACAGAGCAGCAGAAAGTACAGCTCCAGCCAGTGGCTTTTTAGGACAAATGAAATCTCTAGAAAGTCTGGACCTTTGTGTTCTTCCCGTGAAGGCAAACACAAAGATGCCTGAGACATTCCTGTCATGGTCAAGCCATTACCTGAGAGGCGGGGAAGCACACGATGCCATTGAGATGACAGCTCGGTTTTGTTCCAGTTCTGGCGGAGGAGTAGGAATGTCTGTTTGCATCGCCTCGGTTGGAATGGCTTCCGAAAGGGCAGAGGCAAGGAAAGGAGAGGGAACAGCCTTTTCCCGTGAATACCTGCTAAAGATTCACGTTTCCTTTGGTATCAGCGTTTTATCCCAAATCTACTCATGGCCATAAACATCCAAACGCTCATAGTTCTGTGGGCTCTCCAAAAATGACGGCGTGAAGAATTTTTATGTTTAATGTTCAGTCGGGGGCTGCACTGCCCTGAAGTCTGAGACATTTCCCTGTGTTGTAACCCTTGGATCTGGTTCATGGAATCTTCCCCGCTTTCAAAACAGATGACCTCTCACTAGAAGACTCACTTATCTCTTTCCCCCTGGCCCTGTAAACCAGTCCAGCAAAGTCTTCACTTGCAACAAACAGGCAATTCACTCCACCAGAAAACACAGGTTATCTAATCTCCCAAAAATGACACCTGGCAAGTTTCTAACCATCATGCCATTTGACTCATTTCCATCAACATTTCTTCTGAAGAACAATATTAATGATGTCTTTTAAGTCTGAAGGCGCTGTAACCAGTGGAAAATAAGACAATAATAACACACAGCCTGATGAGTGAAGATGTGTCAACAGTGCTCCAAGGAGAATGAATTGGTCCATGCGCCACTCATCAAATGTTCACTGGGCCCTGAACATGTGCCAAGTCCTGTGCTTGTTGCTGGAGATACAGAGGATCTTTGCCCTCATGGAGCTGAGAGTCTAGGAAGGGAGACAGACACTCAATACTGCAGTACGTCTCACAGCACCACTTACTTGCTGATTAACAGGGAAAAATGAGTACTTGCCTTTTCAGGCAGGTCATTTACACGTGAATGTCCTCACTGTTGTCATACATTCTTTTTTCTACTAAAGTGAATAATCTAGTAGAAATTATTCCAGCGAAAGGATGGGAGCGATTATGTGTCAAACCCAGAAAGTACTTCCCTTGGCCATTAATCACGTTGCTCAACATCCATGGAGTGAGCTCAGTTTTCCACACAGAACACCAGGAAGTAGACACGAGCCACAAGCCCTCTTTGGCCAGCCAGGTGTAGACAGACAAGCCAAGCAGGCGGGTGGGGACCCCAGTCTTGGGGAACAGGCATGTGTGCTGTGTTATCAGAAATGCCGGGAGCTCATCCTGTCCATGGCCCTCCTGCCAGGAAGGACAGCACCTGAGCTTACAGAGAGACACAGCAATGTGAGAGAGAAATCAAGAAGGAACAGCCTGTTCTGGCCCAGGTGGATGGCCTTGGGTCCATTCAGGCTGGCAAGAAACACAAAGATTCCATACTTATATGTAGCCGCCCAATTAGAACACTGACCTCAGCAATATTTGTACTCTAGGAGCTCATTAGACCCCTTCTCAAAGCCTAAGGAACACACAAAATGCCCAGGACGTTGTCCAATCGTCGATTCAGAGGTTTCCAGGGAACCTGAGATTCTGCATTTCTAACAAGCTCCAGGGGAAGCTCATCACAGGAGGCATTAGGGAGATTGACCGCTCACGGATTGCAACAGTGTCCTCCTAACAGGAGAGGCCGCTAAAGACACAAGGAGAGACCTCAAGGAGACAGGAGAACCTGGACAGGGAGGGGCCTGTCCCCAAGGCAAAAGACAAAAGCAGATACCATGTTGTCAAATCCTGCAAAAGGATCTAGCAGATAAAGAGGCAAAGGCATGTGCCGGATCCAGCTACAGAGCGACTGTGGTGGTAAATTCTTTGAACCTTTCCGGGTAAGGTTCAGTGGAGCGGCTAGAACAGAGATTGTAACCCGCAAAAATTCAGGCATATTCAATTCAGGCGGGGCAAATGCACAGTGAAATTCTCTTCTCACAACATCTACTGGGGTAAGATCATCTCTGACGACACTGAAATTCTACTTTCCAAGCACTAAACATCTGCCGGAGATGTGCAACGCCAGAGCCAACGTTATTCCCCTGTATTTTTCCCTAGCTTTACTGAGGTCTAATTGACAAGTAGAAGCTCTATGTTTAGGGCCTCCAACGTGATGATTTAATATACGTACATGATGTTAAATGATTACCACAATCAAGCTAATTAACACATCCATCACCTCACATAGTTAGCTTTTGTTGTGGGGCGGGGGGGGGGGGGGGGGGCAGAGTGTGAACACTTAAGATCTACTCTGCTGGCAAATTTCAAGTATACACTACAGTATTATTAATTATAGTCACCATATATTTTTTAAACACTCCAAAGGCTGTGTTGGTATCAGGCACTTATGTCATATCTCTACTGCATCAAAGCACAGCAGAGTCTGACTTCCCTTCTGAGGCCGTATTGTCACTATGTTACAGCTCCTGGGAGAGAGATGTGGCGACCGTTGTACACACTGCATGTGGAGAAAAAAGAGTACTCAGTGTATCACAGTAACACCTGAGGTGTAAAAGGAGCAATAGGGGAAGGGGTGGGAAGGGCCGTCTTTTCAGGCTTGCTTGATCTCTCCCCCCCCCCCCCCCACCATGGAGCCTTATTCTTTAGTCCTTGACTTTGGACGAAAGGGAGGCTTTGTTAAAAATAAAAATGTCTTTGGGGCGCCTGGGTGGCTCAGTCGGTTGAGCGTCCGACTTTGGCTCAGGTCATGATCTCACGGTTTGTGAGTTCGAGCCCCGCGTTGGGCTCTGTGCTGACAGCTTGGAGCCTGGAGCCTGCTTTGGATTCTGTCTGTCTGTCTCTCTCTCTTTCTCTCTCTCTCTCTCTCTCTCTCTCTCTCTCTCTGCCCCTCCCCCACTAGTGCTCTGTCTCTCACAAATAAATAATTGTAAAAAAAAAAAATTAAAAATGTCTTTGAAATGTATTTTTAAAGTTAAACTCTAGCTTTCCAGTTGGAGTGTTTTTAAGCGAAATAACCTGACCAATTTTCCTGACAGTCTGGTACTGAGAAAACATTCACGGGCAACATGTGGGCCTTCTCATCTGTCACTTCGATATTCAGTCTTCCCTGGGAGCCTTCCCGAGGGATCAGCCAGTCTCCCATCCTGGTTGCAGCACCCTGACTTATGCTATGGCTGTGAATGACTGATTTACTGGTCCATGTGTCCGGGGGATGTGAGATGTCTAGAGGGCAGGCAGGGTGTCTTATCGGATTTGCTACGGCCAGTGCCTTGCCGGTCGCTGACACGTGGAGGGAGGTTGCTGATTGATATGTGTTTGCTGAATGACCAAGCCAAAGGTGATAAGCTTTTTAAGCAGCAGGGAGCGGGCATGTTGGTGTGGTGGAAGGGATCTTCCTACTCTGGGGTTTGGATGGCATCCTTGGCTCCTTACTGGCCCTACACTCTAGCATTTCTGCTTACAACCCGAAGGGGTAACTGGCTTCCTGCTAAGCATTGTATGAAGGCACATGGAGGACTCATTAATTAATAAACATTCAACTTGTGTTAGAGACTTTTAAAGCGACCAGTAATGTAAGGGTCCGACTATTTTTTTTTTTTGCTTCTGAGTTTTCATTCAAATTCCAGTTAGTTAACATACAGCATATTAGTTTCAGCTGTAGAATTTGGTGATTCACCACTTTATACAACACCCAGTACTCATCAAAAGTGCCCTCCTTAGTCTCCATCACCCATATAGCCCATCCCTCTGCCCACCTCCCCTCCAGTAACCCTCGGTTTATTCTCTACAGTGAAGAGTCTGTTTTCTGGTTGCCCTCTCTTCCTTTTCCCCCCGTGTTGATCCGTTATGTTTCTTAAATTCCACACACACGAGTGAAATCACATGGTGTTTGTCTTTCTCTGACTGACTTACGTTCGCTTAGCATAATGCTCTCTAGTTCGAGCTACCTCACTGCCAATGGCAAAATTTCATTCTTTTTGAAGGCTAAGTAATATTCAATTGTATACACATACCACATCCTCTTTATCCATTCATCACTCGATGGGCATTTGGGTTCTTCCCATAATTTGGCTACTGTCGATCGTGCTGCTATAAACACGGCGGTGCATGTGTCCCTTCGAATCAGTGTTTTTGCATCTTTTGGGTAAGTACCTAGTGATGCAATTGCTGGATTGTAGGATAGTTCTATTGTTAACATTTTGAGGAATCTTCGCATGTTTTCCAGAATGACTGCACCAGTTTGCATACCCACCCACAGTGTAAGAGGGTATAGTTATAATACCGTTCTAACAGCAACTTACAAATACTGAGTCTGGGTAGACAGTCCATATTTAGGTACTCTTCTTCTCCTCCTTTCTCCAGGTCCCAGTTCTGCATGGGCCCTAACCCCAGTCTCCCTGGCATGAGCACGGAGGGTCTTAACTATGATACCTGCTCTGTTTTTCTGTCTGCAAAATCCAATCTTTTGCAATTTCCAAGACCTCAACTGTACCTTATTGGTGGTTTTCAGCAGCCACTGTATCACTCTCAAGCCCCATGGCACAAATACGCACAAACGTGAACCTTAAGAGACAAGGTTTTCCTTCACACTCTGCTGAGGGCATTCTGCAGAACGTTGTGTGCAGAAGTCTGAGAAAACAGTCTGCAAATTGCTCTCAGCAAGATGCCTGCTGTGGCTTCTCTGGGTTATTTTACAGAGTTCTTTCAGTTAGGGCAGGGCCCTGTTCCCGGAGGGCTTTCACTGCTCATTCAGAGCCTTTTCTCCAGGCCTGCCATAGCTTTCCTGGGATCAAATGTCCCCCGCCCCCCTCCCCCACTGCTGCTGCAGCTAGGGCCAAAAGTCCTTCCGTTTTGACGAGTTGCCTTGTTTGTTTTTTGCAGCTTAACTGTAACATGCTTCCTAAATGTGGGAGTTAGAAAGCATGGGTTTTCCCAGAGGAAATGCTTCTCTGTTCTAGATTGTTACATCTTTCCTTGGACGATGGTAACTCGATTGCTCACATTCATTCAATCACCATCTACCGATCTAAGAAGGTAGCTTTAATCATGTCCCTATCCTTTATAAACCATTTGAATCAAAAGAGCAATTTCCCTTTGAATTTGATTTGCTGAATAATGAAGTCATTGGTATGGGAGATGTACACAGCAGTCTTTTAGGGTTTATTGGGAACAATTTGTTAATTACAATAACTGCCTTTGTCAGAAGTTATTTTAATTTTCATTATCACTTAAGAACAGATACAGGCCAAATGACTGGAGTCACCAAACACTGTGAAACTGGCACTAGACTAGAATCAGAGAGTTTGAGTTCCGTTTGCTTCTAGACCACAGCTACCTGTGGGGTCTTAGAAAAGTCATTCAACCACGCTGAGGCTCAGTTCCGGTTTAGGGGAGTGAATTGTTGGGCTGGATGGCTTCCAATCTCTCTTTTAAGTGTCATCCTCTATAATTTTAGAAATGGCCGTGGGAAAACTATGAAAATTCATATTATCTAGGAAGAGAACAAAGCAGAGACTGTATGTCAGTTCACCATTCTTGGTCATGGTTAATAGTGGCTCATGGCCATACACAACCCTCATACTCTGCTAAGGAAAGCAAGCTTTTCTGTAACAAGTATAAATTTGTGTTTAAAAAAAAAAGAAAATCTGGGGCGTCTAGGTGGCTCAGTCAGTTAAGCGCCCAACTCCTGATTTAAGCTTAGGTCGTGATCTCACAGTTCAGGAAATGGAACCCCATGTCAGGCTCTGCACTGACAGCACAGAGCTTATTAGGGATTCTCTCTCTCTCCCTCTCTCTCTCTGCCCTTCCCCTGATCACACTCTCTCTCAAAATAAATAAATAAACGTAAAAAGAGAGAGAGAGAGAGAGAGAGAATCTGTTGGGAGTGGGGTATAAACAAGAAACCATGTGGCTCAGGGCTTTGCTGGTTTTACATGCTGTCATTTAATCTTCATTCAATCCTGTCCTTTATTCTAATTTTTCCAAAGGAGAAACCTAGGTTTAGAGATAAGTTACTCAGCTGACAAAAGGCAGAAGCAATATTCAAGCCCATTTCTGCCTGACTCCATACACACTCATACACTGTGCAAGGTCCCATGTTGCCTCCTTGGCAAAGAAGTCTATATTTATGAATTTAAGGAAGTTAATTAATTTTTTAAAAAGTTGATTAATATCAATTTTCATCATAACATTTCTAGGGAGCACACTCATCAGAACAGCTAAAATGAAAAAGCCAGACAATACAAGCATTGGGGAAGATCCAGAGACACTGAAACTTTCAAGCATTTGCAGGTAGAATGTAGTTTGCTAAAACCACTTTGGAAAACCTTATGGCAGTATCGACTAAAGCTGAGCAAATTCATACCCTACCACCTGGCAATTCCACTCGTAGGTACCTCACTCACTGTGGCATACACAAGTGCACCAAGAAACACATATGATGATTTCACAGTCCCATAATCGCAAAAGAAGAGAAACAACCCAAACATGGGAGAATGGACACTGTGGTATTCTTTTACAATGAACTGTACAGCTGAGAATGCCTGAAACAACTACACAGAACAACATGGACAGATTTGACACACACAATGTTGAGTGAAAGAAATCAGACACATAAGGGTACATACTGGATGATTTCCATATACACGAAGTTCAAGAATAGTCAAAGCTAGGGGTGACTGGGTGGCTCAGTATCTTGAGCGTCTGACTTTGGCTCAGGTCATGATCTTCTGGTCCGTGAGTTCGAGCCCTGCGTCGGGCTCTGTGCTGACAGCTCGGAGCCTGGAGCCTGCTTCAGATTCTGTGTCTCCCTCTTTCTCTGCCCCTCCCCTGCTCATGCTTTGTCTCTCTGTCTCTCTCTCTCTCAAAAATAAACATTTAAAAATTAAAAAAATATATATAATAAGCAAAGCTAATCCACAGATGTGGCATCAGAATAGTGATTACTATATCCCAGAAGGAGGCACAAAAGGCCTTATCTGGGTGCTGGTTCCAAAGGGAGTTTGGTTTGTGAAATTCGTTGAATGGTACACCTTTGGTCTGTGGACTTTTCTGATTTTATGTTATACTTGAATTGAAAATGTACTTGAAAAAAATTCTAGGAATGCTGCTTCCTCTGAGAAAAGCTATCTGGTGGGATGGAATCCCTCATCAGGAATTCAGGGTTTCAGAATGGGGTTGTATATGTGGCTGGCCTGGGACACGAACAGGGGAGCAGAGAAAGGCCAGAATAATGGGATCCAGCTCAGGGCCCCTCACTAAGTTACCCACAGAAAATGAGAAGCTTGGTACAACCAGACTCCTTCTGGAACGCTGCCATGGGTAGAGTTTTGAGCACACTATAGGCTCAGAAATCTCAATCACCTGCCCTCGAGCACCAACAGGCCTAAAGACCTGAACGCTCCCAGAACTTGGTATCAGGGGATCGACCATGCTTTTCGTATGGTAATCTTTCTTTTCCAGCATGATTAAGATATATGTTCAGGTGTCAAACAAGGTTTTAACAGTAACTATGAACCCACATGCCTGCCCCCTATTCCAAACTGAGTAAACTAATAAAAAAACAATAAACTTTCACTTAGGAATACTTCTGTTTCCAACTTGAGATGCTTATCCACATTACTTGGAAAGTGTGCATATGTGTGTGTGCGTGCACACCCATCTTCCTATACATCACCTGTTGTCCTTTAAAACGTAAAGTTATAACAATACACGATTGCCCTGGGGATTATAAAGGTTACTGAAGTCATTCTCCTCTCCAGCTCTGCAATCAGGGGCCGACCAGTCCAGCCTCGCAGCAGACACAGGCATATTGTTGTGAGTGGACTCAGACGGCAGAAGGATGGGCACACAGGAAGTTCTCCACGTAATTGACAGGACCGATGTAAATAAATAACCAGGTCAGTATTTGTTCAAAGCTCCGTAGCAGCAGCCTGCTCTTCTGGAGAAAACTTGTGGGTGGAAGCAAAACCTGCAGCCTGTGTCCCTGCTGGTCCCTATGCCAGGTGCTGATCAATTCGCAACAGTCTCCACCTTCGAGAAGGCTTCCAGGAAACCCTGGAGATTGGAGGTCTGTGAGTCACTCTCCCATCCCGTGACTGATTATAGAATCAACTGATTTCTGGGGTGCCTGGGTGGCTCAGTCGGTTAAGCATCTGATTTCAGCTCAGGTCATGATCTCAGGGTTCATGAGTTTGAGCCCCGTGTGGGGCTCTGTGCTGACAGCTAGGAGCCTGGATGGAGCCTGCTTCAGATTCTGTCTCCATCGCTCTCTCCACCTCCCCCACTCATGTTCTTTCTTGCTCAAAAATAAATAAATGTTAAAAATTAAAAAAAAAAAAGAATCTATTTCTAAAAGATAGAATATCTAAAATCTTAGGTAATGATAATATTTCTGGGTTTTTTTTAAGTTTATTTATTTATTTTGAGAGACAAAGAGACAGTGCAAGTAGGGGAAGGGCAGAGAGAAAGGAAGAGAGAATCCCAAGCATGCTCCACGCTGTCAGCACACAGACCGATGTGGGGCTCAAACTCACGAACCTCGAAGTCACGACCTGAGCCAAAAGCAAGAATTGGTCACTTAACCGACTGAGCCACCCAGGCGCCCTGATAATACAACTTCTTAAATGTGATACAGGACAATGTATACTTGTCAAACAGAATTCATAAAAATAGCAACCACTGACTGAATATTTACTTTATGCTGGCAGTACGCATGATGTTTTCACAGTAATCCTAGCAGGTAAAATCCTTTTGTTGCCAACCTATCATGGGGTTAAAAAAGATCATGCCTTTAAAGTGTCTGACACACTTTTATTGTACTTTTGCCTAAGTAGAGTCTTGGTGATATTTTAACTTAAGGCATTTTTTTGAAATCATCTTTAACTTTTCACATGAACTTAAAGAACAATAAATAAAAGGCAGTAACGTTTCATTATTTCTACGCAGTCTCCTCTCAAAAGGGGACATTTATGGGGTGCCTGGGTGGCTCAGTCAGTTAAGCGTCTGACTACAGCTCAGGTCACGATCTCGCGGTCCGTGAGTTTGAGCCCCGCGTCGGGTTCTGGGCTGATGGCTCAGAGTCTGGAGGCTGCTTCCGATTCTGTGTCTCCCTCTCTCTCTGCCCCTCCCCCGTTCATGCTCTGTCTCTCTCTGTCTCAAAAATAAATAAACATTAAAAAAATTTAGAATTATAAAAAAAAAAGTGGACATTTACATAGGTTGTAACAATATATTTCATTTTTTTGGTAATGCCAGGAAAAAAACCCACATATATTAATACTTCCAGTCTATTGGACACATCTTTTAAAATTATTAAATGGCACAGAAAAATCTCAGTATTCTTGTTAATGAGTAAAAACCACATACATACAAATGTGTTAATAATGGTGTCTGGATAACAATATTTTGTGTGGTTATTATTTATTACATCATGCTTTTCTATATTTTTCTAATATTCCTGAATGGCCATGTCTTACTTTTTAAGTCAAGGAGAAAGTACGAAGTGCGGACAGAAAGGAAAGAAGGCATCAGTAGCATCTTTCTGGAGCAGAGTTTCCCGCCCTGGATCCACAGAGTCCCTGGAAGCTGTTAAAGCCGTCTGCCACCAGAGCAGAGACAAAGGACATCAGAATGTCAGGGTGGGGCTTGGGCAGTCTTTGTTCCAAGCTCCCTAGGTAGGCCCAGGGTCACTGCAGTAAAGCATGTCTTCTGCTTTCTAGAGGTTGGACAGGACTTGAACTTACATCAAAAAATTACAGAGTCCAAACAGCCCTGCTTCTTATCAAATCACCTTGGGGTCCTTGTCAAAACTAAATATTCAGGGATGTTTCTATAGAATTGAAGTTCTGTGAACTTACAGTGCAAGAATGTTGAATAAAAGTTGGATTTTATGGAGCCCTGGGGGCTCAGTGGTTAAGCATCTGACTCTTGATCTCAGCTCAGGTCATGATCTCACGGTTCGTGGGTTTGAGCACAGAGCTTGCTTGAGATTCTCATTCTTTCTCTCCGTCTCTCAAAAAAATAAATAAACTTAAAAAAAAAAAAGGTTGGATTTCTGAGCTAGGTTTTCGGGTCAAGAGTGAATCTAATTGAGGCTTTCAATGAATTTCCCCTTATTGATTACTTATTGGAGGAGGTCCATTGAAAAAATATTGGGAATGTGGGGAGAAGGTGATTTGCTTACCTACCTACAGGACAAAAACATAATGTTTATATACACCAAAGACTCTTCCCACTATTTTAGGGGTAACATGAAACTAAAATCACCATCCTGTAAACACATGGGGAAAGTGAGAGCTATCAAGGTGTTTTCAACTATCTATTTCACTTGGGGAAATAAATAAGGAAATGGCCTGGACACTAGTGATCTGACTGGGAAATATTTTTATGGGATAAACATGTTTCCTGACTGCTCACCATACACTAAGCACGCACATTATCTTCTTTAGTCGACCATGGGACCGAGATAGCAGTGTTATCAGCACTGTCTCATGATTAGTCAGCATGTGTATGCCATGAGTTGTTCTAATTCACTGAACTTTCTATTTAACTAGAAGCTGAGTAATGAAGCCTCTTTCCATCTTGACTTTTGAAAAACTTTCTGAAGTGTATGGGACGCGCTGTGTTTCCAGGGTCTGGTCATTTTCTCTCTTTTCACTCTCAAAAGTGCCCTGGTTTGGAGGGAAAAATAATATGGACACCCTGAGTCTGTATGGCATTTTATCTTCCTTTGATGACTATCTCAAGACCTCCATGATATAATCGATGCCTATCATAGAAGACCAAGGCTGGAGTCCAAGGACTCCGACTGGAAGGCTCTGGGGCAAAATGAAAAGTGACCAGGGAAGGAGTGAATAGTGAAGGTCAGGAGACAATTCCAGTGCCTGTGTGACCTTGGCCAGTTTCAAAAGCCCTGTGGGCTGCAGTTTCATAGCTTATACAAGGATCGTCAAAATATCATATTCCAAACAGTATCCATACTCATCGTTTCTTAGTTTTCAATTCTAATAGCAAGCCTGAGACACGTGTAGGAAAACCCCTCTCCTTTTCCTGTGAAACTACTGAGGCATAGACAGGGCGGCCCGGCTTTCTGACTCGGACCTGCTGTAGCCTTTCCTCCCTGCTTCCCCGTCTGCCGTGGAGCCTGCCAGGGGGCCCAACAGGTTCTGAGGCCATGTCTAGACGACGCTAAAGCCCTTGATTGAAAGTGACAACCTCCAGCTAATCATCTGTTTGTTTTGACCCCAAATTACGGGTTTGAGGATAGACCCCCTCCCACCAGCTGCCTCAGTCGTCTGGTTGTTGTGCTCTCACGGTTGGCCCGAGATTCTGTCCCCCGCCATGCAGGGCACTGACGTCTTGGCTGCACTCGGAGCACAGAAGTGCTGGGACGCGGGAAGGACACTGAGATGTGGCAGTCAAAACATCATGACTAAACCACCCTTAAAACAGTGTTGACACCAACATGGGCATCCACACGACATGGAAGGACGGATGGGCACTACTCTGTGAAGGTGTTTTCATATTGCGGCAGGGGTCAGCTGTGGAGCACAGACTGAATTCTTGTTTCTACTGCGTGGGGGTTTTTCCAGCCTGAGAAGGAGTAGGTAAAAGGAAGCTTCTGTGCATCAGGTGGAATGGCCTGGTTGCCCCACTGCCTATGAATCTCGGTTACTGATCGGGGTGGGGGTGGGGGTGGCGGTTAGGTGAGGCTGGAGAGCCCAGGAGTTGGCGTCAGTCACCTCGAGTCCCAGTTCTAGCTGGGTCAGGCATTAGCATGAGATCTTAAGCCCATCCCTCAGCCTCTCCCAGCTCCTGTATCCCCACCCTAACACCAACCCTGGGCTCTCAGGTTGAGCAAGATAATGTGAACAAAAGCATTTAGCACAATGCCTGGCACGGAGTAACATGTAATCAAGGGGCATACATTTCACCTCCTTCCTGTTTTTAAAACCGTTTCCTTTTATTGGCACCATCCCAAGCCCTCCTAAATGTAGTGTTTATATGGTATTTACCTGGTGGGCTGCTAACACAAAAGCCCCGGGCTTTTCACACAGGGGTTCTCTAATAGAAAGGACTCCAAAATGCTTCTCTGGTGAACACTCATCCATTGTGATCTTATCTGAATTTAACTTATTCAACTGAACTCATTTACTCCTGAGGTAAAGCCAGCTCTCTTACACAAGTCCAGGAATTCCTTTCTATAGGATTTTATCCGATCTAGATGGCAACAATATTTTTAGTGATTCTTAGAGCACATTTTGGGCAAATTGAAACCTACAAATACATTCACTGCCGCACCGTATTCAGGAAGGCGTCCTGCTCGGTCCTATTCAGGTCCTGCTCGGAGGCTGATTCCACGGTCCCTGAAAGGCTCAGGAAACTGAAATCCAAGTCTAATTAAAAAAAAAAAAGGTGTGAGGGTAAAAAAAAAAAAAAAAAAAAATCCGCAAGCAAGCAAGATGAAACCCGCCTAGTTGGGCAGCTGTTCCGAAACCGGTTACTGTGGATTGCAAATCATACCCCGGTTGATTGAGCCCCAAACCACAAAATGTCTAAAGAATGAAGCAAAACACTTGAGTTGGAGCACACTTTGCTGTACGATGGCAGTCCTCGGCGTTAGAGGCCCTGGCAGGACCAGCCCAGGAGGGCATGCACCACTTGATAGCCTAACCCAGCTGGCAGGATTTCTTGGGAAGAGTGCAGTCAGCTGTCTGCTAGCATTCAGCGATTCCAAATCCAATTTCTATGGTTTCTGAATCAGTTCCTGGGATATAAATGGAAGGGGGAAAGCAACAATGATGCTTCCAAGAATAAAAGCGGTGGAAGTCTGGAAACCCCCCAAAACTCCGCTCACTGGAAGGAAGCTTTTCTGAAGGCACTTGAATCCCCTTCATTTCTGCATAGTGTCAATGGAAAATGAAATCACTCCCTTCTTGGCTTTGAAACACTTCTCCAGCCACTTCACACCTGGGCCCAAGATCTGCCAGGGGCCAGCTGGTCATTGTGCAGTTTGGTGGCCGATGGCCAGCAGAGAGAGGCAGGAGAAAGGAAAGCGGAGCTAAAATTGGTCCCAAATAAAGTCTGAAAAGCAGTATTTGAAATTCAACTTCCGGATAGGAACAGGAAGCAGCATGGAAACCCGGTAATTACAAGATAGAGAGTTGCCTGGGTCCTTCATTCTGTTCATGATGAAATAGTCTCTTATGAATTTCTTGGTTATAGATAGATGTTGGTTGAGTTATAAGTAATTTAGTAATCTTAAGACATTTAAGATGTAAAACAAAGGCCTGCAAATCATTGGTTGGTGCCAGTGGAAACCTTGGGCCGTGCCCAACCTCTGCCAGTCTTTCCTGGTGGCCGACGGCAGGGAAGGGCTGTACCATGCTGAAGGGTTGTCCCCAGAAGGTCAGGTGGGCGTGGCTGCATGGACCCAGACACACACTTTTGTTTTGTTATCTACCGGGATTAGTGATGATCAAGTCACAGAGGCATCTATCTCTATAGAGATCCTTTTTGTCTCACTTTGGCTACATTCCTATGAAAATTTAAAATTTCAGGGCCACCTGGGTGGCTCAGTCGGTTAAGCTTCCAACTCTTGTTTTCGGATCAGGTCATGATCTCACAACTCGAGAGTTCAAGTCCCCGCATCGGGCTCTGTGCTGACAGCATGGAGAGTGCTTGGGATTCTCTCTCTTTCTCTGCCCCTCCCCCACTCTCTCTGTCTCTCTCTCCCTCAAAAATAAATAAACTTAAAAAAACACAAAACACTTCCCTCTCCTTTCTCTCTTTGAAATTTCTCACAACATTCATATGGATCCTCTCTACTCCCTTCTTCCCCAACAGAATCTTACAGCATTACATTTCTCAACAACATAGGTTTATATAATTATATCCCATATTTTTCTATCTTGTTAAGCCTCCCAATGTACTTTCACATTTGCTTATCTAGATAACCTTATTCAGTACAGAGTGGAAACCCATCAGAGGTCACACATAACAGATGCATAGCCAATCCCAGAGTAGGACCCCAGGGTTTCCACTTCCTTCTCAAGTTCACATGAGAAATATTCTGGTACTCATTCAAAAAAAAGAATGGTGTTATATGTCTGTTTTTATTTGTTGAAATGCCAAGCAGACGTCTTTGCCATGCAAATAAACAAATGCCCACAATCCCAAGCTCAAAGAATTGATAGGGTATGTCCTTTGAGACAAAAGCTTACACCTAAGCCAAGGGGAAGTATGGCTTTAAAGTCTGAAAGGAATTAAGCCTCTCTGCAAAGGTAATATTCTCACTAACAATGACTCACATGGGAAAAGAGAGGAAGGCTTTGAATTACTGCTTCAGGACCTGTCTTATCTTGCTTTCTGCCTGGTCTCTGGCAGTGGGAGCGCTCAGATCAGGGAACAGCCTTGTGCAGGCCCCTGGTTGTTTTGAAGACAGCCACGAGGCCGCAACTTAAGGGCAAAATCAGCCTGAAGTTACCGTTGCCTGGGAACACATCCCAATGCCTGAAGATCTTTCGTTCCTGTGGATATTCCTCACAATTTTCCCCCACAAGAATGTCAGCATCCCAGTTTAACTACAGTAACACCTGATACTTGGGAAGAATAGGAGCCCTTGTCGATAACTTGTGTTTGGATGACATCAATGTATCTTATGTGGAAAGAGACTTTAAGCAACTTTGCAGATCCCGTGATTTAATCCTCCATGCATATTAACATATCCCCTTTGTAACTTCCAAGAATGCAGAACTGACTGTCCAACAAGGCAGCGTAGCGTGCTCCTCACTGGAGCTTCTGCTGTGTGTCCTATGAAATGTCCCTGTCCTGCCTCCCTTCTCCTCACGCTCTATCATGTTACCCTATTTTTTTTCTTTTCTTTTTTTTTATTCAATGAGCATTGACCATTATGGGAAATTTCCTTTTTTTTTCTTTTTTATAAGTTTACTTCTTCATTTTGCATCTTCCCCACTGAAGTGTAAGCTCTCTGAGAACAGGCAGCTTGCCCGGCCTGTGTCCCGGCTGCCAAGGCCTATCGCACGCCGGGCACTGGGGACACTGGTGAGTTCAGATAATTCCAAGCCTAAGGGAGTTGCATATCAAGTCAAACTTTGGTATCATTCACTACTCATATTCTGCCACCTGAGGTCCTAACAGATTAAAGATGACCCTTGGACAACATTGGTTTGAACTGCACAGGTCCACTTAGATGCAGATTTTTTTTCCCCCAATAATTACAGTCCAGCACCATAAACATGTTCTCTCTTCCTTCTGATTTTCTTGATAACATTTTCTTTTCTCTAACTTACTTTGTCGTTAGAGTACAGTATATAATACATGTAACATAAAATTATGTTACTTGCATTACTGCTCACATTACCAGTGAGGTCCACAGTAGGCTATGAGTAGTTACGTTTGGGGAGAATCGAAAGTTATACTTGGATTTTCAACTGTGTAGAGGGTCGGTCCCCCCACCCCTCCAATCCCCACGATGTTCAAGGGTCAGCAGAGAATCATATTCTGCTTTTGAATGACAGTTCTTTGAAAATTTGAGGGTGGCTGTCATACCTGCAACTCTCTCCCCCTCTCTGCTTTCAAGATAAATACGCTTAGCCCTTGAGACTACTATACGCGAGTCCCAGGCTGGCTACTTTTCTTCAGTCTTACTGCACTTTCTTATTTTCTTCAAGGGTAGCGCTTAAAACTATCACACAACTTTTGAGTTTTTTTTTTTGTTTTTTGTTTTTAATGTTTATTTTTGAGAGACAAAGCGTGAGCAGGGGAGGGGCAGAGAGGAGACAGAATCTGAAGCAGGCTCTAGGCTCTGAGCTGTCAGCACAGAGCCCGACGTGGGGCTCGAACTCACCAACCGTGAGATCGTGACTTGAGCCGAAGTCAGACGCTCAACTGACTGAGCCCCCCAGGCGCCCCTGTCACACACATTCTGACTGGAGATTTCAGTTCTAGCACTTGTCCAAAGGAGACTTGCTCCAGTACATAATAATGTATGAACAAGGATGCTCATTGTAACCTTTTATAGAAATAACCCAAATAGCAGGGGTGCCTGCGTGGCTCAGTCAGCTAAGCATCCGACTTCGGCTCAGGTCACGATCTCACGGTTAGTGAGCTGGAGCCCTACGTCAGGCTCTGTGCTGACAGCTTGGGGCCTGGAGCCTGTTTCAGATTCTGTGTCTCCCTCTCTCTTTGCCCCTCCCTCAACTCTCTCTCTGTCTCTCAAAAGTAAATAAACAATAAAAAAAAAAAAAAAAGAAATAACCCAAATATCTGACAACAGAGCACTTGATGAATTGGGGATCACCCACACACTGCAATACATGGCAGCTAATAAAAGAACGAGATGGGTCTTGATGGATCAACACGGAAATCTTTTCAAGTTGTGGTATGAAGTTAAAGCAAAAAGGAACTTTTAGAACATGGTTATGAACATGAGTTGTAAGCTCTAAATAATGGTTTCAAACATAAATATGATTCTAGTTTTGTTAAAAATTCATTACATATATATGTATATATATTCATGCACACACACATGTGCTTATGAAAGGCAAAATTGGGGGAAAGCTATAAACTTGTTATTCCTCAGTAGGGTGGGGATGTGTTTATGGGGATATTTTACCTCACGTTACGTATTTCTAATTTTTGAAGGTTTTTACAAATATATATATAAGTCTAACGTCACTTTGACTATCGGAGAAGCAAAATGTTATTCCAGAAGTGGTCTGGCTGGGAAACACAGATCAGGATTACTCTGTCCTTTGCTCTGAAGACGAGGCATCCTCCCGCTAACTCCTAAGAGGGTCTCAAGAGGACTGTTTAGGAATGCCATGAGTGTGCACTAGCTTTCAGGGTGGGGACGGGAGCAGCCACGTGTGGCCTCCCATGAAGCCTGCAGTCAACCCCACTGCTGGGCTGTCCCCGTCACCTGGCCCACACTTTGCCAAGGAGCCTACACATGGCCATGTCCCATCACTCATGGCTTTTTCTAGGCTCCTACATAAAACACAGAGCTAGCTCTGGGTCAGAGAATTCTACATTTGGGATGAGTCATGGTACACAGCAAAGAATCACCTTTCAGAAGTTCTGCCAACTTAAAAAGAATAGAACTTTTGTTGCAATTTCATCTTTCAAGGATAACTGAAGGGGAACCACGTATCTTTGTAAGAGATCCAGTGGGATCCAGTAAAAAGATGATTCATTTACACAGCAGTGAAATTGTTTACGACCTGTTCCTTATTTATTGGCATTTTTACGCATAATGTAAGATAGTATAACTATTTATATGGATTTTAAACATTTTTCTTAGTTTGCAGATCACTTATCTTACAAGTAGGCCTGTCTCGTCAGTAGATTGTTTCAGATAACAGGCAGGGAGGGACAGACTGGACAGGCAAACTGTAGATCACAGATAGACACTTGTGCAAAAATCATCTTCCGATTTCCTATGCAAACATTGCTCTGTCTCCCAATCTGTGACCTCAGGAATTTGGAAGTCAAATGTAGTCCGGAACCTTGCACTTCACAATATGCTTTGTCCGCAGGACACTGCAAGGACAATACAAGAGCCAGGCAGTCAGGAGCCCCGTACTCATTCCTCACTCTCTATGGCGTCTCCTCCTCACATATTTCCTTTGCTTGTGTTAAACTGCCAATATTTCATGTGAAATCATTAAACACCTGAAATAATAGAGGCTTTATAGCACTTAACTCCATAGGAGTTTTGGAGTTTTCTTTACTGAGAGAATAAAACTCTTCTAGTGATCATTTGCTTATCCTGTGGCTTGTCAGTGGAAATGGAAAAAAAATAAATACCTAGCATCAGAAAGAAAAAAATGGAGAGGAAGAGGACGCACGGACAGGGAAGGAAACAACTGTTACAACATTAACTATTTTGTGTAAACGATGAGAATGTTTGAGTTTTTCTTATTAAAATTTTTTTAATGTTTATTTATTTAAAAAAAAATTTAACGTTTATTTATTTTCTTGAGACAGAGAGAGACAGAGCATGAATGGGGGAGGGTCAGAGAGAGAGGGAGACACAGAATCTGAAGCAGGCTCTAGGCTCTGAGCTGTCGGCACAGAGCCCGGTGCAGGGCTTGAACTCACAGACCGTGAGATCATGACCTGAGCTGAAATTGGACACTCAACCGACTAAGCCACCCAGACGCCCCAATGTGTTTATTTATTTTTAAGAGACAGACAGAGAGAGAGAGAGAGAGAGAGCAGGAGACGAGCAGAGAGAGAAGGAGACACAGAATCCAAAGCAGGCTCCAGGCTCTGTCTGAGCTGTCAGTACAGAGCCCAACGTGGGGCTCGAACTTACATACCGCGAGATCATGACTTGAGCCGAAGTTGGGACACTTAACCGACTGAGCCACCCAGGTGCCCCAAGAATGTCTGAGTTTTAATAAACCAGATGCTTCTTAATTATGCCTCTTAATAGATTTTTTCTGACAAGACAGACTGACTTTTCCTGTATTATAATTTTCTTGGAAAGGTACAAAGTTGGAAGCATTATACATAAGCCTCTATTTACAGATATATATTTAATGCATTTATCATGAAAACGAGTTCAGGAATATTTGAGTTACAACAACTGAAGACAATTTGTGGTTAATAGGGTGATGTCTTGACTCCTCAGTTTTTAACATCTCCAAATACCATTAAAAAAAAAAACTGATTTTAAACTATACATTGTAAAATGTAGGTTTGGGGGGGAAAAACTACTGCATTAAGGATACGTGTTGATAGGGTGCAACAAAATTCCAAAGTTGGGGGGACAATGTCTTAGAATTAAAGTCCAAAAAGTCATTTTGTATGAATCAGGTCTAGACTTCCACATGAAACAGTTTGAAAGCTTTTACTTTAAGTCTGACATTGGGGTGCCTGGGTGGCTCAGTCTGTTGAGCGTCCTACTTCGGCTCAGGTCATGATCTCATGGTTTGTGGGCTGGAGCCCTGCATCGGGCTCTGTGTTGACAGCTCGGAACCTGGGGCCTGTTTCGGATTCTGTGTCTCCCTCTCTCTCTCTCTGCCCCAACCCCTGGCTCATGCTCTGTCTCTGTCTCAAAAATAAACAAACATTAAGGGTGACATCAAAGGTACATTCTCTCAGACCTGTGGACTGTGCAGCACACACAGCATTCCAGACACAGGGGCTGATGTGTGAAGGGAAATGACTGAGTGTTGACGAACAACCACTGGACGATTTGGTGCCCAGAGAAACGACATCAATGTCATGTTAGGAGCAGGGCAAAACTCATTATGAAATACAGATCAACTGCTACAAGTACAAAAGGAAAGGACGGGTATGGCCCACTGGAGAGCCTTCCTGACACTGTCCATCAATTCTGACCCAGAATGAATTCGTGATCTGGGGTGAGAGGTACATAGCTTTCACTCCTGAGCCAAGAGAGGGCACGAGCCAACGGTGAGACACTTGGGCTCGAATTATTCCCCATGGTGTTTGGGAGGGGAAGACTAAGCATTTACGTTTTTCTTTAATATCCAGCTATGTGTTATCAGGATTACCTAGGCTTTGAGTTCTGCATCCTGACACAAGGTTTCCATCTGCTCTTTACAATGGCCGTGGTGGTGGCTTCCTACTGAAGTGGTCCAGCCTCGTGTAAGGGCCATACCACCCTGAACGCACCCGATCTTGTCTGAAGTGGTCCAGCCTGCCGGTCTTTATTACTTACTCTCATCATCCTACTTCTGTCAAAGGGAAGAATAAAGATATCTAGTATTAAAAAACCTATTCGTTAAATAGAACATTTATTTTAAACAATGTCCCATCTATCAAATAGATCTATCTCACAAAACAGCTAAATTAAAATAGTTTATACATTTGGAATAATGCTGACTATAAAAGAACTTTAGCATACAATCAGGATTCTTTCACTCTTTTTATTCACAGGCTCTGGTTAGAATAAGTTCTGTGATTCGCCCTGGATACGGATAAATCCCGTAGAGGTAGACTGAGGTGGGCTAGGTTTGCACCAGAGCTCCCTACATGCCCCTTAAGGTGCGCTCATGGTTCATGCATTTCTGTGCATCATTTATGCAGGCCTTATTTTCACGATGAAAAGGAGTGTCTACACGTAGGGCATGAAACTGCTAGATACGGGTTCTTTTTTTTTTTTTTCCCTGCGAGCCTTACTGAAGAATAATCGAAAAATCTAAATTGTATGTTTTTAAAGTGCACAAAGTCATGCTTTGATATCTGTATACATTGTGGAATGATCACCAAGATCAAGACAATGAACACATCCATCACCTCACATAGTTAATTCTTTTGTGTGTGTGTGTGTGGCTGCGGGGGGGGGGGGGGTTGAGAACACAAGATCTATTCTCAGCAAATTTTTTTTTCCTTTTTTTGTTAATTTCAGACAGAGAGAGAGAGAGAACGGGGGTGGGGAGAGGGGAAGAGAGAGAGAAAGAGAGACATAGAGAGAGAGAGCAGGTTCCACGCTCAACTCAGAGCCCGATGCAGGGCTCGATCCCATGACCTTGGGATCATTACTGAGCGAAAATCAAGAGTCGGACGCTCAACCTACTGAGTCACCCAGGTGCCCCAAATTTCAAATCCACAACACCTTATTATTAACTATAGACACCGTGCTGTACATTAGATCCTCAGAACTCATGCGTCTTAAAACTGGACCTACAACTCCCCGTTTCCCCTCCCCCCCAGACCCAACTTCTGTCTGATCACAGAAGATACCGCTAACCCTGTGTTTTATAAGGTTATAAGGTAAATCCCTCTCTTCTAGCAATAGAAAACCATTTTTAAAACTTAGGAGGACTTACAAAACCACTTGGAATGAGATTAAAAAAAAGTAAGAGCAAATGAACTGGTTTCATCTCAAGTACTTGAAGCAATTAAGGCACAGCCTTTCTGCTGTTTCCCACATGCACAGTCTCTATTCTTCTCAGCCATAAACCACACCAAAAAAGTACATGGAATTATTCTGAAGAAGCTACATTACAATTGAATATATTACTCCTGCCTAAGTATTTGACACCAGGTCAGATAGCTGAAAATAAGCAACAAAGACAAACAGACAACAACCATAATCCCACACCATAATAGTTTAAAACACAGATTATAGTCCAAATCCTAAAATCAAAAGCAAATATCCACTATGCAATTAATGTGTAAGGGGGACTCTGTGGTATAAGTTGACCATGTTGGCCGAAAAAGCTTGTTATTAATTCTTAATAATATTTCTCTCACCGAAAAGATGGCTAACCCAAATCCACTCCCCCCACACCTTTCCTTCATTTAACTTTCTGAGAGCAGCTGATCTGCGTTAGATCAAATGATGCCAAAGTATAAACAGGAAGTGATTCTAAATCACTTTCCCTGCCAGGCTGCCCACTTCCTTCTTCATGGGAAAGCAACAGAAAACAAGAAAAATACATTTGAATGAAAGGAGCCAGTGCTTCCCCCAAGTTACTGACCTGAACCCTTCCTTACTATGGGGTGTGAGGAGCTGGGAGAAGTGGGAAGGTGGGCTAATCACCCAGCACAGCGAGGCCAGGCACAGGTGGCCATGTGATTTGGCGTTTCTGGCCTCTTTCTACTGAGGATAGTACTGAGCACAGCTTTGGAATCCTTAAGATGACACCCTAAAGGGAGTGTCATCTTTTATCTTAATTTATAGATGATAAATGAAGCTCAGGAAAATGACTTTGCCAAGGTCACACAGCCTATAGAGAACTCAGGGAGGCTTTAAACCCCGCCTGTCTCACCATCCGCTGGGACTTCAACTCTCCATCTATCTAGATGGAGCCCATGGGGGCTCTGGAACTAACATCCTAGGGCTTCAACCCAGCCTGGCAAGTTGTTGGCTGCGTGACTTTCAGAAATTTACTTGGTTTCTATGCCTCAGTTTCCTCATGTTGAACTGCTTAAAATGCTTCTTGCCACCCAGGGTTGTTACTGAGAATCTAAAGCCCACAGGACAGTGCCCACCACACAGTAAGCGTTCAATAAATATTTCCTATTATTAGTAGCAACAGATGTGCTTATATACTCAGCGAGTGTGGGTACTTCCAGGTACATTATATTTCCTCTAAGCTGGGTTCAGATTTAGGCATGGATTTACACTGCTGTTTTTTATTTTTTTTTTAATGTTGATTTATTTTTGAGAAAGAGAGAGAGAGAGAGAGACAGACTGTGAGTGGGGAAGGAACAGGGAGGAGACACAGAATCTGAAGCAGGCTCCAGGCTCCGAGCTGTCAGCACAGAACCTGACCCAGGGCTCGAACTCACAAAACCATGAGATCATGACCCGAGCCGAAGTCGGACGCTCAACCGACCCAGCCGCCCCTACGTGGCTGTTTTTTAATATGAGCACGGGCACGTCTACAGTCTGGCATGGAACAATGAAAATGTAATTCAAATAATGAATTTTTAGAAACCACATCATTCAAGAAAAAAGAATTCTCGTGAATTAAAAGATGTGACCTTCCCCTACAGCACTGTTCATTCTTGCAAACAGAAATGACAAGACCTGTGTGAATATTCCCAAATCCTGTTTAGGTTCAATGATATGCAAAGATATAAAAAAGGAACAGGCAGTTTCCAGAATATTGAGGGTTTTTCTATAGAGTATTATTGTATAGACTCTCGTATTCAGAAGAACATAGTCTGATGTCTAAATTTCCTTGGTCATGTTCCTTGTTCAGGTGTGGACACGACCACAACCACCACCTCGTTTCTTCCCAAAGAGCTCTATCTGCACGGCTCTGTCTATTCAAACTTCCGTCGTTAGATTAAGCTTCAAATGAAATATGTCAGCCTTCGACTCATTCTCTTGATGCGACGCTACACATTCATGAAGATTTGATTAATTCTGTAAGGGGATCTTTTACATTTACATGGCATTAGACAGTGTTAGAAGGGGAAAAAAGGTAGAGATATTTTAAGACATGTTACAATTATGAACTTCTTCAATGAGGCCATCTAGTTAGCTAAACCATAATATTAATCCGTAAATTTGTTTTTTAAAGATTGACGCCAAAATAAAACATCCCTTCCCATACATGAAACACATGATTCGGATAATGCTCAGAGAGGACACTTTTTAAGGACTTGTCCGGACTTGGCAATGATTACCAACTTAATAAAACGTTCCGCCTCTCCTATAGAACGGCTCAAAAGGAATCAAAGTCTCGGGAATTTCTTTGGGATTCGTAGTTAGCAATTCAGTCTTTGAAGATACCGGATGTGGAGACAATCCCTTAGTGAGAAGTATCTGTCTGCCTTGTTTGTCCAGGAATGTGTTGCATGTCTACCAACAGAGGAGGCCTCAAAGAAGTGCGAGATTTGAGTTTTGAAGCAGCTCGCCACCTCCACGAACAAATACTGAGACCAAACCTGAGAACATCAATGCAAAAGAGCCTTTGTGGCCCACTTGGGAATTCTTTTCCTTACATTTTTCTCCACCTTCCCAAACGTCCCAGTTTCTTCAAAGGAAAGAGAAAACCACGGGGAGGTATTTAAAATCCAGAGCCAAATCACATGGCCTTTTACTATACCATCTGAAATTTCCCTCTCAAATATAAGGACTTCAAAATCTGCAGGGACTGATTTTCCATCCTCCAACGCGAAGTATGCGATTTTAGCTAAGTACGTCAACTGACAGCTACGTAATGTGTCTTATATTTTCATCAAGACTATTCTTACTATAAAAAATTAGTTTAAGGGTCACAACAAAATTGAGGGGAAGGTACAGGGAGATCGTTCCCATTTACCTCCAGCCCTACACATGCAGAGCCTCTCCCATTATCAACATCCCTGCCAGAGTAGTGTATTTGTTACAACTGATGAACCTACAGCGATACGGACTTCTCACCCAAAGTCCATAGTTTACATGAGGCTCCTCTCTGAGTGTTATACATTCTATGGGTTTGGGAAAATGTATGATGACAAACACCCGCCATTGTGGTATCATACTGAGTAGTTTCCCTGCCCTAAAAATCCTCTGTGCCCTGCCTATTCATCCCTTGATGCAACCCTTGGCAACCACAGATCTTTTTACTGACTCCATTTTTGCTTTTCCAGAATGTCATCCAGTTGGAATCATACAGTATGTAGCCTTTTCATATTGCCTTCTTTCACTTACTAAGATGCATTTAAGGTTTTTCCATGCCCTTTCATGGCTTGAGAGTTCATTTTAATGCTGAATTGTATTCCATTGTCTGGTTATACCAGTTTATTTAAACATTCACCTACTCAAGCACATCTTGGTGTCTCCAAAGGTTTGCAATTATGAATAAAGCTGTTATAAACATCTTTATGCAGGTTTTTGTATAGACATAAATTTTCAACTCCTTTGGGTAGAGACTAATGAACATGAAGAAAATTCTTGAATAATTTTTTAAATCTTAATTCAAGACATATAAATGAAATGGGAACCTGATGGGAAGAACATGGGTCAAAATAGCTGAACCACCATTGTTCAACCTTAGGGAATGTTTCGAAAGATTGAAAACTGTTGACAGGCAAATGCTCTCATTTTCAAGAAGGGAAGGAAGACGAGGATAAACACCTACCTCAGAAAAATACAGCTATTAAAATCTGGTGTATGTGCCTTTAAAGACAAAGGATTGGTGGCGGGTACATCGAGGGAGTCCAGTAACACAGATCATATGTGGTTAACTTGTTTCACCTTGGGGGCAGCACCACAAAGTTGACAGACCTCAGGCAGTAGCTGAGGTCAGCAAGCTACACAGATAATGATGTATTTGGCAAGTCTGCCTCAAAGCAAAGATGTGCTGGCTGATAGGATTTCACGGATTCCTGTAGTGTCAACAAAGCCCATTGATGGTGGATTGATTTCTAAACAGATGAGGGGTACTACAGTTAATAACGGAAAATTGAGCCTCGTTCAACATTTTCAATCCGATGCAGTACATAAAGCCCTAGGAAGCACAATGAAGCAACGTCAAGCAGAACTCTGTATGCCAGGCGGCAAAACTGGGTCTGAGGTGACCCCGAGGAGCTGGAATTTAGAGGTGTTGACAACAGTGGTAATTTTTAAAAAGGATTTTTAAGTTTCAAAATTTCTGTAGGCCCCGAGCCTCGATTAGACCCGGGTAGAGTGCAGCGGATGGGGGAGGGCAGCAGTGGTAAAGGTAACAGGTCCCCATGGATGCCTTCCACCCTGGGCTGCTCAGAAAGCACCAGGTCCCTTTCCGGGCAGCGCTCACAGAGCTTGTCAAAGTGACGCCAACTGTCAGCTGCTTGCAGGGAGGGGGCTGCTCAGCCCCTGGAAGAGGAGAATCAGCTGTCCTTAAATTGAGGGGCTGGCATGACGGAAAAAATCTTAGTATGTGGTGTTAGAGGGCAAGAATAAAGGTGAGGCAGGGACTCATGTTAACAAGTTTTTGTTTTTTGTTTTTTTTAAAAGCATTACAGCTGTCAAAAAACAAACGAACAAAAACCCCACAAAAACATAACCCTCTCCCCCAGACTTCTCTTGTGGTGGTTAAGTTCCCTGTCATTCTAAGTGTTCAAATGGACTTGAGGGCCCCAGCAGCCCTCGGGGGTGCTCTGTAAGGCTCATGGCTGACTCCCACATAGCACAGAGCATCTGTGGTGGCTCGATGGCTCAGGTGGCAGGCTCCTTTTCATGCGTCCCAGTGAGCGCAGGACTTCAAGGACACATGCAGATTGACAATGAAGTCCCCTGCACCGCGCTCAAAGAGGGTGGGAGCTGAGATCCCCTTTCAAAGCCCCGCGTAACCACAACTGTGAGCAGGGTCCCTGTGCAGTAAACAGCTGTGGTGGCTCGAAGACAATTTAGAGAACAGCAATGGGAAGGAGAGAATTTCCTGCAGACATGTCTCTCTCGAGGGCCCTCCCGCCCACCTCAGACTTCACCCAACCCTGGAGAATCTGAGGAGGACGATGTTTTCAAGATGCAATTAATACAACTGTTTACACAGAACATCTGCTGGGTCATAGAGGATCGTTGTGTGCACAACACAGCTGTGATGGGAGCAATCTCATGACCGTGAGCTCATATGAGGGACCCAAGGGAGCTACCGTCTTTGTGAAGCACTTGACATAATTAAAATTAGAAAAAAAAAAAACACAAAAAAAACGAGGTCAGGTGGCCCAGCACAGCTTGGGCGGAAAGCTTTGTGATTTTCTAGTGCTTTCTCTTCTCCATGAGCATGGGCAGGACTCCAGAGGAGGCTCGCTCCACTGAAGAGGCAGGCCACTCTTGGGGCACTCTCGGAGATGAGCTCGCCATTCAGATCGGCCACGAAGTCCATGATGAAAACTGACCTCCTTTTGACGAAACAGCTTGGTGGATTACATGGAGTGCTCCTAGACACAATGTCTTAAAAAAAATTATTAAAGAGAGAAACCATAAAATGCAGCCCACCTTGTAATTTCTGTAAACACCAGTGCATGTAATACATCCGTTCTATCCCTGAGACTTTAAACAATTGATTAGCTTGTGCTCTTCTATCAAAAATGTTCCGGTTATAACATTGAGAATGAAGGTCCTTAGCCTTTTTTTTTTTTTTTTAATTCCACAATTCCACATCTGTTCATAGAAGTTGGCAGAAGGTACTGGGAACGATTGTGAAACCCATTCGCGCTTTCTCACGGATCAGATTGAGGAGGATGCCTCCCACCCCACCACGGCCTGGTGAGGCTGCTCTCAAAGAGGAGCCACAGCTGGTGACAGCCGGGCAGCCCTCAACAAGGTGGCTTTGGCAGCAGTGAGTCCTGCAGCGGCTGACTGTAGCTCTCAAGGTTACGACGTGCAAAGTGCTCTCTTCCTGGCTAATGCAGAGTTCCTCCAAAGCCTCTGGGACCATGTCCTGCTCAGCAATTTCAAGCAATCATTTCACCTCTTTATAAAAACAAATGTTGCCCTCACTCTCATGGCTTGTACTGTCACACTTACTTCAAACTCTGACAGCCAAATGGTGGCTTTTAATTCTTAAAAGAATGTAGCATTAAAAAAATCACCCAGCCCATGACTGCCCCCAAAACACAAGGAGTCAAAGGAAGCCGTGCACCCCCCAGAAAAAGCACCTGTGATATCATCTGAAATGTCTGTGCAATTGAAAGAGATGGTGGGGGTGGGGGCGATCAACCACTGTATTCACAGCATCCTGGGCATGGAATCATGACTCAATTAATTCCAGAGAATGGGGCGCCTGGGTGGCTCAGTTGGTTAAGCATCTGACTTCAGCTCAGGTCATGATCTCACGGTTCGTGGGTTTGAGCCCCACATCGGGCTCTGTGCTGGCAGCTCAGAGCCTGGAGCCTGCTTCAGATTCTGTGTCTCCCTCTCTCTCGGCCCCTACCCTGCTCACTCTCTGTCTCTCAAAAATAAATAAACATTAAAAATTAAAAAAAAATTAATTCCAGAGAATGGATCAAGAGAGGAATAGAAGGAAAACGAAGCACCACAATTACATACACAAAAAACAGGTAAGAAAGAAAACAGGAATATTTAGAAATTGATTTCCTTCTTAAGTCCATGAGAAGGAAGAATGAAAGAGGGGAGAAAACACATCTATTAAGAGCCAGCTAAGGGCTGAATGCTGTGAAGGCACCTTCAAGGTTCTATTCTTGACAGTGAGTCAAAAGAAGACTCTCCTGTGCCCACTGCTGCCTGGGAATCAGAAGACTTTGGGAGTCAGGAGTCGAATTACTTAATAGATGGACTCATGGACAAACACTTGAACACCATTCAAGGTGTGGTTACTCGCATATCATTTCATTACCTTGTTGAACCTTTTCTTTTTTTAAAATCTTTATTATTTTTTTCTAATGTTTATTTTAATTCCATTTACAGTTTATAGTGTGATATTAGTTTCAGGTCTATAATTTAGTGATTCAACCCTCCCATACATCCCCCTGTGCTCATCACAACAAACGAACTCCTTAATCCTCCTCACTTATTTAACCCAGCCCCCCACCACCACCCCTCTGGTAACCATCAGCTTGTTCTCTATAGTCAAGCACGTTTCTAGCTTTGTCTCTCTTACTTTTTCCATTTCTGCTTGTTTGTTTTGCTTAAGTTCTACATATGAGTGAAATCATATGGTATTTGTCTTTTTCTGACTTACTTCACTTAGAATCATACTCTTTAGTTCCATCCAGGTTGCTGCAAATGGCAAGACTTCATTATTTTTTATGGCTGAATAATATTCCATCACTCACACACACACACACACACACAATCTTTATCCATTCATTAATCAGTGGACACTTGGGCTGCTTCCATATCCTGGCTACTGTAAGTAACGCTGCTATAAACATAGTGGTACATGTATTCCTTTGAATTAGTGTTTTTGTATTCTTTGGGCAAATACCTAGTAGTGCAATTGCTGTATCATAGGGTAATTCTATTCTTAACTTTTTAAGGAACCTCCATACTGGTTTCCACAGTAGCTACACCAGTTTGCATTCCCACCAACAGTGCACAAGTGTTCCCTTTTTCTTGTGTGGGTGATTTTAGCCATTCTGACAGGCGTGAGGGGATATCTCATTGTAGTTTTGATCTGCATTTCCCTGTGGGAGTGATGTTGAGCATCTTTTCATGTGACTCTTGGCCATCTGGATACCTTTGCAGAAATGTCTGTTCATGGCTTCTGCCCATTTTTAATTGGATTATTTTTTTGTGGTGTTGAGTTTTATAAGTTCTTTATGTTTTGGATGCTAACCCTTTATTGGATATGTCATTTGCAAATAATTTCTCCCATTCCATTGGTTGCAATAGTTTTGTTGATTCTATCGTTCGCTGTAGAGAAGATTTTTATTTTGATGATGTCCCAATAGTTTATTTCTGCTTTTGTTTAGCTTGCCTCAGGAGACATATCCAGAAAGAAGTTGCTATGGCTAATGTCAAAGAAAGAAGTTACTGCCTATGTTCTCTTCAGGGATGTTTATTGTCTCAGGTCTCATATTTAGGTCTTTCATCCATTTTGAATTTATTTTTCTGTATGGTGTAAGAAAGCAATCCAGTTTCCTTCTTTTGCATGTTGTTGTCCAGTTTGTTGAAGAGACTATCTTTATGCTGTTGGATACTCCTTCCTGCTTTGTCAAAGATAAGTTGGCCATATGGTTGTGGGTCCATTTCTGGATTTTCTATTCTGTTCCATTGATGTATGCATCTATTTTTGTGTCAGTACCATACTGTTTTGATTACTACAGCTTTATGATAGAAGTTCAAGTCCAGAATTGATGCCTCCAGCTTTTCTTTTCTTTTCTTTTTCAGGATTGCTTCGGCTATTTGGAGTCTTTTGTGGGTCCACGCACATTTTAGGGTTGATTTGTTAAAATTTTTTTAATGTTAATTTTATTTTTGAGAGAGAGAGAGAGATCACGAGTGAGGGAGGGGCAGAGAGAGAGAGAGAGAGAGAGACAGAATCCGAAGCAGGCTCCAGGCTCTGAGCTGTCAGCACAGAACCCAATGTGGGGCTAGAACTCATGTACTGCTAGATCATGACCTGAGTCAAAATCGGACGCTTAACAGACTAAGCCACCCAGGCGCCCCTGATTGTTGTAGCTCTGTGAAAAACAGAGTTGGTATTTTGATAGGGATTGCATTAAATGCATAGATTGCTTTGGGTAGTATAGACGTTTTAACAATATTTGTTCTTCCAGTCCATGAGCATGGAATGTCTTTCTATTTCTTTGTGTCATCTTCAATTTCTTTCATCAGCATTTTATAGTTTTCAGAGTACGGACCTTTCACCTCTTTGATTGTTTGTTCACAGCTATCTTACTAGTTCCGAGGCAATTGCAAACGGGTTTCTTAACTTCTCTTTCTGCTGCGTTACTGGTGTATAGAAACGCAACAGATTTCTGTACATTGATTTGTATCCTGCAACTTTACTGAATTTGTGTGTAAGTTCTAACAGTGTTTTGGTGGAGTCTTTCAGGTTTTCTATGTAGAGTATCATGTCGTCTGTGAATAACAAATGTCTGACTTCTTCCTTGCTGATTTGGATGCCTTTTTCTTCTTTATGTTGTCTAATTGCTGAGTCTAGGACTTCCAGTATTATGCTGAACAATGGTGGTAAGAGTGGACATCCTTGCCTTGTTCCTGATCATGGGGGAAAAGCTCTCAGTTTTTCCCCATTAAGAATGATGTTAGCTGCGAGTTTTTGCGTATGGCCTTTATTATGTTGAGGCATGTTCCCTCTAAATCTACTTTGTTGAGAGTTTGTATCACGAATGGATGCTGTACTTTGTCAAATACTATCTCCATGCATTGTTGAACCTTTCCAACAAGTAAGAAAACAAGTTTCACATCACCAAGGATGACAGCTTGGAGGACCAGCTTTGCCTGTTCTTTCTGAATATAATTTAATTATTTTAATTAATTAATTAATTTTTTGTGTCTTTGAGAGAGAGAGAGAGAGAGAGAGAGAGAGAGAGCAGGGGAGGGTCAGAGAGAAAGGGAGACAGAAGATCCCAAGCAGGCTCTGCACTGTCAGCACGGAGCCCGATGTGGGGCCCGAACTCATGAACCGTGAGATCATGACTTGAGCCGAAATCAAGAGTCAGACGCTTAACCGACTGAGCCACCCAGGTGCCCTTAATTATTTTCTTTTAGATTGATGGAGGAACATGTTCTTTGAAGCAAATTGGTATTACAGATAAGCAAATAGAGAAAAAGACAAAATGAACAACAATATTCATATGGTAATTATATTTTCAGAATTTTTCTTCTATGTGTACATGGCAGGTAGGTGAATTTATTTATAAAAAATGGGATTTTACTACATACACTCATTGACACTTGCCCTTTTTCATTCACTATATTGCAAAAGTTTTCATTTTAATATTTACCTACACAATAGTTTTTACTGTCTAGCATATGTAGTTATATACTTAACCATTAGGTACTTAACCCATCCCTCCCTGGTTATTGGAAGGTCACGCGTGTTTCCAGTCAAGCCGGTGCACCACCGTAGGTGAGTAGGAGTGCCACACCCCCTTCCCACCAGTCCACAAATTGGTTATTCAGAGAAACCCGAGCTCTTTATATGTTGAAAATCAATGAGCTGTCAGCTTCTGATAAGGCTACCAACACCCTTATTTTTGTCCTCTCTTCGGGGTCTGAAACCAAACAGAACCTACAGTTAGGAGGCTTTTTCTCCAGCGACTATATCACCAATGCAAAGGGCAACTCTGGGATCGACGGTGGAAGAAACACCAACTGCATATATGTTAGCAGTAGTTACTGCTACTGACTTAAGAATTTTTCCTCATTCTATTTTTAATTAGTTTTCAAACATCCTACGAAAAAGAATCTATCCTCTTCTAATTGGGAAAAAAAAATAGAATGAATGTCAGTTTTTACAAGTTTAGGGATCTCAAGAGTACAGACAGGTATGGGGCAAAAAAATACATAGTTTTTAGAGACACAAATACATATTTTTTTCACAAACAGAATCGTCCTGTGGAGACTGTGGGGCAAAGGGCAGAATCCACCTTGGACGCTGCTCACTGGGCACACTGTCGTCTTTGTCAATCTGTTTGCTGCTGTGCAGTGTCCCCTGGGTGACTGCAAAGGTAGACGTGGGGTTTGTGGGTCCTAGGCTGCTGCATACGAAATTAGGGACAAAGGGAAAGTGAGTACTGGAACAAGAAGTCCCCCAAATGTGACAAAATGTTTCCTTTTGCAAATTTCGTAACATATAGGACCTTGCCAGCACACTGCTGGGACCACCCAGGGCCTCAGAAGGGGCGTACATTTCATTCGCTTTCGAGTAAATCCCCTCTAAGTGACTGTGGGGTGACACACTGGCCCATTGGCTCCGACGGCTATTTGGGTTGGTTACAGTTTTGTGTTGTTGCTTTACGAAAACAATACTGGGTAAATGTTTGAGGGGGAGGCTTTATCCGCTGAAGCCATCCCCACACTGATTTTGCTGTTCCCCCTTCTTCTGTGGATCTGACAACACTGGGGCCACGGGCCAGGAGCAAGGAGGCTGGAGCTCCGCATTCTAAGTGGTAGCACCTTAGGCAAGTGATTTTCAAAGGGTCATCGGATTCACTCCACAGACTCCGATTCTGTATGTTGAGGGGTAGGGCACAGAAATCTGCATTTTGAAAAAAACATCCTCAGAACCTTCTTTGTATGCTAAAGTTCTAGAACCAGTAATTCAGGTTTCAGAAAGAGCAGAGGTCATGTGGCCTTGGGTAAGTCACAATTTCCCTTAGCAGTCACAAGAAGCTAATAACACGTGCCTGAGGATCAGTGAGGAGCTGGGGTAATGGATTTCATTACAGTCATTCCATTCCATCAGGTCCATTACACAAGCCTGGTGCATGAAGACTTTAATTAGTATCTAATCCAGGCAGGACCTTCCAGTACCTTCAGGAAGGGGGCGCTCCAGAAATACAGCCACCCCAAAGCTCTGCTTGCCCCCTGAGCCACACGGGAGCTGACAGGATTCTAAAACAGTGCAGACTGTCACCTGTGTAAGGGAGAGGAGCGCTGTCTTTTTGAAAGGGAACCAATACATTTCTGCTTTACCAATGTGACAGTGGAAGTTTAATCAGGAGCAGCTTGGCCTTGAACTCCCACCGGAACAGAAATTTATGTCAGGGCAGAAAAAACATTTTGGGTTCCTGGTCTCTGTCTGAGATCATAATGCTTCCATCTCTTCCTGGACATCAAATGGCCATACATAGAATCTGCTGTTTTTAAACAACTGGTGATTGCTGCTATCTAATCCCATTGCTTGATACAATGTTTACGAAGGAGCAGAAAAAGTAAGCATGGATTGGGAAGACATTCTATCTCCATTATACGCATTCACACTTTAATCTACTGGTGCCCCAGAGTTAACCCTAAAACAAATTTCAATACGCATGGGTATGTTTCAGAGGATTCTCACTTGTTACCAAGTACTTCGGTCGATATAAATACAAAACCATCTCAACTAAGAGTTTAAAGTCTTCCTTCGGTCAAGAATCTGCAAAGTGAATTTTATGTAAATGAGCAGAAAGAAAAAGGGCTTCTAATTGCAGGAGGAATGACAGTAATTATCAGGATGCTTGGAAAGCTGGACACGGAAGAAATGAACGTGCCTCATCAGCTCGTCCAAATCGCTTTTAGCCTAAGGCCACGGGCAACCCTCAGCCAGGGAAGCCGCCTGCAGCACTTTTCACAGCTGACACACCGCACATCTATAGAAAAGGAAACAGCTTCCAGAGAACACCAAGAGGCACTGATCTTCTGATAGCTGATTTCGAAACCATCGTGATGGTAAATTGCACACACACCAGTTGGTCCCCTCCCACCCCCCCACCAAAGCAAGACAGAGGGGCTGAACTGGAAGATGTCTGAAGACATGATGAAGACAGATTGAAGACCTGAAGACTAGAATTTAACCAGGAGGGAAAAGGGGTCACATCCTTAAAGGGACGAGAGTTTCACTATGAAAAAATGAAATAGGTGTTGGTGCAACCCTAGCATTTTTTCTTAACCATAGTGTTTAAGTTTGGGTTGGGGATATTAAACTTCAAGATTTCTGTGAAACAGCTCCAATGCCCTGGGAGCGGGGAGAAAAAGCCATCTGGAGTGGAAGATCCTTGGAGTTCTGAATGAGTCATCCTCCTGAGTACTGAGTGATAAGCCTGGAGGATGAGGAGGTGGGGACCTAACTGTCTGGAGAGAGCACAGGAGACCCATGAAGGGCCATCCATCCCTCTAGGAGTCACAAGTGCGGAAGGAAACACAGAGCAGGGGGGTGAGACTAGAGAAAGGTGGGGAGCCACAAATGAGCTGAAGGTAAGTGATTTGTTGCAGAACAGGTTAAGGACCCAGCCAGCAGCACCATAGTAATATTTAATTTTCACATATGAGGAAAGTGAATCCAAAAGATACGATTCAAGTCAACAACAGACAAGGGAGCTGAGAACAGGGTTTGTCACGACACCAAGAGGGGGATTCAATCCACTTAACACTAGCAACTGAGTCGGCCCAACTAGGACTGTCTCAACGGGGGAAATGAGAAGGTAGGACGGGGCCTCCTCCACATCTTCGTGCCCACATGTGCCCGATGATCAATAAACACTCAGTAGACACCTGATAGGTGGTGTTGAACAAATGTTTGCTCTACTAAAGTTCCTTTGTTGAACTAAAGGAGCGAATGCATCCATTAGTAACTAGCCACCACTGACGATAACTCAGGGTTTGTCGACACATTTTTTTTTTTAAATCCAATGTAATTGTCAGCTGACTAGAAACAGAATTACTGCACAATAATCGGAGAACTGCCATCCGGAAGAAGAAACTTATCAATGTACAAATTCACCCCTTTTTATGTGCCAAGGAAACAAATCCCCCTACACTTTTCTAGAAACATGTCGTAAGTTGAATTCTGACTGGCAGAGCCAACGCTGCTATGAAATAGAATCGAGAAGTACCAGGCCTGGGAGGCACCAGGTAGGGAGCTCCCATGGACAAATAAGAAAATTAAAGGGAAAAAACTTGTCGACGGCTTAATTGAGTCAGATATTCAGTAAGTCATGCTAAGCCACTGGAGGGCTTTTAAAAAATATTACTTGCAGAGTCTGAATTAATCACTCTAGGGTAGGCACTGATGTGTAAAACCTCTTCAGATGATTCCATTGACCAGTGGGAGCTGAGAACCATTGAACTAAGGGTTGGCGAAGGGAAGAGCGCTTTCTGGCAGAAGGAAGCGGTCACCTGACTTCTGTCTGTGTTCTACCTGGCTTCCGTCAGGATGCTGTACGCTCCCATCTGCTGGGTATTAATATAGGCTCTGATCTAAATAAGACTGACTTTGTGTGTGCCTGTGTGTTTTAATTATGAAGACAGATGCACACATAAGGAATTGTTTGGGGTTCACAGTGCCTTACTGTGCACGAGCCTCTCTGCTCTTTCCCCTGTGCCTGTGACTTGGTTTTCCTAACTTGGAGATTCTGCTTCTCAGGCATGGATGTGTTTTTATCACATTTATCCTCGGTCCCTTTGATGTAACCTGCATAATTATTACCATTTCTTGCTATCAGATCATGCTAAGACTACGAGTTCGAAAAAAAAAAAAAGACATTGAAAAATATCTGAGCATGTGTGTCCATGTGAGAGAGAGAAAATATCACAGAGACGGGGCTCACGGGGGGCCTGGGATACACTTCTGTGTTGTACTTTACTCGCCTTGCACTGAGTCTCCATGTTTCCTTGTGTAAAAAGTGGAGAGGAACGAGATCCACTTTCTCCCGCTTGACTAGTAAATATTACTTCACCTCTGTGAGTGTCTCTGTGTGTCTCTTTGTATGTGTCTGTATGTGTGTACATGTATGAGTGTCTAAGTGTGTGTAGTATGTGCGTGTCTGTGTCTGTGTGTATGTGAGTCTGAGTGTGCATGTGCGTATGTGTGTTTGTTTGTGTGTCCCTGTATGTGATCCTTTGACATTGCACAAATCAGGAAACTGAGGCACCTCGGCTAAGCCGGCCTGAACTCCCACAGCTGCACAGAGCAGGGCCACGGTCACTGGAAGCAGGGCTGCCTGTCCCAGACAACAGGGCCTAACACAGCAGCTAACAGCAGCGCCCCTGCAACAGCTCAGGGAAGTGAGTCCTCTGTGGTGTGCCTGCTTAAAAACAGAGAGGACGCTAATGACAATAAGAACAGCTGCTAATCTTATCGGGCTCATATCACGTGGGAGCTCCAGTCGTTGAATCCGTACAACCGTCTCCTGATTTCCGTACTTTAGAGAAAAGGAAATGGAGTTTTAGAAAGGTTAAGTGATTTGACCTTTTGGATTTTGCATGGCGCAGGGACAACTGAGTTACACGGCTGTGACAGAGGAGAAGACGTGCCTGTAAGGGTGGGTCCTGGAGCTGGTAAGTGTGGGCTGGGGGCTGAAGAAAGCAATGCCAAGTTATGAATGTGTAAGGAGAGTAGGAGCGGGGCCAAGGGGCGGGCCCGTGCAAGAGCCGCCCCGAAGCCTGAGTGCCTTTAGTTTCTCAGGGAGCCTACCTCCGAGTCTTGGCTTTCTTTAAGACACAAGTCTTTTTTTCTCTTTTATGAGGAGAAATAAAAGCCAGAGATAAGAGAGTCAAGAGATAAGACTGCTGGCGCTAGGCCGCACCCTGGGCTTAGCGTGTGGGGAGGGATTTCCCGGTGCTGCCTCCCTGCTGGCTCCTACGGGATCTAAGGCCAGCCCCGGCCTGCTCGGCCTGCTCGTCTACCTCGCTCTGCTAGTCCACCTGGAGCGCCTGACACTTGAAATGCTGACACTCTGGTGTGCGGGATGCATCTGAGTGGGACCCAGAGAGTTCTTTGAGGTGGATTCCTCTGTCAGGAGACCTGCCCTGTGTTTGTGGAGACAACTGGAATGTCACTGATTTCGGGTGGAGAAAGAGAAGGCAACTCCCAGAAGCTGGTAACCAAGAGCAGAGTGCAAGACGGGCCCACGTAGAGGGCTGTACAAGCCCCTTTTCCCAAAGTTGTGGTTGGCTCTGTAAGGGCCACTAGGAACTGAAAATTAAAACATTCAGTTCTCACAGGATGGCTTCTAGCAAGGGCATTCCGTAGTGCTTACGGAGTCAAAAGTAAATAAAACACAGACTTTAGTTATAAAATACAATTTTCTCATTTATCTGTGACATCTTTCCAACCAAATCTTCCAGAAAGCCTTCCCTGATCAGTATTGAGAGTGAATAAAGCTCCAGCGTCAACCTGCCTTCATCCCTGATTTTCCTGTTTACCGGAGACAGTGCGGTTTCCAAGGTCACAAATTCATTCTCCCAACAGTTCCCAAGTGTATGTACCCGTGAACTGTGGTGAGCATTACAGGGTCCAGAGATGGTCTCAAGAGATCATGCCATCAATGCCCTGAGTCTGGGCACCGGGTCAGTTACAAACGAGTAAGACCAAGTTGGTATCCTCAGGGAAATCACTGCTATCTTTTCCTTCATACTTGCATGGCGTTTCAGCTGGAAGGGGGCAGTTCCAAATTATTGGAGTCCTCACTTGAGAAAGGAGAAGAGGCATACCACTCAGGAGGGAGCCCCCTCCAAAGTCTACAGAGCAGTATCCCAAGTCTGCACGCCCCCCCCCCAACTGTTTCTTTTTGTTTAACTAAAGTTAGAGTCCATGAATTTGCATTACGACCAGTCCTGGTTTCGAACGGTCCAAAACGCTTCTGCAGAATCCATCTGGGGCCTTTCTCATATCCCAAAGATATCTGCCTCATTTGCCAAAGAGCAGGGTCTGTCTAGAGCCCGTAAGATAAACACACGTGAAAATGTAATGCCAGAGCAATTCTGAGGCCAAAAATACACCTACGGTACTGTGCACTCACTTCTCTTCACCCTGTTTCCACACAGACCTGAGATAACAGCATAGATATGCAGCCTTAGGGGATCTAGCCCTGTGAAAGATGAAGTTCCAAGGGAATTTTTGGAATGCTCTGTAGCACATTCCTTTCCCTATTTCCTATGGGCTCTTAACAGAAAACTATGACCTAGATATTGGCCTCCAACTAGGATTCTCCGAGCACTGGTCTTCGGCTGCTCCAAACCTAACTCCTTGGAAACCCGTCTATGACCAGACTTCCTACTCAACAGGCCAGTCTATCCCCAAATGACCACCTCGAGAGGAGGGCCCACGCCTGTGAGGCGCCACTGCAGTGCTCAGGAAGAGCACTGTGCAAAGCTTCTGGAGTTGGCGCTCCGATCGGGCAGCTGCCTCTCCTGACTGGCCACAGGCTCTCCTGAGAGTAAGGAGCTGCTTGCTAGTTAGGTCAATTCATTTTCCTCCTCGCCAGTCAACGGAAACTCACTCGAAGCCTGATTTCCAAATGAATCAATGTTATCACCAGATGTCATCCTGTCAAGCAGCCCTTCTTGAAAACAAACTTTTCCTCAGCCTCGGAGAAAATGTAACTTTGGTGAGCCTGTGCACAGTTCGGTATGAAAGTTTCACATGCCTCACGTTGGCTGTATTATTAGTTCTTGGTGGACGCGCTTCCTGTCCCACGTATGGTTTTGCCATCATCCGCGATGTAACTGATATTTTATGGAGCCAACTGCTCCATGTCCGTCGGCACCTCCACACTCCCATGCTTCCTCAGCAAACCCCTGGGCTTCCAGGAACAGTTACGACACCCGCAGGAAAATGCTGCTGCCACGAATAGACTGAACTCAAGCATGAGGCCTTAACCCACGCCGCCCAAGAGAAACTCAGAGACGTTCGTGCTGAGATAACAGACACAAATTTCCTCATGCCCCTAAATGAAGAGAACTCTCAGATGCTAAGACAAGGCAAATGAAAAGCAAACAAAAACCCTAACACAAACAAAACCCCGGTCTCCGGCAGAAAGTCTCCTGTCAGAATTAGAATGGGCATAAATGCAGTGTCCTTGTCCAAAAATCACATCTTCGTGATTGATTGTGTGCGGACGTGAGTAGAAATTACTGTTTCCAGGAACAGAAACTTGGGTCACATTGTGAAAGCACAAGGAAACGTAGTGAGAGGTGCCTCACAATCAGGTGAGAGACATTCTCGCTTTGTGTGTCATTAACTAGGACTCAAACCTGCAAAAAAGTAGTGGAATGAGTATATGGATTTGGGCACCTATGTGATTGATTGACTGACTGAGTGATTGATGTTTAAGGTTTATTTTCAGAGAGAGAGAGAGAGAGAGAGAAAGCTCAGGGACGGGGCAGAGAGAGAGAGAGAGAGAGAGAGAGAGAGAGAGAGAGAGAGAATCCCAAGCAGGCTCTACACTGTCATTGTGGAGCCTGACCTGGGGCTGTAACTCACAAACTGTGAGATCACGACCTGAGCCGAAACCAAGAGCCGGCCCCTTAACCGACTGAGCCACTCAGGCACCCCACCTATGTGATTTATTACTAACCGTGTGTTACCAATTTTGGTTATCGATTCTCCGGGCTACATGACAAACACAACCACCAACACAAGAGCAATTCCACTTAAAAAGCACAGAAATGTGACCTCTATAATTTCAAACATGGAACGTAGAACTAAAAGAGTAGAAGGTAAATCAGCTACAACGGACAAAGGGGCTTTACAGGCCTGACCCCCTCGTGAGCAGTTCACAGGCACGTACGTTTGGAAGGGACCCATTAGACCAGTGAGTTCATCTCTCTCTAGATGTCCGTTGAGGAAATCAAGACACAGCCTAAATGGTTTCTCAAAGTACCATTTAAGTTTGGATTCTTTTGATTAAATTAAATGGCCCACCTGAAAAGGTTGGGCGAGTTAGAAAGGTGGGACACATAAAGGTGACCGAGTAAACTTTTGTCCTATATGGGTTTCCATATAGGTTTTGGGGCTAGAACCCACAACACTCTCATTAACCATATAACTGCTAGCGAGAGAAGCCCTCTGAATCCCTGACACCCAATCCAATTTCAGAATGAACAAACCTTTAGCAACATCATCAGAATCACATTCATTATCTGCAAATTGCTCGAGATGCAGCACCAGCTGGCCCCACCAGCGGCTGACGCCAAGGGCAGGCGGCTGTCATTAGCCCTGCACAGAAATGACATTCATCTGCTCGCCACTGTGCTCGGTGACATTTGATAGGACAGCATGTTTTGAACTGTTGAAAAAGGTATCTAAACTTGATTCCATAGAGATAACTCGGGTGATAGAAAATTCAAACACTTTCTTCAAAACCAATGCTTCTATAATGAATATAGAAAAGGCAGGAGCCCCTGGGTAGCTCAGTCGGTGGGGCATCCAACTCCAGCTCAGGTCATGATCTCACGGTTTGTGGATTGGAGCCCCAAGTCGGGCTCCGTGTTGACAGCTCGGAACCTGGAGCCTGCTTCGGATTCTGTGTCTCCCTCTCTCTCTCTGGCCCTCCCCAACTTGCGCACGCGCGCACTCTCTCTCTCTAAAAATGTTTCTTTCTAAGCAATTTTTTTTTATATTCATTTATTTTTGAGAGAGAGAGATAGAGTGCAAGCGGGGGAAGGGGAAGAGAGAGAGGGAGACACAGAATCCGAGGCAGGCTCCAGGCTCCGAGCTGTCAGCACAGAGCCCGACGCGGGGCTCAAACCCACAAACCGTGAGATCGTGACCTGAGCCAAAGCCGGACGCTTAACCGACTGAGCCACCCAGGTGCCCCCCACTCCAAAATACATGTTTTTTTTTTAAAAGAAAAGAAAAGGCAGTTCTGGGGAATAAAAACCAGTTTCATCTTATTTGCTGCATTTGTGGGGCTGCGTAAAATTTAAAAGCAGTGGACTGTAGGTCTAGTATTTGCATGGGCCCTGCACTATGGAATAACAGGGAAACGGGAGCATGAAGCCACTGAACATGGCTTCACCGCAGGACTCCAAATGAGGCTGGAGCTAATGCTACTGATGTAGATCTTGCCACAGTAATTAAGGTGAACACTCAGCCTGACAGGGAGCCACCTAATCTCACCCTCCGGGGCATTTCCTGTACTCCTCAAATACATCTGCAGGACTCAGCATCTAATTGAGTTGTCGGGCCAAATGCAAAAGAAGCGAGGGACAAGTGTACAAAATCTCACCCACAGTATTGCGTTATAGGCCATTCTGCTCTCAGCACAGCAGGGATGTCAGGCCCAAGGGGAGGACAGAGGCAGCTTCGTGCCAGTACACCCTTCTCCCGTGGGTGCTCACAACAAATTAGTGTTGGACCTGGTGGCACCAGTGTGCAGCTCTTCCGAAGAATGATGGGCCTTCTCTGAGGCAAGTTCAAGTGCTCTTCAAGGACGCCTGCTTGCAACTCGTCAGGGCCAGAGTTTAGAACACAGTCCAGGCTTTTTCGACCAACGGCTTTGGCATTTCTTGAAATATCCCCCTCTCCTCAGCCCCGCTCTCTGGCAGGTGACGATCAGAGGCACGCACATGAGAGCAGGTCGGAGGGGATGACAGCCGACCATGTGTTCCCTCCAGCCGGTACGTCATGTCGTTTTCCCCGAACTGCTGCTAGTTTTTCAACCCACGTACCTCTCTGCATTAGGAACTGCTATCAGCAGAATCTTTCAAGACAACAGCTTCCATCACTTTTTACCCCACAATTATTGGTAAAAGACTCACTGATGATATTCTATTACCATAGCTCTTTTCTAGATATTCCTGATCCTTTTCATTCGAAGGGCCCATTTTGCAAAGTTGAGGGCATCCTCCTTTACATTTAAAGCACAATACCACAGGGGTGCCTGGGTGGCTCAGTTGGTTAGGCGTCCAACTTCGGCTCAGGTCATGATCTCATGGTCCGTGAGTTCGAGCCCCGCGTCGGCCTCTGTGCTGACAGCTCAGAGCTTGGAGCCCGTTTCGGATTCTCTCTCTCTCTCTCTCTCTCTCTCTCTCTCTCTCCCCCTCCCCCGCTCATGCTCTGTCTCTGTCTCAAAAATAAATATAAACATTTAAAAAAATTAAAAAAATAAAGCATGATACTGTGAAAATGATACTAATCTTTACATTAGAAATTGGGCTGAAAACATTGGCTTTATTATTTGGCAACCTGGTGATCTTGGGCAACAGGGATGGTGCTCTCCTAGCCCAGGGTGGTGCCTCTCTAGCTGTGCTGCTGAGAAGCTCAGATGAGATCATGATCAAAGGAGAGGTGTCAGGCACGGCTCCTGACATCTAGAAGAATATCCCGTATCTGGAAAAATCAAAATCCACACACCCAAAAACCTCATATATGAAAGTATAGTTTGTCTTTTATAAAATACACAGCTATAGGTTAGGTCCTTGAAAACCAGAATGCTGTTTGGGTTTTCAGAGTTAAAACGAGATTTTTCTTCTACAACTAAGGGGTATTGCTGCCTGCAGATAAAATTTTACCTTTCAGTGGCCTCGCACCTTGAAGTCAAGACGGTTGTCTTTAAATTTTTTTTAATGTCAATTTGTTTTTGAGAGAGAGAGACAGAGAGACAGAGTGCGAGTGGGGGAGGGGCAGAGAGAGAGGGAGACACAGAATCCCAAGTAGGCAAGTAGGCTCCAGGCTCGGAGCTGTCAGCACAGAGCCCAATGCGGGGCTTGAACTCACGAACCACGAGATCATGACTTGAGCCGAAGTTGGACACTTAACCGACTGAGCCACTCAGGTGCCCCATGAGATGGTCGTCTTTAAAAGAAAGATGTAGAAAGAGAAGATATATACAGTATTTTAGAAGTCCAAATAGTAACAGATTACTCCTTCAACACACATGGCTTGCCATTCCTTGGTATCTCCGGCCATACATCTAAGTTAAGCTTTGACTTTTAATTAGGGCTTAACGTGGGCACTTTTCAAAAGTCTAGTGAATCTTTCCAGCTGTAAAATTGGTGTTTTTGTAAATCATATGTTTTCTACTCTTTTCAAGGCTTCTATGTTATGTTTTCTCTACTATTTGGTCATTGTCTCTGAATCCTCAATTGCATGGCCATTTCATGAATCCCAATTCCATGGGAAGCTGGAAAAGTGGTATTAAAGAAAGCACTCCCTCTGGGATGGCAGACAGAGGAGAGGCCTGGGGACAAGGCTTCTTGCCTGTGTGTCCTTAGCCTGCCACCTCACACCTTTGTACTGGCAGCTTTTCTATCAGCAAACAAGGGTGTGCACCTTACGGACCATCTGAAGTCTTTTCTTAAAAAACAGACATTATGATCGAACTAAAAATACACGTCACCCTTGATGCATTATGAAGTAGAGAGCATTACCTAGCAAGAAGTCAGGCTGGAAAGCTGAATTTGCATCTCATCAATGCTTTGGGCAGCTTGTGGTGACAGGAGGTAGAGAAAACAGCCCAGCAAGTTGGAGGGAAGCACGGGAAGCAAATCTGGCAGGTGGGGCATTTCCCAGCACTGATGCAGCGAACGCCGGTTCCCACAGTCGCCCACACACCACGGAAAGGGGCTGTCCCCTCGAGGGGCTAGAGAGCACGAGGAAAGGCGAGGCGTGGGCCCAATTTGGGGATCACGGTTCCAGCCACCTACCAGTAAAAAGGCATTTTGAGAAACGCCAATGCACTGGTTGGTACATGACATAAAAGAGTGGTGGTTAAGTCTTGTGTGTTTGAAGATGCTCAGGGTGAAGGCTGGAGTGCTGCATGAGATGATTCCTCAGCTGAGACATGACTGGTTTTAAAATATTTCAGACACGCAAGGGTGGATGATGAAAGGAAAAATAAGCTTGACGGTCAGGGGCTCTGGGTGTGTGTTTTGACTTCTGAGTGTTAAGCAAAATAAATAAAAAGTATTAAAAAATCCATTGGTGGCACCTCCCCTTCCAGATCTCTCCTGGAAAACCACTTCTGGTGTGCACCAGAGCGGCTTATTTAAACATGCCGATGGCAGTGCTCAGTCTATCAGCGAACAAATCCAAAGCAATCTAAGTGTTCATCAATAGTGGCAGGCTACACCGAGGGTGAGGCAAAAATCACACAAGTGAGGCTGTCTGTTTGTTTGTTTGTTTCTTTTTTTAAGTTTATTTTGAGAGAGAGAGGGAGAGAGAGTGCACGTGCGAGTCGGGGAGAGGCAGGGAAGGAGAGAGAGAATCCCAAGCAGGCTCTGCACTGCCAGCACGGAGCCCGATGTGGGGCTCGAACCCACAAACCATGAGATCGCGACCTGAGCCAAAACCAAGAGTTGGATGCCTGACTGAACCACCCAGGCGCCCCCAAAGGCGGCTGTTTCATACCTACTGCAATTTGGAAAGCTCTCAAGTAAAGTGAAATTAAGTTAAAAAGAAAACGATGGCACAACAAGTATATGAACCCATCTGTACAAAAGTAGGAACAAAACTTATTTTTATGTGAACATGCATTTGCATGTAAAATACAGAGAAAAACTTCTGGAAGGACACCTCCCACACGCTTGATAGTGTGAGTAGGATCTGAGGGCATCTGAAAGCATGGTTCTTGCTTCTTACTAACGTCCAACTTCCTGTAACCACTGAACTTTTCCCCAAGAGGATGTGTTTTTGTATCGTGTCATGAAAATACAGCCAAATCGGGTTCTGCACTGACAGCATTGAGCCTGCTTGACATTCTCTCTCTTTCTCTCTCTCTCTTTCTCTCTGCACCTACCCCACCAGCTCTTTCTATCTCTCAAAATAAATAAATAAATTGGGGAACCTGGGTGGATTAGTAGTTAAGCGTCCGACTTCAGCTCAGGTCATGATCTCACGGTTTGTGGGTTTGAGCCCCGCATCAGGCTCTGTGCTGACAGCTCAGAACCTGAAGCCTGCTTTGGATTCTGTGTCTCCCTCTCTCTCTGCCCCTCCCCTGCTCGGGTTCTCTCTCTCTCTCTCTCTCTCAAAAATGAATGAATGTTAAAAAAAAATAAAAAATAAATAAATTAAAAAGGAGCAGGAGCCCCTGGGTGGCTCAGTCGATTAAGTATCTGACTTCAGCTCAGGTCATAATGTCACGGTTTTCGGGTTCAAGCCCCACATCGGGCTCTCTGCTGCCAGTGTGGAGCATGGAGCCCACTTTCGATCCTCTGTCTCCCTCTCTCTCTGCCGCTCCTCTGCTCTCTTTCTCTCAAAAATAAATAAACATTAAAAAAAACTTAAAAAAAAATTTAAATACAGCCAAATAAATAAAAAAACAGAGACAGAAAAAAAGGAGGGAGGAGGGAGTGGAAGACAAAGGGAAGACTAAAGGAATGCAGGACAGCAAGGCAAGCTGGTGAATTCCAGAGCTTGATGTTTTCATATGCAAAGGGCCAGGGGTAAGACAGGCGACATTCTAGTTCAAGTGGCAAAGGCCTTTTGTTCCAAAAAGAAAACAATGTCAGCATTAAAGAAATGGGGTTCATAATGGAGCTAGGTCCCCATTAGCAGAATGAAGGAGGCTTTCATCAGGACTGACAGGCAAGAATGACCACCCCGGGTAATCACAGGGAAAGTCAGATGACTGTGGAGGACACATGCCCCAGGTGCACCCTGTAATTTGTATCGTAATGAACTATTACCTTAGCAAAATCATGGGCCAGGCATTTAATTTGCAAGTGCAGATGCCTGGCAGTTGACGTGAAAATTACTCTGAAATTACCCCTGTGTAATCTGAACAGCCAGAAGTGTGACCAGGGTTCCTCAGGGAGAGTTGCACATGGGAAATTGCAGGCTGTGGGGTGACATTTCCAGCAAAGGTGTTACATGCACCTGTGTTCTGACTCATGAAGAAGTCCTAGAACATTTCCTAGGAAATGTTTTGCAGCTTCACAGATTAGATTTTGGGGTCTTCCTGGGGTCCCTGGCGCCCAGAGGGCCTCCCCTGAATTGATCCCATCTTCAGAGTAGAGGCACATGGGGACCCAGAGTACAGAGTCTGAAAACAGGCTTTCTTCCTGGAGGTGACCATCGTGTTCCTGACTCGGTACTTCAGGCTTCATGGGCTGTTTATGCAGATGAGAGAGGAATGAGCAGGTAGCACAGGTGCCACAGATGTGGGGAAAAATGAGCTTTTTACTCTCCTCCCTTGTATCAAGCTTTGAGGAAGAAGATCACGATTTACATTTATCTCCCTCCCTGTGGGCCACCTCAATCAGCTGCCAACACACATTCCCTTCCCCCCTCTGATTACACGATTAAGAAGAGAAGCTACCACAACCAGTTCCTTTCTTCCATGGCCCACCACACGGGAGGGAGGAGCTGAGGAGGAGGAGGAGGAGAGACCGATGCACATCGGGTGTTAGGATGTCTCCCGCTCACCTGCACAAGTTCCTGTAAGCTGTGAGTCAGTCAGCCCTTTCTGCATCCTGACGAGAGCAGGGCAGGGCTGGGGCTAACCTGGGGACACCGGTGTTCACGCACTGATAAACCTCATGGGGAACCTTCTAACTCGTCACAACATCACAAAAATCGTATGAGAAAAATGCCACTCTCTGATTCCTCCTCCTTCAAAGTTTGATCTTGTTCTGAACACTCCTAATAAAAATCATAAATCCTTGGTGTTCGTAAAACACATTTTGCCATACCTTTTAAATGCTTTCCATGCTTCCGGTGCAAACTGCCTTTTGTTAAAGCGATGGCCCTTCCTATTGTGGTCACATAGTCTCAGACTCCTAGAGTGAACATCCCTGAGATCCCCACCCTGCAACAATTTCACTCAGTAGGCACCAGGCAGAGTCTAAGAATATGCATTTAGAAACATTTTTTAAATGTCTATTTTTGAGACAGAGAGAGGGAGACAGAGTGTGAGTCGGGGAGGGGCAGAGAGAGAGAGAGAGAGATACAGAATCCGAAGCAGGCTCCAGGCTCTGAGCTGTCAGCACAGATCCTGACGCGGGACTTGAACTCACAAACCGCGAGATCCGACTGAGAAGCTTAACCGACTGAGCCACCCAGGCGCCCCAGATTATGCATTTTTAATAAGTGCCATTGCTGGTGTTAACGCTAAGAAACGTTGGGATTAAAGGGATTGTGAATCATGCTCAGAACACAGACTTATACACACGTAATTGAGAAGCGTCTCGAAATGAATATAAAATAGTGCTCACGTGAACTGCTGTGCTGGGCACCACGACACGGTTTTGCCGACCTCGAGTTCTCGGTGGAAACGCGCAGCCTCTGAGCATTTGTGGTCAGATGTGAATAGCACCCTCGTGGCGGTGGGGGAAATATTTTCCCTTGTTTCAAGTGGGCAGTGGGAGCAGTGAAAGCCTAAGTAAACTCTGACCATTAGATAATGGGCCATTATAACTCTGGACGACTTCCTGAATGGCTCTACAAAAATGCGTCTCTCATTTCCTGCCTGCAGGAAAGAGAAATATTAGGATAGGATTGTGTACCAAAAAAATGCAAGCATGCAAGCCTGCAACAGGAGGTGGACAGAGTGAGGGAGAGGGGCACAGGGTAGGGGAGAGAGGGAGAGGGAGAGACCCATTCATGGCTTAGAAGGGAAAACACAAAGGGAAAATAAAAATGCTGTTCTCTCATGGGCCGTCAAAGCCCCACATCTCACACATCCCTCCGGCTCGGCCTGCCAGCTGCTGTTTGTCCACAGCTGGGTGGCCACCCTCCATCCTTGGCCCCCCCGCCTGGGCAGGGGAGTCAAGGTTGCCCAGGCTGGGGGTCTCGCCCCGGTACCCTGAGCAGCAGGGTGGGCAGACAAAAGGAAGGGGAGAGCGATAAAAGCAGGACAGAAAAGAGTCACCCTGCAGCTCCTATTAAAGCAGAAAACTCTGGAATAGATGGTTTCATTCCAAGAGACTGCCAGGAAAGAAAAGACGTGGCCGACAGAAAAGCCACAGCTTCATTTTTTCCCAGACTCTAGTGATACGTCTTTTCATGCTCTCTTTTCCTCCAACGGAGCAAAATCATCTCACTTTTTTGGATTACCACAGGCTTTTTTTTTTTTCTTTCTTTCTTTTTTTTTTATAAATCTTACAAGCTGTCATTATGGTTTTAAGGCATTAAGAGTGTCCCCGGCTCAGAAGCCCCTGATTCTGTACTGACCAGCTGCGTGAACCTGAGCAAATCACCCTCTGAGATTCACTTTCCTCCACTGGACACTGGAGATATTAAGCAGGGAAATTGTGAACCAATATAGAAATTACACAATTCATGAAAATTACTTAGCACAGGGCCTGGTATATGTAAGTGTTTGACAAACAGCAGCTTTTTTTTTTTTTTTCTTTTTCTTACATTTATTTATTTTTGAGAGACAGAGAGCGCACAAGTGGGGACAGGCAGAGAGAGAAGGACACAGAATCCAAAGCAGGCTCCAGGCTCTGAGCTGTCAGCACACAGCCCGACGCGGGGCTCAAACTCACGGACCACGAGATCATGACCTGAGCCGAAGTCAGATGCCTGAGCCACACAGGCACCCCAACAGCAGCTTTTAAAATACTATTAATAATGGTTTTAAACGAGGTCCAAGGCATAAAGGAAGTCGTTAGTGGAATAAGGTCATGTGTTCCTGGGGCAGAGTGATGTTCAAATCATGAGTATTGTCCAACTCAGGGTCCCATGAAACATGGGGCTAAATACACATGAGCTTGAATTCTGCATCTCCGCTGTATCTCGTGGGGCCGTGATGAACCCCCATTTCCTTATCTTCACAGTAAAAAGTGAGTTTGTGAAAATTAAGAGATACAACGTAGGCGTTCAGTCGGTTAAGCATCCTGTCCTTGGTTTCGGCTCAGGTCATGATCTCATGGTTCATGAGTTCAAGCCGCACACAGGGCTCTGTGCTGACAGCCTACTTGGGATTCTCTCTCTCCTCTCTCTCTCTCTCTCTCTCTCTCTCTCTCTGCCCCTCCCCCACTTGTGCTCTCAAAATAAAGAAAATTTTAAAAAATTAAAAGAAAAAGAGGTATGATGTATAAAGAACCTAGTGTTGCCAGGAGACAGAAACCTCAAATGCCAATTCTCTCCTCTGTCCCGATACTTAGCAAATCTTATTTAGCAGACTTTCACACCACTCACTTTATGGTATGGCTAAAACTAAATTTCTAAATGTTCAGGGATTCTTGTCCAGTTCCTTCAGATGTATTTTCAGAAAGTAGGAGAAATATTAGTTTTGAAGCACCAACCAAGTACTGGACTCTTTTGTTCCGTTGGAGAAGAGAATCATCCTCATTTTATAGAGAATCAAATGGGCCCAGTAAGATGCAGCCATGTCTGGGGGTCAAAGAGCACAGAGCCTACCTGACCCGGGAGCCCATGCGTTTTCCATGCCACCAAACAGAAACCCGTGGAAAAACAAATGCATGCTGGAGACCTCAAGAATACAGGAATGACTTGGGTTTTTGTAATATTGAGAGGATTTGTAGGAATGCAGTGCAAAGAGGGAGACTATGTGTCAGCTCCCATGCCTCCGGCAAGATCCACCTCATCATGTGGCTGTTAGTATTTTTTTTTTTCAACCTGGTACGCGTCCCTTACATGATTAAATATGAACTACCTGTGCGAATGTTTTTATTCAAGGCTGACTGCTGTCCACTTTCGAAGGCTGCTGGTGTCCTGATTTTCTGTTGCTACAAGGATCATCTTAGGTTCTAGAGACCCAGAGAAGGCAAGGAAGTACCTTCCTTGGATCTGAGCATGCCCTTCATTCCAATGAAAACGTGCCACTGCCACGTTTCTGCTGTTTTTCTGTTTGTTAAAGATTATGGACCAGCAGTACTCCTCTGGAATTCAGACAAGTCACTGAACTGAGGGGGCCATGAAGGAATGCAGGCGAGCACCGGGCTGGAATGAGTGCCCCAGGACACCTCCTCACTCCCATCGGAGGCCAGAACACCAGCATGCCAAATTCCTCCTCCCCATAACTGCCCTCCAGCAACCTGAAGACAACTATTATATCCTCCCTTTGTTTTCCCTCAGAAAAACATCCCGCTCCACCTTTATCTGTTGCTGTGACTTTTTCCCAGTGCCTTCCCCACCTCTGGGCCTGGTCTGGTTTGCAAACACCCCTCCCCCGTGCAGCTCTGGAACTGAGCACTTCTAACCGACAGAAGCTTGTCCAGTTCCCATTTCCTTCTTATCCCTTACTGCAATTCAACCCAAATGAGAGATGGATAATACTCTGGCGATCAGGCAAATGGCAGCAGGGAAGGCATTTCGCAGAAGTCATTAAAGTCCCAAAGCGAAGTGGAGCTAGCCTGGGTGGGCCTGACTCAATCAGGTGAAAGCTTTTAACAAATGTCTGCACCCTTCCTGGCAGGAGATACTCGAAGCAAACAGTTCTTCCGTGAACAGGCCCCGGAAAGGGGCAACCTCTAGGAGCACGGGCCTCAGTCCTGCCGCCTCCGGGACCTGGATTCTGCCAATTACTCGGATGAGCCTGGATAACAGTGAGCTCCAGATGAGAACCTGGCCCGATCACAGCCTTGGGAGTCCCCAGGAACACAGGCATGGAAACAGTGCGATGATACGTGTGTGTTGTTCGAAGCCACGACATTTGTGGTAACTTGTGACAACATCACGGTCTGGGCTTTTATTTCATTATGGTAAAAACTACCCCAACTGTTTTTCATAGGTGCGTTTATTTGTTAGCCAGTTTTCCTCTACCCTGTGTCTCGGCAGCTGGCTTTGGCCTGACCTTGTCACGGATAAAGTCCCTAATTCTGTTCCATTTATCGTGGGCTATGTTTTAGGATCCTCATCTAGCCAACCTGTGTGTTATCATCTCTCCTCATTTCTTGTATTCAGAAAACCTGGGTACTCACTGAACCTGGACAGTCATTCCCCTAGCATGCTGCCACTGACCCATGTACATAATAACATACAGACACAGGGGATTTCATTTCACCAAAGACTCCTCAGTATATTTAAATGTTAATGGCTGGTTGCGTTATATTAGTGAACATATATATATATTTACTTTTTAGAAGTTTATTTATTTATCCTTGAGAGAGGGAGGGAGGGAGGGAGAGAATCCCAAGCAGGCTCTGTGTCATCAGCACGGAGCCTGATGCAGGGCTTGAATCCACCAACCGCAAGATCACGACCTGAGCCGAAAGCAAGAGTAGGATGTTTAACCAACTGAGCCACATAGGTGCCCCTAGTGCACATATTTCTGAAACACAATTTTGGCTAATGAGTAGCAATTTATTTTCAGGGAAAAGAGAATTCTCTTTCCTCGGTTTCCAATAATCATCGGTAGACCCACCATAGGTCTCCACTTGGCCTAGAAGCAAGCTCTGGATACGTATGATGCCTCACGGTATCACTTCTGTTACAATGCAGATAGGTTTTCCTGCCCCTGTACGAACTAATGGTTGTCATGCTCATAATGCGCTCATCAAAGGCAGTATTCTACAGAGAGCTCTAGACCATTGGCACAGGCATCTGCTACAGTCCTTCCGGGGCTATGGCATGGGCTCAGTGGAGTGAGTCGTGAAGAACATCCAAAGGAAGCCCTTCACTTTAGAGGGCCCACACGCCATCTGTCTGTGGCCCTGTTGATACTGCAGTGGTTGAGACCACCAAAATCAAAGCCCCCAAGGAGGAGGGTGTAAATGACTGTTGGGAGTTGAATTGTTCAGTAAGACATGTTTGAGTCCTAATCTCTGTCTGGTACCTGTGAATGTGACCTTATTTGGAGACTGGTACTTTGAAGATGTAAGTAAGTTAAAGTGAGGTCACACTAGATTAGGGTGGGCCCCTAATCCAACGACTCGTGTCCTTTCGGGAAGAGGGAAGTTTCAACACGTATACAGAGAGGAGAATGACGTGTGATGATGGAGGCGAGATGGGAGTGGCTCGTCCGCAAGGCAAGGAACACCAAGGATTTCTGGCAACACCAGAAGCTAAGACGACGCAAGGGAGGATTCTCGCCTACAGGCTCTGTAGGAGCCAGCCTCTGCCAACCCCTTGGTTTTGGACTTCTGGTCTCCAAACCTGGGAGAGAATAAATTCCTATTGCTTTAAGCCACCCAGTTGGTTGTAATCTGCTATGGTTGGTTGTATTTGCTATTAGTTATTAGGGAACTAATACACTATGATTGCCCGGAACAGGCCACTCCCACCATACCTCCAAGTGAGGGTGTCAGACAGAGGTGACTTCCAGAAATGCGTGAAGGAGTGGCCTACTGCATATGTAGACAGAAGGACTGACAGTCTATAAGGGGCCTGAAAATGCAGACCTTGGACAGTAATCCTTCATGAAACAAATCCTTGTTTGAGGTTCTGGAAAATAACCTTATGAAGATGCTTTGCTCCCTCAGTGGTTTTGTGTCTGAGGAATCTGCCACCAGCTGAGTTTAAATACTCTGTTTCTTTGCGAGTCATAGGTAGGAGACAAAGGAAATGAAAGGAAAACAAAGATGCTTAGGAAGAAAGTGTAGGGTAGGGGGGCAAAAGGGAAAGAAGAGAAGGTGAATAAGGTGAGGTTGATGTATCTCCTGTAGATGCATGAGGTTCAAGGCTACGCCTCTACTCAACCAGGTCCTGTGAACACAGTAATTATGTCATGCAACTTTACATACAGCTATATGTATATGTCATGATTTCAAAATGCATTTCATACTTTGGTTTGGTTAAAAATGCTCAAAAGCCACCGAACATTTCTATCTGGCAGCCTTTCTGGTGCCAACTTTTCGTAAGTCTACACGTGGCTTCAAAACTCCTTACAGAATAAGCAAGAAAACACTTAACAGCATGTTCTGGAGAGAGGAAAACAGCTTGCAAATTAAAAACAAACAAACGTCACCCACTCTGCTGCCAGCAGGCACCCAGGAGCTGTGCAGAAATGGTCACTCCTGTCCCAGGGTGATCTGGCAATCGCCAATATCTAGGGTACATGTCCCAGGCCGACACTACATCAGAAGATAATGTTCCTTCTGCTCCCGAAAGCCCACAATTGATAACTGCCCTGTTAATCATTTCCACTCCCTATCTGCAAGGAGCTTTGCCAAGCAAGGCACATTTCAAAATGCTTTCTGTTTAAACGGCTGTTGCTTTTTCCATGAGGAAAATTCTACCTGTAAAGAAAAAAAAAAAGTCCTACCTGGAAAACTCTTTGATATAAACGTGGCAATCAGGAGTACCTTCCAAGCATTCAAAATACAGGACTGAGCTTTCATTCTTTGATGTACGCCTTTTGTGGGGCATTTTCCTAATGTGCAGTGACATGGGTTGGTGTGTGTGTGTGGGGGGGGAGCTTACCATCACCAGCACCCCCACCTCCTGATAAATGATTAATGTCACTGGGTCACCTTAGATTGTAGCTCAACATAGAGGAATCTTCCCCATTCGTTCCTACCACACCCAGGTTGCAGTGACTGATATTTGTTAAAAGCACAACAAATAGAAACAAGAGTTTCTGATGATTAGAGCTATATAATAACTCTTGAAATCAGGTAGTCTTTTCTCCAAATGGTGCTAGAGCAGTTGGACATCAGAGGCCAAAGGATGACCTTCTAACTAACCCTCACACACTATACAAATATTAACTCCAAACGGATCCCGGATTTAAGTCTCAGATGCAAAGCTATGAAACTTTTAGAAGATATCATAAGAGAAAACCTTCAAGATTTGGATTTTGGCACAAGGTTCTTAGATGTGACATAAAAAGCATGAGCCATGAAAGAAAAAAAAAATGGAGAAATCAGACTTCACAATTAAAAACTTTTATTCAGCAAAAAACCCTATAAAGGGGTTGAAAAGCTACAGACTGAGAGTAAATATTTGAAAACCACGTGTCTGCTCAAAGACTCATATATAGAATACACAAGAAGCTCCCAAAATATACAAATGCTCACTTCTGGCAACAGCCTAAATGTTTCTAGCTCTGGAAGATGCCCGGGCCAGGGGAGAAAGGGCTAGTTTCTCACAAATGATTGGCCTCTTCCTTTTCTCTCCTCAGGTATTTCAGATGCTTCACCAATGATGGAAGGGAAGAAGAAAACAGGACCCACGTCTCAGGTGTGAAATTTAAGGGGGCACCAAAAGACTATAATCAGGACAAATAATATTTATTGCAATATTAAAAAAAATTTTTTTTAATGTTTATCTACTTTTGAGAGAGAGAGAGAGAGAGAGACAGAGTTTGAGCAGGCGAGGGGCAGAGAGAGGAAGACACAGAATCCAAAGCAGGCTCCAGGGTCTGAGCTGTCAGCACAGAGCCCGACACGGGGCTTGATCCCACAAACCGTGAGATCATGACCTCAGCCAAAGTCGGATGCTTAACCGGCTGAGCCACCTAGGCGCCTCCTTGCAATATTTTTAATAACCTGAATTAATGTCATAAAATGCATGGTGGACCAAGTATCGAAATGTAATGCACACAGGATTCAATGCCCACCTCATTCGTTACCTAATTCTGGCCACAGAAGGAAAAACAATGGAAAGAACACAGCTTTCGGGGTGAGAGTTTCAGTTTATTTTCTCAGGTGATTTTCAGCACATACTGAGGACCATTCGCGCTCCTTCTGCGTCTGATGGCAGCCACTCCAGGACCCTCTTCTGCCTGCAGCACTGAGCCCCCACAAAGCGTTGGCTTGCTCCCCTGTCTGCCCCCTTCCGACCCAGGGATCCCTGCTCTGTCTTCTCCCCTCTCCGGGTGCTCCATTCCAAGCCCCTCTGTGGGTGTTTCTTCTCCACCCAGCCCCGGACGTTGGCCCATCTATTCCTGCCTCAGTCTCCCCGGTGGGCTAATTTACTCCCTGCTCCCTCCTGCTGGCCAGGCTTAGGAGCCACTGCGTCCAGAATGCCTGTGGCTCAGAGCAGAAAAGAGTGAAGGACTCCTGAGCGGTGAACTCGTTTTCTCTGAACGTAAGCTTGCTACCGGAAGACGTGGGGGCTCCACAAAACAGTGGAGTTCTTGAAACTCTTTCTTGTCTTTCTTACCCCATTTCTGTGTGGAGAGGGTGAAGGTAGATGCTCTGGGACCCAGAAACCTAGGGCTGTCCACGGGCAGCCCAAACTTCTGTCCTCAGCAGAGCCCCATGTTGTGGGCAGGGTGCTGGGATCAGAGGAAAGGACAAAGTTTGTAAACTCTTTGTATACTTAAGTATTATCCGGAATAGTACATTCAGCATACATCCTAAGAATCAAGGGAAATAAAGTAAAAAATATATATAGATTTTTTAAATGTATATGGTACCTCCAGAGACAGTGTGGTACCTAAAGGTATGGCTGTAAGGGGAAAGCTTTCTGGCACTGCTGTGGGTTTGAGGGAAGGTATGGGGGGCCTGGAGGGCAGGCCCTCCCACCATTGGCCACAACAGCTGTTCCCCTGTTCCCCTACCTTCCCCTCCCCACATGCCCAAAGGCAACAGAAGACTCAGGAACTGGAACGTATCACCAAGGGGGAAGGGATAAAAACTCCAAAGTCTCTAGAAAGCCAGGAGGGGCATACGCAGCCTATTCTAGACTATTTCTCCGCTCAGAGTGGGAAGCCAGGCCCACTGTGTACTTTACCCCAAGAGAGCCAGCTAAAGTGCTTCCCTTCCTCCTCCCCCTCCACACCCACAGAGCCGCTGGCTCACTACCATGGTGTTTAGCTGGTGAAACATTACAATTGTGTGAAGCCTTGCTACCCAAACAAAACAAAACTCAACGGCGTCAGAGCTTACTCTCCAGGCCCAGCCCAGGGGACAATGTCCAGCGGTCTGCTGCTGCCTTAGTTTAAAAGAAAAAAACCAAGGCTACCTCCAGAAAAGTACCTCCACAAGGCCTCTTTTTATGAGCATTTAACCAACTCTGGCACTGAAGAGTCTCCGTGGCCTTCCCGAACTTTTCTGGAGGGACCCGATATTTCTACTCTTGCCTGCTTTCCAGCTCTCTGCCAGACCTCGGCCATTTAGTCTGAAGACTGGGTTAGTTCCACTCAGAGGTCAATGTTTCTGTCATTTGATTACATTATGATCATGCACAATCAATCTAGGTACTAGCCCAGGGATTGTACGGTAGGGCATGTGAAATGGCACACAACACTCACATATTTTTCACAATTAGAGAAGAAAATACAGAAGACAGATTTTTGACAAGACCAAGATCAGAAAATTTAGCAATAAAATTGTACAGCTTATTTTGTGCAAAATATCTATTTAGTCTTTTCACCACCCAGGAAAATAATTTCACAGTCTTAAGATGCTTTCACCTTGAAATTTTATTCTATAATTATCAAAGAATTTCCGTGCGCCCGAGGTCCGATGCTAGGCACACAGATGTGTCTTTTAAAAAATGCCACATCTAGCGCAGAATACTAAACTGCCAATTTTCACTTATATTTACAAAGGCTGAAGATCTGACCTAAATATTCTTTTTGTTGGAATTTTTTCACCTAAATAATTATCTGTAATTGAGCTCATCAAGACATCAAATAAGGTTTATCAACACCTCACTACATGGCTGTTTGTTCAACTGTACTGACATATTGATATGAATGTGGATTTTTGTACAATTTTCATTCTGCCTTTCACGTACTATAATGGTAAGTGAGCTCAGTTTTCAAACACCAGAGCAGAGAAGTTTCAGACCCTTGGTGGCTTGTCAATTTCCCTCATTCTCTCTGTTTTACTTATCATATATTTATGGACAGCCTACAGGACAATGTCGATGACAGGATGGCAGGTATTACATAGGTCCAAATAAATAAAGGGGTGTTCAGAGTTCTATGGACATTATATTCTAGGAGAGGAGGGACGACATATATACAAATAACTCCGTGAACAGAGAATGGGCCCTATACTCTACAAATGAAATTCAAAGGAAAAGTATTCATTGTAGGAAAAAGACTGTTGTAAGAAGCAGGGATCAAGTATTAAGTAGGTCATATTCAGGTGAGTATATTTCCTATAAACGAAATAGGTGAAGGCAGGAGAGAGAGAGAGAGAGAGAGAGAGAGAGAGAGAGAGAGTGTGTGTGTGTGTGTGTGTGTGTGTGTGTGTTTGCCTGGTTGTTTTTGGCAGGTGTGTATGTGTGGAGAAGTGCGTGTGAAAATAGGTATTCCAGATGATAGAAATAAAAGGATTGATTGTCGACATCGCGTTCCTAAATACAATCCACACAGTATACTGAAAATTTTAATCATGAAAATGAATAAATGCAGTGGTTACTGGGATTCTCTCTAATCAACATGACCAACTTTTACTGGGATCCCTGAATCTTGACGACAAAACTGTCTTGTGGCTCGCCTGGATGGCTCAGTGGGTTGAGCGTCTGACTTCGGCTCAGGTCATGATCTCATGGTTTGCGGGTTGGAGCCCCACGTCGGGCTCTGTGCTGACAGCTCGGAGCCTGGAGCCTGCTTCGGATTCAGTGTCTCCCTCTCTCTCTCTGCCCCTCCCCCGCCTGCACTCTGTCTCTCTCTCTCTCTCTCAAAAATAAATAAAACATTTAAAACTTAAAATTAAAAAAAAACTGTCTTGTAGTGCCCCTTATTATGATGAGAATCGTATTTCAGTTCAGAATTTCAGTTAGGTATGCTACCTGAAAAACTAATAAAGCTCATATATACTTTGGATTTTAATACACTTCATGCTGATTTAAAAAATGGTAATAGAATGTGATAATAAGCAGTAGCAGTACCTCAAATGTTTTCATTTCCAATGCCCTATTCGTAACTAATTACTAATGGATAATTGCTAGGCTGGAGAAGTAGACAAGGACAATTAATTGAGGGAAACAGGCTTGGACATTTCCAGTTTAATGGAAATTATCATGTAATGTGCTTGCCTGTCTTTTTTAAAGGACTGTTATGCAGAGTTATATTATTGTGCCCCCACCAACTGAAAGCCAGTCCATCTAATTTAATGGTCTTCTCAGCTGAGCAAATTCTGATTTGGAGAGTTGATTTGCATGGATTTTTTGTGCAATGCTATTTACAAACCAACTGAAAAACATAAAGCATTCCAACTCCAGAGGACACTGTGTAGCTTGGAGCTTGCCAGGGAAGGCAGCTGTGGGGCGCTTGTGGTAGCCCCTAAGCATCGTCCTCACCACTGTGGCCGGCTCTGCCCCCTGAGGTGTCCCTGTCGGAGGAACCGGAGCTTCAGGTACCCTGTGGTCATCCAGTGCAGGAAGGTGTGTTCCCAAGATTCGGGAGGGGCACAGCTCTGTATCAGCTGTGATGTGTGACTGAATCTGGGGAAACAATCGGATGGACAAATTTGTTCCAAAAGGCACTGGGCTTCTTTTTTGTTTGTGTCCTTGTTGTTGCTATGTCCACTCCCCAGTGAGCATATTCTGAAATTCAATCTAATTTTTCTATTATAAAAGCCCTAAGACGGGAACTTCTGTCATTGTGTCTACAACTCAACTGATAAAATGGCCTCCATCCGAAGGGCTAAGACACACGCGGACGTGGCTACAGAGGTACTGAGGAAACCGGAGGCTCTGATCATCCGAAAACAAGGACGGAAACTAGTGAGGCCCAGATTGTCTCAGGTGGTGCCCTCCGGTTGGTGGGATTATTCAAAACATTTGTTTCTTTTAGCTTTGCCTTCTGCTGTGTCAAATCGGTCCTCCCTTTAGAGAATGAAGACCAGAACAGCTGGATCCTGTTCTAGCAGCTAGTTGAGGGCTTAGTTACCTATACACCATTGACCTTCTATTTAGTTACTTACAAGTGTTCTGTAAAAGTTTTAAGAGGGTTACAAATAATGATACTGGTATCGTGAGGTGTCTTCCTGAGGTTTTTTTTTTTATACTCATTTTCCATTCATGTGACATTTTCAGTAAGAGCTTTCACTGAAGATATAAAAATAGTTTTCTAAAATACCGTACAATCCTAGGGTTCAAATTCTGGATGAAAGCGTTTTGTTGAAATAGCCTTCCAAAGAGAACTCTTTATTTAGTAATTAGAATGTTAGGTTAGCCATTATTCTTCAGCTGCCTTAAGCAAAAATAATCTTGATTTTGCCAGCTAATCAGCTTGCTACTTAATTACAAATTTCTTTTGACTTCAGTGAATGGATCATTTTGTAGTAGTGGTTTATAATTTTAAAAAAGCATCCCTAAATATTATATATTCCTTAATAACACTATATATCTTAGGCAACCACATCAGGCGTATGGGGAACTGGTAAGAAGATGTTTAAAATAATTATTTTTTTAAAAATCTGTTAGTGTTAGGGAACCTGGGTGGCTCAGTCGGTTAAACGTCTGACTTCAGCTCAGATTCAGCTCAGCGAGATTGTGATCTCGCAGTCTGGTCCGTGAGTTCAAGCCCCGTGTTGGGCTCTGTGCTGACAGCTCAGAGCCTGGAGCCTGCTTTGGATTCTGTGTCTCCCTCTCTCTGTTCCTCCTCGACTTGCACTCTGTCTCTCTCTGTCTCTCAAAACTGAATAAACATTAAAAAAAAAAAATTAAAAATCTGTGTCAAAAATCATTCTGAAAAAACCTCCAGTGGTTTTCACAATGAGTGAAATAATACGAGGTCACTACTTACACTTTCTGTTTCTGTTTTATATACACAACCCCAACCAGGGAACCAGCTGTCACCGAGGGCTCTGTTTCGATGACATCTTTATATTTTCACCTCTAACCTGGAGAGGGCTAGCATGCAAACATAGCAAGGGCGTAAAAGTCATGAAGTAATCGATCAGCTGGGGCGGAGGGGGTGGGATCAAAATGAGATGTCATAGTAAACAAATGGTCCTCTAGAAGGTTTTCGAGGTTCCAGATGAGCACTTATTGTCCACACAGATATCCTGAAACATTTTCAGCATGACTCAGAGCCAGAAAAAAGGGCGGGGAGCCAGGCTCTTTGTTTTCTCTTGGGGTTAATAGTGTGTACCTTGGAGCGAGCCACGGTGCTGTGGGAATGACACAGGGTGGCTGTATACTACCAAAGGACCACAAATCGTGAACAGGAGAGCCACTGGTGACCCCTGGGCCACTGCCTCATGTGCATCAGAACCAGGCTGACACAGGCCCCGGGCCTGTTTTAACCCAATCCAAGAAATCATTATTTCGATTCTAAAGGGAAAGAGATATAAACAGTATTGTAATCATAATTTGCTAAAACGTAATCCTTGTAGAGGAACACACATCTCTGTCACTATGCAACGTCTTGAAAGAAAAATGTTATAATTGTTATAATTGCTCGACTGAGGGCACAGAGTAAGCAGCACGTTTGCTTTTTATTATTCTTTCTTTTAATACGAAGCCGATAACATCTTCAGAGGTAGGGAAAACCAAATCTGATGTAGAGGTGGATGTCTCTGTATAATTAACAGTGTGGCAAAAGAACAGGAATGGGATTCAGATGACTCTAGAAAGTACTTTAATTTTTGTTCCTTGGTCCCCTCAGGAAAAAATGGGACAGCATACATAGACATAAATGTTCTTGCCAGCAGCCAAGAGCCAGTAATGTTCTGTAAATTCAAAACTGAGTTTACACTTGAGCTTTATAAGATATCACACATTTCGCTTCCCTGTGGGCCACACACAGACCGTGAGCTGCCTGCGAGGTCACGGTCAGGGAGTTTGGGGTAATATGCATATATCCTTGCGGTGTCTACACGAGGCATGGCATCAATCCCAGTGACGGCAGAATTGTTACAGCACGTGCCTTGTCCACATACTGTGCTAAAGTCTTTACTCTCACAAAAAATCCTAGCAGGGAGGCACCATACTCACACCAGCCTCACGGATGAGCAAACAGGCTGACAGGTGAGACGCTATTCCAGGCCACACAGAACCCACCAGCATGACATGGACGACGGCACTCGGCCATCACATGATGCTGTTCCCCGATATCTGACCACCCCTGCTTGGATCCTGGACGTATCCGAGTTGAGTATTTGGGAAAATCGTAATTAAATTGTTAACTAACAGAAAAAAGGTCAGCTAGTTAGCCAAAAGTCTGGCCTGCAAGCGTGATCAGACACAGCAAAGCCTGAATATTTCTGACCTGAAAGTAAATGAGATGTTAACATGAAACATTTTAGTCTGATTTTTAGGGAACTTTCCAGATGACGGACTGAACTGAACTGTAGCCATGTGCCTAAATAAATTGGTGGACGTCCGTTGTAGATGGCATTTTAAAAACTGGCAAATTTCACTTGGAGACGTCAAGGGACTCCTGACATCTCTTTATCTGTGCTGTCATCTTTCAGGGATCTCTTTAAGCACCACAAGAGGACACAAAACATCAGATTTTTAGAAACATGTGTCAGTATTTATGGAGACATAACCAAGCAGTTGACTCCAGCCCTATTCGTGGAAACAAAGAATGGATAAATGAGTTGACACGAAACTATCCTTATGCCTTTGCAAGGACAAGTCACTTCCCTGAAAGGGAGGCCATCGGCGGCATCATTAACCACAGCAGCCAACACTCCATGTACCAGGCACCTCTCTACTTACACACGCTAGCAAACTCACCCTGCCACAGCCCTCTCAGGGGAAGTGCAATGATCACACCCATGGTCCCATGGGAAAACAGGCACCAGACAACTTATGCCATTTACTAAAATCCCACGGCTGCTGAGTGGGAGAGCCAGGATTTGTACCTCATTCGTCTGACCCCGAGGTACATGCTTTTCCACTACAAATTCCACTACAAATAAAGCACAAACATCCATACACGTTCAGGAAGGTATACGCGTCTACGTCTGAGCAAAGTGCCTCGAAGAAGAAAGTTTCAAATTACTTTGCACTAGTCACAGCTGTGACGCTTAATGTTATGCAAATTTAAAATGAAGTTTGCACTTGAAATTTATAAGGTATACACATTCCCCTTTCCTGTAGGTTCCACACCAAATGAACACTGCACTCCAAGTCCTGGTCAAGGACCTTTGGGGAGCATGCCCGTTCGTATTCCTACAGTATACCTACTGGGAACTGCACTGACGTAGGTCAGGTTTTTCTTCACGGTTTCCTCAGTGTGCTTTCCAATCCAATCCAAGAGAAAAATGTCCCGCAATATCAACCTTTATTCTGTTTATGTTGCTAAGTTACTGAATATTTTGCCTTGACTTGCCCAGAAAACAGTGTTGTCTTTAAAGAGATAAGCTGCATTCTGGAACATCTTTGTATATGTGACCTAAATGTGCTGAGAGTATTTTTGTAAAATAAATGTTGGTTATTTTTTCTCTTACACAATTTGTAGAGAATCATGTGATTCTGCACTGATTAGAAATAATGATTCCAGGGGCACCTGGCTGGCTCAGTCGGTTGAACGTCCGACTTTGGCTCAGGTCACGATCTCGCGGTTTGTGAGCTTGAGCATCAGGCTCGCTGATGTCAACCTGTCAGCACAGAGCCTGCTTTAGATGCTCTGTCCCCCTCTATGCCCTTCGCCCACTTGCACTCTCCCAAAAACTAAATATTTGAAATAAAGATTGCAGACATACTAGTATTTTAGCAGAAATACATCTGTTTAGTGTCCTTGTGAGCTACCCAGTGCATTCACAGACAGACACACACACACACACACACACACACACACACACACACACAGGCACATTGGTAGACTGTTTAGAAAGGAAGAACATTTACACTTGGAAAGAGACAATAATATTGAAGGGAGCAAGTTAATAACCACTGACTGACTTAGACAGAAAGGTTGTAAGGAACAGAAGAACCTGGGCCCTATATTTTAATACACTCAGACTACCGGGTTTCAATTTTCTTTTCAAAAAAAAAATTGTGAGAGAACTTTCCATTGATTTCTAGAAGATTCCAAATTTAAAAAAAGAAAAAGAACAGGTGAAACAGAATTATAGGTAACAGAAGGCAAACTGAAGGATACATTTAAAATGATTGCTTTTTTCCTCTTGCCCCTAAAAGCCTTCACACAAAAACACACAAAGTTAATTTCGGAAACAAGCATATGTATTTGTATCTTTTATGAGTTTTCCACTGTCATATATAATTAATGGAATGGGAGTGCCAGGCCCCTTTTACTCACAAGCTCTTCCTGCATTTGAACAGTAACACAAATCCTCCTGGTTCCTTGTCACTTCTTCCTAACGGTGTTGCAAACTGCCCGGACTGTTTGCTCTGCTTCAGTGGTTGGTAGTAGGGAGATCTTTAGGCTGAGACACGGAGGGGATAAGAAAAGAGCCGGCATTTTAACTCTGGGGCTCACCTTCATTGGCTCCAGTTCCGAGAATCTGGCACAGACCTCACCTGCTCCAAACCACTGAAGCGTCCAGCGGGATGTGTATATACCCACGTTGCCATGGAATGAAGCAACACTTTAGAAAGCTGGGATTAAATAAGATGCTTCTGGGAAGAGAGCCCACGCTTTGTCCATTTCTTTTTCTTTCTTCCACCTCCTTTCCTGTCTACAAGACAGGATACGGGGGGATAAGAGAAATGGAGCCTTGGATCAGATAGTCTGTGTATGGACAGAAACAGCAAGATAGGAGGAAATGCAAGCCCTAGCTTGAGGGATTTCTTTTTGCACGGGTTTGCTTGCTAATAAGCACTAGCCATGAATAATGACATACACTGAACCATCCACATTTGTCTCCCGTCTATAAAAGGTGACCACTGAGCTGGAGCAAAGTCCCATCCCAACTCCAGCGTCTTGCCGTCACCTTAAGGTCTACTGCCAGTTTACATGAAAAAATGTTCAACATCACTCATTAGCAGGGAAATACAAATCAAATCCACAATGAGATACCGCCTCACACCTGTCAGCATGGCTAACATTAATAGCTCAGGCAACAACAGATGTTGGCGAGGATGCGGAGAAAGAGGAACCCTTTTTCACTACTGGTGGGAATGCAAACTGGCGCAGCCGCTATGGAAAACAGTATGGAAGTGCCTCAAAAAATTAAAAATAGAACCACCCTACAACCCAGCAATTGCACTGGTAGGTATTTATCCAATTTTCTTATGGGATACAGGAGCGCTGTTTCGAAGGGGCACATGCACCCCAGCGTTTATAGCAGCACTATCGACAATAGCCAAAGTATGGAAAGAGCCCAAATGTCCATCGACGATGAATGGATAAAGAAGATATGGCATATATATATATATATATATATATATATATATATATATATATATATATATAAAATGGAATACTACTTGGCTATGAAAAAGAATGAAATTGTGCCATTTGCAACTATGTGGATGGAACTAGAGTGCATTATGCTAAGCAAAGTAAGTTAGAGAAAGACAAAAACTGTATGATTTCACTCAGATGTGGAGTTTAAGATACAACACCGATGAACATAAGGGATAGGAAGCAAAAATAATAGAAAAACAGAGAGGGAGGCAAACCGTAGGAGACTCTTAAATACAGAGAACAAACTGAAAGTTGCTGGAGTGGGGTAGGTGGGGGGAAGGGCTAAAGAGGTGATGGGCATGAAGGAGGGCACTTAGTGGGATGAGCACTGGGTGTTATATGTAAGTGATGAATCAGTAAATTCTACTCCTGAAATTATTCTTACATTATATGTTAACTAACTTGGAATTCAATTTAAATTAAATAAATAAATACACAAATAAATAAAGGCTAGTGCTACTCTCTCTTCTGTACGCATTTATGTACGTGTGTACACATGTACTTAAATTACAGAACTCTATGTGGAAAGTAGATAAGAAATTCCACGTGTTGGTTCTGTTCCCATTCTAGTTGTGGCAACCCTTTAAAGAATGAATCCCTTTACTATACTTTAGGCAGTGGAAGTTTTGCTGAGGCAGGAAAGTTAGCAATTCTTACGATGCCTAAAAGAGAATAAAAAATCAATGATATTAGCAGAGTCAGAAGCATATAATTTTAGTTATCAGCACCTATGCCTGTCTAACCAGAAATAAAGGACAGTATTGTGCATTGAAAGGTGACTGGTGGGGGGTTGGGGGTTGCAGCGCACAGCCTCATTATTCAAAAAAGAGCACATTCCTTTTCTGCATGCATGCAGCCTGGGATGAGAAAGAAACAGAACCTTCAGAGAAAGGTGGGATGAGCCATGTAGCATTATTCTCCATTTTAAAAACTTTGAGAGGCATTTGGCTAGCTCAGGCAGTAAAGCATGAGACTCTTGGTCTCAGGATTGTAAGTTCAAGCCCTATGTTGGGTATAGAGATGACTTAAAAATAAAAAATCTTTAAATAAATAGTTTAAAACCTGTTTTTCTGGGGCGCCTGGGTGGCTCAGTAGGTTAAGCGTCTGACTCTTGGTTTCAGCTCAGGTCATGATCTCACTGTTTCATGAGTTCGAGGCCCGCGTTGGGCTTTGCACGGAGAATGCGGAGCCTGCTTGGGATTCTCTCTCTCTCTCACTGTCTCTTTCTGCCTCTCCCCGACTAGCGCTGTCTCCGTCTCTCCCAAAGTGAATAAACTTAAAAAAAAAAACTTGTTTTTCTACGTATGTGTGTGGTCATGTGTTCTCAAGTGTGATGTTTGAAAAATAACACAGCCTGTATCGTGTGTTGATCTAAAGAAGCTTTCGGTAATATCTCAGTTTGGTACAGAATGTATCCCTGGAAACTTCTGAAAGAAGAATCTTAAAGCGAAGCAACAAGATTGTGTGTGTGTGTGTGTGTGTGTGTGTGAGAGAGAGAGAGACAGAGAGAGAGAGAGGGAGGGAGGGAGAGGGGGAGAGGGAGGGGGGGAGGGAGAGAGAGAGAGAGAGGGAGGGAGGGAGGGAGGGAGGGAGAGGAGGAGAGGGAGACGGAGGGGGGAGAGAGAGAGAGAGAGGGAGGGAGGGAGGAGAGGGGAGAATACGTGGTTGTATGTAATCAAATCTCTGGGGTTGGTGGAAGTTTCAGGCAGGTAACTTTTTGGGGTGCCCTGTAACGATTTCTCCTTGAAAACATCGGAAATCTATGCAGGCATCTCCCTGGGTTCACCACATCTACCCAATTCTGCTGTCGGTGGTCTATTATTTAAATTCCCACTGACTGTGTCTCAGGGAGCTGGACCGGTGAGGAGGGAAAGGGCAGATCCCTAGGTATCATGACCTAGGAGGTCTCCAGTCCTTGAAAGGAAGACAAGGTTAAGGGGGGACAGGGAGTTGGGTCTTAGCAGGTAAAACAGCTGTGGGTTCTGTGGCCTCCAGGACTGAGCAAGACCCCGATGTGATGTGCCCTGCTCACCAGGGCCCCGGGGCCCCATGGGGCCAGATGAGGGTTCTAGGCACGGCACCATACACAGGCAAACACTTACTGCCTCTTTTCCTGAGGCTGTTTATTATTCAATCAACAAATTATTTTTGGACATATATGTGTAGCAGAACCCCTGCAAGAGCTGAAAGTCATCTCCTGCTGGGTAGTCACGAATGACTTTGTTCTGCAGCTGAGCTCATGGAACTCAAGAGACACCTGTGTAAAATGTTTTTCTTTTATAAGCACAACAATTTCAGGAGAATCAGTGGCCTTAATTATCTGAATTTTAGAAAAATGGACTGTAGAGCTTTCACAAGGTTTCTTTGCCTTTCCTGAAATGAGAATTTCATTTAAAAAAAATACAGTAAAAACAATAAAGTTTCACACTCCTCTGTATTCAATCTGAAACTGAATGTCTCAAGCTGCTTTATAAGAAGACTTGAGTCTCATGACTTTTTTAATAAATAGTATCAAAAAGAAACAAACACTGTTCCCAAAGCATCCTAGAAATTCAATAACAAAGCCAGACTTCTCTACTCGAAATACATGGCTGGATACTTCCCCCCATGCTCCCCATCTCATCCCTACTTTCCAAGCTCATTTTTATACATTTCCAGTAAGCGTGGAGGCAGCCTTTCATGGGTTCCTCTCTCTCTCTTTTCAGCTTTATCCAAGTTTGTTCTCAGATGTTGACAGAGTATTGCCTCCTGGCCGATGGGGCATTTCCATACTTCAGTCCTTGGAGGCACTGACATGATGCCCCCCACCCCGACCCCCAGCACAGTGGTGGAACTTCTGAAGGACTGGCCTGAGGACAGGACAGCAACCACCAAGGCCAAGACCTCAGGGCACGTCCAGCTGGCTGACGGTCACTGTGCCCTGCACAGGCAGACACCAACAATCCTTGCTTTGACCTTGTTGGGTGGCTCGTTCATTCTAGGCTGTCTCTTAGGAAAACCACTGTCTATCTGATGCAGCTACTGCCAGGATTACCGACGCCAGTGAGCACGCTAACCCGAGGAAACCCAAGATAGCAGAAAGTGAGAGATGAAGAGAGTGGGGCCGCCGTCGATATTTCTGAATCCCGTCTTTGTATCCTTCTCTACTTTCGGAAAAGAATTTCACTATCGAGCCCGAAGTCTATGAGGAATATCTGAAACAGAACGAGAGTGTTAACTGAGGAATGTTGTCAATGGAAAATTATCATTGTTCTGAGATTCCAAAACAAGAAGCCAAACCAAAGCAATGACTGTTCTGGAGCGTTCTCACCGCAGGTTTTGAACACCATCGCCCAGTGGCTAGCATTCCGGGGGCTTTTATCACGATTCTGTCTGTTCGGCCGTTCATTCGTTTACTGGACATTTCCAGACTGATGACTTTGTCTAATAAGTGGAATACTTTTTAATAATATTCTCATGGTTCCATTTCCCCCCTCATATGGCGTCCCTAATTAATCTTGAAAGCATTTGAGGGCACAACAGCCTTTTCCATCTTGGGTTTTTTCCCTGACCTTTGTCATTTGCTCTGAAACAGCAGAATGGTACTCATTCTGACACAGCCTCCCCTCCAACCATCCCAGGGGTGGTGGAGCAAAAGAGATGCCTGAGGATGTGGAAGTGGCTTCATATCACCTAGTCAGCCATGGGTGATGGAGCTCAGGCATCCACAGGAACCTGTTGGATTGCTACTACCTGTGTCTCACCACCTGCCTCCTGGCAATTACCAACCTCAACCCCAAGTTCTATAATGTCCACTCTACACGAGTACATTAATTACTTTCAAGCTTTGGGATGTCCTGTGAATGTGAAATGATGTATTTTTGCTTGCTGTATCATTTTCAAGCTTAAGAATTACACACATCAGGGCACCCGGCTGGCTCAGTCGGTGGAGCACACGACTCTCGATCTCAGGGTTGTGAGTTCGGGCCCCACGTGGGGTGTAGAGAGGGCTTAAAAATAAAATCTTAAGAAAAAAAAAAAAGAATCACACCCATCATTAGCTTAGGCTGCAGTGTATTTCAGAGAAGAGGACTGTGCAGCCAACCTCAGGGGCCGCCAGAGAACTTGACCTTCAGGTGCAGAAGGGCTTTGCAAATCCACAACACTGAGTGCAGTGAAAGGCACTCAGCTCGAGTGTGGCCTCCTACCCGAGCAGGCAGGAAAAGTTTATCTTATTTTCCTCGTATCAATCTAAGAATCAAAGTTTTTGAATTGGCCTTTTCCGTAACCCAGCAAACCAAACTTGACAGTGAAAAGAGCCGCCTCTGTGAAGGACAAGAGAATCTGTTACAGTGAGTTCTGAACTAAACTGCATCCAGAAATCTTGGCTTCATACTGGAACCGAATTCTGTCTGGTACAGGCTCATGACACTCCTCGGCTGTGGTGCATCTGAGATTATGACCTGAGCACACGAGTCCTGCCCCCACCCGCGGCACATTTCACCCAAAGCATTTGTTTGTATTTTTTTTTTAAGTACAGCCAAAGTCTGAAAACAATAGAAATCATGGCAATGACTCATTTTCTATCAAACGCCATTTCTATTTTAGGACCACAGCATTGATTCTGTAGGCACCAATTCTATGTTGTTGTTTTTTAACCTGGTCTGTAAGTAAGTCTCTGAAATGAATCTCGATCATAGTGATTTGCAAATGTTACTTTATATTTCCGAAGATGAGAGCATCACCTGCTGAAAGGTAAGAGAGTCTTTCTAAACAGCGGGAAGATGTTAACTTGCAAAAAAGGGAAGCTAGAAAGGAATGCATAGGGGGACTTCTCCAAATGCTGCTGGAGACATTTTTAGCACTGTATACAGGTGTCACATCTGCACCATATTTTCATCATGCAGTCACTGCTAGGAAACAATGCGAAACTATTTGGAATCGTTTACTTTTTTTCAGAATACGTAAGGGGGACACACGTCAGGAACCCCTCTCCGGAATTACAAAGGGAGGCAGCAGTGAGAGGCACATAGTAACAGAGGATAGTTTTAGAATGGCAGAGCCTATATGACTCAACTTCATCTGGTAGAAAAATTATCTCACTTACGCTGTTGTCCCCCAGTGCCTTTCAGCCCTGCCATGTATATCTAAAGGCTGTGAGTGGAGAGAAGAAGGGATATTGGGTCCCTGTCTCCTGCCTCTTCCAACACCTTCCAGTGATGCTTCCTCTTACCTTTGGTTTTATTCACAGACCTCTCCCCAGCCAGAGTTCACATGTTTACAATATAATTCACGGTGCCATGATCCCAAGCAATTTCTTGCTCCTTTTGCAACAGGAACCTTTTAATGACTACTCGCAAAAAACGGGGAAACCAGCCGTCAGTTTTTAATGACTTTCCAGCTCTTGCTTTGTACTTTTAATCTTAAAATAGAACCGATCTTAAGGCTACAAATGTGTTAATAGGCACCCAGATACTTCTGGTGAGTCAATTACTCTGCGGGAAGAGTAAATTAGAGGCTTTTGCAAGTGCATTAACTCTTTAGACTCAGGCAGCACTCTTGCACAGGGAGGGAATTTCCACCCAGCTCATGAGTCACCAAGGAAAGGTTACTCCTTTTCCACCCTCTCCTCTCTAGGGAGTTACTTGCTTCGAACATCCAAGTGTTTACACATGAAAACCCCAGAATGCAGCAAGGATCTCCAGGAAGACTAAAGGAATTCCAGAATTACATTTTACACTTCTGAGAAGGGAGAGAGGAAATCCCCTCCCTCTGTTCCTCCCACTTCTTGGGGATCAAGCCATCATTAAAAAAAAAGTCACCTTCTAGATAACTCAGGTTGACGTCTGTAAGACTTGAGAATCTTGCTTAATGCTTCTGGATACTCACATCCCTAAAACACTTGCTATATGCCTTCCAATGTTACTATGTTGGGTTTGTGCTATGGCGTGTAGTTGAACTTTTCCATGGCAGTACAGGTTGGTTACATTACCCGGGCGATGCTAGGACAAACAGGTCTCCTGGGCTTCTGCTATTTGCCATCACACGAATGACCTAGACTACCAGGTTGTATCCACTTGTCATCATGTCCTTTATCCCCTGACCATTCCCATGTTTCAAAATTCGACCTGGGAATTTCTAGAATTCAACAAGAGACACGGAATCCAAAGCAGGTTCCAGGCTCCGAGCTGTCAGCACAGAGCCCAACACGGGGCTTGAACTCATGAACCGTGGGACCATGACCTGAGCCACCCAGGCGCCCCCAGAACTTGCATGCATTTTTAAATTAAACTGTGAATATCAAGGACACAGTTTAAAGAACTATATCCTGTTGTACATCAAAAACTGTACAGGGGTGCCTGAGTGGCTCAGTCGGTTAAGCATCTGACTTCAGCTCAGGTCATGATCTCACTGTCGGTGGGTTCAAGCCCCGCGTCGGGCTCTGTGCTGACAGCTCGGAGCCTGGAGCCTGTTTCTGATTCTGTGTCTTCCTCTCTCTCCGTCCCTCCCCCACTCGCACTCTGTCTCTCTGTGTCTCTTAAAAATAAATAAATGTTAAAAAAAAAAAAAAAACTGTACATCAAAAACTGATGTCCACCTGGTCCTGGAAGTTTCTGTGGTTGGTGAAAGACACAACATTTATTTCTGATGTAGAGCTGACACACGATGTTACATCAGTTTCGACCGTACAACACAGTAACTCCACACGGCCACGGTTTATGCTATGCTCACCACAAGTGCAGCCATCAACAGTCACTATGAAATGCTATTACAAGGTCGCTGACCGTATTCCCTAGACTATACCTTTCAGCTCTGTGACTTATTCATCGCACAACCGAAAACCTCTCCCTCCCACTCCCCTTCACCCATTTTGTCCATCCTCTCCTTTGGCAACCACCAGTTTGTTCTCTATACTTATGGGTCTACAGCATACCTTAAAAAAATAAATAAATTTCCTATTATGTTCAGGCAAACAAACCTAAAATACTTGATACATTTTTTCCTGCCACTTGCTCATCACACATGGGGAGGCTGAAATAAGAATACTGAAAGGAATTACCTTCCCGTCAGCAACGAAAACCAGTGGCAATCAATGTTTCGTATGAAGGTTTTTACTCTCTGAGGTCTGCATGTGGAGGTGAGAAGCCAATGAAGACTAGACAAAATGTGTAGCACCCAGCAGATCATCGCCAAGAACGGCCGTGCCAATTTAGCGGCACTGTTTAGTTTAAGAAGAGAACGGTTGGAATTCACAATCCAGGACAAGTTAGGAATTGCCTCCGATCTCGAGGCGCCCCTGGTCTGCCTCACTGTTTCATCTCCCTCATGAGTAGCATATCTTCGTAAGTCACTCCATCCACGTGGTTTGCTCCTCTCACTACACAGATCCGGCGCTGAAATCTGTACCTGCTTCTGCGCTCACGACGTACCTTTGGTTGGCCTGGCTGGCGCTATCTGTCCTCCAGTTGATTTCAAGATGGCCCCCGCTCAGGAGACTGAGGGTAACCTCTGTGTGTGCCAATGGTAAGATACTTTGAGAGGATCTCCTGGGAAGGGAGTCTTTTCCGTAAGTGCGGGTTTAGTATTCATTTTTTAAAACCCTACTTTTTGTTTATTATATTTCCTCTCCTACACCTGGTCTTTTACTCTCAAAACACACGCGCTCGACCCCTCCACAATTCTACTGCTGTCCAGAGATTTCCATAATCACATCAGCACATGTGGTTCCATCTAAATTATGGGCCAAAGTAATATGAAAGCTTGGGCCTAATGACTTCACCAGGGAAGGGGTTTCAAACAAGATCAAGGAGGAAACACGGGGGAAGAGAAAGAGTGCCAAAAGGCAGAAAAGAAGGGATGAGAGGAGGTGGACGGAGCCAGTTTTAATGAGGGCAGACATTCTTTCTTCCGGGCACAGGTTTCTTAATTTCTCTTATTGTTTGAAACTTGACCTCATCTGTTCTTTCCATCTGACCCTAGATGATGACATTGGAGCTGCAGCGTTGTGTAGAGGGGTAAACACGCTTCGCAGCTCACAACCCTGGGCTCCGGTTTTAGCTCTGTGAGTTTGGAGAAATCACTCTACCTCTCTGATCCTCCATGAAAAGGAACCATGGTGTCTCTCTCGCAGGCTAATTTTAAGCACTAACATGAGGAAATGCGGGGTTTAAAGCACACGAGACAAGCATCCACAACATGGTAAGATTCATCTCATACAAGCAAGGGCTCCATAAATTCTGTACGAAGAGCACATTTTCTAGCACGGGGCCTAGCATTACATTTGAAGTAGCTTTGCAAAGAGGCCGAAAGTCAGTTTCTGATGTTTTCAAAGAATGGAGAAGAAAAGAAGGTAGCTGGTAATCCAAAGCATCCCCCGGCCCCACCATCTCCGTGTAAAATAACAATGCGAACCTTGTTCAAAAGAAACAGCTGAAAATGGAGTTGCTGACGTTAAGCCCCACCAGACTTAATACCTAACCTAACGGAAGCTTCAGCCAATCACTTTGGAATTTCCTGATCCGCACCACTGAAGTAATCTGCATAATAAGATCCCTGGCCCTAAAGGAAGGTGACCTTGCCTGAAACAATCCTTTCTTTTCTCTCTTGTCTTGCCCCATTTCTGCTTATAAGAGCTTCCATTTTACACAACTCGTCAGAGCCCCCATCTCTTTGTTCGATAGAATACAGCTCCGCTTCACGAATCACTAAATAATGCCAATTAGGTCTTTACATTTACTCCATTTACTCGGGTCGATTTTTGTTCTTTAACAATGTGCAGTAATACATGGCTGTTTGCCTGCATATCAAATATGATCCGTGGCACAAATATAATGGAAAGAAGCACCACAAAGTTATATTTAGAAGCCCATGCACCCTTTTCCATGCAAATGAGCAGTGATAAAAGAAAGAGAAAACATAAGATATACATGGTCGACAGTGGATTATTTATAAAATAGGTTCAGGGCTATGTTCTTTTGTTGTTTTCTTTTCTTAAATTCAATTTATTTAAACTAAAAACAAAAGCAAAAATAGTTTTGCCCATTTCTCTAACTTGTCACCACCGCCCCACCCCCCCATTTCACCTCTGGCAACTATTAATGTTTTTTGTATCTATGAACTTGTTTCATACATATATAACATTCTATACATATAACATATATAACATATCCTATATGACACATACAGTGTTATATCTTATATATCTTATATACAGTGTGTACATATATATATCTTATATACAGTGTGTATAGAATGTGTTATATATCTTTTATATAGTATGGAATATGTTATATGTCTAATATAGTGTGTGTGTACACATATTTTAGATTCCACTAGTAAGAGAGATCATATAGTATTTCTCTTTCTCATATTTCATAATGCCCTTGAGGTCTACCCATGTTGTTGCAAATGGCATGTTTTTTATGGCTGAATAATATCCCAGTGTGCATGTGTGTGTGTGTATATGTATCTACTTTGTGTGTATGTGTATCTACCTATCTATCTATCTATCTATATATCTATATATATCTCACACCTCTTTTATCCATCCATCCATGGATGGACACTGGATTGTTCCCATACCTTGGCTATTGTAAATAATGTTGTGATGAACATGACAGTACAGACATTTTTGAGTTAGTGAACTCATTTTCCTCCTATAACTACCCAGAAGTGTGTGTGAGGTGACATCTCATTTCAGTTTTGATTTGCATTCCTCTAATGATTAGTAATGTAGAGCATCTTTTCATGTACCTGCTGGCCATGTGTATATCTTCTTTGGAAAAAAAAGTCTATTTAGATCTTCTTCCTGTATTTTAATTGTACAAGTCCTTTATTTATTGTGGGCATTAGCCCCTTATCAGAGATATGATTTGCAAATATTTTCCCCCATTCAGTAGGTTGCCTTTTTATTTCATTGATGGGTTCTTTTGCTGTGTAAGAGGCTTCTATTTATTTATTTTTTAACCGCATTATTTTATTGTTGAGGAATCCACTTCTATGATGGTCATGAAGCCCAGACTGGGTTAACAGTAATGAGTCCTGGAGGGCACTGCACCTGGCTCTAGACTTTCTGGTTATAAGCACTGTCTTCTCTCTCCCTCAGCTGAAAACCCAGACTCATGAGGCCTCAAGCCCTGCCTCCCTATTTCCAGAAGATGCCAAATCCAGGTAGCAACCCCACACCACAAGCAGGCTGGGATCTGTGTGGGCCTCGATGGCTGTGCGGAAGCTTTTTAGTTTAAAGGAGTCCCACTCATTTATGTTTGTTTTTATTGCTTTTGATTTGGTGTCAGATTCAAAATATCATAGCCACGACCAATGTCAAGGAGCTTACTGCCCATGTTTCCTCCTGGCGGTTTTATGGTTTCAGATCTTACATTCAAGTCTTTAATCCATTTTCAACTAATTCCTGTGTGTAATTCCTGTTGTGAGGTAAGGCTCCAGTTTCATTCTTCGGCATGTGGCTGTTCATGTTCCAGACACCATTTACTGACGTCTGTCCTTTCCTTGCGATATATTCTTGGCTTCGTTGTCATAAATTAATTGACTGCATACATGTGAGTTTATTTCTGGGCCCTTTATTCTGCTCCACTGACCCATGTGTCTGCTTTTCTAATGCCACTACCATACTGTTTTAATTATCATAGCTTTGTAACATAGTTTAAAATCATGGAGCATGGTGCCTCCAGCTTTGTTCTTCTTTCTCAAGACCACTTTCACTATTTGGAGTTTTTTATGACTCCATGCAAATTTTAGGATCGTGGGTTATATTTCTGTGAAAACTGCTATTAAAATTTTGATAGGGATTGCATTTAATCTGTAGATGGCTTTGGGTAGTGTTGATATTTTAATGATATTAATTTTTCCAATCCATGAGCATAAAATATCTTTCCGTTTATTTGTATCTTTTTCCATTTTTTTTTCATTAATGTCTTATAATTTTCAATACACAAGTCTTTCACCTCCCTGGTTAAATTTATTCCTAGCCATTTTATTCTTTTTGATGCAATTGTAAATTGGATTTTTTTTTCTTAAATTCTCTGGTAATTCATTATTAGTGTATAAAAACAACAGATTTTTTGCATATTGATTTTGTATCCTGCAACCTTACTGAATTTGTTTATTAGTTCCAACAGCTTTTTTGATGGAGTCTTAACAATTATCTATATAATATTATGTCATCTGTAAGTAGTGACCATTTTACTTCTTCCTCTCTAATTTGGATGTCTTTTATTTCTTGTTCTTGCCTAAGTCTGGCTGGGACTTCCAATACTATGTTGAGTAAAAGTAGTGAGTGGGCATCTTTGTCTTATTCTTGTTCTTAGAGAAAAAGCTTTCAGCGTTTCATTGTTAAGTATGAAGTTAGCTGAGGGTTTATCACATGGGTCTTTATTATGATCAGGGTATCAGGATACGACAGGCAAAATGAGTTTAGGGGAATACCTTCTTCTTCTATTTTTTATAGAGTCTGAGAAGGATTGCTATTCTTTCAATGTTTGACAGATTTGCCGGCAAGGTTGTCTGGTCCTGAACTGCTGTTTGTTGGCAGGTTTCTGATTACTGATTCAGTCCTTACTAGCAATCAGTCTGTTCAGATTTTCTGTTCAGTCTTAGTATGAATTCAGGTTGTGTGTTTCTAGGAAGTTATCCATTTCTTCTAGGTTGTCCAAATGTTAGTGCGTACTTGTTCACAGCAGTCTCTCATGATCCTTTATATTTCCGTGGTGTCAGTTGTAACAAATCCTCTTTCATTTGGACTCTATTTGTTTGAGTCCTCTCCTTTTTCCTGAGGAGTCCACCTAAAGGTCTGTCAATTTAGTCTATCTTTTCAAAGAACCAGCTCTTAGTTTCTTCGCTCTTTTCTATTGCCTTCTTAGTTCCTATTTAATTTATTTCTCCTCTAGTCTGTTATTTTCTTCCTCCTACCTAACTTTGGGCTTTGTTTGTTCTTCTTTTTCTAGTTTCTTTAGGGGTAAAGTTCAGTTGCTTATTTGAGACTCTCCTCGATTTTTGAGGTAGGCCTATGATCACTATCAACCTCCTTCTCTGAATTGCTTTTGTTGCATGCGATAAATTTTGCTATGTTACATTTCCATTCTCATTGTTCTCAAGGTATCTTAGGGGCATGCAGAAGGAAAGGGAGAGAGAGAATCCCAAGCAGGCTCCTCGCCCAACATGAGGTTCAATCCCACGACCATGAGATCGTGACCTGAGCCAAAATCAAGAGTCAGACACTCACGTGACTGAGCCACTCAGGCGGTATTTTTTTTTTTTTATTTCTCTTTTGATATCTTCTTTGACCTACTGGTTGTTTAGCAGCATGCTATTTAATATCCACTTATTTGTAATTTTTCCATTTTTCTTTATGTAATTAATTTCTAGTTTCATACCACTGTGATCAGAAAAAAAGTTTGAGATGATTTCAATCCTCGGAAATGTATTGAGACTTGCCTTGTGGCCTAACATATGATCTATCTTGGAATTGTTCCATGCGTGCCTGAGAAAAATGTGTATTCTGTTGATTTTGGACAGGATGTTCTTTAAATGTCTGTTAAGTCCATCTGGTCTAATGTGCCACTTAAGGCCATTAAGTGGCCTTATTGATTTTCTGTCTGGATGATCTATCCATTGCTGTGAGCGAGTAGGGCTATGATCTTAATTAAATAGAGTTAATAAAGGGTACCTGGGATGTGAAATCCTTCATTTCTCTACTGTTTAACCCTTCCATGTTCACGGACTATGCCGATGTTGATTCAGACACATCCAAAGCCAAAACTCCTTGTTTTGCCTTCACGGTGGACCATGAAGGCAAGAGATAAGTACCTTAATCCTCTCCCGTGACTCTGAAGACTAATCAGGGTTCAGAAATGAAGTTTCCTTCTCTACAAAGTCTTGGGTGCGGCTGGTGCTTGGACTGAGACTTAGTTCTAGAACAGTTCCTCCTCACCTCCTTCCTCATTCTACCTCTAGCTTCTAGCTTTTGGGTTCTCTTGTCCCTAAAGTTGGAGCTATTATTTTTCATTTATCTCCCCAGCACTGAGTTCCTCGCCTGGCTCACTGGGGTCTTTCAGTCCCTCCTCCAGGGTCCTAAATTTTCCCAAATTAGAAATTAAAGTTCCATCGCCCTGGGCAAATAGGGCCCTGCTCCCCCATTCCAACCTACAACTAAAAGTGATGACCAAACACTGGATCTTTTGAGGAATGGTTAGAGCAAACCACTCATCTCCAAAAAACATACCCATTAGTGACTTTGCTGCTTGCAATACATAAATAGACTCATTTCATGGATGGCACATAAATCATGCCAATCGAGTTATAACAAACTGCCTAGTAGGTCAAGGAGATTAGATTATAGTTAGTCTACGGTTTTCAGTCTTGTGGCTAAGTTCCATTTGTCTTGGTTCCAAAAATTTGCATATGGAAAATGAAGTTTCACACAGAGATATGTTTATATTTATATGGTGATTTGTATCTGTGACATCCTTTGGGACCCTCATCCGTGGTAGGGAAAAGCTTGCCTCACAAACAACCAATCTGGCCTATGAAGCAGTTCAATCAGAGAAGGGAAATTTATGCCGTGCAAGAGCTGCAATGAAAGAGAGAGCTGTGTTATAAAAGCATGTTCATTGTTGTCTCCTTTTCCTCTGTGGTTTAAAATTTGCATCGACATGGGAGAATTGCACTGATAAAGATACAACCCGGGGTTATGTATATCGGGGCTAATTGGAAACAGCTGAGAACAGTGGGAGGCAAAGCCATCCACATTTGGACAATCGCTTTCCTTCCCGTGGGTGGGCCAGTTTATAAAGGCCCTGTAGCCTTCCCAGGCCTGGGACCCGACGGCTGAATTGCAGCACATATCTTACATAAAAGGCAGAATCCCCATCCACACAAGAGACCCAACGTCCATTACGAAGTGGCGTGTTAAATATAACGAGCAAAATCCACTGGATTCATTAAAAATGATTCACAGTGGAAAACTGGTTTTCAACACAAATGTTGCTGGTGGAAATATGGTAAAGAGCAGCCTGCGTGGGGGCTTTGGCTGTGGTCTGCACCACCCTGCTCAAACAGCACAAGGAGTAATTCCCAACATATAGTCTACCTTGCTTAGAGTCACTTTAAAAGACTGATAGGTGCCAGGGGGCGCCTGGGTGGCTCAGTCGGTTAAGCGTTCAACTCTCGATTTCAGCTCAGGTCATGATCTCACGGTTAGTGAGATCAAGCCCCATGTCTGCCTCTGCACTGACAGTGCGGAGCCTGCCTGGGATTCTCTCTCCCTCTCTCTCTCTGCCCCTCCCGCCATGCATGTGCACTCGCATGTGCATGCAGTCCCTCTCAAAATAAGTAAACTTTTAAAAAAGACTGTTATGTGGCAGAAGATAAAATACAGTGGATTTGACCAGGTCCATGTGAGCAATTGAAAATAAAAATAATTTACTGAGCTCCTACCCTATGCCAACCAAAGCGTGCATGTAATTTTTAAGGATCACATGGTTACACAGTTGGTAATGGGCAGAACTGGGATTTAGCCCAGGTCTCTAGGGTTCCAAAGCCTACACTTTTTCTCCAGGCTATGCAGCATCCAGAGCTCCAAAAGTCTACTCATCGAATTTTCAGAGGAAACTGCATTATTACGCTGGGATCCATCTCAAATAATCATCTAAAACTATGGCATCTATTATACAGCCAGCCTCCTGCCCATAACTATCTATGGCTCCCAAAAGTGAAAGAAGGTGAAAAGTTATAAAATGTTTTCCAGAAATGGAGGTTAAATATCAAGAAACCCACAGTAGCCAAACTTATTCAGGGATATTTATTAGATCTTGGGCTCCTGAAGTAGTCAGGTATTCCGAATACAAACATAAATGGAAAAGATACTTTTAAAAGGTCAAGTTTTAAAGCTTTTTTTGTGCCTCAGTACACTTTCCTTATAGAATGTGGAACTTTAAAAATCAGCATTACGTTGTAGGGGCACTTAGGTGGCTCAGTAGGTTAAGTGTCTGACTTTGGCTCAAGTCATGATCTCGCGGTTCATGGGTTCAAGCCCCATGTCAGGCTCTGTGCTGACAGCTCAGAGCCTGGAGGCTGCTTCGGGTTCTGTGTCTCCGTCTCTCTCTCTCTCTCTGCCCCTCTCCTATTCATGCTCTGTCTCTCTCTCTCTCTCTTAAAAATAAATAAACATCAAAAAAAAAAAATCAGCATTACGTTGTAAAATTCCAAAATTTACCACAAGACTGCATTAATTTCACTTCTTGAACGATACTGTATGGAAATAACCCACAAGAGAAAACTAATTTTGTGTAAAACTACTGATGCACCATTGGAAATACAAGTATCGCACAACCACGGAAATTGGCCCAATGAAAATATGGTTGAACAAACCAGAACACGTTAACAAAATGAAACAAAATCATACGACTCTAAATGTGAATTCCATGATTAAACGTTCATAAACCTGTGCATTGAAAAAGTTATGAAAACTGAAAGTGACAGAAATAAGTTAGAATTAAGCTGCTCTTTGGGGAGTACCTGGCTGGCTCAGTCGGTAGAGCCTTGACTCTTGACGTCTGAGTTATGTAAGTTTGAGCTGTACGTTGGGTGTAGAGATTACTTAAAAATAAAATCTTAAAAAAAGAAAAGAATTATGTTGTTCTTTTGGGGGTAGAGGTGTTTTTAACACAGATTAGCCTGTAATCCCCCAACGCTGCCAGCAGGTAACTCAACATATGCTCCCCTGAGGCCGAGCAGGGCCAGGAACTAAGAACTGGCTTTGTGTGTCTCCCACTCAACTTCCCTCCACAACCAGCTAGTTACCTGAGCCAAGAACACAGCCAGTGTCCCCTCCGCACATCTCTGGGACAACGCTGTTTTCTCATAATGATGACGTAATGGAGAAGTCTTACAAAACTCTGCGTATTATTTATTTTTTTAAGATTTCATTTTTTAAGTATGCTACACCTAACACGGGGCTTGAACTCACAACCTCAAGATCAACAGCCACATCCTCCACTGACTGAGCCAGTCAGGTGCCCCCAATCAGCTATTTTAAAATAATTCTTTTTAATTTTATTTTATTTTAGAGAGAGAGTGCCAGTGGGGGAGGGGGGAAGAGAGAGAGAAAGAGAGAGAGAGAATCTTAAGCAGGCTCCATGCTCAGTGGGGACCCCTATACCCCTGGGATCATGACCTGAGTCAAAATCAAGAGTTAGACACTCAACCAACTGAGCCACCCAGGTGCCCCAAGAATTCATTTCTTTAGTGAAATGGGCTTTCGTGTTTCAATGTCATCGATCTTTGTGCCTTCTTTGCCAGGTAGTGTTTCCCGCAAAACAGAGGTTCTGTGACTATCCTAAGGCAAGAATGCATCCCCCCCTGGCTTTCCGAAATGCAGCCATATCTCTCGGGTACTGACCTAGCAGAATTTAGGGTACAGCCCATGAGAACTTGAAATGTTCCAGCATCGCCCTTATTTTATGTAAGAAAACCAAAGCCCTGGGGTGTCACATTACATGACTTGACCCAAACACAGAAGAAGGCCTGGTGAAACTGTCTTTTGCACAAAAGTGTCAGTTGAAAATAAAGCCACACCCACCACCTTTCTCTCAAATTCCAGTTTTACCCTAACCAAAAATCTTCAATTTTTCTGTAGTGTCTGCAGAAAAGTAGGTACGTTTTACTCAACGGTGTTCCTGAGAAACCCAGGCTGTGGAACTTAACATAAATAAAACGGCTTCTTTTCCATCCTGAGTTTGTTAACTGATGGAGATGCTTGTGCAAAGAGATACTTAAGGCCAGCGAAGCCCAAATTCCTAGCGAATGCTGGCATCTCCTCTCGGGAGAGGAGATTACTAACTGCCCATCCCAACTTTGCTTAAACACTTCCAGGGCGCGGCATTTACAAATTTATGAACCGCAAATTCCATTTTAGGATCGCCGTAGCTGTTTATGAAATTCTTTCTTATGTTGATCCAAAATCTGCCGCCCTCCAACTTCATACCATTTGTCTCTGTTCCGTGCTCTGCAGCCAGAATAAGCCGGCTGCCCTGGCCACATCACAGCATCTCAAATGCTTGAGGACGGCTGTCACAGCACCCAGAAGTCTGTCGGCCGTGCCGAGCGTTTGCACAGACTCTAACCCTCTACCCCCTTGGCCACGCCCACTTCACAAACTCCACTTGCCGAGGTCCCTTTAAAACAGGCCCTGAATCACCTAGTAACCTCCACACACATGCTGACCAGCACACGGCATTAGCCAGATGATTACCTCCTGAATTCAGGACACTGTACTTTTATTAACATACTCCAACATCAACGTCAGACTGTTGTTGGCTCATATTGAACTTGCAGCCAACTAAAACACCCAGATCTTTTTCACACTTACGCAACCGGTGTTTTTCATTCCGTCAGCCATTCAACAAATATTGCCTTCAAGAAAATTATTTCCACACCGAAAGCTGACAATTTTCCATAAGATGATGGGGCGACAAACAGATTAAGGAAATGCAAGAACGTTTGACCTGCAAGTGAACCTGAAATTAAATGTGTTCACGTTAATTTAACAGTTAGCTGTGTCATTTATCGGCTAGTTGTCAAAGGCAAAACAACCTCACCGAAATCCAGTGGTCTGTGAAATGTGGATCGCACGAGACAAATGAGGTCAAACGTTTCACTTTATGTTCAAATGAGTTTGTTCAGAGGGGCACAAAGAATATTTCTAAGAGTCAGATTTGAAAATCAGTTTGAAAATCAGTGGAAATCGAACCTTTCGGTCAAAAAGATTATTCATAGAAATGATGTAAGTAGCACCGGTAACTACTTTATTGACTAGGACACGTCAGACAAGTTCCTTAGTTTTCCAGGTATGAACTACACATAACCCAGGATGACTACCCTTTTACTTATATATTGAAAATACTCCACAAGTTTTCCATAAAACTCTTAAACTAACAATCTTGCTCCAGAATTATAAGATGCCTTCCATTCAATCTGCCCTCACCTATTTGGTTTTCCATGTTTTGTGAATCATTTGCTCCAAGCCAAGGAGATAACTCACCTTTTGTATTCTCTTTTCAACAGATAAACTGTTGCAGAATCACTTTATTCAGAGCAAACTGGAGGAACCCAGTGGATCAGCCAACCCAATGCTTTATTATACAAATGAGGATACTGAGGCTCCCAGAAGTTGCCTTTCCTTCCTTCAGATTTGTTGAGCTCTTTTCTAAGCATGTGAATGCCTGAAGCTCAAATAAGTGGAAATATAATTAGGAAGAGAAAATGCGGGTGAACAATAGAGTAAATCGCGCAGACTTAAAGGAGTTCAAGATAAAGTTCAATGTAGCTAACGTGGACCCTCGTGTGTGTGTGTGTGTGTGTGTGTGTGTGTGTGTGTGTGTGTGTTGGGGGGACCAGAGAAGGACGAGAGGACAAGGGGAGAGGGGAAAGTGGATGACCAGATGTGGATCAGTGCAAGGACAGACCTGTATCTGTCCTGTATTTATGAGGAAAATAACCATGTGTACTATTAAGCATATCACATCTTATCTACAACTACAGTAAAGAGTTCCTAAATAATGCCCGTGGGCTGAATGACTTCATGCACAAGTGTAAATGTGTATCCTAATTCCAGATATGTTCCATTTTGAGCTTTAGATAAAGGGAGCTACCCAAAAGAGTGACAGAGTTAGTAACATGATCAGACTGGCATTTTAGAACAATCCTAGCTACACATTCCCACCTGGAAAACTTTCAAAAGATACCTGTAAGGCTCCTTTAAGACCCACTATAGCAGAATATCAGGAGTCGGGGCTGGCATTAGGAGTCGTCACGACTCCCCCCGGGGATCCCAATGTGCAGCCAAGGTTGTGAACCCCTGTTCTAGAAATGGTTCTGGCAGCAAAGCAGGGAAGCGCTCTGAGACAGAGCAGGGGAGACAGGGAGGACACAATTAGAGACGGTGAGGGCTGACCCAAGACCATCATCACGGGGACCCAGAGGACAAGATGGGTGAAGTGGGGAAACTGGGGACGTCTAGAGTGGCTCCGGTGACTCAGGTGTGTAAGTGAATAGGAGTGACAGCCCCACTGTACTGCAGGAGGAGGTCCTTGGAAGTGGGTACGGGGTCTGCCAGCATATCCTCCCGGAGGCTCCAAAACAACAATGCAGACAGGACGCTCTCCATCTGTGAGTCAGAGGCCGCCTCCAAACATGAGCATGGAGAGGAGAATTCGGAACAAGGTGGGAAGGTCAAGGATGGGGGTGGGGGGATCCTGACGTGAAAATAAGAGCGGTAATGCCATGAGGGACAGCGAGGACCTACGTACAACCACATGAGGAAGGCGAACACAGATGCACCAGATTATCCGCTGCCCCTTGGTCTGTGTTCAGGGTTTTGGCCTCCAGGTGTTCCAGACTTTCCCAAACATTTTTCACACGTCCGAGCTTGTTGCCAAGCTCTACTTCAGATTAAGTATCCCAATTTTGGAACTAAAGACACCAGCAGTGCCTGGAGCACCACCATAGTTGCTGACCATCTAGAGCGACTGTTGAGAGACGCAGCCCCAGCCCCCACAGACGAGCCAGAAATAACGGGGGACTCCTGGCAGGGTGACCTTAAAGCCGTGTCTGCCCAGACCCATGCCATGCCTGTCTGGACAAGCGTGGCCTTTCCTACTGTCTTCAAAATGGGTTTCAGTCCTCAGGTGGTATTTTCCATGCGGTGTTAACTTAAGTCCTACACACCAAAGTGAGGACAACCTGGGGATGAAATTCCCAGAAACTTGCTCAAGGTCACCCAAAGTCAAGTAGGGTGTCAGACCAGAACTCCTAGGTTCTAGCTGCAGGCTGGGGCCCTGGGGGATCTGAGAGACACAGGTGAGGTGGTCTAAAAGAGTAAAGAGGAAATGCCAGCTGTAAGCGGGTTTGCTTAGACCTTCCAGAAAGGGGGAAGATGGGGACTCCGAGGCAGAGACTGAATAACAGGCAGCCTGGTAGGCAACATTTTCCTCTTCCAGGCTTCACCGAAGTTTCTGACCTGTACTGCACTCAGCAATTGTCATTATAAATGGGAGATTTTCCACGGAGGGGCAGGGAGAGCCCGTGTCTTTCTTGCATGTTGGGAAAAATGAAAACTCCTCCTTAGAGACTGAAGAAATCATCACTGTCCTTAGGGGATTGAGTTTGTCTGCTTCAAACAAAACTAGTTCAGTGTAAAGCAGATCGGTTAAGAGCTGAAAGAAAGAAGGAAAGAAAGAAAAAGAAAGAAAGAAAGAAAGAAAGGAGAAAAGAAAAGAGAAAAAGAAAAGAAAAGAAAAGAAAAGAAAAGAAAAGAAAAGAAAAAAACACTGTGAGCTCATGTGAATCACCTCAAGGGAATGGCCAGGAATCAAATGTCCTCCTAGGAAATGTGCCACCCCACTGAGGTTACCTGGGACACAGGGGCGGCAGGGCTGGGGAGAAGACAGGACAGGGCCGGCCTGAGCAGGGGAGGTAGGAATCCGAGGGTTCACCAACCCTGGCATTTCAATTGTAACCTCTCCTTTTTGGCCCTGGGAAACCAGCAAATAATTACATAATCCACATTTCTCCCAGGTCTACCAGGGAGGGGACAGGAACAGGCTGAGGATGGCTATTAGAGCTCCTGGCACACAGGCCTCCCAGCAGGCAGCTGCTGCCTGGCTTTTGTCCCTTCAACCTGTCAGCCCAGGTTGACTGCGTTGTTTCTACATGGAAAGCGGTGTAAACGGAGCTCTCTAATGAAATGCCTCGTTCTGTGATCCCTTGGTGAACCTCCTGGGAACAGAAACGAGGCACAGGGGGGGTGGGGGTGGCGGAGGGAGCTCTAAGGACTATCAAAACTGGAACATTCTGGACAAAGCCAAAAGACACCCAACTTGCAGAATGGTCTTGCAAAGTTGCCACAGGCAAACGGAATGCTCTGGAATACACACACTTGCAGACAAGGCATCATCCTTTGGAGCAGAGAACACGCTCGTTTCTTGCCAAAGGTGACCTCGGCTGCGTGGCTGGCCTCCTTTCTAGAGGCACGGCCTTCCCACCCAGTGGTCATGGAGGTTCCCCGGCCTCAACGCGAAGGATTAGTTCCTGCAGGAGGCAGGCTGTGAAGCCTTATTTACCCAAACACGGAGTTAGGACATTGAAGCATGTCAGGGAACCACAGGGATTTTCCTTAAATAAGCAAAGCACACATTAAACTGGTAATAATTAAAATAGTCTGCCCTGAAGAATGTGCAATGGGTTGCATTTTCTCCCTGACCCAAGAAAGGCAAAGATCCTCTAAGAATCAGAAAGCTACGATAACATCTTGCTCCTCAAAATCGTATCCCCCAAATGTCTAAAGGGCACTGTTTTCAGACAGGGGGGAGGGGGATTGTCCAATGGGGGAAGTCCAGTTTTCCTTGCGTGGGTCCTCTCCTGATAACTTCACGGTCTTCAGGATCTCTGGGGAGCTGACCCACCCCAGGGAAGCAGGAACAACGAGTGGAGACTAGAGAGCTTACCTGCTGTTTTTCCAGAACAGCCACATTATAACGTGGCAGCCGGCTCCACCCCAACCCCACTGGGAGCCTCTCCTTACCCCACAGCCCTGCCCAGAATTTGCTCCCTGGCCTCTTGTTTCAACTTCCCTGTGCAAAAGCCTGGCAAATGCAGGGGGAGGCCAGGAGCACTTCTCCACCTGCCTGCACCTTTCCTCAGCCATCAGGGACCCACACACCTGAGCAGGGCAATCTCCCTGAGGTTTCTGGGGACAGCAGCATGTAACTTGCTTTTTTTTAATGTTTACTTATTTGGGGGGTGGGGGAAGAGAGGCAGAGAGAGAGAGGGAGACACAGAATCAGAAGCAGGCTCCAGGCTCTGAGCTGTCAGCACAGAGCCCAACGCAGGGCTCAAACTCATGAACCGTGAGATCATGACCTGGGTGGAAATCGGACGCTCAACTGACTGAACCACCCAGGTGCCCCTGGGTTTTTTTGTTTTTAAGTTTATTTTGAGAGAGACAAAGACAGTGCAAGTTTGGGAGGGATGGGGGGGGGGGGGGAAGAGAGAGAGAGAGAGAGAGAGAGAATCCCAAGCAGGCTCTGCACTGTCAGCACAGAACCCGTTGCAGGGCTTGAACTGTGAGATCATGACCTGAGCCGAAGTCGGAAGCTCAACCGACCGAGCAACCCAGGTGCCCCTGTAGTTTGCTTTTCATACAACACAGCCAGCGCAGGGCAGGATTACTCTCATTATGATTACTGCTATGAAGAATTGATTGATTACTGAAAGTCTTGAAAGAAAAGTCTGATTTTTAAAGAATAACAACAAAAGTTGCAACATGGAGGGCTCAGGCAAGGACATCAAAGACCAAGACTCGCCATCAGGGCTGAGCATGTATCACTTCCTGAGAAATCATCTCTCCGTACGTATCTAATCAAAGAGCTAAGCTGTGCACGAGGAAGGTGTGTTGCGGCCGTTTCTCTTGCAAGGCTTGGAACTGAGTGTTCCTTGACCTAAGTGTGCAGGCACTGGCTCCGTGTCCTTGCACATGAGTCCTCCAAGACAGCCCAGGGAGGGGAACTGGTCATACTTGACACAAAAGGAAACTAAGTCCCAGGGAGCATAAGGGACTTGACCAAACTCACACAGGTACCGAAGGTGCCACAGAGCCAGGATCCGGGTTCTTTCACCTTCAACCCAGCACATCTCATGTCCATCCAGCTGCCACACAGTGCTGGGCTCTGTGGGTACACGGGTCAGAGAAGCAGATAGGAGCTCCGCCCTGGTGGTGTTGACAGTCTAGCTGGAGAGACATTTAAAGAGCAAACAACAGGGGCGCCTGGGTGGCTCAGTCAGTTAAGCGTCCGACTTCGGCTCAGGTCACGATCTCACGGTCCGTGAGTTCAAGCCCCGCGTCAGGCTCTGTGCTGACAGCTCGGAGCCTGGAGCCTGTTTTGGATTCTGTGTCTCCCTCTCTCTGACCCTCCCCCATTCATGCTCTGTCTCTCTCTGTCTCAAAAATAAATAAACGTTAAAAAAAAAATTTTTTTTTAAATAAAAAAATAAATAAATAAAAAGCAAACAACAACTCTTGCAAGGTAAGGGAGATCTTACACCCAAAGTTTTCCAGGCAGAGGGAACAGCTTGTGCAAAGGTGCTTACCTTGCAACAACTCTTGCAAGGTAAGTGAGATCCTACAACAAGTTTTCCAGGCAGAGGGAACAGCTTGTGCAAAGGCCCTGAGGGAAGAAGAACTTGGGTGTGACAAAGTAAGCAGAGGCCAGTGTGGCCAGAGCCAAGCGAGCCAGGGGACAGCGGGTCGGACAGCATGTGCTGGAGAGCTGGTGGGGCCACAGCCTGAGTGCAGCTCTTGAAGATTCCTTTTAATGTTTACTTATTTTTGAGAGAGAGAGCATAAGCGGAGGAGGGGCAGAGAGAGAGGGAGACGCAGAATCCGAAGCGGGCTCCAGGCTCTGAGCTGTCGGCACAGAGCTGGATGCGGGGCTCGAACTCACAGACTGCGAGATCACGACCTGAGCCGAAGTCGGGTGGGATGCTCAACCGACTGAGCCACCCGGGTGCCCCCTGAAAAGTTCCTTTTAACGTTGGACAAGCAGATGTGAGCGGTTCATGACCCTAACTTGACCCAAAAAGGCCGAAAGCCAGTCTTGCACAGAAGGTTCCGAGAGTCACACCTGCCACACGGGCCATTTCTCCGGTGACCAGATAAACTCTTGCAAAGACCTTGGCAGCAAGTGGAATCTACAGAATAACAACTTCAGAAGGGCTCTCGTGTGGGCCAGGAGCTGTCACGCCCCTGAAATAAGTGAGTTCCAGGAAGCCGGTCACTTAATGTGAGAGGAGGATTTCCAGGATTTAGCAGATGCTACGCCCACCGTCCAGGAGCCCAGGTCCCAGGGGTGACACGGACACAGACACACATAACAAGGTGCAACTGTGGAGGGAGGGACAGGGAACAGGCACCCTGCTGAATGCTGTACCTCAGGCCAGGACGCTTGAGCTCTCTAGGTGTTGTGTTGTCATGTTTTAAGAAGAAATAAGATCTCACCATGCAGAGATCTAGGAATCAGCTTCCAGATGGAGAACAGAGCATGGACACAGGCGGAGTGCGATGGAAATGCAACGTCCACCCAGCCATGGACACTGGGCTCACTTAACATGGTCAACATGGCAAATGCTGTCTTGTATGTATTTTATCACAACCAAAACCAGTTTGAGACAGACAGGCAGACAGAGGGTGAGGCTGATCAAAGGAGGCTTGGCAGAGGAGCAGGAGACTGTCACAATGCTCTGCTCACAGTGACACAGTGAGACCAGGGTGGTGGAAGGTGGGGGGCGTGAAGGGACAGAGTCAAGCAGCATTTCCGGAGACAACGTGGGAGCTTGTGGAGGTGAGGGCACACGTGGGGATTCTGCAGTCAAGATGATGCCCAGATTCCAGGTCCAGGCTAATTTTAAAAGTTGCCCTCTTGGGGCGACTGGGTGGCTCAGTCGGTTGAGCGTCTGACTTCGGCTCAGGTCACGATCTCACAGCTTGTGAGTTCGAGCCCCGCGTCGGGCTCTGTGCTGACAGCTCAGAGCCTGGAGCCTGCTTCTGCTTCTGTGTCTCCCTCTCTCTCTGCCCCTAACCCACTCACATTCTGTCTCTGTCTCTGTCAAAAATAAATAAACATTAAAAAAAAAATTTTTTTAAAGTTGCCTTCTTGGGGCGCCTGGGTGGCTCAGTCGGTTAAGAGGCCGACTTCTGCTCAGGTCATGATCTCACGGTTTGTGGGTTCGAGCCCCACGTCGGGCTCTGTGCTGACAGCTCGGAGCCTGGAGCCTATTTCAGATTCTGTGTCTCCCTCTCTCTGACCCTCCCCCACTCATGCTCTGTCTCTCTCTGTCTCTCAAAAATAAATAAATGTTAAAAAAAATTTTTAAAAAAATTGTCCTCGACGCCACATGTAAGGGACTTACACTCCTCTGATCGAGTGGACACACAGTCCATATTTTGTTTGAATTTATGCATTTATAAATCAAAGAACCCTGCCTGCCCCCTGTTGGGCCTGTTCTGTTGGTTCCATGCATCTCAAAGGCCTGGAATGGCCATGATGGATGGCCAGGGCTGGCAGTGGCACGGACTGGTAAGTGGCCTCAGCTAGTTGCTGACAAGGGAAGGGGCGGGGGGGGAGGGGGGGAAGTGAATGAGAAAGCGAGGGCCTGATGTGAAGGAACGCCTAATCCCCAATCGTCAGAAACAAACTAGGAAAGAAGTATCAAATTTCCTTCTCTGGAGGTGTGTACAGGCCCAGGTCCAAGCCCGCGTGCAGGGTTCTGTGGGGAAGGCCCAGTCGGCCGAGTTCTCCAAGGATTCGTGCTGAAGGTGAAATTATGAAATCCCCTGGGGCAGAAACGTGCAAGAGTTTCAAGTTTTCCCCGTATGGAAGACATATTAAAATTCTATTTTCTCTGTGCCTCCTACTGAAGGTTACAAACATGGAATAGAACTTTCTATGCAGATATCAAAGATCGTTATTCCTATGGTCAGTCTATAAAAGATCATATTAGGATTTATAACGTGGGTGGAATCCATACTTTTACTAGTTTGAGCATAAAAAGCCACGTAATACACGTAATTGCGTTAGCAAGATCAAAGTACTTCATATTGCTAAAGCATGCATACTAGAAGTAAATAACACTTCTGTTTATTTTAAAGAACTGAAAATATTACTTAAAAATCCACTGGAATATTATTCAGCCATCAAAAGGGATAAGATTGTGCCATTGGTGACAACGTGGATGGGCGCAGAGCAGATTATGTGGAGTGAAAAGTCAGACTGAGAAAAACAAATACCATGTGATCTTACTCCTATGCAGAATCTAAAACAAAGAAACAAAATGAATAAGCCAACAGACAAAAAGCAGAATCAGACCTATAAATACAGGGAACAAACTAATGGTTGCCAGAGGGGAGGGGACGTGGGATGGGCAAGATAGGTGAGGAGGAATGACAGGGCCAGGCTTCTAGTTATGGAATGAATAAGTCACGGGGATAAAAGGTACGGGAGAGGGAATCGAGTCAAGGATACTGTAAAGGTGTCGTATGGTGACCGATGGAGCTACACTCATGGTGAGCACAGCACGATGTCTAGAGAACCTGAATCACTATGTTGTACACCTGAAACTAAGGTAACACTGTGTGTCAACGACGTTCAAAAAAAAAATATATATATATATATATATAATTTTAAAATAGCATTTTGAGTTTCCACTTCTATCTTGGATGTAACCGCGGGGCATTTGGGCTTCCAATTATTAAAACACAGCCTCTCCATGAGTCTACACTACAGGAATGTCTTCTTAGCAAGAAATAAGCTAGTGAGATTCTGTTATCCTCACAGCCTGGGTTTTTTCCTAAATGACTTTCTTCTTTCTGATGTTACAGAAGCAACAAAGGTCTAAAGATCTAGGTTTTGGTCATACGTGTTCGCTAACTAGTCACGTGATCTCCTGACCCTATTACCTAGGGATACCAGTGCCTGAGACAGCACCCAATTCTATAAAAGCTGGTGAACGCACGAACCAGTTCTGGTTACATTTTCACCGATCTTTCACAGCTAATAAAAATATTGGCACAGCACCTTTTTCTGACTAATAAAAGAATTTCAACCTGCTTTTCAGATTTATGTTTCTTTTCAAATTGCGAGAGAGCGTGTGTGCATGTAATAGTTGAGACTGGACGAATGTGTCTCGTATGGCAAATCTAACCACACACGCTTAATTTTAATTGTGCAGAGGGAGGTGGGTGTTAGACATAACAGACACTCATAACAAAGTTTTTTCTTCTTTCTTAAAAGTTAAATATAGATTCAATTTTCAATGAAGGCTGGTTAAAAGTGACCCAGTAATAAACATTTGGAAAAGTGAAATATGGCTTCTGTACAATTTAAACTCAGAGAACATTTTAAGCATCGGCTCAGTTAAAGCACAGCCACGACAATAGACCCTTGCCTGTCTGTAACACAGTGTGCAGAGAATTAAGCGCTTTAAAAGGCAAAAAGAACAAGAACTTGTTTGGAGTTGATTTTACACACGTGGTCACCCTTTGTATGTTTCAGAGACACTGTATCGGCAGCCAGGTTGTCACCAGCATCACAATATACTTGTGGACAAGATTTAACTGCAGTGGCTCCTGGGGCGCCTGGGGGGCTCAGTCCGTTAAGCGTCCGACTTCAGCTCAGGTCAGGATCTCACAGTTCGTGGGTTCGAGCCCCGCGTCGGGCTCTGTGCTGACAATTCAGAGCCCGGAACCTGCTTCGGATTCTGTGTCTCCCTCTCTCTCTGCCCCTCCCCCGCTCACACTCTGTCTCTCACTCTCAAAAATAAAGAAACATTAAAAAAATTTTTTTTTTTATAAACAAATGTTAAAAAAGAATTTTTTTTAAATAACTGTAGTGTCTCCAAGTTCAGGCAACAACAGTTGGGTGATTTTATTGCCACTTTATGCAAGAATTCAAACACCCAGCCCCTAAAACTAACGATCCCCTCCGGGTCCTTAGCAGGTATTCTTGACAGCAGGACACATAACTTGGTGTCCGCACCAAAAATCAGAGTGGACAGTTTGGGAAGTATTTATTAAAAGAAAAAGGAGATCTTGGTGAGCCTTGGTTCGAGGTGTATATGCATGGCTTGTTCATGTTCACACCAGTTGTGTTAATAGGCTGCATTTCCTTTAATTAAGAGACAGGCCGTGTTTGATGCACAGCTCCTTCCTAGAGCCACCAGCATCTTAGGCTATTTTAATTCTGAAAGTCATTCAAAAGAAGGAAACCTGTTTTAGGTCCCTTACTTCACTTTCTCCTTGTTTGAATTCTGAATCGGCTGCTACTGTATTTTACCGAGCTGGGCCACAGCTAGTGCCATATAATCACCATGGACATTTGTACTAAGCTACCCCATTCAGTGCCTCCAACAGAAGGCAAAGGCTCAACCCTCCCTCCTAAGCTGAGGAATCTGACACTGGACCACATCCAAGGTCTCAGGGCCAGTGAGACGCAACCCCAGTTTGAACCCAGTCTGTCTACAAAGAGATGCCTCTGACCACCGTATTCTATTGGCTCAACAAAAAGTCTGTTGAGCAAAACAAACAATCAAAACCGCTTGAAAAGCATCATGGAAGGTCCTATCATGCTGAAAAGATGTGCGTGTGCATCTCCAAAGGTAAATTACAGCGATGTCCAAGGTCACCCAAAGGCTATCAGGGCCGTCCCAGCTGTGTTTCCCTAAACTTCGCCAACTTCGTTATTGCTTGTAAGACACATTCCTAGCAGGACCCAGATACCAGCTTACACAGCTTTCCACGACACACGACTGTCACCTATGACCTGTCATCCCATAATAAGGCATATGCCATTTTAAAAACTTCTTGTAAATGTCCCTCATTACTGATAAGTCAGTGGATCAAATAGAGCAGGAAGGTCTAAATATTCTGAATCATCATTCCTTGCTTGCAAAAAACATTCTGAGAACATCCCTCTACTAAATGTTATTTAATTATAATGCACTTATATAGTGTACTAATGTATGTTGCACACTAAGAAATAAGAAATGATGGGGCGACTGGGTGGCTCAGTCGGTTGGGCTCAGTTGACTTTGGCTCAGGTCATGATTTCAAGGTCTGTGAGTTCGAGCCCCGTGTCGGGCTCTGTGCTGACAGCTCAGAGCCTGAAGCCTGCTTCGGATTCTGTGTCTCCCTCTCTCTCTGCTCCTCCCCTGTTCACACTCTGTGTCTCTCTCTCTCAAAAATAAATAGACATTAAAAAAAATAAGCCAAAAAACATTTTCATTGAAAGCATTAGGTTTCTTTACAGGCTTTAGGTTTATTCTATCTTAAAGAATATCTGCATTACAATTTCTCCAATAATGCAAATTCCTATAAACTGAAATCTGCAGTAACTACATGTTCGAGGAGATACTCCCAGAGCTGACCTTGCACACTATAACTTAGGCAGCAATCAGGTCAGGTCTGGAGTGGGGGTCAGGAACCTGCAGAGGCTTCCCTGCAGCGGGGAGGCTCGGAACTCACTTTCCTGCTCAGCAGCGTTAGCCTCTAGTTTCTAATAGTGCCATCTCTGCTCCTTTAGGACTGCATTCTCCTTAACTAACCATTTTGCTGGAATGGCGCCCTGTCATATTTGTAACACTTATAAGATGTGTCAACTCTTTTCAGAAAATAGACTATAAATAAATACAAATTGAAGGCAGAACTTTTGTAATTTTTTCCTTACTTTACTAATGTCAACAAGGCATTCTTTTATGAAAAGGGTACGTATTTACAAAACAGCAATCCCCCTGTTTTCTCACCTTCCAGAGACACATACTTATCGGCGATTTCTTCCTGCAAAGTGATCTCGTGAACATTTTCAGAGGAACTGTTTCCACCTGCCCTTCCCTAAAAACACTGCTCAGGTGAGTGGACCTTTTCATTATATGAGAGAGTGTTTCTGAAACAGTGTTTCTGAAGCAGTGGGGTGTGTCTTACAGGCGTTCTTTGAAAAACTGATCTGTAGTCAAATAAATGTAAGTAATTGTGGGTTGTAACATGTTAGACCGGCCTCTTTATTGCAGGACTTCTCAGAATCTTTAATATAAAACATACACAAGGAGTGGTCTTGTAGACACAGTGCTTTCCAAGCTTACTTGACTGCAGAATACTTTTTTTCAAGAACATCTACTAAGACTAACATGTGTCTAAGGAATACAGCTGGGAGTCACTGATGGAAGGAGTACCAAGCAAAGTGCTGCCCTTGATAATGACACCCAACCCCATTAAGGATACCCCAGCAAGTTCAGTGACATTTTCTCAGTGGGCACCCTGAAGAGGAAGGGATTGCACCTCACTTTAATTACTGGAGGCAGATTCACGCCTAGATCATACTTCTCTCGGCCAGAATAGAATGGTCAGAAAACAAATTAAATTCATGTTTGCCTAGATGTTTAGGTTTGTTTTTGTTTTTTGTTTTTTTCAATCTATGCCAACCCTTCAGAGAAATAAAGCTAAAAAAATAAAAGATTTCAGGTCCAATGAAGATGCAAGGGCTGGAGGCAGAGGAGACTAGGAGATACTTTAAGGTTCTAACAAAACGAGCAGCACATTTTGCAGACCATAACCATATAGATTACTCACTGTACCATTTCTAATGCAGTGAGAACCACATAAATCATCGAAATTTTTCTAGTAGTCACATTAAAAACAACAAAAATGGAACCGCCAAAATGAATTTTAACAATCTATTTCACTTACTGCAACACGCTCCAAATATTTTTATTTCAATGTCATTAATTCAAAAAAGCTTTAAATGAGATTTTTTACATCCTTCCTCTCATGCTGAGTCTTCAAAATCCAGCGTGTCTCTTATACTATGAGCACATCTTAGCTTGGATGAACCACATCTCAAGTGCTCAGCAGCAACCAAATGGGGCTCACGGTTACCATATTGGATGGCAGTCATCTAGAAACTACAACAGCAATAATCGCAGCAGCATTAAAGGATTAAGATCTATTGAACATCTTGTACTTTTCATATTCTACCTCTCCGAACCCCCATGACAGCCTTCAGCCTTAGATCCCATCGTATTGGGTGTTTGGCAGGTGTGGAACTAAGGCATACCGAGGTGTCTCCACTGGATCACACAGCCACCAAGTGATGGTACTATCTCTGGGGCTCTGGGACCCCTCCCCCACCCCCTGCCGTGAACACTGTCCAGAATCCTCCCTTTAGGCTACTTTTCTTAGACTTGGAAGACCTTAGCCACCATACAATCTAACCCCTTCTTTTTACAGATGGGAAAACGCGAGTCTTTTGTTGGAAAAAAACATCATATACAAATTCAAATTAAGTTCAATCAGTTATATAGCTGGGTGTAGTCACACTAAGTTTGATTAGAATGTGTCCAATGTATCTGGAAAATTATGTTTGATTCTCTAAAACTTATTACTTTACACAGGATACTTGCATAGCATTTACACACTGCAATTACTAACATATGCTGAAGTAAACTTTTAAAAAAATCTTACTTAATGGAATCAAACATTTGAAAATATCTATTTCAGGGGCTCCTGGATGGCTCAGTTGGTTAAGCGCCCAACTCTTGGTTTTAGTTCAGGTCGTGGTCTCATGGTTCGTGAGTTTGAGCCCTGCATCAGGCTCTGTGCTGATGGCATAGAACCTGCTTGGGATTCTCTCTCTCTCTCTCTCTCTCTCTCTCTCTCCCTCCCTCCCTCTCTCTCTCTCTCTCTCTCTCTCTGCCCTACCCCTGCTTGGTTGCTCTCTCTCAAAATAAATAAATAAACGTTTAAGAGAAGGAAAAGAAAATATCTATTTCATTGTTTTGAAACTAATAATTATACTGAGGTCTTCAACCCCCTGACTATTCATTCTTTTGATTTTCTCAACTGGGTGTGATGCAGATTTGGGGGAACTTAAAGCTGAAGTAATTTTGGAGGCCCTTTTATAGAAAGCTGGGAAGAGGACCAGGAGGGTACCCGTGCCAGCAGGGTGGCTTGTCGCGTGTTTTTCTGGGTGTACGAGCACATGATTCACAGGGCCACACAAACCACAGGCCATGAAAGCACCCTTTTTCCTTTGTAATTACAGAACCTCTGCGGACCTTGAGTTTCTTTCCATGTTAAATGAGAGACTTGGACCAAGATCCCATCCAGTTCTGAGCTCATTCATTCACCCAACAAATATTTATTGAGCACCTGGTGTATGCTAGGCATTATTATAGGATGCGACTGTAAAATTAAAGAAATTGTTGTGTTTTATGATACATGTGAATTACAAGGGAAAGACCGGTGTTACTCAACTCAAGCTCACAAGTTGGCCTCTAAATTCCAACAGGACCAATGGTCATCTGTCCTGTGCAAATGTCCAGGGAACACCCCACAGGTGTGTGGCTCTGTTGCGAGACTCTGGTAACTCCCTTCAGGTGTGGCAAAAGGCATGGGACTTCTCAGCCCTTGGGGGGGATTTCAAGAAACTGGCGGGTCAAGGCTCAACTCTGACCTGGTGACCTCTGCCTGGAGGAGGCTGCCTGTCCCTCTGCTAAGCCATTAGGTGTAGTAATCTAAAACCTTAAGGGGGTGACTGGGTGGCTCAGTCAGTTAAGCATCTGACTCCTGATTTCGGCACAGGTCACCATCTCACAGTTCGTGGGTTTGAGCCCCATGTCGGGCTCCGTGCTGACAGCGCGGATTGGGATTCTCTCTCTCACCCTCTCTCTCTCGCTCCTCCCCTGGCTCACACTCACTGTCTCTCTCTCTCTCAAAATCTATAAATAAATTTAAAAAAAATAAGTAAATAAAACCTTAGCCCGAACAGCATACCACAGAGCAGGAGCAGGCATACATTTACGGTTCCCTTGTGCAACTCACACTATTCAACACGTTTTCAGCCTCGGGCAGGCTGCTACCCAGTGAAAGGAGACTTCAGAATAGGGCAGCTGCCGTCTGTCCACGACAAAGCTATGCTAGAACAAGCTGGTTTTTCTTTGGGTTCTGAGAGAGCGGTGTGGTGAAAGACTTCTTTACCCAATGGCGCTCTTACATCGCCTGGGAGGGGGAATAAAGAAGGAAAAAGAAAAGCACGTGCTTTATGTTAAATTTTCGTTGATTCGACAACAGCGAAGGGGCCAATTTCCAATTCCCAGGGCCTTGCCGATTCCTTTTTAAGCAAGTTTACGAGTGGGTATAATTAAGGCGTCTTCACATGACTCTTGCTTTCACTTGGTGAGTTTTCAGGCTGGACAAGACGGTGCAGGTGAGGCTGGAATGCTGGCAAAGAGACTTGTCTGGAACGCCAACCTTCACGCTGGCTGCTGCACTTCTGGGCGCATACAAAACCCAGGCAAAGGCATAATTAACCCCACAGCAACAGGCATAAAGAATACAAATGGATTCTGCTGTTATATTAAAGAAATGGCTAAGAGCTGAGTATGGTTGGCCCGGCCTAGCCCAAGGTTCCTCACTGTCGGCACTGTTAACATCTTGGGCTGGGGACCGTTCTTTGTGGTGGGGGCTGTCCTATGCAGCATCCTGGCCTCTACCCACCAGATGCCAATAACACAACCCAGGGTGAAAACCAAACACCGCTCGGAGGGGCGGAGGGGGGCAGGATGGGCAAAACTGTCCCCAGTTACGAACCACTGGTCTAAACCTCCATATGCCTGAAATCTATTAGCTTGACTGGTGACGCAAGTCCTGACCACCTTTTAAGTTCTAGCTTTGAGGGTAACACCTTGCAGGTAGCACACAGACACTGAATGGCAGCTTGAAGGACAGATGCTCTACCATTTGAAAGAGGTGGAATGCACACCAGAGGGCTGTGCTTTATGTTTCAAAAGGACGACAATTTATCCTAATTTTTCACATTTGAAATGGAGCAGTCCATTTTTTAAAAATAACAAAAGGAAGTTTACAGACAGCTTCCACATCCCAATAAAGGCATTCACAGTGCCAATTTACATTTCCAGAGGTAAAATGAAAAATAACCATTTTTTCAAGCTTGTACGCACAAGATCAAGCCAATATTCCTCTCCAGACTCATGTGTGGCAGCAAAGTTTGACCCACTATTATTATTTTGTTTAAATATTTCTTTTGATTCTCTCAATTTTATGTCTTTTGCTTCGAAAATTCAAAATATCATCTGATCGTTCAAAATCTGATCATTCAAAATTTTCTATCTTACTACTTTCTCATATGCTTACACGGAATACATTGCATTAACTCTTTTTCTAAATGAGACTCCCACCCACATCCATGCCACATGGAAATATAATTAAAAATGGGGTATCTTGGGGTGCCTGGGTGGTTCAGTCAGTTGAGCGTCAGGCTTCGGCTCAGGTCGTGATGTCGCAGTTCATGAGTTCAAGCCCCGCACTGGGCTCACTGCTGTCCGTGCAGGGCCCACCTCAGATCTCAGGACCTCTGTCCCCCTTTCTGTCTGCCCCTCCCCCACTGGCACTCTAGCTCGAAAAATAAAATTCAATTAAAAATAGAAAATGTGATATCTTGCACTGAATGTGTAAAAGCATATGACACTTAGGACATGAATCACAGAATTAAATAAACTTCGCTTTCCCTGTCCTTGAAATTCAATTTTATTTCACTAATAACTCGTCATTTAGTGATGGTGGCCTTATCATCGCTGTGCCAACTCTGGGAAGTTCCAGACACACAAAGACACACAGCGCATGACTTCTGCCTCTTGTTGTTAGTAAATAACCACCAGCCATTTGACTTTTACAACGCTCCGGTGGGGAGAGAGCTCACCATTCATAGTGTTTCTTGAGGTTACAGTTAATTATTATTTCCAAGTAAATGAAAGTCAAACTTATTTTTCTTTGATGTAATATTTAAGAGTTATCATGGTTATGACCTTTATTATGCACTTAAATTCATTTTATCATAATTGATGTAAAAATAGTTTTCCTTTCATTACTGAGAGGACTCTGAAGTTCATATATTTCTCTGAACTGCCTGCTAATTTCTACTAACTTGAATTAAAAACAAAAAAGGAATCTATACCTCTGTGTTGTTTGGATGATGGCAAATACTGCAGGTAACTCTTAGACCCCTCTTTATGAAGAGATCTAAGCATGATTATATGAAGTGAAGATACTCTTCCTTGATAAATCAATTTTAATCCAACTACCAATTCCTTAAAAATACTTTTAAACCAATGCATGTTCTTTACTTTACAGATGAATTGTCTGAAAAGTAAAACAAGTCAGAAAACACTTGCCATACTCTTTTAGACATGCTTGTTTCTCTATTTTTTCTCTATTGTTTCTAAATTAAGTATAAAGAAGGCCAATGAGGAAACTCATGAACTGAGATCACTGTAATCTAACAATCTGCTGCTTTAAACAAAGTCTACCACCCCCCCCCCTTTTACAATTACATTCATGCTTGTCAGGGAATGAAGATATGTTAGGTTTTCAGAGGTTTATTGGAAATGCAGTCATGCCTTAGATATGTTCAGTGTATGCACTCAGTACTTATTTAGTACTCACTGTGTACATGGCATGATGCTGTGAGTTATGAGGCTGAATGAACCATTCAGCTCCTTTTTGCGTGGAGTTTACGATCTAGTGAGAAAGCTTTACCACCAGAATATAAACAATGATGATGCAGTAGAGAATGTCGGCAAAGAAGTACAGGGTACCTCAGGCTCACCCCATGTTTATTTATACATATATAACTTTGACTCATAATCAGTGACTCTGATATCACGTGTGTAGTTACAACACTTACCACAACAGAAGCTGAGACTGAATTTACTAAGGTCGCACACCTTTGTGAACAGTCCAGACAGATGGCCCTTGTTAACTCTGGAAAAGACTTGAAGTTTGGTCAGGGTTTCTGTCACTGAATGGAGATTTCCAAGGAGAACCACATATATTTTTTCTCACATCATTAATTTTATTTCTAGATGAGTAACAAACATCTTCTGATACCGACACAGCAGCCCTCACCTGATATTCCGAGAATTTATAAGGGAATTCTAAATGTTCCAATGACCTCTTACCCAGTTAACAGCATAAAGTATATACAAGGTTACTGAATTTCTCATGCTGCTATAAACAAGATCAGATAAACAGCCAGTGCCTATTTAATGTTAACCTGAGATTTTTCTGGGAAAAGGCATGCTGTCCCCAAAACACGGTAGTTAAAAAACAACAACAACATATTTTTATTAAGTAGACACCAAAAAACAAAAACAAAGAAAGTTCTCTCTCCAGTTATTTACTCATCCAATGATGAAATGCAGAGTAAAGGAGGGTTTAGGAAAGCACTTTTACATTTTATTTTGTAATATTTCAAATCAGTTCTGAAATAAAAATACCAATGGGTAAAATGAATTGCAAAAGCCTAACCCACCCATTTTGTATTTACCAAAGCTCCTCTCCAACGGAAAAATGTTCCCAGGGGCGCCTGGGTGGCTCAGTTGTGTAAACATCTAACTCTTGATTTCGGCTCAGGTCACGATCTCAGCGTTCGCAAGTTCAAGCCCTGCGTCGGGCTCTGTGCTGACAGTGCGGAGCCTGCTTGCGTTCTCTTTCTCTGCCCTTCCCCTGCTTGCATTCTCTCTCTTAAACTTTAAAAGAAAGATATATATGTGTGTGTATACGCACACACACACACACACACACATATATATAAATAAATATACATATGTGTGTGTGTGTGTATAATCAGTTCCCTAACATATCATGTGGAACAAGACGGCCCATCTCGTTGCTCCTCTGAGCTCCATGACATCTTATACATGAGCTGCTAGTGATACTTCTCAAATTTAATAACGTACTGGTCCTTTTTACAGAAAAACAACTTCCACAGACTCCAACTGGAGAAGCACTGACCGTGGGACTAAGTTTTTCAGTTATAAAATTTCAGCCATACACTTCTGCTTCTAGCAACTAGTCGACTGGTCCCAGATGTACCCTCCTGCTGTAAACAACCAGAAAACCGAGCAAAATATTTGGGGCAACTGTTTTCAGGCAACAGACAATGGGGCAGGGCAGGACTGAATGACCTAAGAGAAGGGAAACACATGTAAATATGTGAGTCAATACATATTTTCTCCCTCGTGATTCCCTTAGGATACAAGTGACTGTTTAGAGTATCACTGCAAGGTGGAGTTTACCATATTCGCACATACGCGATGATCGTGATTTACTGCTATAAAGCGGTCTGCACCCAAGTTCGCAAGAATTTAGATTGCCCTCAAAAATGAATAAACAGAATGTTAAAGTAGTATAAAAAAAGAGGATAAAATTCCAGGGCCCTTGTCCAAGGGTACATTTGTGGCCGTCAGTTTGAGAAAATGATCCTGAAGCAGGTTCATCATTGTGCCACTGCTTCGTTATAGCCTCCCTGACGGGGGATAACAAATACACATGTGTGTGCATCCCAGGTGCAAACGCGGGTCATGACACATAGCAGCAGGTGCTCAGTGCAAGGCTGCCGTATAATCCGACGCACCTGCGGTGCGAGGGGACCCAACGGCACGCACGGTTCCCAGGGGCCGGCGCTTCCTCTTTGGGAAGCTTCCTGACAGCCACGAGTGTCAAGTGTTCCCTTCAGTCTCATCGGGTGTCAATTCCCACCACGGCCTTGTGGACTGTCCTCGGGCCCGAGGCGGCAGTCCCCAAACTGGGGTGTCTCCCTGCAGTGCAGGGACGTCCCAGGGGGTAGGGGCACGACAGAGCCACGTCCAGGCTCTCACCTTCCATGTGTGCTTCTTCCTAAAGCCGACCCGCCTGCGTGCACCACGGGCTCGGGCTCTCCTCCCCTTCCCAGTCCCCCTGCTCACCTGCTCCCACCGGAAGTGCTTCAGGCCTCCAGGACAAGCCCTTCCAGGTGCCGCACGGAGGGACAGCAGAGAGGCTAACTCAGCGCTGAAATACTGAGGCCGAAGGTGACCAACTCACAATGTGTCACTTTGCCTCACCTTCCCATCCGTGGGGTCAAATACCCATCCTAGAACGGGCAGTCAGAACTTAGATCTTTTGAGAAAAGTATGAACAAAAACTTTTTTTGACAACAAACTTTTTTTTTTTTTTGATCAGGAAAACAAATCAGAATCTTTCTGGCAGAAAATCACTTTTAAAAAAGTCAGAATCAGGGGCGCCGGGGTGGCTCAGTTGGTTAAGCGTCCGACTTCAGCTCAGGTCATGATCTCACAGTTTGTGAGTTCGAGCCCTGCGTTGGGCTCTGTGTGGACAGTTCAGAGCCTGGAGCCTGCTTCAGATTCTGTCTCTGTCTCTCTGCCCCTCCCCTACTTGCTCTCTGTCTGTCTCTCTCTCAAATATAAAACATAAAAAAAAATTTTTTTTTTAAGTCAGAATCAATCTGGTAGAAAAGCAGTTGACTACCTGCTTTAGCAAATGATTCAAATTCTCTCTCTTACAACTATTAAGTCTGTCACAAACAATTCAGATGTCAACTTAGAAACGTGAAGAGGGGGCGCCTGGATGGCTCAGTCAGTTACGCAGCCGACGCCTGATTTCAGCTCAGGTCATGATCTCACGATTTATGGGATCAAGCCCCTCATGGGGCTCTATGCTGACAGCACGGAGCCTGCCTGAGATTCTCTCTCCCTCTTTCTCTGCTCCTCCCATGCTCGGGCTCACTATCTCTCTCTCCAAATAAATAAACATCAAAAAAAAAAAAAAAAAAGAATTAAAAAGAAAAAGGAATGTGAAGAGTGTACACAGATTTCAGAACTACTTGAGTTCTTTCATGAGCACAGAAGCTGGAGGCTTGTTACCTCTTGCATCTCCCTGATCAAGAGATCAAAAAGTGAATTCAGGTCATTATCACATGATTATTCAAGTGAGATCAAGTGTGTCAAAGGCTCTGAGAAAGCTATAAAGTGCTCTGCAAAATTATGTTCCACTTAACATTCATACACACCCCCCTGTGGTTTCTGTGACCATCATTCAGTTTTGAAGTACTCACAAACCACACTAGACTAAATTCTCACTTCTGGGAACGTGGCAGAATGAACGGGGTGCTGGACTACAGCTCCTTACGGGCAAAGGCTACATTTTCTATGTAGCCCAGCACCCAGCAGCTTTTTAGCATACGGGATGCAGTAAACATTTAATGCAAGCCTACTGAGTGGAACCAAACTGCAAACTCAAAACAAAACATGCACAGAAGATTCTGCCAAATTATACCTATCTACTAAAATAAACCGCCCTGCCATACTGCAAACCTAGTTTGTGGCTGTGCAATAGGACAGGTATAAGAATCAGGGCTCAGAATGCTCGGAGAGCTGGAAGGTTCTGGACACTCCACAAGAGGATCTGCAGTGTGGTGTGTGAAAGTGGGAGCTTTCCTGTAGCATGGGATCGACTTTCTTTTCTCTTTCCCAGGGTTGGTCTGAACCTAGCCCCACAAGAGCCTGACATCGGGAAGTAACAGACAGGGATGGAAGCTGCGGTGACCCTCAAAGACACGGTCTTTCCTCAAAGATTCTGCCCTTGGTTAATACCTGTTACCAGAGGCCTTCCCTACAGGGATTTAGAGATGAATGTAAAGGAGGGGAAGCATGCTACTTTGTTGCTACTCTCTTTTAACCGGATTTGTAAAATAATTAATACCTTAGAGCAAACTGAAGTAGGAGTCATCTCACTTTGAAATTTCTTTTAATGTTTATTTTTGAGAGAGAGTGAGACAGAGTGCGAGCGGGGGAGGGGCCAAGAGAGAGGGGACACAGAATCTGAAGCAGGCTCAAGACTCCGAGCCATCAGAACCTGATGCAGGGATTGAACTCACGAACCATGAGATTGTGACTGGAGCCAACGTCGATGCTTAACTGACTGAACCACCAGGGCACCCCAGAGTCATGTCACTTTTAAAGAGACTATTGTCATGCAGACCAAAACCGAAGAAATGCATTGCCTTGACTGAAATCTGACACCTTCTTTGAGATCCTGAATTTTCTCATAAAATATGAGCTTTTCCTGTAAGTCACCTTCTCTAGGAAGTGACTGTGAGTGTGGTATGTAAAACTTTCATTGCAGTATAACATAAATGTAGAAAAGGGTACGAATCAAAACTGTGCAGATCTATGAATTCTTCACCAAATGAATACATCTGTGTAATCAGTATCTATATCAAAAACATGACATTATCAGCATTCCAGAAGACCCTCATCAAGGGCACCTATAAACTTAATATTAAGGCAGCAAGTTAGGCCAAATAAATGAAAATAAATAAAGAATGAATGTGTATTCGGTGCACACACAAAAACCCAACCATTTGTGATTTGAATAGAATAGAAACATAGCTTATGCAAATTGTCCAAAACCTACAAGAGGGCGTTTGGTTGGTCCAATCAATGAATGACTCCATCTCTCTATCTCACTTTTTCTCTCTCTTTTTCTTTTTTTGTTGTTTCAAGTTTTTATTTAAATTCTAATTAGTCAACATATAGTGTTCTGGTAGTTTCAGGAGTAGAATTTAGTGGTTCATCACTTACCTACAACACCCAGTGCTCATCACAAGTGCCTTCCTTAATACCCATCACCCATCTAGCCCATCCCCCTGCCCACCTCCTCTCCAGCAACCCTCAGTTTGTTCTCTATAGTTAAGAGTCTGTTTTATGGTTTGCCTCTCTCTCTCCGCGCACCCCCCCCCACCATGTCCATCTGTTATGTTTCTTAAATTCCACATAGGAGGAAATCATACGGTATTTGTCTTTCTTTGACTGAATTCTTTTGCTTAGCATAATACATTCTAATTCCATCCACGTCATTGCAAATGGCAAGATTTCATTCTTTTTCACAGCTGAGTAATATTCTAGTGTGTGTGTATGTGTGTGTGTGTGTGTGTGTACCACATCATCTTTATCCATTCATCAATTAATGGACATTTGGACTTTTTCCCATAATTTGGCTATTGTTGGTAATGCTGCCAAAAACATCAGGGTGCATGTATCCCTTCAAATTAATATTATTGTATTTTTTGGGTAAATACCCAGTTGTGCAATTGCTGGGTTGTAAGGTTGTTCTATTTTTCACCTTCTGAAGAAACTCCATACTGTTTTCCTATTTCTGTGTCTCTCTATTTGTCTGCCCGTCTGTCTGCCTACCTAGGCTCTCCCTCTAGCCCTCCTTCCCCTTTCCTCCTCATTCCTGCAGAGCCCCCAAATGTTAAAGGCCAAAAAATTTCATTAAAAAATTAACTTCTAAACAGTATTGTGAAGGCTCTGATTTCTAGAATGTCTTCTCACTAGTTAACGAAAACAGTGAGCGTTTAGCCTAGGTCAATACTAGATAAAGATGCCAAACTAAATATTTAAAACTTTGTATGAAGATGTTACCACTGGGGGGAGGTTAGGGAGAGGGTGCACCGACCTCCCTGTGCCTATTTTGCAACTTCCTGTGAATCTGTAATTCTTTCAAAATAAAAAGCTAGCAACAAAAAGCTTTGGTCTTGCAGCAAACCACTATTCTTATTTATATAACGTGGGCAGTGCTTTGTTTTCAGTATGATTTTTCCAACAACGACAGCAAATTTTAAAACTTTTCTTAACTTCTGTACTAACTTCTAAAAAAGTACTGAGAAGAAATAAGATCAAAATATTAAGTTCAAATACTGACTCTAAAATGTGCTTTGAAAGTGAAGAATTTAATGCCCAAAAACATTATCAAGGGTATGCATGATAGTTAACTTCCTTAATCCTTCCTTCCTAACCCCACATCCCCCATCAACTGCTTTAACACTAAAAAAAAAAAAAAAAAAAAAAAAAAAAAAAAAAATGCTAACCGTAAAGTTAATGTTCAAAGAAAACAAAGTTTGCCTCCCAAGCCTCACGTGTTAAGAGTGATCGTATCTTCTCGTTATGTCTGTCATGTTTTCAAATAGACCGCTCCAAGCATGTCACATCTCCATGACTATGACGTTATGGGTCCAGGGAGCTCAGAGAAAAGTGGCACAAAGGTTGGACCTCCCTTCAACCCATTTGTAGATCAAATCATCTCATAAATCATCTCACTGTTTAAAACTGTGATGCTGCCAGTAGGGCTTCTGAGATAAATGATCATCTTTGAACTGTTAGCTTTTCCATTTTTGGTGTTTCTTGCAGCAAAAGCAATTTATTTTTGCTCGCAGATTTAAAACAACTTTTACAATAACTTGAATAATATACTGCTGGGAGGAAACAGCAAGTCTCTAGCATGTATTAATGCACGACCAGTCCGTCACTTTGCAAAATTTGAAAACGATGATAGATGAGTTGATGTGTTTTCATGGTCCATATAAACACCTGCAGGCCTTGCTATTACGGACATTACAGGACAGCAGCAAAGGACGTTGTGAGGGTGGAGTCCCAGATGAAGGTATCTTGGGTAAGGGCATGCATTGGCTCAAAACCCACTGCCAAGTGCACGAAGCATTCCCTGTGACAGCGTAATTAATTCAGGTCAAATAATAAAAGAGAGAATACAGATTCTATTCTTTTCTCTCTTTAGAAAGCTTAAGTGTTGCTGAAAGGGCCAGGGGCTCCGGGGCGCCTGCCTCCCTCCTTGGGAGGTGGTCCAGGTATCCAGGGGACCACGAAGACATAAAGGCCGGACTGGGTAAGTATGTGTGGCCATGACTGCCACGAGTGCCGTGAAAGGGGAGAGAGGATGGCAGGAAAAAACAGACAAAACAGTAGCCTTCACAGTAGCCATAACAAAAGTCTGAAAGTAAAAACAGCACAGGGATAAACCATTAGGCTGCACATTGTAATGAAGAGCATGTTAAAGGCGCCCTGCAAGGAAACAGTGATCCTCTTCTGAGGGAAAGGAAGGCCCACCATGGAAGGAAACAGGGGTCAAGATGGTTGGGCTCTGGGAGTCCTGAGATAGGAGGTGAGGGGGGCAGGGCGAGCTGAGCCTTCCCCTGCCTGGGTCCTGTGGCCTTTTGAGGGCCCTGAGGGCAGGGCAGACATCTAGGGCAGGGGCAGGCGGCCGCTAAGGGCACAGCCTCCAAGCCGGAGGCCAGGGTCTCCCCTTCCTAGGCAGATGACCTTGGGAGAGTGACACAACCTTTGTAAACCCCAGGTTCCTCACCTACAACAGGGATCATAAGGGTCACGGTGAGGGTTAGAGGTCACAGTGAGAGTCAGCACTTCAAACGGTGATCATATCCACCATTTCTGGAATGTGCTCGGGGACAGAGCCCTGTGCTCCTTCCTCTACATGAATCATCTCATCTCATCCTCTCACCAGCTCTGTCAGATAAGGGCCATTATTACCTCCATTCTCCAGATGAGGAAACCAGGCCTCATGGTAGTTACCCAACTTGGCCAACACCCTGAAACCAAAGGGGTCCTGGGTCCGAGACAGCACCCCTATCTATCATGGCCTGCACCGTCCTATGTGTGTGGAGGAGACAAAGTCTTAATGCATCACCTTTGTCCAAAGAAAAGCACCACATAGAAAGTCTAGACATTTTTTCCTTTGGCATATTGTTTTGTATACTTATGTTTTAGTCCCACGTATACATTTTGGTTTTCCTCCTTCTAAAAAAATTTAACATCAAATAGATGCTAGATTTAAGAAGGTTATTATTGCCTTTTCTGGAGCACCACCAACAAAAACACCCATCAAATGTTAATGATGATTAGTTACATTCTTTAGCCTATCATAACAATGTTCAGATTGGGGAAATTATTCACATACATGATCATTGGACACACTTAGAGCGAGTAGAACTTCACAAACACCCATCTAGGGTAGCCTTTGTTTTAAGAGCAGAGTTATTCCAAGAGCCCTGAACAACTGGCACAGGTGAGTTGGGTTTTGTTAATGTGTATTTATTTATTTTGAGAGAGTGTGCGCATGTACAAGCAGGGGAGGGGCAGAGAGAGCGAGGGAGAGAGAGAATCCCAAGCAGGCTCAGTGCTGTCAGCACAGAGCCCTATGCGGGGCTCCGTCTCACAAACCATGAGATCATGTCCCGAGCTGCCATCAAGAGTTGGACACTTAACCAGCTGAGCCACCCAGGTACCCCACAGGTGGCATTTTGACCTCTGGCTTGGTCACTCCCCTTCACCCCAAAATTGTAGTCAACTCCTGGCTGAGGAAGTGTCCCCTTTTCTTCTCTGAGTCGAGAAACCCCAGAACATTTTTCCCATTTTAAGTAAATGACATACGCATTCCAGTTTATAACCAAGAACAAAAAAATGCAAATGGACGGAGATTCTTCAGGAGAATCAATTCTATGCCAGCAAGTGGGCACATCTAGCTGATAAGCGACCATAAGCATGTGCTGGTAAAATAATACCAACAGGGAGTGCATGCAGTCAGAGTGCCAGACGGAGACACAGCAACCCATGCACACGGCCAGGAGAGCAAGCCGCCACGTATCTCTGGGCTCAGCATGTGCTAACCATAAATGTACCCTTGTCACTCATGTTATGATACACCACCCCCCCTGAAATATTAGAATCAATGTGCATCATACCAGGGTTCTGCTAGCTAACCTCTGAAGGCACAACGGAAGTGTGTGCAGGTGAAGCTCTCCTCGGAGAATGAAACTTCACTGGATCGAACTCTCTTCGAAAGGAAATGCATCCACAGACATACTTTTCCTCCCCCAGAGGTGCACTGAACACTCTGCCCGGCCACACTACGGGGCTTCCTCAGAAACAGACACGGACTTGCTAATTTCACTGTTCTCCCTGCATCTCTAAGAGGACACTGCTGAGTTGACACATGTGATGGCTCATTTCAACATCAGTGGGTATTCACTATCCTCTGTTATTTGTAAAACTACTCTTAAACTTAGCCTAGGCTTTTTATTTATTTATTTATTTATCTATTTATTTATTTATTTATTTATGGCTTAGCAGGACATCTTGTGAACAGGACAAGTGACGATCATAAGATCAGGACTACTGTTATTACACTTCGTGGCACCTAGTGGGTTCTCTTTTAACTGAAAGTCAACCTTGTAAATAGTGTTCAGAAGTCACCCAGCTCGTAAAGCTTCTGCCAGATGATGCCAGATGACAAACCCGCGTTCAGCTTCGGTTACCTATCTGACCAACACTGTGCTTCACCTGTGGCTGGCACCTCCCCTACCTCTTCCCTTATCACCTAGATGAGAGAATGCAAGCCCAGAGGGGAAATAACGTCCAACCTCTTCCCAAAACAAGGTCCAAGGAGGAAAGAAAAAAATCTCCCCAGTTGCAAAAGAAGTGTATACACTATCGGCAACTTTCCTCACCTGGGCACCCCATTTTCACTGGCTTCATTAGCATGGTTTAGGCCCTGACTACCTATTTTCCTGGCTATTGTTTGAACATTCTGTTTTTGCAACTGGGCAACATTATGAACCTGTAGTAGCCACTGCCCAACACTCTAAAAGCCGGTCTTTTCTAGCCAAGACTCTAAGAACCAGACTGTCATGAGGGAAGATGGACTCCAATAACTACCTGGGTCTTGGATCCTTCTGGGACTTTTCCCATTCAATGCGTCCCCTCCAAACCAGGCACAGCGCTGAGATTTGCATGTAAACGAGAGTCCTGAGAAGTCAAAAGTGAAGTGAAAAACGAGCAACTAGTCTGACTCTATGTTGTCCCATTTCAGCAAATTGCTCAACTTTCCGTTCTGCGTTGGCTGGGCAGATTTCTGTTGATTGAAGGTGAAATGGCATAGCTTTTGCCCAAATAACTTTTGCAATGCATAGAGGCCAGTTACGAAGCAAGCCACCCTGAAATCAATACACTAACTGCCTGTTTGCTGCAAGAATTTACTTCTTCAACAAGAGATACATCATCTTTGGCTCTAAAAAAAATCAACATCTTCCCTTCGTGATGTTCTCTAAACCTACACTACATGGATGACAGCTAAGGATCAACTACTGTTTACATATGAGACTTTTTCCTATTCTGCTTTATAATTAAGAAATGTAAATGTGTTGGGGTGGCTGGGTGGCTCAGTTGGTTAAGCATCCAATTCTTTTTTTTTTTTTTAATTTTTTTTTTTCAACGTTTTTATTTATTTTTGGGACAGAGACAGACAGAGCATGAACGGGGGAGGGGCAGAGAGAGAGGGAGACACAGAATCGGAAACAGGCTCCAGGCTCCGAGCCATCAGCCCAGAGCCTGACGTGGGGCTGGAACTCACGGACCGCGAGATCGTGACCTGGCTGAAGTCGGACGCTTAACCGACTGCGCCACCCAGGCGCCCCAAGCATCCAATTCTTGATTTCAGCCCAGGTCATGATTTCACAGTTCATGGGATCGAGCCCCATGTCGGGCTCTATGCTGATAGTGTGGAGCCTGCTTAGGATTTTCTCTCTTCCTCTCTCTCTGCCCCTCACCTGTTCATGCTGCTCTCTCTCTCCCAAAATTAATGAAGGAAGGAAGGAAGGAAGGAAGGAAGGAAGGAAGGAAGGAAAGAAAGAAAGAAAGAAAGAAAGAAAGAAAGAAAGAAAGAAAGAAAGAAAAAGAAACATGTGTTTGAGGGGAAAATCTACTAGAGTGCTGAAAATTTTCCATGATGTTAGAAATAAACAAGAACACAAAAAGTTCTTTCCTTCCTAATGGAGGAAAACACACACTGTATTTTGAAATTTCTTGTGGAAAAGGTATATTGCCATTAATGAGAGACCCATTAAGTGTCACATTCCAAATTCTATTCATTCAAACAATGAAGCACCTCAAAGTGAGAGTTATGACTTCTGTAGTAATTTCTCCTTAAAGTCAATGCTTCCACATATCATCTCGGGCAGAAAACGTTCTTATAAAGGGTCTGATACAGAAAATGAGCAATCCTGGAATACACACAACTTGTTAAGTTTGTCTCTCTTCATAAGAGCTATTTACACACCCTAATGAGTTTAAGCGTGTGCTTCATTTAAATCACATAAATGACTCTACAGATCTGTGTGAGTGAATTACCACATCTTGCCATAGGCACTGCTCACTGACTCAGCTGCTACATCAAGTTGCTTTCTCTCCTTTTTTTAAAATGTGTTTTTAATGTTTCTTCATTTTGAGAGAGAGACAGAGACAGAGACAGAGTGTGAGTGGGGGAGGGGCACAGAGAGAGAGACACAGAATCCGAAGTGGGCTCCAGGCTCCGAACTGTCCACACAGAGCCCGATGTGGGGCTCAAACTCACGAAACGTGAGATCATGACCTGAGCTGAAGTCAGATGCTCAACCAACGGAGTCACCCAGGCGCCTGTCTCTCCTCCTTTTTACTTCAAGTATTTATAGGTCTGGCAAACTTACAGAAGTTTATGACATAACTGCAAAAAGCCACAGTTCTAGTTTCTAAAGTAGATGTTTTCAAGGTGCATAAATGTATTGCCCTGTATCTTATGAAATGGGCAACTACAATACACAGATGAGACTTAACTCTAGGAAAAACTGCTTCACAACAAGAAAAAAGCAGGAAAGTACAACACTGGAGCAGAATATACCAAAATTGGAAGGGGCACTGGGTGTAACACAAGTGTAACAAAAAACTTGAGAATATTTTATGTTAGTCTTTTGACTCACAAATAAGACTCAAAGTGAGAGGAGACATCAAAAACAGAAAAGCAATGGTGTGTTAAAGGTGGAAGAGGGAGACTTTTGGAGACATTTGGTACCGGTGTCAGGAGGCAGTGTTTGTCCCCGCACCTAAATGTTGACCATCCTGGTGATCGTCGGCAAACGGCAGAATTTGAGTCCTTCACCTTCAAAGGTGGATAATTATTCCCACCCTGTGGGGTTGTTAGGAAGCTTGGAGAGATGGATGTTAAGGCATTGGGTAAACTGTAAAGTGCTGTACAAATGCAAGGTGTTATTATGATTATTATGACATCAGTGTTTTGGCATCTAAATTATAGGGACAGCATACTTATTATTTAAATGTTTAAATACATATCTTGCATGCATTTATATTTGCTTTTAATTTCATAGATGTTTCCAGCTGGAAGGCTCCATCAAACAATCTAGTTTAGTTATTTTATGGAAGATGACACCAGGAAGGTAGGTTCTAACCTGTGTTCTCTTCCTATCATAACTAACAACAGATTACAGGGAAAAACACGTGAAGCCATGTCCTCAGAAAAACTCCTTTAGCGATACAATTTTTGAAGGAATGATACATGCATATTCATATTTGTATTAAAAATCATCGTAAACACCGAATGGCTTTGACGTCCTAACTTTTAAAAATTACACAGTATATTTTTCCAGCCGTTTGTCAGGGTTTTTCGTTTATAATCACACGTCAAAGTCTTTCTTTGTGAAGACTTATCCATAACAGCTTGCAAAAAAGAAAGAGAGGAAGGAAGCAGGAAAGGAAGGGAGGGAGGACAGATTAAGGCAATACATTATTCTCACTCATAAATATGCTCCATGCATACAATCTATTAAAGTACCAGGAAATGGAGGCAGAGTTAAAGAAATCAAAAAGTGCTGTAAGGATAAGGTTTCTGATTCTCCATTCACTTTGCAGCAAATCAAAGCCAAGAAAAAGTTCTGAAATTCATCATAGTCAAAAGACCCTTAAAATTAGTATCTTAAAAACCAAACAGGTGGAGTGATAATTCTTCAACAACCACCTTTTATTTTTCTGGCATTCATCTGGATGCAATCAAAAGTCGATGAAATTCGGGGGGGGGGTTCTGGTTTTTTTTTCTTTTCCTGGAAAAGTTACGATAATTTAATTTCTAATGCTATATTAGAATATATTTTTTAAAAAGGACCTTGCAAGTGAATACTAGAACACACCTAAAATAGTTTGTCTAATTTATCTTGCTCAAAACAATGTATCCATCCGCTATGGCTTGCAATATATAAGAATGAATCAGGAGACGCTGTAAATGCAGAGAAGCCATGGATGGTGATGAAATTCCCCTGCAGTTGTCAGGTATTGAATGTTTCCTGGTAAAGAAGCAAAACCAGGTTTTTGATGTTACAAAAAAATCCTGAAACCCTTTCTGAAATCTCATTCACGATGGTAAGAATTTTTCCAGGCGCACACGCCCGCCCTTGAGGATTAGCACAGATTCAATAAATGATTTGTTTTTATTCCAGACTCTAAAATAGCAATAAATTTATGACTATGGGCAAAGAAACTAAAACATGCACAGTTTTTCACATAAAAATGTCAGTGTGTCATATCGGAGAGACTGATGATAGGCACTGCATTGATTTTCTACGAAACCTGGGGTGAAAGGACTTTCAAACAGTTCTAATGGAATCACATGTTAAGAAGACACAACCGCTAAGGGACTCATGACATCACCCAGCACGTGCAGGCCTCCATGTGCAGAGCGGTACACCTTCAGGTATCACCTGTCTGGGTTTCTTTTTTATTATTATCTTTAAATTTTTTTAATGTTTTATTTATTTTTGAGAGAGAGAGACAGGGTGTGAGAGGAGGAAGGGCAGAGAGAGAGGGAGACACCGACTCCTAAGCAGGCTCCGGGCTCTGAGTGGTCAGCACAGAGCCCCACGCGGGGCTTGAACCCACAAACCGCGAGGTCATGACCTGAGCCAAAGTTGGACCCTTAACCGATTAAGCCACCCAGGCACCCGTGTATTTCTGGTTTTAAAATAAAATCCTTCAAAAATGCTCTTAAAACAACTGTGCAGCAAAACGGCCTAGAACCACTTGGATATTTCCTCTTGCATAAAGAGAGGCCTGAGTACCCAAGGTAGCACCAACAGCCACATGTTACCCTTTGTTTCCACATGATCTCTGCAAATAAACAGGTCAATTTGTGCAATTCATCAACAATGAATCAGGACACAGATGTCTTCAAACTTACAAGTGGCAGGAGCTCAATTAATCTGAGAGACGTTTTCTGATTCAGTGTGATTCAATGGGTATTTACTAAATGTCTAGAATTACCCAGACTTTTGTTTCTTTTCTCCCTTTGCTCTCTGTGGTAGGAGTCAAATAAAGAATGTAAAGTAATCATTTTTCTTATTCATAACAAGTTTTAGGGGCCAAGTCATGCTACTGGGAAGAATGTTAAAACTATCAACTATAATCCAGATTCTAGTTCAATTCTTCACATCCGGCCATAAGTTTTTTAAAAACTGCCATTTTCATTTTTAAATGTAAAATGTGCTACCTCTCAGGCACTTTACTTTTGACATTGTAAGTTTCCTCATGGTTGTTTAGAAACATAAAGCAGGAGGGGCGCCTGGGTGGCTCAGTTGGCTGAGCGTCTGACCTCGGCTCAGGTCATGATCTCCCAGTTCGTGAGTTCGAGCCCTGCGTCCGGCTCTGGCTGATGGCTAGGAGCCTGGAGCCTGCTTCAAATGTTATGTCTCCCTCTCTCTCTCTGCTCCTCCCCTGCTCACGCTTGGTCTCTCTCTTCTTCAAAAATAAATAAAAATATTAAAAAAAAAAAAAAATTAAAAAAAAAAAAAAAAAAGAAACATAAAGCAGGAAATTCCAAAACTTTAGCCGGAGCTCTAATAAGACACTCACGTTTAGAAAATGACCAGTGATGGGCTTGCTGATGGATCGCCAAGTGCACAAACTGCCCGTCTGCTTTTCCCTTTGCCTGGAGACGGGCAAAATCTCATCGTTGAGATCCAGCTAAATGTTCTCTTTCTGAGAAACCTCCCCCGCCACAGAAATAGAATTAACCCCATTTTGGGGGCTCACACTGAAATCCCAAATCACATTTCTTATGAGATGTTGCATTACAATAGGTTCTCCCTGTTCAGCCCTTCCAAATGTGAGTGCTTCAAAGACAAGCCGTTATCCTATTCCCTTCAAACTTCCAGAACCCAGCATGAGGTCTGCGTGTAGTGTCTGTGGTTCTGGAACTGGCATGTGTCAGTGTCCCTGGGAGGGCTCGTGTTCTAGTATCCTGTTCAGAGGTCCAGGTAAGGGATCCAAGAATGTGCATTTCTATCAGCTTTTTCAAAGTTTCTTGGGTAACACACTCTGGGAGCCACTGCAATAGACTTTTCGAGAATTCGTGAGAAAAAAAAAAATCAACTTCGAGATGATTTACTAATGAAATATAATACTGTTCCTGGATCTTGAGGAAGCTCAGGCAGTGAGTCTGAGAACAAAGACAAAACTTCTTCCCTGCCAGAAGTGAAACACACTACTTAATGCACTCATCGGGATCACCTAGGAAATTTTTAAAAACACGTATGCTGGCACTCCTTCCCCCGGAAGTCTAGGGTGCTATGAGGCACACTCTTTTTCATCCTCCTCCTTTGATTCTAAGGTACATTCAAGGTTCAAAAGCTACTGCTTAAAAAAAAAAAAGGAAAAAAGTCACCTCTAGTCTTTTCAGTTCAGTCCCTAACGCACACACCAAGTAGTCTGATGCTGCCTTAGATAGAACTGGGGGATACCCATCTAAGGATATGCAGTATCACACAAATAGGAATCCCAATGTACTTACACGCATAATATATTACTTATCAGTTGCTGATAACTGCAACTAATTGGGCTGGTAACCACAGCAGCCTAATGAAGAAAGAAACTAGTAATCCAGAAGAACCCAGCCTGACTCAAAACAGATGGAGACAGTGAGCCTGAGACAGGCTGGAGGCGGGCTGTGTTATGGCCAAAGACAATGCCTGCAATTGAAACATCTAATAAAACACAATTCAAGGCCAAGCTGCTCTCCTGGGCTCCAGACCTGTATACTCTACTGCCCCCTGGATTTTTCCATCTGAGCCCTTCACATCCCCCTGGCTGACTCTACTCCCTACCCCACCCCCCCAACCCCTAGAGCATTCAGAACCTGTGAATGGCTACAGTGTTTACCCTGCCTTCCAAGTGAGAACACTGTGTGTCACCTGGGATTCCATGTTCCTTGCACTGGTTATACATTAACTGCCTCCAGGTCAGCCTGAGTCATTTTTTCTGCATCCTCGCTACTCCCTCTTCTGTATCTCTCCTGGCCCACATCTTCTGTATCTCTCCTGGCCCACAGGAATCACCTATCTCCCCATTTTTCACTGCAATCCACTCCCCATGCTGCTGATAGAGTCCTCGTTCTTAAACCTCAAAGCCATCATGTGGGTTCTCAGCTGAGAACTCCCCAGTGAGCTCCCCTTCACAGGGGAGGACGGCAAAGCCCTTATGAACTGGAGCCTCCCCATCTCCCCCTTCTCTTCCCAGTGCACTAAATAACCAGTGCTCCTCAGACCTTTGCTACTACTGGCACTACTCTTGGGATGCCTTCCGACCATATTCTCCAGGGAAATACCTACAGCTCTCTGCAGGCTCAGATGAGTACACCCTTCCGTTGGGGGATATTCCCCTCTGCAGGTAGAATTAAAAGCAAAGACTAACACCAGAAGAATTTATCATCTTGTACAGAACCCTACCATTGCTTCTTTGATGCTGTTCTACACTTGTCATCTATAGATTCCTCCTTCCCGAACTGACTTCCAGATACTTAAGGGCAAGTGCTAACTCCGATTCATTCCTAAATCTCAAAATGTGGATAGAAGAGTGTGAACTGCTCACTGTAGCTCAAACACAAAGGGGGTGGGGGGAGGAAATAAAGCAAATAAGAGCCTAAGTTGTAATAGGTAGCAATACTCGCCCTTATACTCAGAGGACAAACAATAGCGGTGAACTTAGGTAATTATTTCTACTAAATCAGGGCCAGGTGTGCTGGCCCACCAGCATGGGCTAGAACTTGGAGCGAAGAGGGAAATTCGATCCCCCTGTGTTAGCTTTCACGTACTACTTTCCGAAGCAAGCTGCTGAAATTTGGTAGGAGTAAAATTTATTTTAAGCGTATGCAATTCACAGATGCTTAGTCAAGAGGGCCAGTCAGGCATTTGATATTATACTTCAGGGCCTTCAGAGATTAAAATGTCAAATCCAGCACTTAGCTTCTAACAGGGCTAAGTAAACAAGCCACCACTGCTCACTGGCCCTAGATATCCCTCCTGCTCCCAGCTGGCTCAGGGAACTTTCTAGACAACTGAATTCAGTGTGTCTATCTAAATGTGTAGGAAGGAGGCCGTACCTAACGACTCTGAAAAAGTGAAAATTTCAGTCAAACCGGTTATTTGACGTAAGACTGGATCCTTGCCCAAATTCAAACTAACCTGCTCATGGCCATGAGCTGGATGGCAGACTCAGATGTTGTGCAAAGAGCAACTGTGGGAATTGTCTTAGAAAAGACAACCTTTTAGGAGGAAAATGAAAAGGAAGGAATGAGCAGAAGTGCTGATGTCGAATAGGAATGGCCCACAAGAACAAGATTGATAGTCTATTCCATGTGTGTTGATGGTGTGAGAATAAACCAGTAATAACTGAGGCCAAAAATGTCTTTTGTGACAATTTCAAATGTCCAAAAGTGACAGAAGGTAACAAAATGAAAGTAGTTCAGTACAGATCAGAGGAGCAGACTCTAGTTTTGAAACTGTGTACATGGAAACGATGCATGGGTGAACCATATTCTAGAATTTGGAGCTTTTCTCAAAACATACCTCTATTACTAAAAACCTAACTTTAAATAAGCCCGTTTCAACTGTACTAAGTCCAAATTAAAACACACATAAACACACGACTTTCACAGCAAGCTACATGGCAAGGGCCAAACGATTTCCCAGGTGCGTCCTTCAACAAGCCGCACGTCCCCAACATTCTGATCCCATCCTAATCTCGGGACCTGGGGCACCAGGGTAGGGCTATCTTCTCTTAACATCCATAATCACCAACTTAATATTAGAGTTGGCTCGGACCTCCTGTCAGTAAAGTTTCAGACTAGCTGCTGGCCCTGGAACTTAGATCAAAGGGAAAAAAGAAAAAAAAAAAAGTACTTTCTTTTTAAACAGGGCGGAATCCTTCATCTTTTACTGACACTACCTCTAAAAACATTTCAAAACATGTTAGTGCTGTCACGCGGACCAAGTCTAATTATGTAGCACAGTGGATTCTGGCCATCGGTTTCTTCAAACTTGAGAATGAGTTTTTGAAAAATTATAGACTGAAACTAAATAGATAGAGCCAGAAATAATGGTCAAAACCTACTGGAGCTCAACCAGTTACTGCCAGACAGAGCTACCCACGGCTGTGAATGTATGATAGACACACAGACCCCTGGTCTCCTTTTCGGATTTGAAAAGCAATTTCCAAATACAGATCTTTCTTGACTTATAATGGAGTTATGTCACCATAAATTAGAAACATTAGTTGAAATGCTTTTATCATACCTAACATCGTAGCTTAGCCTAACCTACCTCAAACGTGCTCAGGACACTTAGCCTACGGGTGGGTAAAGTCCTGGAACACAAAGCCCCTGTTTTATATGAAGTGTTGAATGTCTCATGTATCACGGGACAGGACTGTACCACATATCACTAGCCCGGGAAAAAAAAAAAACAACAAAAAACCCAAGTTTAAAATTCCAAGTCCCGTTTCTACTTCACGTGCATCGATTTCACACCCTCATAAAAAAAAACAAAAAAAAACAAAAAAAAACAAAAAAAAAAAAACTGTGAGTCGAGCCATCGAAAATCGGGGACCATCTGTACTTAATTAGGGACTTAAAGAATCACACTGTGGAAGCAACAGTAGAAACTATTAAAATCACCCCTGCCCCTTTTAGCCCATAATGTCTGGTACACTCTATACACTCAATAAACACTTCTTGAATTCAGAAATGAGGACTCAGGAGCCTGGAGCTGGTCGGTGACATGTCCACCTTGACTCAGAGCTGCAAGGAGAAGGCAGGTGTCCTGGCTTCAGGCCAGGACTGAACTGAACTTCCTCACATCTGAACTCCTTAGAGAAAGGCGGGGAGTGGATCCTCACTTGGGATACAATTCAAAATACCACCCAGCGTCTCTTCCAGAGCGACACCTCTACCGTTCCATCCCCCAAGCGATCTCCAACCTCGCCACTGCTCTGGTGCCTGAGCTGCCTCCACAACAGGCAAGCAGAGCGACTACTGAGTACATAAGCAAGAGTCTAGACCACCGCACAGGCCGATGTTTGTTCCAAGTTTCACACAGAGTCCAATCCTAAAACGCGCCCGTTCCTGTGCTTTTCCTCCCTGCTCCCAGCATCTGACATGAGACGTTCACACACACCTGACCTGGCTCTCCCAGGTTTCACACAAGGCAGTGCAGCTCAGTTAGGTGGTTGGGGGAGGGCAAGAGGGTGAGAAGGCCCAAGTTCGAATCCTGGTTCATTCCTACTAAATGTGGAAGTCGCTTTATTTCTCTGTACCTCAGTTTCCCCTTTTATAAACAGAATACCCGCCACATATGCTTAACGTAGGGAATAAAAGGACACTTTAAAACAGTGTTTGACAGTAGCAGGTGCAGTGAGAACAGAAGATAACCATCTTAGACCGAACAAGTCTCTCTAAAATGAGCAAATTTTCCTGCACAACACTGACTGAATTTGATACGGGTCTTTAATACCTTTTGTAAAAATGTTTCATTTTATATTTTTAATGATTTGCCCTTTGAAATGGGTGTTTTAATGTTACTTTAACAGAATGACATTTGTCCGCCTACTCTCACAATTTTATTCAGGAGCATTCTGTTTTAAGTGGATACGGGACAGTCAAATGAAGTGGTATTTATATTTTTCTCAGAAACAAATCTCCAAGCACTAATAGCAGTGTTCAAAGGGGTAACAAACAGCAAAGCGCTGTGAACATTTCAAGTAAAAAAAAAAAAAAAAAAAAAAAGTGATGCTTTGGAGGCCTTCCAAGAGTCCATTTAAAATTTAAAAAAGGAGGGGTCTCCTGTGGCAGAGAGGGAGAGATACCACCTGCCTAAGAGGACCCAATTGCCAGCTGATTCAGGAGCAGGACCACAGCCCCCAGGGCTCATAGCAAAGTTGGAGAGGGAGCCCTTCAGACTCCTTAGAGGACAGAAAGCTTGCCACCAGCTCGCTCAGTGAAAAGACTAATCCCTGATTACTGAAATCACCGCCCCCCACTCCTTTTTCCTATATTCTGCAAGACTGTTAAAACTCCAGACATTTAAAAAGAGTTCCTTACATTGGCAGGTAATCTTTCCATACACTTTACCAGCTTCTCCTCTATGCCAGTGATTTCCAAACCTGGCCACCCCACAGAATCACCAGAGGTGCTTTTCTAACTCCTGAACACCCAGATTTCATCCCAGATCAATGAAATCAGAACGTCTGCGGGTGGCAGCCAGACATCAATTTTCGTTTTGTTTTGTTTGGTTAAAATCCCAGGTGATTTTAACGTGCAACAAAGTTTGGGGAACCACTGGTCTATGCCTTACCGCTCCCCTAACAAACTCACTCAGCTCCAGCCCCGACTCCCTATGCCAATGACATCAACAGCAAGTACAGACCTGACTCTTGGAACCCGGGTTGCTTGATTTTGAAATTGTGTAATTAAACCTTCTGAGGCATGTTTCTCATGTCAAGTGGGTTTATGGTCGGTAGTCACGAAGCCAGACTCGCTCATGTTTGGTCTGGACATTTGGCACACATGAACCATGGACATCAATTCCACCACCACCCCCCTCCCGCTTTTTTAAATTATGTTTAATATTTTAGTTGGCCCAATGTCAAATTCTTCAAAAAGCTAAAAGAAACATCCCAAAGAGAAAATCTCGGGATTTTGATTAGGAAAGTTTGCTGTGAGCCTTATTTTGAAAAACCGTGGGGACCTGACCAGGATGGGTCCCGCCCCTAGGAAGTCCCGGCAGCAGGACCCAGCTGTCCCGCGGCTGCTGGCCCCACCTCCGGGTCCGGCTCCACAGCAAAGCCGGCAACCAAAGGGCTGCAGGTGGGGACGAATCTCAGGAGTTCCCGTGAAGCGACGAGTTCACAAAAGCCCGTGGGCCCGAGGGGCGTGGATGCCTGGGAGGGAGCCCTGGGCTGTCGCGGAGCCTGACCGATAGGAGGACCCACAGCAGGGCGAGCGTCGGGGGTCTGCGCCCACGGGGTGGGTCCGACCCCACCCCCTTTTTGCCTAAGAGGAAACGAAGCCCCCGGTTCCCTGTAGCCACAGGTTGAGGCAGACACGAGACGCTCAGGCGTCTCACTCAGGTCAGGGCTGCAGCACCACACCTAGGAAAAGAGCTTGCAGGGTCCTGCGACGTGGGCCTGGCAACGCTGGCAAGGCCAGGGCCGGCGGGGTGGCTTAAGTGCGAGACGCGGGTGTAGGCAAGATGTGAGGTGGGTCTGCTCGGGAAACCGCCCGTCCTAGGAGGTCCGAGAGGGGTGCGATGGATTCCCGGGGGCTGTTCCCCAGCTTCCCTAACACACCCCCCGACCGGGCGCGCGCCCCCCGGCCCGCCCCCCCCCCCGGAGGACAGCGCGGGGCGCACGTGCGGGAACGCGAGCCGGCACCGCGGGAACCAGAGCCGCCCCGCGCCAAGTGTGTGCGCTCGGACGCGGAGCCCGCGCGGGAGGCCAAGGAAGTGAGGACAGAAAGTTGCGAGCGCTCCGGGCCGCCGAGCTCCGGCCCGCGGCTCCCACACCCCGCCCGCAGCCCCGCTGCCCCGCGCAGGGAGCCTCGGGTCCCGGGCCGCCTCTGCCTCGCCCAGCCCAGAAACGAAACGTCCAGTTCCTCCCACGGTCCCGGCCAGCAGCGCAGCTGATCCTCAAGGAAACAGGAAAGGAGGGGCGGGCGGCGCGGGACGCCGAGCCGGTGCGGCGGGTGCGGGCCGGGCCGGCTGCGGCTCGGGGCCGGCGGGACTCGCCCTTACCTTTCTTCTCCTCCAGCGCCGGACTCGCCTGGAAGTGCGCAGCCAGCAGCAGCAGGAGCGCGGCTCCCGCGGTCCCGGAGGGTCGCATCGCTGCCCCCCTGCTCCGGCTCCGGGTCTCCGCAGTGAGTCGCGAGCGAGTCGGACGGCCGTGCGTGGCGAGGCGAGACTCGGGTGGACGCGGAGGTGGCCTGTCGTCCGGTCTGCGAGGCGGTGGCCGCCGGGGCTCGCTCGGGACCAGCTCGGCACCCGCTCGGACTCGGGCCGCTTTGGCCGCGGGCGTGCACACCGTGCCGGGGGCGGAGGCTGCTGCCGCGGCGCTGCGCCGGGGGCTGCCCAGACGTCTAGCTCGCGGGGGCGGGGGCCGGGGAGGCTGGGCTGGAAGGAGGAGGGACCAGGCGGAGGAGGAGGGATCGGGAGGAGCAGAGGAGGAGCAGAAAGCGCGGAGAAGGGAGGAAGAACCGGCAGTTTGGACCTCGGGCGGGCGGCGACTAGAGGTGGCGGACAGCGGTGGCCCGCGTGGGGTCCAAGCGCTCGGGGCAGGGCTGGGGTGGCGGCAGGAGGCGGTGTCCGGGAGCCGAGCGGGTGCCCTCAGGACGTTCCCTGCGCTGTCCCTCAGGACCCGGTGCTCGCGGACTCAAGCAGTTACTCAGTGACCCAGCCTCCGTGGAGCCAAATTTGTACCAGGGTTCCCATTTCCGCCTTTCGTCCCTCCAACCTGCGGAGCAAACTTGTACCAGCTCCGGGGCAAACTGGCCGAGCCTTAGGCCCAAGACCGGGTAACGGCAGAAATGGAAACCCATCCCTTTATTCTGGCCCCCAACTCCTCCACAGCACCCCGGGACTCTAGTGGGGGTCAGAGGCTGGCCTGGCCACGCTGCGCCCGCGTGGCGGGAGTGCCAGGCTGCTGAGATGGGAGCTCTCAAGTCTGAGGACCTTTCACATCCCGTGGAGCAACCTAGAAATCGGCTGGAATGAGGGCACCCAACTCCTGGCTCAGAGACGTGCCTTGGAAAATATTAGTTGAATGAATGCATGAGTACCTACAGAGTCCACAGCATTTGTATCAACCAGCCACGGGGACCTGAAAAGCAAACGTGCTTGGTAAATTACTTCGCAAACAACAGAGCTTCTAAAGAAGACAATACAAACGCTAGTGGAGACAAACCTCTCTGCCATAACCAGGCCTCTCAAGCAGGAGGAACGACAGGGAAATTCACTAAGGGTTTGGCCAGAAGAAATCAGACGTTCTCTGGCAGCAGAAACTTGAGCGACATTTCTTTTGCAGAGTACAGTCTCCTTCCTAGACCTGACAGATACCTGCAGGCCCCATTCTACAACTGGATTCCCTCCTCTCCACACAAGATTCACTAGTGACATTCGGGTCTGATTCAGCTCTGGCCTCCCCACTGTGTAAGTAGGAATTACTAACCTAAAGTAAGTGGAGTTAAAGCCCAGAACCTTCCTGTCGCTGGAGGAGGGGTCCAGGGCACAGGGCCCCTCACTATCCATAGAACCTATATATATTTTTCACCTGAATTTAGAGTCATTCTCGTTTGTTCCTTTGTTTTAACAAATCAGGACAACCACTGAGCCTTCTGAACTCACTCAGCCCCTGGATGGGGAAGGCTATGAAGATTCTGCAGGCCATGTTTTAGTTCCCTCCACGTGTTCCAAACACGGACTGAAAGCACTTTGCAAAGAAACACAACTACAGAAGCATCCCAAACTGGAGGAGAGCAAACCGGAAACACCACAGGGGAACCTGGAATGCAGCTGGAACGGCGTCTTACAGAAGATTTGCACACAGCAAAGTTCGGTGCGTTTACTTAACAAGGCCACGGATTTGACTCTAAGGCGTCTGTCAAGGAAATATGATGGGTGGCACAAATCATATTGTCCATAGGTTAAAACACTAATCAATTGAAGCTACAACTAATTTTTAAGACCACATAGCAATTTCTTCCAGGGACTCCTCAAAAGAAGACAATGTATAAAGACTTCAGAATTCTTAGTAGCCACCTTTTTGTAATAGTACTAAGCTTTCTAGAGCTATTTTGTTCCAATGACCTTTGATATGATATGATGGCATCTCAGGAAGCAAAGCTTTATGAAAACAATTACTCAAGGAGGCAGTGGGACACTTCAGGCACACAATCTGATATTGGGTTGATCCCAAGGAATGGAGAGGACTGGGGAGGAAGGGGTAAACCTCACATCCTCCTGGGGCACCTGTCTCAAGTTTCAGTTTCTCCCTGAGTTTGTGATGGAAGGGGTGACGTTCCAGATGATCTTGTGCTCTTTGGCAGGTACGTGGAGTGTCCTGATAATGTGTTATTTGTGAAGTGAAAAACCATATGGCCAAGCTGGCAGAAATGACATCCTCTCAAGAGAATACAGCTTCGCCCAGACTGGGCCTTGCGTAAAGGGTTCCCAGGCACTCAGTCTCTGTGGAGAGTGCTCCCGGGGCACGTCAGGGGCCCCACACCACCACCACCACTATACGAATAGCAGAGGCAACCCCAACTCCGTGCTAAGTACTGATCAGAAATGAGCTCATCTGATTACCCATTAGTTAGGTTATACGGTGTTTGCCTTTTACAGCAAGATGACACTGGCTTGGAGAAGTTAAATAAATAATTTTCCCCAAAAGTCCCAAAGTAAGATTTGCTAGTCACGAAGCCAGCCTTGAATCCAGATCCAGGCCGTGTCCTCCATCATTCAATTACGACATTTCAAATGGAGACATCAGGACCCTAAATTGTGTTTCAGGATATCTTGGCAAGTTTTTAGAGAAGTTACAACCAAAATTGCTGCTTGACCAAAAAATTTCTGGATAAAGCATCCGTGCGTACCATCTTGGCAAGTATGTACTGAGACCCCAGGACTTCCCACATTAAATCTCATATGGTCTATCAATTTTCACGACACAGGCTGTCCATTCTCTTGGCCAGCTACAAATCGGAAACTCTTTTCTTCCTCTTACGAGCAGTCTTCCTCTTAGAAGAGCTTCCTGAGTATTTTAAGTAAGAGCTTAATCTTTTCTAGAAGGAACGTGGTGGTGGGTCCTCTGCAACCACACACCCTGTGGAAAGGGAAGAGAAACAAATTATTTGACAGGATAGAGAAAGGAGGGCCTCACATACTTTAAGTTCCTTCTCAGGCAAACCTGAGGCAAAAGGTCTTTGACCACCTGTTTTCTCTGGCCTTTTAAGGCAAAGCAAGAATTGGTGACGAAAAACACCTGATTGGCAGATTTCAAAATTTTTAAACATAGTCTTTATAAACTACTAGAGCAATTGAAAAGTGGAATGAGCCACCTCTGAATGGAATGGTTTCTTATCCTTAGAAAGCTTGGTATGTATGAGCAGTGCTAAGGGAGGCTGTGAGTTAAGGACTGAACCAGGTCCCTTCCAATCCTAAAATTCCAAAAGAGCATGTATTTCTAAAATAGGTTTCCAATGTGCATCCATTCAACAGCTCTTCTGAAGATTTATTTTAAGAAGATGCAAGAATTCAGTAACAGGGTTGCCTCTGGGGAGGAATATTAGTTAGCTGGGGGTCAGGGGTTGGAAGGAGGCCTATTTTTCAACTGTCCTTTTATACCTTTGCAGTTTTGTACTGTGAACAGTACCTATTTCTGTAAGGTGAGGGTCAGTGACCTCAGTAGGCCTGCTGCTGAGGGGGTGGGGGTGGGGGTGTAGTTCCTGGTTACAGACATTCTTCCTTTCCTCAGCCATTTATTCTCTCCCTTTGAGTCAAGTTATTTGCATTTGACTCTGAGTTGAGAGCCATCTCTGGCAGAGAGTAGGGAAGAAGCTGCTGCTTTTTGGGGGATAATATGGCTAGCACAAAACTGCTGAGGCATTCATTTGTCATTAGTATTCTTATTAGCATTATATGTCATTAGTATTCTTCATTATCTCTAGGGTTGAGGGTTACGTAATGCTTAAAAAGCAGGATCACATTTCTGAATGCTAGTTTCTAGCATTGTTGAGATGTTTGTTAATTACTTTGCAAAGGATCTTGTAGGAAGCTTCTGGACACTGCACAATGTTTTGCCCATGTTAACGGTTCCAAAGTGAGATTAAATAATTTTGTCCAAGGTATTACTGCTTCTCTCAGAGATAGTTATAAGTGAAAGCATTAGCCTCAGGGTTATAGCTGGTGGCCTGAAGACCAAGTTCAGGATGTGGCTTGTGTGGCCCATTCAATAGTTATTTTAATCGAATTAACGGGAACGTTTAAAAATCAGGACATTTCATATTTAAAATATGGATTTTGTGTTTCTTTTTTTAATGTTTTTTATTTTTGAGAGAGAGAGAGTGAGTGGGGGAGGGTCAAAGAGAGAGAGAGAAACACAGAATCCGAAGTGGCTTCAGGCTCTGAGCCATCGGCACAGAGCCTGACGTGGGGCTCGACCTTGGGAGACTCGAGATCATGACCTGAGCCAAAGTCCGATGTTTAATAGACTGAGCCTCCCAGGTGCCCCAGATTTTATGTTCCTCCTGAAAACCGGGAAGTGCTGGCCAACTGTGTCTTCTTTCAAGCGAGATGGCAATGTGCTGGGTCATAGCTGCCCCCTTCAGAAAGGACATCAAGTCTCTGGCTCACAATGACAGCAGCTGGATTCATCAGTCCATGGATCTTCGTGGCTACTGCAGACATTCAAGTTTACAGCTGTGTCCTTCCCAGTTAAAGGATGCTAATGCCAATGATGCATTAGGTATGGTTCTCATCTCTGGTTTTCCTGATCTTCCCTTCTCTCTCCGGCTCATCCTCGCTCACCTCATGAGTATGCCTATACATTTGTGGATAGATTTCGGTCCGAGTCATAATACATAGCATATCAACATAGACCTCACTTTAAATTAGCATATTTCAAACATTAGCATATTTCTATTTTTTTTTCCAGAAAACGCAAATGTTTATCGCAGCTCATGCTTATACCATTATCATGGTTGACGTTCTATAGGCATATATATGTATGTAATATATATGTCAATTAAAAATTATTGGAGACAAATAGAGTCCTACCGTAGGATAAAGAAAGAAGGAACTTCTCAATGGATAGTTGTATGTACAATGACCATGTACTGTGAGCTGACCATGTGCTAATGTTGGAGAAAATCGGGGGTAGGAGGTAAGGGCTTAGAAGGCTGTGTGGACTAAATATTATTGCAAATCAGCAAGTTTTGCCCAGCTTATCTGTCTATAATAAACTGTAACACATGATAGAATATGTGCTTCATAAGGAAACAACTAAGGAGACATTTTGAGGTATTTTAGCTATTTATAAGTTAATATTATTATTTTAATTTATTTGTATTTATTATTTTCATTTATTTATATTTAATTTTTATTTTAATTAATATAATTGTGTCTCTTCTCTTGTAAGAAAGGTCATGTGGCAAAGACCTATTGTCAAGCTTAGCTTCTTCTAAACAGGAATTCAGGGCACTTCACAAAGTGAGAGAATTGTGTCACTTTATTTTTCTTCATACGGAATATAGAGGAAATGAATGAAGGATTGATCTGTACTAAAGAAGGAAAAAAAATCGCTTTTGAGGGGGTCTCCAGAAGTTAGATTCAAAGTGGAATTTTAATTTTTCTTTAAGATTTTATTTTTTTAAGTAATCTCTACACCCAGCATGAGGCTTGAACTCATGACCCCGAGATCGAGTCACATGCTGTGCCCACTGAGCCAGCCAGGTACCCCTCAAAGTGGCATTTCTAGATGATGGCAGGGTCTGTAGGGTCTGTAAGGAGTAGGATGTTGTAGATTAAAAATGATCAACACAGCTGGAGAAATCCAAGTTAATTGCTTTTCTATTCCTGCAATTCAATGGAAAATTAGAAATTATTGCAGTTGTTAATCTGTAGAACTGAGCCACAAGAAAGCCTGAGTCAAGGCTCAGATTGGGCAGGGACATCAGAGAGAGGGCCCTGCGATTTTGCAGATGACAGGGTGAGCACCTTGTCCAAATGAATTGTTTCAGGGAGGGGAAGGACTAATAATATTTCAGTAGTAAAATAAAACACAATGGAGTTCTCAGGGTTGTTAGCTATTTTATTAAAACTCACAGTTGGAATACATGGCATTTACTGTCTGCTCAGTGAGTCTGAAGTGCCCTACTCAGAGGTCGGGTACCAGTTCCTGCTCTCATAGAAATTATAAGCAGCCTGTAAATGGTCACCTAGACGAACCAGATGTGTGTGTATGTAAGAAAAAGAAGCTTTCTACCTTAATCATCAATTTCACTGATTTCTAAACACCACCAAAAAAAAAAAAAAAAAAGGGATGTTTTGCTATTCCATTATAAAAATGAATTCTCAATGATTGCATTGAAATTTAGGGAAATTACTATGTCATTGGAGATTAGTGAGTTGTTCTGACAATGTGCCATTTAGTTTTGTTACCTGGTGAGCTAATTGGGCAAGTGCCCGCTGCCTTTCCTTCTTGGGCAAGTAACCTCGACTGAGAACAATCCATGGTAGCCAATGGGGAAAAATGTAGAGTGTGTCCCTCAGGATCTGGCTACCCCAACCCCCAAGGGAGAGTGGTACTTTCTGGTCCCCCGGAAGTCAGCTGCGTGATATGGTAATGTAGGGAAACACGTCACTTCTGGGCAGAAGCTCTCAGAAGCCGGGCACCCCTTCTGTCACAGGTGTTCGTGTGACACCTCTCCCTCTATCTTGTTGGCGGGTAATGCTCCAGAGAGTGGCTTCCTCCTCAACCTGGGCCTGGAGTGGAATTGATGGCAGAGAGTAGATCCTTCTGCGGGGGACACATAGGTCACATCTACATGATGGGCATGAAACGTGCCAGGCAATGATCCCTTTATCAGGCTATCAGAATTTTCAGGTTGTTTTTTACTCCCTCATACACTAACAGAATTTATAAAAGAAGTATTCAACCCCTAATTAAATATTTGTAGATTTTATGTATACTTTATATTAAATTATTTTTGTTTGCTATACATTCATATATATGTCTCTATAATATATACATATTAATATTCTGTATATATTATATACACACAAATATATATATAAATATATATTAAATATATAAATATATATAATATTTATATATATAATATATATTAAATATATAAATATATATAATATTTATATATAAATATATATTAAATATATAAATATATATAATATTTATATATTTAAATATATATTAAATATATAATATTTATATTAAATAAATATATATTTAAATATATAAATATATATAATATATATATAAATATATATTTAAATATATAAATATATATAATATATATAAATATATATTAAATATATAAATATATATAATATATATAAATATATATTAAATATATAAATATATATAATATATATAAATATATATTAAATATATAAATATATATAATATATATAAATATATATTAAATATATAAATATATATAATATTTATATAGATAAATATATATTAAATATATAAATATATATAATATTTATATATATAAATATATATTAAATATATAAATATATAATATTTATATAGATAAATATATATTAAATATATAAATATAATATTTATATATATATAATATATATATATAAAACATATATTTAACTTGGGAGGGACATGGAATAACCATATGATGTAAAAATTGCCATAAACTAAATGTGACTTTGAGCATGCTTTATTTTTTTCAATCTCTCCAAAGCCTTAGTTTTTTTTTTTTTTTCTCTGTAAATTGTCATAAATATTTGCCCCACAGGTTTGTTATGACTTGAAATAATGTAGGCACCTAGCACAGGGCAGTTGACAAAACCTACCATGTACATGTGTTCTTGGAACTATGGTTTGCATATATAACATTCTTTCATTTCCCTGGAGATTTTCTAAGCTTTCTGTATTTGCAGACAGCAGTAAACAAAGACAGTTCACTGGCTCTGCTCTGAGCCCCCTGCCGTGAAGTGCACTCCATTAGATTTATCCGTCAGTTGGTCTTTATGGTCATATGAACAATCTAAACATAGAATTAGTGTTGTTTTTCGTTTTGTTCTGTTTTTTTGATTACAAAAAAAGAAACCCCCTTCCCCATGGCATAACTTAGCAACAGTGATTTCTCCCTGAGATTTCTAATTATGAACTTTGAGGACCAGCCTTGTTCCTGGCCTTCAAAAGAACTGCTATTTGGTGCAGCAGCTGCAAGGGAAAAAGGGGCAATGAATGTCCCGAAAAGGCCCCCCCCCCCCCCCCCCCCCCGTCGGTGCTCCAGCCGCCTGCGGATGGACGCGCTAACGGGGACCACGCAGGCTCCTTCGACTGGCACTTTCGGAGCCTGGCTGGAGCCTCAGCACAAAAGCTCCCCGATTGCCTGGCTTCAAAGGTGGCTTTCAATCCCGCTTCCCTTCCTGTGGGGTGGGGGTGGGGAGCAGTCTCGGGTTCCAGACCGATATCGGGATCTCAGAGCAGCTGTGAAGGTGAAGTTAGCTGTGTTCCAGCCGGAGGGATTTTGAGGCCAAGTGCAGCGCGCGTAGGAGGAGGCTGGCGGTGCCCTGAGGGCTTCCACAAAGACTAGAGGCAGTCCCCCGGGAAAGCCCAGGGCCTCCTGCCCCCGGGCGGGATTTTCGTGGGATTTTTGGCCCTGTAGAGCTTCACCCGAGACCTGTGGCCAGCAGGCCCCACATCCCAGCCACACCTTGGGATACTCTGTAATTCCTTCCTTTTGCTACTTTTGCCGCCCCCCCCCACCCCCCGCACCCACCCCCCGGGGAACTTTTTGTCTCTTTGTAAATCTTTCATTTTTAAATGAGAGATTGGAAGCCGGACCAGCCTGGGAGAATGGGGGTCGTAGCTTAATTTCAGCAAGATGAGGAATGGGGATATCTGTTCCTCCCCCACACCCCCAACTCCTCTTCTGAGATTTGGAAGGTTTCTCAAGTTTCTTTTTGGAATCGTTAGTTCGATTTCCTGCAGTGCCTCTTGCCCGGCACCTGCAGAAGAGGGAGGGCCCAGATGTCTCCAGGGCAACTGGCTGGGGCGGTTTCTTTTTCAGCTGGCAGCATTGAGGGGACCAGGCGACACCTGGGGCCTTGGGGAACCAGAGAAAAAAGCAGTGGCTTGAGCTCCCAGCCCCACCCTAGGGGTCCTGGCCCTCCACCACGGAGGGCGTATCCCACTGTGCGTAGTGCCTCAGACAAGCCCTGAGATGCCTCTCCTCCCTTACAGGGTTGTTTTGCTCTCAGTTTACCCTAGACTGAGCCAGGGTTCTCCTGGTCAGCCTGCTCTTGGCATAGGGCCCAGCCTTTCCTCCAGTGTCCCCTCCCCCCACCCTAGTCCTGGCCCTGCTCCCCTCACCCAGCTGTGCTGAGTAAGTGCGCTAGGTGGGAGACACCAGTTTCCTCCCTGACCACCAATTTTATTTAACTCCTCTCCCAGAAAGTGACTGAACACACCCGACCCTTTGGAGAGTCCTCAGGAAGTCTTCAGGGGAGTGCCAGGTGGTAACCTGCGCACCCCAACTCTACAGCCCCTCTAAACTGATTTATGTGACAGGCTAGAACTTCAAAGAAGAGTAGCCACATCTGGAGGAGAGAAGATGACAACTGGGGAGCGGAGAAGCTCTCATGTCTCCCTGTCACCTGATCCCTATAGTTCCTGTACTGCCAGCCCTTGGGTAGGTCGGCTGGCTGTGTTTCTACTGGAGTGTGACACCTTTACCTATTCCTGGAAGATCTAATGACCCCACGTTCTAAATAAAGATTAAGATAAATCCTGTGGCATCGGACAGCTTCACGGACCAATCTTCAACTGTGATGTACCCTCCCCTGAACCTAAGGCTGCCCTCTAGGGTACGGAAGACAGAAAGAGACCATCTTCTGGAAAATGCAGGGCCCCCTTCCCTGGTTCCAGGATTCTGCCTCGAATGTTACCTGACTCCAAGGCCAAGGAATTAGGGTTCTGCTATGACCAGACAATCTAGGACAAACTCCAGGATGCTGTGCCCTCTCCAAGGCGGTTGATACACAGAAATCACCAGTTCTTTTTCTCCAGAAGCAGCGGGATGTTCTTCTGGTCGCCTCCCGAGACAGCTCCTTGGTTTATCACCTCTTATACCGGCTGTGGGACACACAGAGCTATGGAGAACAGACCTCTGCCCATCTTGTTTGGGGTTAAGGAGAAGAGTGAGTGGAAGATGGCCTTCTGTAAGTTCCAGTCAAATGTGTAGTAAACTCCTCAGTCATCACACTTGCACACATGCACTTGGTTGAGAGACTTCTGTGTCCTGAGCACTGCTTACTCTTGCATTGCCAAATTGTGAGAACAGTGCCCAGCACATATTCTAACCGGCAAAAGACTGCCAGTACACATAATATTATAGGATAAGGGCTGTGCAGAACAACAAAGTAAGGAAGCAGCATAAAGATCAATGAATTTAAGTGAGATGGGGTGGAGGGCCTCAGTGAGAAGGGGAGCATGTGAATTCATGGAGGAGAGTCAGTGAGTCCAGCAGGGGTCTGGGAGGAGGAGGCTTTGTTTATACAGGGGACAGCAAGAGGGCCCAAGTGGCTGGAATGGAGTTCGGGGTAGGGAGTGGGAGAGACAGGGGCTAAGGTCAGAGGGGCAGGGGGACCACAGGGCCTTGGTAGGGCATAGTAACATTTTCAGCTTTTCCTAAAAAATAGAAAGGGAAAAAAATTGGAAGCCTTTGAACAGAGAAGTGAGATACATGATTGACTTAGGTCTTGACTGGATCTCTTTTGTGGCTGAGTCCAGAATAGAATGAAGGCAGGGAAGAAGCTTTTGTAATAATCCAGGTAAGATGTGGGCCTGGCTTGGTGCTGTGGAGGTGATGAGATGTGGTTAGATTCTGGTTGTATGTAGATACAAGAGCTGATACAAATTATTGATGAGTTGAATCTGGGGCAGGAGGGGAAGACAGGAGCCAAGCATGACCTGAAGTTCCTGGTCAGCAAGTGGAGGATGGTGGTCTTCACTGAGATGGAAAACAGAGTGGGGGGAGGGGTTTGGAAGGGAGAAATCTAAGAATTTGGTTTTGAACTTGCTATGTGTGAGATCCTTTTAGATTTTCAAATGGAGATATCGGGTAAGGATTTGGAGCTACGAGTTTGGGCTTTAGGAGAGAGGTCCAGGCAAGAGACAAAAATTGGGACCATCAATATACAGATACTACTCAAAGTCTTGAGATTGAATGAGGTCATAAAGGGATTAGAAGAGAATATTCGTGACAAGGACAGGTGACTGAATCCTGAGCCCCGGGGCCTCTAATGTGAAAGAGACCCTGGACCTAAGGAGGAAAAACCAGGGAGAGGAGTGGCCTGATCTACTCTTTTGGAAGCAAGTGGAGAACAGGTTTCAAAGGGGAAAAGTTAATCAGCTCCATCAGAACCTGCAGATACATCAGTGGAATACAGTTCCTCGTTCTTTTTTTGCCATAGTAGAGTACTTCCTTTGCTGTATGTACTATAAATTATTTTCCTGTTCCTTATTGAAGAACATTTAGAGTATTTCCAAAGAATGCTGAAGGAATAACCTGGAGTACTGATTTCACACATTTGCAAGTGAAATCTCTGAGTGTTTTGTTTCTGATTTGAAAAGAAAATTTATTTTAATTCTCTTTTTAAGAGCTGCACTTTAAAAATTAAGGTATAATTTACATGCAGTAAAATGCAGGCATTAAATGGCTTTATATGGTGTAAATTTGCATTTCTCTATTGTCTCATGGTATTGAGATCTTTCATGTACTTATTGGCCATTTGTGAAGTATCTGTTTTAAATCTTTTGCCTATTAAAAAAAATTATTATCAACTTGACCAAGGTATAGTTTACTTATAAGGAACTGTATTTGCTAAAGGTATAAAATTCAGTGAGTGCACCTGTGAAATCACCACCACAACTAAGATAGGGGACATTTTGAGGGTGCCTGGGTGACCCAGTAGGTGGAGCATGTCACTCTTGATCTCGGAATTGTCAGTTCACATGCCCGATGTGGGTGTAGAAATTACTTCAAAATAAAATCTTTAAAACGTGCACCCCAATGTTTATAGCAGCGCTATCACCAATAGCCAAATTATGGAAAGAGCCCAAATGTCCATCAGCTGACAAATGGATAAAGAAGATGTGGTACATATATACAATGGAATACTACTCAGCGATGAGAAAGACTGAAATCTTGCCATTTGCAACAACATGGATGAAACTAGAGGGCGTTACGAAAAGCAAAATAAGTCAGTCAGAGAAAGACATCATAAGATTTCACTCCGGTGTGGAATTTGACAAACAAAACAGATGAACATAGGGGAAGGGAAGGAAAAATAAGATAAAAACAAAGAGGGAGGCAAATCATAAGAGACTCTTAAATGTAGAGACCAAACAGGGTTTCTAGAAGGGAGGGAAGGTGGGTGGAGGGGGGAGGGTTAAATAGGAGGGCACTTTTCAGAATGAGCACTGGGTGTCATATGTAAGAGATGAATCACTGGATTCTACTCCTAAAGCCAAGACTACACTGCAGGTTAACTAACTTGAATAATAAAAAACAGAAAAAATAAAATAAAATCTTAAAAAAAATTTTTTTTTTATGTTCATTCATTTTTGAAAGACAGAGAGAGACAGAGCACAAGCAGGGGTGGGGCGGAGAGAGAGGGGGACACAGACTCTGAAGTAGGCTCCAGACTCTGAGCTGTCAGCACAGAGCCTGATGAGGGGCTCGAACTCATGAACTGCGAGATCATGACCTGAGCTGAAGTCGAACGTTCAACCGACTGAGCCACCCAGGTGCCCCTAAAATAAAATCTTTTTAAAAAAAGGAGGGATATTTTCATTTCCACAAAAGGTTTTCATACTTCTTTGCAGAACCCTCCCTTTGCCCCTTGCTTTAGGCAACTACTGATCTACCTTATATCACTATAGACTAGTTGGCATTTTCTAGAATTTCAGAAGGAATCCAGACTTCAAAAGGACTTATACAGTATGAAGTATTTTGTGTCTGACTTTTGCACTCAGTTTATTGATTGTGAGATTCATCTATGTGGTTGTGTTAATCAGTAGTTTGTTCCTTTTCTTGCTGAGTTAGTACTCCCGTGTACGGGTACACCATGTTTTGTTTATCCATTCACCAGTTGTTGGACGTTGGGTTGTTTCCAATTCTTGGCTATTATCAATATCAATAAAATTGCTATGCACCTTCATGTGCAAGTCTCTGTGTTGACGTATGTTTTGATTTCACTTGGGCAAATACCTAGGAGCAGAATTGCCGACTTGCAGGGCAAACACTATTTCACTGCTCATTCCTCTTCTGCTGCTGTATCATGTCGGCCTTCAAGCTGCTGTATTTTGGTAGGGTTGCCAAAACGTGTTTGCCATCATCGCCAAAGAAGAGCTAAGGGTTTTAAGGTAAATCAGATGTTATTTAGACGGTTGCCTGGAGATCATTTGAAACATGCAGACACGACAGTCATGGTTACCTACCTCTCTTTTCTACATCGAGGTACAATGTACCTAGAGCCAGAAAGGGAAGAAGTTGGGTGACACGTTTCTCTGAATACTGTTGTCCTTTAGCAAACTGTAAAAGCTTAGCGTAACAATACTCTTTACTGATGTTTCAGACTTCCTATAATTTCTGCTTGGGTGGAATCTACAGGTAAGTTTCGTCATGATAATGGTCATTGGCTTGAGTAAGACAGCTCAGGAGGGTTACATATCTTGCTGTCTCCTTGGCACGACTCAGCCTTCCCAAAGGAAAGAATAGAACGTGAGTTCCTAGTGGGTGTCTCTTTGTAATCAAATAAATCTGACTCCTATATAAAACCAGTTACCTGGCATTTCCATGTCAGCATTAAAAATGGGGTGTGAATTAGTAAATTAAAATCAGAGGTCAATCTCTCTTCAAGAGGGTGCACTTTTTTCAGACTTCTTGAGAAATCATGGAGATACTAAATGTTAATGAACTTGCACACTTGATTTCTCACAAAATACTGGTAAAATAACTTTAAAAAATATTTATAGCTGAAATGAAAATCGTGGAGATAACAGAATTTCCAACTAAACTAATAAAGATGAGAAAAAGTACACACAAAATACAACACTAATTGCCCACCTAATTAGGATCTCTCTTTGACTCATTGGATATATAAAGTAATATTTTGGAAGAGCTTAAAGTAAATACACATGGCATTAAAATATTAATATGTACCATCTATCTAAGGTAAAACTGTAAAAGGAAATGGAGCACAATCCATACATAAAAACTTATAATGGGAAGGACAGCAAAGAAAGATAACCAGAGGAGTCAAACAGAATTATACATGACAGTGAAGGGCAATACAAAACTCATCCAAATAAGGGGACATAAAACATGAACATATAACTCAAGTGAGAATAAAACAAATGGAAATGAAAAATGTTTTTTGGGACGCCTGGGTGGCTCAGTCGGTTGGGCATCTGACTTCGGCTCAGGTCAAGATCTCACAGTTCGTGAGTTCAAGTCCTGTGTCGGGCTCTGTGCTGACAACTCAGGGTCTGGAGCCTGCTTCGGATTCTGTGTCTTCCTCTCTCCCTGCACCTCCCTCCCCCACCCCCGCTCTGTCTCTCTTTCTCTCAAAAATGAATAAACATTAAAAATTTTTTTTAAAAAATGAAAAATATTTTTTTCTTTGAAATCAGAGAAAACTTAATCACTTTTCAGTGAATATATATATATATATATATATAGCCAATGCGTTCATGGTGAAACTAGACATTTACTCCTTGCAGGATTCCAAAAATTTGAGAATATGAAAAAAAACAACAACACTTCAGGATCTTTAAAAATGTTTATACTCTTGGAGCCACTGAGTTTACTCTTAAAGCAATTCAATAGCAGCACTCATGCAAATGCCACCTTTCAAGGCAGGGGACAAATAGACAAACACACCAAAGCCTGCCTTCTGCATCTGCCCCTCTCCTAAGCTAGCCTTTATGTAGAGAAATGATCCAGCTCTCAGTCCAACAAGACGTGCCGAGAGGCTCGCTTGCCCTCCTGGCCTTCCCAGTGTGGGTGAGGCCTCAGTCTCACTTTCCTGCTGCTGAGGATTTTCTCACAGCTCCTTTCTGACTGCTTAGAGACCCGAGGACCTTGAAGAGACCTCAAGTTCTGCAGAGATGATAAAAGTGTCCCAACGAAAGAAAATGTGTTTACGAGGGAAGAGGGATGCTGGCTCCAGACATCAGCTCACCGAGGCTCCTGCTGCTTCCCTGTCTGCCCTCCCGGCTGGAGGTCTGACCATTCTCCATCTCAGGGTGGGGGGGCAAAGGGAAGACGGGGAGGTGCCCCCAAAGTCATGAAATCTCTCAGGCCCCCGGGAGGCTGTCTTCATGGAGGACGCACTTGCTGCTCTGACTCTAATAAATGCTTTTAGTTAAAAACAGGAAATCTGGGGCGCCTGGGTGGCTCAGATTGTTGAACAATCTGACTTTGGATTTTGGCTCAGGTCATGATCTGAGTCGTCGGATCGAGCCCAGAGTGGGCTTAAGATTCTCTCTCTCCCTTCCTCTGCCCTCCTTCCCCATTCATGCATGTTCTTTCTCTAAAAACTAAAAAAAAAAAAAAAAAAAAAAAGTAAAAAAGGTAAGAAATCTATGTTGTCTATAGGACTTGTAATGGAATTACTACTTTTGGTTTTGGTATACCCATAAAGTAGATGTACAACCTGCATGATCTGGACAGGAGAGAATAGACAGTTACTAAATCAAGAAGGAGCTGCTTAATATCCAAGAGGGAAATGGTAAAGGAACTCTTTAATGGTCCTCAGAGACTCTAGATGGATTCAGAGATCCCAAGAAGTACACACATGTGAATACTCAGTGAAGCATTTCCTAAAACATCAGGGAAATACAATCTTCCTGCTTACTACATATATAAAGGAAACGTAATATTTTATAATGTCATGTTGCCAATAAAATGGTCACTATGAAGACGGTGTAGAAACACGAAGCAATGCCAAATTTCAATGGCAAGTTGCAATAAAAACACATGCAGAAATTTGGATGCAATGGTGACAACAATGTAAAGTGTAAAAATTATCTTCCTGGGAGATAACGTGCAAACATGTAAGTAGTGATTTTGTTATGGTGGAAGAACAAAGGGCATCATGTCATTAGTGGATATTTTTTGAAAGTGAAGTCTCCATTAGCGTTTCCGTACAGATTTGCATTTTCTTTCATCATTAGTTTGCATGGCTGAGTAATTAGCGTCAATGTTAGGATGCACATTAGGGCAAGAAAACCAATTCCCTCTTAGCCAACTTGACAAATTATATTTTAAAAAATAAAATAAAATAAATAAATAAACAGATAAAAATATTTGGTAAAAAAGAAAAAAACAGTAATTTTAAGCTTGTATCTCAAGCTTGTAGAGTATATTGAGTTAATTATTAGCATAGAGATCAATTTATTGTAATTATTTGTTCATTTCTCTTTGTTGCACTTTGCTTTAAATTAAACAATAGGTTTTTAAAATACCAAGAACCAACTTAATGACGAACAAACAGGTAATGGGCGGCAAGAAAAATATATGCAGATTGACAGAGACAACTTTAATTAGGAATAAATGATTGAAGGTACTGTTAAAAACACTGTCAGCAGTATACTCTGGTTTGGGTGATAAATTCCACCTGAGACAATGGCAAAGCTATTAATACTAACATCTAATACAGTATTTTTGAGTCAAGGGAGATCAATCTGGAAAGGGTCAAACACAAATACGCCGTTCTGAATAAGTTCTTGTCGTCAAATTTCAGGCTCTTAAGTTAGGAATTTTTTTTAGGTTAGTAAATGTATAACAAACTGCATTGTTATTTTTATTAATGAATTTTTCCTGTGGATGTTGAAGCAATGCCTCAGGAAGTCCCAGCTTTCCTACAGCTTACCAGCTGAGATATTGTCAAACATTTTTGCCCACCTTAGCAGGTGTGAAGAGTGTCTTATGTATTCATTTCTATGAGTTGTCCAGACCTCTTGGCTGTTTAGGCTAAGAAGGAAGAGAAACTAAATCCCAGGTGTGGGATAAGGTCAGGACTCTTCCATTTGCAAATAACAAAAAAACAAAAAACAAAAAACAAAACACAAAGAACCCCCACACTCTGATTGATTTAAGGCAAGGAAGAGAATTTACAGGCCCTCTACTGAAAAGGCAAGTAGTCTGTAAGCCAATCTGGCTGATGGCCTGTTATTAAGCTACGAATGGTTTTTACACTTTTTACGTGGTTGGAAAAAAATCAAAAGAAGGATAACATTTCAGGGGACATACAAATTATGTGAAATTCAAATTTCAGTATCCGTAAATAAAATTTTTGGAACATAGCCTCGCTCATTAGTTTACATATCGCCTATCACCGTTTTTGTGCTATGAGGGCAGTAGTCACAACTGGCCCTCAAAACCTAGCTTATTTACTGGTTGACCCTTTACAGAAAAAGGTTTCACCCCGGCCCCTATGATGCACTGACCACCAAATTATGCCCATTGACATCATCTTACCAACCCCCACTTATGCTTTTCTATGTATTAGCTCCATTTTCTTTTCCTTTTTTTTTTTTTTTTAATAAGAGGAGGGTATTTTTTTAAAGTTTACTTATCTATTTTGAGAGAGAGAGAGAGAGAAAAAAAGTGTGAGTGGGGAAGGGGCAGAGAGAGGAAAGAGCGAGAATCCCAAGCAGGCTCGTCCCTGGCAGCACAGAGCCCAATGTGGGACTCAACCCCATGAACCATGAGATCATGACCTGAGCCAAAGTCAGACACTTAACCCACTGAGCCACCCGGGTGACCCTCCCTTTTCACTTTGTTGGGGCAGGAGTGCAGAAAGGCAAAGCACACTAACTTCTGTTCTTTCAGCCAAGGAAAGAGGAAGGAAGGAGAGTTTCACTTTTTTCCGCTCAGTTCAGAGAACCAGAATTGAATTCCATTGGCACAACTGTGTCCTTCTGTGTGCCAGTCATTTTGGCCAGGGGAAGTGGTACCCTGATCAGACATGGATCACTTGCCCTCCCCTGGGGCCAGGGATGGGTCAGTCCCACCCCAACCACATAGACTGAGTCAAAGTGGTCTGCTAAGGTAGTGCACTTAGGGGCTCTTATCAGAAGAGCGCTGGATGCTGTATCAACCCAAGCAATCTGAATCCACTGAGGATGGTCTTCAGGCCTGAAGAAATCTCTTTTATCATTGAAAGAAAAGTTGGATGGGCCACCTGGGTGGCTCAGTCAGTTAAGCATCCAACTTTCGCTCAGGTCATGATCTCACAGGTGGTGACTTTAAGCTCCGCATCGGGCTCCGTGCTGATAGCTTGCAGCCTGGAGCCCGCTTTGGATTCTGTGTCTCCCTCTCTCTCTGCCCCTCCCCTGCCCGATCTCTGTCTCTCTCTCAAAAATAAATAAACATTAAAAAAAAAATAAATTTCTATAATGGAAATGTATCTCAAATAGTGAATTAAAAGTTAATGGGGAAATATAATTTACCAAAACAGCAACAATCACAACAAAAAATTGTTAGCAACAGCTCAGCTTTGTAAAATCAAAGAAATCTAAAGATGAAGTGAGATGTTTCTTGCCTTATAAATAAATGGTACATATTCTCTCCTGATAACACTACATCTCTCTCACTTTAAGCCAGATATACCTGGGCCCTGCCTACTCGCTGCCTGATACATATAAGCTGTTGATACCCGAAAGACCCCTCAGGACTACATTTCTTCTTCCTTCCTTCCTTCATTTGACAAATACTCACAGATCCTCCTTGTGCAAAATGTTGTGTTTCTTTCTGGGACAAAATGATGAGCAATCTCCATGCCCCCCTTCTCCAAGATTATAGTTCAGTGAGAGAGACAATCAAATTACACAATGTATAGGGACCTATGAACAAGTATGTTGGGTATTAGGGGAACTTAATCCTGTGTGTGTGTGTGTGTGTGTGTGTGTGTGTGTGTGTGTGTGTGTGTTATGGGGCCTAAAATGTACATGGACCCTGAGAAAGTAACATTTGAGTTGAAATCTAAGGATTGACCAAATGCGGGGTGATAGAAGGGAGTGATCATGTTTCAGGCAGAGGGACAGAATATGTCCAAAGCCTTAAGGCCAAAGGGAGCATGATATGTTCTACAAACTGAAAGAAGGCCATTGGTGGCAAGAACCCAAAAGTAGAGAATTAGTACAGACTGAGATGGGCCTAGAAATAAATGCAGAAGTCTGATCATTCAGGAATATATAGACCATGTAGAAACTGGGGTTTTATTCTATGGTTATAGTGGGATGACATAGTCAAATTTGTGTTTTAAAACCAAATCTCTGGTGACAACATAGAGAATGGATCAGAAGAGACCAAGGGTGGAGGTGGAGAGACCAATTAAGTGTGCTTCCAGAAAAAAAAAAAAAAAAAGATAATTGGTAGGTTTATATGTGAGGACTGAGGGAGAAGGAGATGATAAAGATCATGCTAAGTTCCTGCCTTGCTCAAGTGGTAGATGGGCTCATTTATTAAGATGAGGACTATTAAAGACAATCAAGATTGCAATGGGTGAGTGTGTACTTGAACAGGTTAAATTTGAACTGCCTTTGGAATAGTCAAAGAGCAATGCCAGGTAGACAATTGCTAAATCAAGTCTGGAGCTCAGAAGGATAGTGTAGGATAGGAAACGAAAATTTAAAGAGTCATCAGCTGGTCGGTAACATCGGGAGCCATGAGAATGGATGAGTTTACCTATAGACATGAGGTGTACAGACGGGGAGACAGAAGAGAAAGAAGTCTCACCTTGACCTTGAAGCTCTGATATTTATTGCCCAGGTAGTGCAGAGTGAAGCAGCAAATCAGACTGAGATGGAGAGGCAAATAGGTAAGAGGAAGACCAGAAGGGAGGGTGCAGGGAAGCCAGGGGTAAACAATGATTCACAAAGGAGGAAATGGTCAGAATGCCAAATGCTACTGAGACACCATGCGGGATAGAGAATAAATATTACCCATTGGATTTGTTGATGTCCAAGTCATTGATGACATTAATGAGAGCTGTTTGGGGAAAGTTTGGGGGTAGGAAGCCAGATTTTAATGGGCTGAAGAGTGACTCATCCTGTCTTCACAGGACCCCTGACATTTGATTCTGTCCTTTCCTAATTCCGTGTCTGGCCTTTGAGCTTCATCTCTCTGCCATGACTCTCAGACCTGACTCAGCCACAATCTACACGAACTTTCCCCTTCCTCCCTTCCTCCCTTCCTCCCTCCCTCCCTCCCTTCCTCCCTTCCTCCCTTCCTAATTAGTCTCTTTGGACCCTAGTTCTTGGTTTGGGCACATCCAGCATCTCAGACAATAAAAGAGTTATCTCGTAAATGAGAATATTGAAGATTTACCCATCTAAGTAATGGACTTGAATGCAGGCTTTCCGCTAAGTCACAAAACTGGAAAGTTGCTTAACTTGTTTCCTCATCAGTGAAATGAGGACTAATCACACCTATTCTACTGCGTCATTGTGAGGATTAACATTCCTGATACGTCACAGTTGCTCAATAAATGGTGGTTATCTTTTCCCAACCTTCCTGTCCTTCCAGGAAATAACATCCTTTAACCATCTTTCTGAGGAGCGTTCCTCAGTTAAAAAAAATGTTTCTGGGGCACCTGGGTGGCTCAGTCTGTTAAGCATACGACTACGGCTCGGGTCATGATCTCACGGCTTGTGGGTTCAAGTCCGGAGTCCGGCTCTGTGCTGACGCTCAGAGCCTGGAGCCTGCTTCAGATTCTGTGTCTCCTTCTCCCTCTGCCCCTCCCCCACTTGTGTTCTGTCTCTCTCTGTATTTCAAAAATAAATAAATGTTAAAAAAAATTTTTTTTAATGTTTCTTTAAAAAAATATTTTTTTTAACGTTTATTTATTATTGAGAGACACAGAGTGTGAGCAGGGGAGGGGTTGAGAGGTAGAATCTGAAGCAGGTTCCTGTCTCTGAGCTGTCAGCACAGAGCCCAATACTGGGCTCGAACTTACAAACTGTGAGATCATGACCTGAGCTGAAGTCAGTCACCCAACCAACTGAGCCACCCAAGCACCCCTTAAAAAAATGTTTCTAAAGTGATATATTGTAATTAAGGAATGTAGGTGCTTCCCTGGTAACATTTCTTTCTTTTTTTTTTTAAGTTTATTTATTTATTTTGAGAGAGATGGACAGCCCAAGTGGAGGTGGCGGGGGGGGGGGGGGGGTGCAGAGAAAGAGGGAGAGAGAGAATCCAAAGCAGGTTTCATGCTGCCCCACGTGGGGCATGAACTCATGAAACCATGAGATCATGGACCTGAGCCGAAACCAAGAGTCAGACGCCCAACGGATTGAGCCACCCAGGCGCCCTCTGGTAACATTTCTTTATTCACCCAATATTTATTTATCAAGCACCTTACATTTGACAAGGACCGAGCCAGGATTTGGTCAGTCAGTGATGAATCAGGGAGACCGTGGCTCTTTGCCACATGGAGCTCATGTCTCATGCAGTAGGTAGACCAAAAAAAAAAAAAAAAAAAAAAAAAAAAAAAGTAAGGTCATAAATAACATGATTACAAGTTTTGATAGGTGCTGGGAAGAAAACATAAAGGGTGCTGAGAAACAATAATGGGTTAGGGCTGCTTCCAGTAGGATCACGGGAGAGGTTTCTCTGAGCATTTCATGTGCAAGCTGCCATCTGAAGGGCATGAAGGAACCACGGACATTCATCATTCTTGACACCCACTGATAGGCTGGCCGATCAGATGGCGGTCCCCTAAGCACTAAGGTGGTTTGGGGTGTATTAGCCTCTGACCTGAATCCACATCTAGGTGGCTATGCATTTATTAACTTTCAGTATCTCTCCTTAATCATCCGTCAGTTGAGCAAGACAGCTACCTTTTAAATAGTTGCTATTTCTAATGTAATTGTGGGCTGAGGAGTCTCGTAATCGTGCTGGTTAGAAATACGTAACGATAAAAATGAAACTGGCTTTGGATGAGGCCTCTGCCATGAGTAAAGTACCTAAACTTCAGAGCCTGAACCTTGCTTCAGTCCATCTTGTTTTTCAGGGCACCGTTTTGCTCCTGTGTTCTTGGCCGAGTTCTGACAAGCGGGGTTTGGGGTTACTGATCTCTGCAGAAATGAGGTGATGCTGTGCAATCCTAAGCAATTATAACACATCTTCTTTGTAAATTAGGTGACCAGTTGAATATGTGCGGAGTCCCGATTTGCACAGGATTAACTGTAAAGCTGGGACGGCCGTGGGCAAACAGACTAGCTCCCTCTCTGATTTTGTGGTTTTCTGTCTCTCCACTGACAGTGTCACCTTTGTCACATGCTAAGATGTCCCCTCATCAGAATCTCTATGTTTGCATTCCTGGCACAGACAACTTTGTCAAAGAGAACTGTGTTTAGAGTAAGAGGAAATACTCTAAGAGGAAGGCTGGAGTGCCTTACCTCCTGAGTCAAGTTCATGGATGAATTGTTTTAGAAGCCTAGAGATACCCTCCACATATTGAACTTGAGTTTGACTAGGCACATAGAAGAGAGAATAGAAGGAGTGTTTTTATAGCAACCGCTTTTCCAAATTCATCCAAAATTAACTTTCCCGTCCTACAAGAAAGCTTGGTGATGGGGAGGTGAGTGAAAAGGAAAGCAAATCCTAAAATGACTTTCTGTCCTTAGCGAGAAATGAAAACTAATGCGTTCTCTTTGCGACCATAGCTTCCCTGCAGGATAACTTTTTCTTATTTCTAGATCATCTTCTCTCCTCCAAGAATACCAGGCCTGTTTCAGATAACTCCAAGTCAAAGCCAGCTGGAGAGACAGGAGGACAAAGGGTAGATTCAATATTGAGATTTTATTCTTGCTACTCAAATGCTTTTCTCAATTGTGTGGTTGAATTGAAGCATAGGTCTCCCTCTTCAGTAAATGAAGAGTTCAGCCCCTGAGAGGACTCAAGAATTATGAGTCTGCAGGAACTGTCTATGAATTCAAGACAGAAATGTAGTAATTTCTTAATGTTTTTTAAATTTATTTTTGAGAGAGAGACAGAGCATGAGAGGGGAAGGGGCAGAGAGAGAGAGAGGGAGACACGGGATCTGAAGCAGGCTCCAGGCTCTGAGCTGTCAGCACAGAGCCTGATGAGGGGCTTGAACCGTGAGATCATGACCTGAGCCCAGCACAGAGCCTGACGCAGGGCTTGAACTCACGAACTGCGAGATCATGACCTGAGCCGAAGTCAGGTGCCTGACTGACTGAGCCACCCAGACACCCCATAGAAATGTAATAACTACAGGGGAGCCTGGGTGGCTCAGTCCATTAAGCATTCGACTTGATTTCCACTCAGGTCATGATCTCACGGTTCATAAGTTCGAGCCTCAGATCACTCTATGTTCAAGGTGTGGAAACTTCTTGGGATTTTCTCTCTCTCTGCCCCTCCCCTGCTTGTGCTTGCTCTCTCAAAATACATAAACACTAAAAATTAAAAAAAAAAAGAAATGTAGTATTTATATACTCTTTCTGTGGTAGCTTTCCAAAAAGCTGGCCTAGCCCAAGAGCTAAGAAAGAGGTATGAGGGGCTGGGAGAGCTCCAGAGAGCCTCCTCCAGTCGATACTAATTTTGGCAACAAATGATTGACAGGCAGTGGGTGTTGTGGAAAGCGCTAGAGAGCGATCAAGGGGCCTGGTGGCGGTGGTTGACCCTGAAACTAATTCACTGTTTAACTTGGAGCAAATTACATAATTTATTTTGGTCCTCATTTCCTCTTCTTAACAATGAGACTGTACTCTAATAATTGTTATGGGCGCTCCCAGCTTGGAAATGCTGCCTTTGTGGATAGATAAGGCACTTTTAGGAACAGTCTACATCTACTGTGAATTTAGGGAAGTCGTCAAAATCCATTTAGATGTTTTATACGGGGATGTCGAAGTAATACAGCATTCAGTAAATTAGAGGATTAGGTGCATCAGAGGTGGTATGTGCAAAGAAGCTCCTACATGGAAATGTTTCCCAACTGGTAGTCATTGTTACTGCCATTGTCATCTTTATGATTGAAATTGCAATATTTCATTTAAAATCATAACCTAGATTGTATCTGGTGCTGATGATAACTGTGAAAACAAGACCCCTTTACCGGTAAGGAAAAAGACTAGAAAGAAATAAAATGCACTCTTTTCAAACATAGTTATATTTGGATAGTGGAACTCAGAAGGTTTTTTCCTTTTTCTACATTTTTATGTTTTTCTTTGAGTATCGACTATGTCATGATCAATAAAGTAAACACTATTTCATTTTGAAATCTTTTGTACTTAATATAATGCCAACATTAATAGTAGCAAAATCATTTTAGCGTCCTGGCCAAATTAATGAATATGGAAAGATACTTCACCTTTATTCCTAAAAGTTTGCATTAGATATTTAATTACTGTGCAAAAACTTAAATTTTTTTAAATGTTTATTTATTTTTTTTGGGGGGAGGGGCAGAGAGAGAGGGAGACACAGAATCCGAAGCAGGCTCTAAGTTCTGAGCTATCAGCACAGAGCCCGACATGGGGCTTAAACCTACAAACCAGGAGATCATGACCTGAGCCGAAGTCGGAAGCTTAACCGACTGAACCATCCAGGTGCCCCGCAAAAATTTACTTTTAATAGAAACATCAGAGGTAAAGGCAGCACTCAGTTTTGCAGTCTTCTTAAAAATATTTTAATTTAGATGAATTTCACAGGCCACAGTGCTAACAGGGAGAGAAAATACGAAGACTCTTCTAGTTAGCAGAATTGGGGAAATATCAGCCTTGTGGAAAAGAAATCCTCTATACTTAGAAAAGTCAGCAGCTCAAACGATTTGCTGGAATTTTGGCATCAGACATTCCACATATAATTTCTCTTGGAGGATGAGAAGCCGGAAAAAAAGGATTCCGTTTCTTTCTAGCAATACAAGGGCCATTAAACCCCATCTTGGTTTGGAATTCCTCACTTTTCGTTATTTACGTTGGTTCTTATTCAACACTTCTCTCTTTCTAGATTTCAAATAAAGTCAGTTCTTGTTACTCTATTTTTAGGAGCCGTTAATGCCAACTCTTTTTTGCTGCCCCTGCCCTCTACCAAACTTTGAAGATCGGATTTCATTTCAGGTTTTCAATCGCTAGCTGAAAGCCCTCCTGAGATCTTCTTGTTCCCTGGATTTCTGGTGGGAAATGTGTTTTCTCTCTCTCTGAGTGGGGATATATTGGGGTCCTTCTTTACTTTTCCCACAGGGATCTCAGACATGATGCCTTTGGGATAGGAGAGGGGCCTTGCTTTCTGAGCACGGATGGCAGCCCAGCTGGCCTCTGTTTGATGCTTCTCACCGAAGCTTCTGGGAGCTGCGCGGGCCGCGGGAAGCCTGTCATCAGCTTCCATCCTGCAGGGCCTCGTGGCCCTTCCTCCTGAGGTTGCAGCTGTTCACCAACTACTGTCATTTATGCTTCTGTCATCAGTGGCTGCCACTGGCTCCCAGCAGCAAGAACCCCCCCAAAGCATCTCTTATTCCAAATGCTCTAACGAGAAAGACCAGCAGCGATCACCATGCGGAACTGGATAGTGTTCTCCGTGCTCCTGCAGGCACTGTCACCTCTAAGTCGTTTGTTGCATCCACGTTGTCTAGTGAGCTGGGCGCTTCTCCAGAGGGCAAACTCAGCTCAGCCACGCACAGCCTGCGGTGAGAGGTGCCTCCGTAGCAAGCTCTTTCAGTGAACACCATTGGCTCATTCACTCATTCATCAACAACTGTTCATCGAATGCCAGGTATGTGCCAGACGCTCTGCTGGGTGGTAGGGATTTCCAAAGGGATTTGAAAATTGGCTGAGCCTCTGAGACCAGTATGAAGGATCCAAATTAAAAACAAAGCAAAACAAACAGTGAACTCGAGTAGGCATCGTCGGAAATGTGTTTGCACGAACCGTGGAGGGGAGAGGAAGTAAAGATGAACCCTCCAAGATCCCCTCAGTCATCACGGAGGACGTGAAGGCTTAAGCCTTTCTCCTGGAACAGGGTTGGAGAAGGAGCATGCACAAAGGCACACAATGATGGAACAGCCTGCAAGGTTTTCAGTGTCGATCGAACGAAAGTTTCTAAGAGCAAGGATGTGGCAGGACATAGAGCTAGAAAGGAAGAAAAGGGTCGTGGCTTGATGGGCGTTATCGATCCTTTGCTATGGAATCTGTACATATGCTATGAGCACTGTCAGTGCAAGAAAGAAAGTGAACACCCAGGAAGCAACAGGCAGGTTGCCCGGGACATGTACAGGTTGGCATCCGGCTGACATGCGTTTGCTCGTGAGCATGATTTGGATGCCCCTTGGGGCCTCACTGAATTAATTAGGTAGAGGTGAGGAGCAGCGTGTCATAGCTGAGATCCTGTGAGACATATTGAACCGTCAGACTTGGACTTTAAATTCTACCTACGGGTTGGTAAACATTTGGGGAGAGTTGAATTTTTTTCTGAGGGCTAGACAAAGTGTAAGGGAAGTGTTTGTCACATAGCAGAGTGTTTAACTCCCCACGGCAAGATTTTGTTTCTTCTTGACAATGAAAGTAAAACTCAAGAGAGGTTGAGTAATTTGCCCAACGTCACAGAGTAGCACCCTAGCTGCTTGTCTAAGGGAGACTCTCTGAACTTGGCCTCAATCCTGACTTTCTCTCCTCGATGAGAATTGGTTGAGTTCTTCTTGGGAGCGCAGTAGTCACTCGTGATGATGCAATTCACATATCGTTCCTTAATGAACAAGCACAGTAAGCTTCTATAATAACATTTGTATAAAAATGTGGTTTTCAGCAACCAGTCAGTACAGGGTGAGGTTAGGTCCCTGTTTCTGTCTCCACCCCACCCTATTTATTTTTCAAAACAATAAAAGAAAGGAAAGCATATGCTGTAAGTTCCAAAACACCGACAGTTTTACATACACACATCAGGAAATACACCATGAGGTTTTCATAGACATTACCCAGCCACGTGAGATGGATTCTGAGTTAAGTACTCCGCAAACATCATCACATCTGGTCTTCAGAAATGACATTTCTTTTATGTGGTCTGTGGACAGTTTTCCAATTATATATCGCTTGAGTGTTATTAACTTGTGAAAGTGGTTCAAGCCATGTTTTCATTGTTATAAAAAATGGCATTAAGTGCCCACATGTGTGATGTGTTGTTCCAGACCCAGGGGAAGAACTGTGGCTCTAACACAGGCGTGGCCAGTGAGCGGTTTGCAAGCAACAGTTGTGCCTACCAGCGTCCCCCTAGGCATCAGTGAAAAAAAGACAATCAATCGAATTAGCCAGATTAAAGGTTTCACAGTAGACACTCTAATTGAAATACTCTGATGTATTCTTACCACGGCTCCTCCCTCAGAACTGACACGCTTCACTAGGTATTCACTGTGCACTCACCAGCTCCCTAGAGGCTGGCGAACTCAGTTTTATTTGAACTAGAACAGGGAGACAGGTGTAGTCAAGTGTCGATGGCTGTGCTGCAGCGGGGACGTCCCCACATTTCCTCACATCAAAGTCCTTGCAGCAGCAAAAATCCCAAGAACTCTTTTAAGGTTGATGGTGGTGGTGGTATTTCCTGGATCGTGTCATTTACCCTGGCATCCCTCCAAACAAGGACCCCCATCACCCCTTTTCTACTCCTTACATGTGATTGAGATGGAGTTTGTCATTGGCGACCTGAAAAGTTATCTTGAACACAGCGACTGGTGTAGAATGTACAAGGTACGCCAGTAGAGTAATGAGATCAGTCCCACGGATGTCTTTCAGTTTGGATTGTGCGGAACCTTGCATCCATGAAAACTGACCAACTGGTGAGTGGTGAGTTTCCTGAAACTGGAGGTACTTAGCCAGGAGCTGAGGGACCATATGTCGGGATAGTGAGGATTGTGGGCAAGATGGTACCGATGAATGCCCAACGCCATGATTTAATCGGGGCCAATTATGTTATTACACAATTACACCGTGTAAATAGATGGTGACATGCACAGTTAACTGTGCAAATATTAGACACAGATTCGATGCAAGATGTAGATTATTCATCCCCCCTAGCACCAGAGTTTTGGGTGTGGCACCAAGCCTGGAGTAAAAATATATAAGTTGTATGTTCAGAGATTGAGAAAAGGGACAAATTAATCCTTGCTCCTTAATGATTGGGGACATTCCCAACTGATTATGAAAACTGAACATCCGAATGCTCCTTGTAACTTTATACATAAACGAGAAAAGTAAGCTGACCGGCACACTGCAGTGTTTGCCTTTAGCAGCATCTCCGCCAAAGATAAAAAGACATGGGTTATGCAAATGATGAAAGCGATTTTTTGAAAAGCGTCTTATTCAAGTCAGGTTCTGCTTGTTAAAACTATTTTTCATTAAGATAAATAAACAGCATCTTGGTCTCCAAGTCCATGCCGTTCCACTCAACGGTATTTCCCCCTTTGCGAAGTCATGTCAGTTAAGTTATCAAAACTAACGAAAGTGGGTTTTACAGTGGAAAATCTGACTGACATAGTTTTTACTGCAGTGTGCTTTTCCCAGACAGAGCGTGTAAAATTACCGAGAAATGAATGTTTTAAAAAACCATATTGTAAAATGCTTCCTCACCCCTGGGCAGGCTCCTCTCATCCTGAATTTGGGCAGTTTCAGTTTATTCCTTCTGTGCTTAACCCTCCAAGGTCAAGGACTGTTATTGTGATGTTGTGCTTGTTATTTGTGTAGGGTGACAGATGGCACATATCCACAACTTAAAAATCATACAAAAATCCAAAAAAGAAAGTGAAAAAACCCGCCTCAAACGCCATTAATAAGAAGGAGCCTTTTGTGGTATTGGGTGATATTTTCCTAAACATCTCTTAAAGTGTGGTTGCAGGTATAAAGAGAGAGAAAATATAAAGACAGGAATAGTTTTAGAAAAAGAGAGTCATTTTACTTATGCTATTTTAAAACCTAACCTATTTTAAAATTATGTTTAATTTTATTTGAACTTAAAAGAAACTAAGTTAAATTGAAAAAACAACTGGAATTTATTTTCATCACAATTCTAAATGTTTATTTATTTGAGAAAGACAGAGAGAGAGAGCAAGCAGGGGAGGGGCAGAGAGAGAGGGAGTCACAGAATTTGAAGCAGGCTCCAGGCTCTGAGCTGTCAGCACAGAGCCTGATGCAGGGCTCGAAACCAAAAGCTGTGAGATCATGACCTGAGCCGAAGTCGGAAGCTTAACCGACTGAGCCACCCAGGCACCCCTCATCACAATTCCAAAAACTCTCTTTACATTAAAAAAAAAAGTCATAGGGGCGCCTGGGTGGCTCAGTCGGTTAAGCCGCCGACTTCGGCTCAGGTCACAATCTCGTGGTCCGTGAGTTCAAGCCCCGCATCGGGCTCTGTGCTGACAGCTCAGAGCCTGGAGCCTGTTTCAGATTCTGTGTCTCCCTCTCTCTGACCCTCCCCCGTTCATGCTCTGTCTCTCTCTGTCTCAAAAATAAATAAGCGTTAAAAAAAAAAAAAAAAGAGTCATACAAGGTCTATTAAGACCAAAGTAATTATTTGAGTTAACTAAATGTTTCAACATTAGGCTTCAGTTATTTATTCCGCCATAACTCCCAAGTTTTTCTTATTTGTATTATATAAATACATTAAAAAATGTCTCTTGAGATGATTGTAGATTCACATCTACAAATGTAAAAAAATAATATAAAGGGATCCTTCCTACCCTTCACCCAGGTTCCCTCAAAGATAACATCTTGCATATGTGCAACATTACAACCAAGAAATCAACATTAACATAATCCCTCATTCTTATTTAGATTTCACCAGTGTTACATGCATGTGTGTGTGTATGTAGTTCTGTGCAATTTTATCACATGTGTAGATTTGCGTGACACCCAATTTGGCAAGATACAAAATAGTTCCATCACAAGTATCCTTCAAACCTTTGCACCAAGAATCTGTTCTTCATCTCTATAATTTTGTCATTCCAAGAATATTACTGGATTCATGCATTTGACTTGATTTTTTTACACTTAGTGGCATCCCCTTGACATCCATCAAGTTGCTGCAGGCGTCCGTAGTGTGTTCTTATCACTGGGTCATAGTCCACAGAATGGATTATCCCAGTTGCTTACCTGGTAGCCCATGGAAGGATATTTGGGTTTCTAGTTTTAAGGTATCGCAAATAAAATTTCTATGCACATTTATGTACAGGTGTTTCAGTGAACATAATCTTTCACTTCTCTGGAATGAGAATGCATTTGCTGAGTTGTATGGTAAGTATGTACTGAAGTTTTGTAAGAAACTGCCAAACTCAGAGTGGTTCTACCATTTTACATTCCCACTCACGATGAATAAGTGATTCAATTTCTTTGTATCCTTGTAAACATTTCTTTGTATCCTTGTATCATGTATTATTTTTACTTATTTATTTTTTATAATATTTATTTATTTTTAAGAGAGTGCAAGTGGGGAAGGGGCAGAGAGATGGGGACAGAGGATCCAAAGCAGGCTCTGCACTGACAGGCCGACAGCAGTGAGCCCGATGTGGGGCTCAAACTCACGAACTGCAAGATCATCACCTGAGCCAAAACCAGATGCTCAACCGACTGAGCCACCCAGGTGTCCCTCATATATTATTTTTAAATGTCCATGGCAATAATATATATTCTTTCTCACCACAATTGTTTCTCCCCACAGTTGTATACTTAAAAAGGTTGAAAAGTCAACACAAATGAATGCTATATTTGGATTGGTGGCTGGATTTTATTAAGCACTTTTGTTGTTGTGCCCCGTGTTTTAAGATGTTATTTAAAAAATCTTATTGGTGTGGTTGTTCCTACATTGTTACATGGTTGAGAATATTTTTGGCCTTTATTACTTGAAGGAAAACTTGAATGTAAAACAATTTTAATGGCCATTGTTCCATTGTCTTCTGGCATTTCTGGTCATTAATAAAGAATGTAAATTCCACCCCCTTCCGCCCCCTGCCCCCCAAAAATGTTACTTGTTTTTTTTTTCTACCTGGATAGTTTAATGATTTTTATCCTTTAAATACAGTAGTTCTACTGGCTATATCTTACTGAATTTTCCTCAATGTAGTTATTCTGGGCTAATCTGCAGAGTAAAGCATTTCTTTATTTCATACAAGCTTTCTTGTGTACTTTGGAATGCTTTTGTTTACCTCTTCCTATTCTGTTCTTAAAAAAACAACAGTTTACTTTACCTCTGGTAGACTCTCTCTACTGGGAAGCAATGGAAATGGCCAGCTGATGCATGGTGTTGAAGTAGGTCTTTATGGGGAGAGTCCGCTGTCCCCACCGTCTGTCTGCATCTTACCACTGTGATCTCAGTGACATGACTGATCCATCTCCTGATTGGAGCTTCTAGAAGGAATCCTCAGTCTTGCTGGACCACAGGTGAGTCCGGACTTGTGTAGCAGTTGACAGATATGCTTTACTGTTTGTCAGATGAGGTTTCTTGATTTCTTTGATTCATAAAAACTGTGTTTTTTTCCATCTACTTTTCATCTTGTTTTGATTGTTTTGAAGGATTTCAAGAAGGAGAAAAAAGCAAAATGCCCAGCCCATCTATCTTTAATAGGAAGTGTCCATGACCTCATCTTCACCTCGCTCTCCCCCTGCTCCAGGCAGTGTTGACACAGAGTTGGATAATACTCATTGAATGACTGAGCAAACGAGTAAATTAACAAATGGATTATGTTCTGTACTAAGCAGAGTCATAGACAATGATAGTGGCTGTAATCAGCTAAAAGAAATAACCAAGACTGGTTCTGACAACCATGACTGAGTGGCCCATTAAAGAACTCATTTGATATTTTTCATCATTTCCTGAATTGCCCGTATACAAATCAAGTAAGTGAATCACTAATAATCTGTTCCCACTGTGAAAATTGCTGAAATAAAAGGATCATTACAGTCCAGTAATTTTGGTTGTAAGAATATAGCCATCTTCATTAAGCTTCTAGGGTCTGCCAGATTTTAACTATTGTAATTACTATTGAAATTTCATGGGAAAGAAGAAATAAAAGAACTTCCAGGTTCAAGAATAGCCTGGCCACCATGGCGCCATGTTCTTCGGGTTTTCTGATTGACCCTGTTCTTTGTGTTCAACACAGGTCTGGGCACACAAGGTATGGTATCAGAGCTCTGGTTTTCTGAGGTGACTGTAAAATCATGGGAATAACTGCAAAGTTTTTAGAACTCTGAATCCTTGTGTCTTAGGTGCAAATATTTCAGTAAGTCTTTATTAAACTTAATAAAGATTAACTAAAAAAATAAGTAAACAAGGGGTGCCTGGGTGGCGTCTGACTTCGGCTCAGGTCATGATCTTGTGGTTTGTTGAGTTCGAGCCCCGCATTGGGCTCTGTGCTGACAGCTCAGAGCTTGGATCCTGCTTCGGATTTTGTGTCTCCCTCTCTCTCTGCTCCTCCCCCACTCACACTCTGACTCGCTCTCTCTCAAAAATAAATAAATAATAAAACAATTAAAAAAAAAGTAAACAAATGAACCAAGTAACTTTTGTACATTGTTGGGGGGACCAAAGAGGTACAACCATTGGAAATTGGAACTATTAAGGGCGAAAAGTGCATTCTCTGCCAAACAGCATTTTAACTTCTAGATATTAGACCTGACAAAAAAATTCATGTTCATGTGCACCAAAAGAAATATACAAAGAATTTATAGCAGGGTAGTTTGTAATAACTCCAAGTTAGAAACAACCAAAATGTTTATCAAGAGTAGAATGGACAATAAATTATGGTGATTCATATGAGGAAATACTATATATTAATTTAAATTAGTGAACTAGAGCTACATAGATTAATCTCACAAACATAATGTTGAGTGAAAGAGGCCAGGCTCTAAGGAATAAATATTGCACCATTCCTTTGATATAAACCCCAAACTAGGTAAAACCATGTTTTAAAAGTCAGCATGGTGGTTCCTTCTGGGTAGCGGGAGGAGGTAATGATTAGCAGGGGCATGGGTGAAGCTTCTGGTACATGGGCAACATTTTATTTCCTGACATGGTGAAGGTTATGTGAGTTTTAACTTTGTGATTGGTCATCAAATTGTTCACTCTTGATTTATGTGTTTTGCTGTACGTGTATAATACCTCAATCAAAAACTAAAAATATGTACAAATCAACAGAACAGAGACTTTCTGATGGGAGATTGGAAAAAGAAGGAAAGTAGTGGAAAACAAACCTGGCAACAGTGTGTGTGTGTGTGTGTGTGTGTGTGTGTGTGTGCATGCGCATGTGTGTAAGGGAGTAACACTAAACATCCTAGGAAAATAAGTATGACTGACAACTCTTTAAACAAAGAGACAATTTCTAAAGGAAATCCTAATAAGTACTAATTTACATTAAAAAAACATTGGAGTTGTCTGGCGTGGGGTAGAGAAAGAGGCATATGACTGTGTTTTAAAAATGTCAATGAGATGAGAGACTTAAGGGGTGGAGAAGTAAATCTATTTTAAAGGATTGCTCTGTTGTATGATGAAATAATGATGAAATAGAGTTTCATGGAGGGAAATAGTTGGTCCCTTTTTAAAAAAAAATAGTAGCATCATAGGTCTCTGTCTCTGAAGGCAGAGAAAAAAAAATATAATTAATGAAATAAAAAAGTATAATGGAATTCAAAACAATCATGGAAAGTGGTATTAAAAACATCAAAAGACAATGACAAAAATCAAGGGAGGAAAGAACAATGTAAACAATGAACTGAATGCGTATTAAGTACATCAGTGACTAAACTATGTGTGGTGGGCAGTCTTAGGAGGACCCCAATATATACTTGTATCTTGGTGTTTGCATTTTGTATAATATCCTCCCTTGAATGTTGGCTGGACTAAGTGACTTGTTTCTAAGAATAGAACACAGCAAAAGTGGCAGGATGTCACTTCTGAGATTAGGTGACAAAAGATCTGTGGTTTCGGTCTTGGACTGCCCTCTCTTGTTCTCTTGGGCACTTGCTCTGAGGGAAGCCAGATTCCATTTGTGACTTTTTTTTTAACTGTGGAAATAAATGAAGACCAATCCAATGAAAAGAGGTGAAGGCTATTTTTTCAGAGTTTGCTATAGCAAGGGGGTCTTCCATTATCAGAGACTCAAAGACAGAAGAGTGGGAAAACTTTTTAAAGAGTGGGAAAAGGGAAGGCTTCAGGTGCCATGACGGGAGGCAGTAGGCATGTGCAAGCTGTAGATAGCTGCTTGAAGTGGGGCATCTGATGAGATTTGTTAGGGGTACATATTTGGCTTTCCCTGATTGATCCTGAGTTGGAAAGGGAGGTCAAAAATTAAGGGAGCTGTCAATAATTAATCAAGTCCTGACCATTTGAGGCCAATTGTTACGATGGTTATTGTTTGGAATCTCGGATTTTTACCAAGACTTCCTCCAAGTCTGACTTCAAGCAAGCTGGTTGTGAGAGGGAAGAAAGACAGCTGGATAGAGGATGCAAATGAAGGACGAGAAGGGGAGCATTTACTAGGGAAATGAGTTTGTTTGTTCTTGCTTAACTTGTGAATTGGCCTACTAACTTTGGCCAAAGAATCTTATAGTGAGGCACTTTTATTTTTATTTTTTTTGAGAGAGAGAGAGAGAGAGAAAGAGAGGGAGAGGTAGAGAGGGGGAGAGACAGAGAGAGAGAGAGAGAGAGAGAATCCCATGCAGGCTCTGCACTGATAGTGCAGAGCCCAATGTGAGCCTCGAACTCAGGAACCATGAGATCACGATCTGAGCCAAAATCAAGAGTCAGACACTTAACCAAGTGATCCACCCAGGCACCCCAATGAAGCACTTTTTTTTTTTAATGTTTTTTTAATTTATTTTTGAGACAGAGAGAAAGACAGAGTGTGAGCAGGGGGCGGTCAGAGAGAGAGGGAGACACAGAATCTGAAACAGCCTGAAACAGGCTCCATGCTCTGAGCTGTTAGTGCAGAGCCCGACGGGAGGCTCGAACTCACAAACCGTGAGATCATGACCTGAGCCGAAGTTGGACGCTTAACCGACTGAGCCACCCAGGTGCCCCAATGAAGCACTTTTTGATTCAGAATTTCATTTGAAGTCCTCACATACCAATCAAAAAATGCTGCTCACTGGACTTGTGGGAACCTATTCCCTTTCTTTCCAAAGGCACCTCTCAAATGACCAATTTTGTTCAAGTCAAACGTTCCCAAGAATAGCCAGCGATGGCCCAAATCATCCTTGGCAGAGTTGTGCTGCTTAGAAAAATAGACACAGAGTTAGGATTATGAGAGTTCACACAAGAAGCAAGAGTTTTTCCTCGAAGAGGAGCGGATTTAGACTTACTTACACAACCCAGGAAACCTGGTGATTGTTGGTACAAATGTAATGTTCTGGCACCTGGTCTCGGGCCTTTAACCTGACAGCTGGCTACCCCCAACCATGGGTTGATAGTCTGTGCCCCCCACAGGTGGGGCTGTCTGCTGTCTCTGGATCAAAGCCAACCTCACAGAACACGACATTAAGATGGAAGGAGAATCTCATCCAGCTTTACTGGTGACACACAGCAAAGTTTGTCTAAGAGGATACCAGTCATTGAAAATTCACCAGTGTGTGAAACCAACTTAAGCAAGAGGATTTTAGGACCTATGCTTGTGTTTTGTACTGATTCTCCTTCTTATCACAGCCCAACATGAAAGAGTAACACAGAAGACAGCAAAAAGGGATGAAAGGAATGGCTTGATTCCACCAAGAATCCCAAACAAATGGGAACCAATAACAAAACCCAGGTACCAAACAAGGAACTCATTGAAAAGAAAGCAGATTCAGACCAGTGCTGACTTACCATGTCTTCATGGACTGAACAAGCCATGAACAGTGGGGGCAAAGAGGCATCTGTGGGTACCATACCTTGTGGAAGGTCAGAATCACAGCAATGGGCAGTGTAGACTGGGTTTCAGGGGGGCCTCCACAATTAATTGTGGGAATAAATGAGGACTAACTACATGAGAACAGAGGCTATTTATTCAAAGCTATAGCAAACAAGGAAGTCAGACACTGTCACTTTAGTTTTGTCAGGGATTCAAAGGCAGGTCAAGGAGTGAGAAAGGTATATTGCATGATAGAGAGAAGGCTTTAGTTTTGCCCTGATTAGGCTAGTGGCACGGGGAAGCTGGCAGTGGCTACTCACAGTGAGGGGGGAATCCTGGCTCATTGGCTAGGGGTGAATTGCCACGTTTAAAGTAGGAACAAAATCTGGGAATCTGTCAGATATTAATCAAATACTCACAATTTGGGGCTCATTGTTACAGAAGTTATTGTTTGGCTTCCTGGATTGTTATTAGAGATAGCAGTCTGACTTCCCTTAAGTCTGACTTATAGCAGGCTGCCTTCCTGGGCTGGTTGCTGTAGGTTGTGGATTAAAGCTCTATTTTTTTTTTCTTTTTTATATTTACTTATTTTTGAGAGACAGAGAGAGACAGAGCACAAGTGGGAGAGGGGCAGAGAGAAAATGAGACACAGAATCCAAAGCAGGCTCCAGGCTCTGAGCTGTCAGCACAAAGCCCAACGTGGGGCTTGAACTCATGGACCCGGAGATCATGATCTGAGCTGAAGTTGGAAGCGTAACTGACTGGGCCACCCAGGTGCCCCTAGAGCTCTATTTTTATATGTAGTCTGGCAATTGTTCATTTTTATATTCCATCACTCACCACCAAGAGCCACAAAAGACCCAAGGCCTGCCAAAAAACAGGGATCTTGATTAAGGGTCTTGGTTGTGGGTCTTTCCAACTTGGGTGTAGACATGGTGAAATCCCTGGTCAACAGCATGATTGGAACCTTGTCAAAGACCCTTAGTCAGAAGCATCCGGACAAACCGCTTCCGAATTCCTGCCTCAGAGAAACTTTGAGATAATAAGACACTATGTTTCGAGAAAATTTGTTGAACAGTGACAGATATGTAATACCTAAGTGTAAAAGAACTTGACACCCATAAAACTATCAGGTTGCATTAAGAAACATGAAATCTATTTATGTTGTCTTTGAAAGAAAGGTGGAAAAAAAGATGAATGTATTATATTCAGGAAATAAATGGGGAAGGGGAGAGTCTATTAATGAAAACATAAACATTAATAGACTTGACTTTTTTGGCTACAAGATAATGTATTAGAAAGTAGAAATTGTTATTCCTCGTTTGTGATATTATGGATGAATTATATTTTCTTTTCATATTTTTTTTGTTTTCCAATTTTCCCATATGGAACATGATATTTCTAGTCAGAAAATCTAAGGAAATAAAGTCCTTCTTCCTTCCTCCCTCTCATATTCCCTCCCATCTTATAGAAAGGTTGAGATCTCTTTGAAGACTTTTCTCTTCCTTTATTTTGATGCTTATTATTTCTTGCTTTCAGCCTTTTGAATTCATTGTCTCTCCTTGTATTTCTGTCCTCCCTTTGCCTTTTAGATATTCATTTTGACCATCTCTTCCTGGCTCAGGTGAAAGTCTGTTTTTAACAATCATTTCTATTTCTAATGCACCAGTGGTTTGTAAGGGAGTCTAGAAGGCCCACCTGGCTGATTGGATGTCAGTTCTTCACTGTCATTACTTCCTTTTCAACACCACTAACACTGTGGGCTCCTGGAATCTCTGAACATAAACGTGTGGATGGATAGGCTAAAAAATTGATTCTCACAAGTGGATTAATAATAGATGTAAATCAAATGTAAGTCACAAAATAACTTTTGTCCAACACAGTTTAATGAGTATGACATTTATCCAATTATAAAACTATCAAAAACTGTTCTGAAAAAGATTAGTTTAGATAGATTTTAGCCCAGGGGCACCTGGGTGGCTCAGTTAGTTAAGTGCCTGACTCTTGATTTCCACTCGGGTCATGATCTCACAGTTTGTGAGTTCAAGCCCTGCTTCAGGCTCTGCACTGGTGACACGGAGTCTGCTTGGGATTCTCTCTCTCTCTCTCTCTCTCTGCCCCTCCCCTGCTCTCTCTCTCTCTCTCTCTCAAAGTAAAAATAAACATTAGAAAAAGAGTTTTAAATAGATCTTAACCCAAACATATAAAAATATAATATATGGGCATAATATTAGAATGCAGTCATACTGGCATGTTCCTAGGCAATTAATTTAGTGGAACCAATAGGGATTATAATTATAATTATAGATTAATGACTTCAAAATTTAATAACTGAATTTTAGAAGGCAATTTAGAACACTTCAAAAAAATAGAGAAATACAGGTTTGGAGAAACTCATTAGTAAATAGGTAATTCACTAAATCACTTACCTTATTTTTAACTTAACAAGTATATTTTAATTCTTTCTGCTGGTCTGCTCGAAGCACTCAGAGTAGAGATACAGCACTGAACAAAAGATACAAAGCCCCTGCTTTCCCAGAGCTTATATTCTGAAGTGGAGGAAAAGGTAGAAAAATTATAATTTCTTCAAGATTTGAACAGAAAATACAATGATTGAAAACCTATAAGAAATTATGATTAAGAATTAATCGGTTTTTATCTTTTCTTACTCTAAAAGAAAAAAATCATAAAGAAAAATTAGATTCTATTAGATACAATATTATTTGCCTGTTTAAAATTTGTTACTTTTTCCAATCGAAAAAATAATGTATGTTTATTGTAAAACAATGATGATAAAGTCAGATGAAGAGATGATGTTAGAACCCACGGATCATTTATTAAAATGTTACATGTCATACATAAAATAAATTCTGTTGAAATAATATTCAAAATGTTAAATAAAAACAAAACAAAGAAGAATAAAAATCCATAAAAGTAGCACAAATTAAATCAGAATTTGCTCCTATGATTTGGGTGTAGAAGGACTTCCTAAATAGGCCAGTACATCTACTGAAGAAAAGAAAAAAAAAAAATGTCTGTTTTAGCTCCAGAAAAACACATAAATATTATATTGTGAGAAACACTGTAAAGAAGTTAAAACTGAAGGTGTCGGTCTCATTGAAATCACTCAAGAGGAAATTTTAGGTGGAGAAGAGGAGGGCTGGTTGTTCATGCTGTTTGGTGACTAGCTAGGGGAGGAGGAGGAATTTGCAAAGATCCAAGAGAAAGCCAGTGAAGAGGTAGGAAGAACAGGATGGTGAGCTATTATGGAAGCTAAAGTGTCAAGAAGAAGGGAGAGGCTAGAGATGACGAGGGCTGGAGAACAAGGACTTAGGGACTCAGCAGCCCCTGGTGGACTCTGGCTGAACATTTGCTGTGAAGTCATTGGCCCGAAGCCAGTTTGGAGTAGGTTGAGGCAGAAGGGCACGGTAAGAAAGTAGAGACAAGATAGACACATCGGATAAGGTTTTAAGAGAAGAGGGTCTTTCACCGCAGGACAGGAATAGAGGTCCCTGATAGAGATTGATTTGTTGCTGTTTTTTAAAATGGATCCTATTTGAGCATGCTGTGTAGAAGAGGTGATGGGAAAATACCTATCTGCAAGGCTAACTTTGCAGATGTGAAAGCTGTGTAGTCTGCAGGGTCCTGCACTTAGGAAGACTCTGCACTTGGTTTAATAATGTGCTCTTACCATCTTGAAATTCTTAATTTTTGAACCAGGAGTCCCACATTTTCGTTTTGCACTGGGGCCAGCAAATTATACAGCCAGGTTGCTCTGTTGATAGGGAAAAGTTTAATGTACAAAACCAGCAAGGGTTTCTTTAAAAAAATGTTTTTAATGTTTATTTATTTTTGGCAGAGAGAGACAGAGCATGAGTGGGGGAGGAGCAGAGAGAGAAGGAGACACAGAATCCGAAGCAGGCTCCAGGCTCAGAGCTGTCAGCACAGAGCCTGACATGGGGCTCGAACCCATGAGCTGTGAGATCATGACCTGAGCCGAAGTCGGATGCTCAACCGACTGAGCCATCCAGGCGCCTCCAAGGGTTTCTAATCATTTTGATGGAGAAGCTCCAAAGCCTGGGTGAATGGATTGGACAACAGGCAATTTCTTTTACACTAGAAAGGCAATAGGATGCATGAATCTACAGGTTAGTTTCTTGTCTGTATGATAAAGGAATCACATCTGATGTCTTTAATTTTTTCTCTAAAGTAAAAGGTGAAAAGATTTGTTGAAAGTGCTGGGAGTAAGAGCAGAGTTGGAAGTCTGGTTAGAGAGACACAGTTATGAGACAGTGGAGGAAAGTGAGACACGAGTAGTTGAGGGCCCCCTGTATATGGGAGCCTCTCTGTGTCTTTGTGGGTATTTATGCTCTGTTGCCTGAACAAAAACTCAAACAAAACAGGTTCATCCAATGGTGCTTTTTTCCAGGTGGGTGTAACAAAAAGTCAGCTTCAATTTTAAGGTACTCATGGATCCAGCTTTCTGCAGGAGCGAGTCTATTGTGCACTGTCCTCTTTGCCTTTATATTTATTTATTTATAACATTTATGTATTATTGAGAGGCAGAGACAGAGCATGAGCAGCAGAGGGGCTGAGAGACGGAGAGACACAGAATCCGAAGCAGGCTCCAGGCTCTGAGCTGTCAGCACAGAGCCTGACGTGGGGCTTGAACCCACAAACCTGAGCTGAAGTCAGACGCTCAACAGACTGAGCCACCCAGGCGCCCCTACCTTCTTTGCCTTTTAAAGTTTGAGTCATTTTTCATTTGTATTCAACTTTCTACTTGTCTCATATTGTCTTATGGTCTATTTAAATTTATACTTAACAATCTTCTAAAGTATAATCAGTATGTCTGCACTGTTTTTACTCACAAGACTTCTACACTAAGAACCGATTCTCCAACTTCCCCAAACCGCCTGGATATCCTACAATTCAATCCAATTCTGACACTATCTGGAGTTGCCATCAGACTCCAGGAGGTTTATCGGTTCAGTCCTACAGGACTGCCCTCACTTCAGATGCCATTTGCAAGTATTGGGTACTCAGGGTACTTCTTCTTGACTTAGTTACAGAGTAAGAGATTCCCACCCTCTCCAAATTAATCTAGTGATAATTTGCTGGAATGGGTCACAGAACTCAGGAACACTTTTACTTAGTTGATTTTAAAGCATACAAATGAACAGCCAGATGAGGAAATATCTAGTGAGATCTGGGAGTGTCCCTAATGCTGGAGCTTCTGTTCTGTGGAGTGGGGGTGTGCAACGCTTCTAGTATGTGGATGTGTTCACTCACTCAGGAACTCCTCTAACCCTGTCCTTTAGGGGGTTTTTATGGAGGTTTACATGGGCATAGTTGATCAAATCATTGACCAATGGTGATTAACTCCGCCTCCAGCTCCTCTTGCCTTCCTGGAAGTTGGGGGATAGGGCTAAAAGTTCCAGCCCCCTAATCATGCCTTGGTCTTTCTGGAGACCAGCCCTTATCCTGAAGCTGTCTAGAGGCCCACCAAGAATTGTCTTACTAGAACAAAAGATTTTCCTATCACTTGAGAAATTCTAAAGGATTTAGGAGCTCTGTGTCAGGAACTGGGGGCAAAGACCAGATATATATATATTTTTTGATTCACACTATGATAAACAAAAACAATATGTGTAAAATTAATAGAAGGAAAGGCAGAGTAATAAAATAAATATAATTTTACCTTTCCCTATTTAGGTGCCAGAACATAGCCAGTTCTTTGCCAATACCTGTGATTCTTTCATATTATAGATGGCCACTTGACTCTGCTTCCCACATCCGCCCTTAGGTAAAGACTACTGAATTTTGTGTTGTTTTATTCCTTTTAATATATACAGGGAGTGATGTTCTATTTAGGGATAGATGATAAATAGATGACTGATAGATAAATGATACATAGACACATAGATACATGGCTATAGATGACATTTTAGAGTAATCTTTACGCCCAACATGTGGCTCGAGCTCACAACTCTGAGATCAAGAGTCACGTGCTTTTCCAACTAAGTCAGTAAGGCGCCCCATACTATATACTTTACCTAGTCTTTTGCAAATTGCTTTTTTCCCCTTAACTCTAAGATTAATCAATGTTATTCCTTGTGTCTATAGTTCATTCATTTTCATTGCACATAATGTTCCTTTGTACAAATACACTGACATTTATTTAACCATTTTTCTGTCTAACAACATTTGATTGTACTATATTAACATGTTTGTACATGTTTCCTGGGAAACATGTATGAGAATTTCTCTAGGTATGTAACTAGTAATTGAGTTGCTAAATTATAGGGTTGTTGGATTATAAGGTATAGGTATAGGGGTTATTGGGTATGGATTACAGAGTATGTTCAAAACAATGCCAATTTTTTTTTTCCAAAAATGGCTACGCCTATTCTGAAGATGGAAATTCTCATTGATCAACATCTTTTCCAACACATGATATATTGAACTTTTTAATTTTTGCCAGTTTTGGGTAGTTCTAGAATGATAATCAGTTTCTTATTTGGATGAAAGTGTTTTATTGTGTCCTCAATTTGACAATAAAATAAATTTTCCATCATTACTAATGAGGCCGAGCAAATTTTCTTTTATTTTTTCTTTCCTTTCTTCTTTTCTTCCTTCCTTCCTTTCATTTTTTCCCCTTTTAACCCCCCCCCCCCCCCCCCCCCCCCCCCCGTTATATACTGTGTATTGTGAAATACTTAGTTATGTTTCTTGCTCATTTTCTTTTTTGGTCTTTTTCCTATGGATTTATAAAATTTTTTATATATTTAATATGTTAGTCTTTTGTGCAATATATGTTATCATAAATCTCTTCTCCCAGATTGTGGCATATCTTTCAATTTCATAAGGAAATAAAATATAAAAATGCTTATATTCTAAAAGTGTAAAATTTGGCCTTTCACATTTTAATCCGTAATTTATCAAAACATTTTTTGAGTATGTCAGGGATAATTTTTTTTTTTCCAAATTGATGACCGATTTCCCAGGCCTATTAATTCTATAGTCTTTTTTCTTAATTGTCTGTAGTGCAACATCTTTTATACATAATGTTCCCTATATTCGTAGACCTGTTTCTGGGATCAGTATTCTGCTCTGCTGAGGAAGTTTTCTATTCCTGCACTGATATCTCCCTGTCTTAGTTGTCAGAGAATCACAGAAAACCTTGAAATCCAATGGAGCAAATAACTCATTTCTCACCACTTGTTTTCCTCGTTCTCCTCGTCCTTTAGGGGTATGCGGCTAATTTTACTTTGCTTTTTTTTCTGACATAAAATTAATTTTTTTTATGTTTTTATTTTATTTTTTAGAGAGAGAGATACAGAGTGCGAATGGGAGAGGGGCAGAGAGAGAGGGAGACACAGAATTCGAAGCAGGCTCCAGGCTGCCGAGCTGTCAGCACAGAGCCGGATGCGGGGGCTGGAACTCAAGGACCCTGAGATCATGACTTAAATTGAAGTCAGTCGCTTAACTGACTGAGCCACCCAGGTGCCCCTGATATAAAATTTAAAAGCAACTTGTTAGTTTCCAGAATAAACCCTAAGGGGTAATCTTTTTGAGTCTGTATTTCAATTTGGGGAAGGATAAAATGTTTAAAATACTGAGTTTTTCTATTTGCAAATGTAATTACTTGTTTTCTTTAACATTTTAAACTATTTTGAAATGTGAGTTTGGTTATAAATTTTGAAATTTATGTATAATGTCATAGTAATGTATATTATATGTATCACAAATATATGGTAATATATATGTTATATAGCTATATGTATTATTTTTAAGCATTGTATCTTTTAAGCAATATATTTTTAAATTGCTTATTAATGGCACATATAAGGCAATTACTGGCCAGCTACTTAGTAATTCTCTTATTACTTATAAGTATTTTCCATGTATCCTTTTGGGTTTCACATGTAGAAAATCATCTGCAAATAATGGCAGCCTTGTTTCTTTCCAATATTTATGCCTTTATTTCTATATCTTGCATTGCTCTTCTACATAAGATCTATAGTGCACTGTGGAATGGGACAGTGATAATGGATACTCTTACTCCTGATTTTAAAGACACTGTTTCAAACATATTACCAGGAAAAGCTGATGTTCTCTACATAATATTTTTGTAAATAATCCTTCAGTTTAAAGGATTAAATCAAACCTGTCTATTCTGGGGTGCCTGGGTGGCTCAGTTGGTTAAGCAACTGACTCTTGATTCTGGGTCAGGTCATGATCTCGTCATCGAGGGATCGAGCCCTGTGCTGGGCTCAGCACTGGGCATGGAGCCTGCTTGGAATTCTCTCTCTCCCTCTCCCTCTGCTCCTCCCACATGCGTGCTTTCTCTCTCCCTCTCAAAAAAAAATAAAATCAAACTTTCTATTCTGAATTTTCTGAGGTTTTTTTTAAAAATAGTGGATGGTGATGAATTATCAAATTTTTAATTGAGATATAATTGTTTAATGAGGTATAATTGGTAATTGGTGTAATTGACATATAATTCAGTAAAGAAGTTAAACTGTCACTCTTTGCAGATGTCATGTTTCAATATATAGAAAAGCCTAAAGACTCCACCAAAAAACCACTGAAAGTAATAGATGAATTCAGTAAATTTGCAGGATACGAAATTAGCATCCAGAAATTGGTGGTGTTTTTATACACTAATAGTGAAGCAGCAGAAAGAGAAATTTTAAAAACTTCCATTTACAATTACACCCAAATGGATAAAATACCTAGGGATAAACTGAACCAAGAAGGTGAAAGATTTGTACTTGCAAAACTATAAAACGTTGATGAAAGAAACTGAAGAAGACACAAAGAAATGGAAAAAGATTCCATGTTCCTGGATAGGAAGAACCAATATTGTTAACATGTCCATACTACCCAAAACAATCTACATATTCAGTGCAATCCATATCAAAGTACCAACGGTATTTTTCACAGAACTCAAACAAATAATCCTAAAATTTGTATGTGACCGCAAAAGACCTCAAATAGCAAAAGCAATCTTGAGACAGAAAAACAAAGCTAGAGGCATCACAATTCCAGGTATCAAGATATACTACAAAGCTATAGTAACCAAAATAGTATGGTACTTTCACAAAAAGAGACACATAGATCAGTGGAATAGAATAGAGAGCCCAGAAATAAACCCACACTTATATGGCCAATTAACGTATGTCAAACGAGGCAAGAATATACAATGGGGAAAAGATAGTCTCTTCAAAAATGGTGTTGGGAAAACTGGACAGCTACATGTAAAAAGAATGAAACTGGACCACTTTCTTACACCACACACAAAAATAAATTCAAAAGGATTGAAGATGTAAATGTGAGACCCGAAATCATAAAAATACTAAAAGAGAACACAGGACGTAATTTCTCTGACATTAGCCATAGCAACATTTTTTCTATTGTATGTCTGCTAAAGCAAGAAAAATAAAAGCAAAAATAAACTATTGGGACTACACAAAAACAAACAAACAAAAACTTTTGCAAAGGTAAGGAAACCATCAACAAAACAAAAATGCAAGGAAACCTACTGAATGGGAGAAAACTATTTGCAAATGATATATCCGATAAAGGGTTAGTATCCAAAATATATAGAGAACTTATACAAAAAAACCCTGACGATCTAATTAAAAAATGGGCAGAGGAACTGAATAGACATTTCTCCAAAGAAGACATACAGATAGACAGCACATACAGGAAAAGATGCTTGACATTACTAACCATCAGGGAAATACAGATCAAAGGCACAATGAGATAGCACCTTACACTTATCAGAACAGCTAAAATACAGAAAGACGATGTTGTGGAGAAAAAGGAATCCCCTTACACTGTTGGTGGGAATGTAAATTTGTATAGCCCCTGTGGAAAACAGCATGGAGTTTGCTCAAAAAATTAAAAATAGAAATACCATATAATTTAATAATTCCACTACTGGGTATTTACCCAAAGAAAAGAAAAAAAACATTAATTTGAAAAGATATATGCATCCCAATGTTTATTGCAGCATTATTTACAATAGCCAAGATACGGAAGCAGCACAAGTGTCCACTGACAGACAAATGTCCAAGGAAGATGTGGTGTGCACCCACACATTTACACACACATCATGGAATATGTAGCCTTAAAAAAGGATGAGATTGTGCCATTTGCAATAACTTGGGTGGACCTAGAAGGCTTTACGCTAAGTGAAATAAGTCAGACTGAGAAAGATAAATACCATATAATTTCACTCATCTGTGAAATCTAAAACAGCAATAACAACAACAACAACACCCAACCCAACAACAATGAATAAACAAACAAAAAGCAGAATCATACTTACAAATACAGAAAACAAACTGATGGTTGCCAGAGGGAGACGGGGGGAGAGATTGACAAAATGAGAGAAGGGGAATGGGAGACACAGGCTTCCTGTTATGGAATGAATAAATCATGGTAACAAAAGGCACAACATAAAGGCACATAGTTAATGATACCGTAATAATATTGTATGACGGCATATGGTAGCTACATTCGTGGTGAGCATAGCATATGGTATAGAGAGGTTGAATCACCATGTTGTACACATGAAATTAACGTAACATAATGAAAAAAATTGAGGTATAATTGACATACGACATTGTATTAGTTTCAGGTGTACAACATAATGGTTTGATATTTGAATACAATGAGATAGATTCTGCATAAAAGTGAAATCATATGGTTTTTATTTTTGTCTGATTTATTTCACTTTAACCTAACTTCAGGGTTCACCCATGTATTGCAAATGACAAGATTTTATTCTTTTTATGCCTGAATAATACTCGATGTGTCTCTCTCTCTATATATATATATACCATGTTTTCTTTATCTATTCATCATCCATTGATGAACACTTAGATTTTTTCTATATCTTAGCTACCTTAGATAATGCCACAAGAAACATGGGCATGCATATATATTTTGAGTTAGTATTTTCGTTTTCTTTGGATAAAAACCCAGAAGTGGAACTGCTGAATCCTATGGCAGTTCTATTTTTAATTTTCTGAGGAACTTCCATACTGTTTCCTATAGTGGCTGTGACCGTTCACATTCCCACATGTGTAGAAGGGTTCCCTTTTCTCCCACATCCTCCCCAACACTTGTTATTTCTTATCTTTGGTAACAACATTCTGACAGGTGTGAAATGATATCTCATTTTGGTTTTGATTTGCATTTCCCTAATGATGTGGGACATCTTTTTATGTACCTTTTGGATAAATTAGCAAATACTTGTTCTGCATCTGTTGGTAATTAGGTAATTTTTACTCTTTAAGCATTTAATGTGCTGAATGATATTTATACATTTTGAAAAAAAAGTTATTCACTCTGTATTTCTAGCTATTTCAACTTGGGCATGATATATTCATTATCTTTGTTCTCCATTACTGCTTTACTTGCTAATACTTTTGTTGTGATTTTACCGAAGATTTATAAGTTTTAGGTAAGATTTATTTTATCTCTGTTCATAAGAGAATATAAAAAAATTAAGAAAAATAATTGATCAGATGTAAAATACTGCTCAAAGCAAAATACTGATCACATGTAAAAACAAATCAGTTGGAAAATATTCTCAGCATGTGTGAGAAATGTGTCTACTATTCAAACTAATGAGCTTCAAATGAGATTTCCAATCTGAGTATAGACAATATACCTACTAGGAGATAGTTTAAATATGGAAACTTTAAACACTGGTCAACATCGCTATTTATGAATGAAATTATATTTAAAAGATATTTTCATACTTAGTGGGAAAGCAATAACTGGTATCTTAGAGATGAAGGGGGGGCAGTCATCCGTACCACATGTAATGTAAATTAATGCGATGCTTGTTGCAATTAATTTGGCGGCCTCTATCATGAGAAAAATAACTAGCAAACATATCTGCTCACAAGCAAAGATACCTTCTGATCAGAATCCTACTTCTTAGAATTTAAATTAAGGATTTTATTTAAGAGTAAAAGGATGATTACTGTAGTATTTATATATAATAGCAAAATATTGGCATCAACTTCAATCTTCACAAAAAATTTAAAATTGAAGTAAATTATAGGATGCAGAACTTAAAACAGTAATTATAGAGTTTATGCAACATGAAAACGGTTGGCATAAAAACAACATGTATACTCATTTCTATGTCAAGAATATGACTGTGTGAACGTTATATTCTTTTTTTCTGCGACAAAAAATGGAAATACTTTGGCATATTGGGTAGCGGTGTCCATTTAATTAAAACAATTTTTTTTAATGTTTATTTACTTTTGAGACTCAGAGAGACAGAGTGCAAGTAGGAGAGGGACAGAGAGAGAGGGAGACACAGAGATCCAATGCAGGCTCTAGGCTCCGAGCTGTCAGCACAGAGCCCAACACAGGGCTCGAACTCACGAATGGCGAATTCATGACCTGAGCTGAAGTCAGACACTTAACAGACTGAGTCACCCAGGTGCCCCATTTAATTTTAATTTAACAACTGAGCAAACATTAAAAACATACTGCTATTCAGAGTTGCATATATAACATTAAAAATACTTTAATTCCTTGTAATTGGTATTGGTGATATTAAAGGATTTTGCAAATGCCAATCCCTGTCTCTTCCAACTCCAAATTGCCACCCGCAGCCTCAACCCTTCTGAACCTATGGTGTATACACCTGGGTATATTGGCAGCTTCTCCTCAAGCACAGAATGAGGTCTGCGAATGGTTTTCTGGCATATTCCTGGGAATTGTGTTGGGCAGTGCCCATAGACACACTGGGTCAGCCTTGTCTCCACTCACCACCGGGTGTATGATTGATCTGCCATTACTAGGTCTTTGTTTACACTGTAGGTCATGCTGGAACTATGTTTGTTTGCTTATTCAGCCCTCTTCCTGTATTAGTTCTGCTAGACTCTTCGTGTGTCTGGAATCAAGTATTATTCCTCAGAAAATCCAGGTGAACCTCCCTTTTCTGGGCTGTGCATGCTACCCAGATATCAACAATTGCTACTGCTCCCTTCTTTTCTACTTGTAATAAAATTTCTTGGCTACCAGGACTATAGAGGTCTAGAGTTTGTTGTATCTGTTAGGTGTATTTCAGCCCTTGGAAATCATTGACCTAGTTATGAATAGACCCAATTACTGCTCTGTCCACAATCTCTTAAAAACTCTAAACTTGATACCGTGACTCTCCTGGGTCACTTATTTTTTATTTTTGTATGTTTTTTTAGGCTTCGTCCTTATTTGCGATGTTTATCGCTTGACCTGAGAGCGTGAGTTTCCCGAACGTGTTCAAGCAATGGGACCAGGGGCTGTTTCGGTTCTTGTTTGCATAAAGGTATGCAGTGAACTATGGAGACATAGCTGGAATAGTTGGCATTTGTTTGTGGCTCGGCACATTCCACGGACACGTTCAGGTGTGTAATTGCCCAGGCTGTTGCAATACATCGAATGGGATGTTCTGCTGGAGTGAAAACAATCTCAAACAGTGCAAAGTACAAACTTCTCACAAATTGAAGTTTCTCCGGAATCCCCGTGTACCTACTGAGCGTCAAAATCCCATTCCCCCCCAAAAACAAATGGATTAAATCAAGCTAATAGACTACTAATCATGAAAGTGTCTCACACTGGGGCTATGTTAGAATCTCACTTGGAATTCAGGTGCTTGTCTGAAACTTGGCATCTTAGAACTGGAAGGGAAAGACGATGAAAAGAATATTTAATTTGCTCCATGCAGAAACTTGACATCTGAGTGCTATTTAAAGAAACAGTTTTGATCATCTGTAAACTTAACATTTTGAACAGTTGTGTTAATTAAAACCCTTATATCTTTTCAGTTATGCTTTTATATCTCAAAAATAGCACCTAAACACTTCACTTATGGAAAATTGTTTATTGATCTGTTTCATCTATACATTTAATACTATAATAACTACCCTAAGTACGGGCCAGACAATGAGCAAATTTAGGTTTACTTAATTTAATCCTCATGACAGCCTTATGGCATAGTTATAATTTTTTGTGTATATTATACAGCTTGGAGAATTGAGACTTACAAAGGCTTGTTAACTTACCTTAATAAATAAAAGGCTTGGGAAGTACTAAGGTCTACTAATGTCCATAGCTTGAATTCGAACCCATAGAGCTTAACTCCAGAGTCCACTTGTGTATTTAACCACTGTGCCTTGTGATGAATGACAAACACAAACAAACAATACTTTGACACGTCAGAACAGATGTCCTGGCATCATAGCACTGAAGGTAATATCCTTTTCTCATGAGCATAATCCTGGTTTCTGCATTCTACTCTGTCTTCTGACCTACCTCCATCACTTTGGTAGTAAAGATATCAGTAAAGGGACAGGGTGTATGTGTGTGTCAGTAACTCTGTAGCATTGCTAAAATGACATAAGGTATTTTTCCTGGACACATCTCAATCTGTTTTGTATCTGTCCCAATGGCTGGGATCAGTCTAAGAAAACTGATCGCAAAATAGAGGATGAAGTTAATACCATGGTTCTGGAAGAGATCTAACCCTTCTAAAGATAACAAAGTTAGTTCCAGAACAGTTAAGATCACTAGACCAAGTGTAGAATGAATTGTCATTTCTCCTTTCCCAAGAGAGGTAGCCTATAATGAAATTGTAAGTATAAGAAAAGGCTTTAACTTAGTAACTGCTGAATCCACCTTACCTTGAATCAGTAGTCCAGGAAATGAAAACTTTCTTCATTTAAAACTACCAATTATGGGGCGCATGGGTGGCTTGGCCGGTTAAGCGTCTGACTTTGGCTCAGGTCATGATCTCACGGTCCATGAGTTCGAGCCCCGCGTCGGGCTCTGTGCTGACAGCTCAGAGCCTGGAGCCTGGTTCAGATTCTGTGTCTCCCTCTCTCTCTGCCCCTCCCCTGTTCATGCTCTGTCTCTCTCTGTCTCAAAAATAAATAAACGTTAAAAAAAATTTAAAGCTACCAATTAATAGTAAATTAATGAGTCTAGAATTCCTGTTTGGGGCAATGAAAGTTTTGGAATTAGGTAGTGATGATGGTTTCCCAACACTGAATGTAATCAATGTCACGGAATGATACGCATAGAAACAGTTGAAATGGTAAATTTTATGATATATGGGTTTTTACCACAATACAAAAAATCAGTTATAGTGACCTCCTCAGGTTCTCAGTTAAAACCAAAAAGAGAAAGATATTAGAATGTGCTTTGGCTCTGCTCAAGGACATCTCAAAAACTGAGTGACAGAGTAGTAAGGTACAAGTGTCCTCCCAAGAGAAGGACCCAACAGTCCAAATCATTCAAGGTCAGTTTGCATTAAGTCTTTAAACCAGTGTAAAGGGAAAGGGTCTCTTCATTCAGGGGGAAGGCAGCAAGATCTTGGCTTTAGTGTCAATTGGGGTTGAGGCAAGATTCTAGTAGGTGCAGGTATATGTGGCAGGATCATTTAACTAATCAAGGCTCTGAACAGAGTGAGGCTCAGGACATAGCCAGCAGACACCAAAGGGCAAAACGGACACCAGCACAAAGTTTATTGGATGGATGAGACCCCTATGGGAGAATTGAGAGAAAAGCTTTAGTTTGGTGAATAGCATCAGTGGGTAGCACTAGGTAGCATCAGACTGCACTTAAAGGTCAACATTTATATGGAAGATACTTGGGAAGACGGAAGCCTAAACACACATGCATAACATCATATTCTTCTAGACTCTCTGCTTTCCTAAAGAACAGACCTGGAGGGCCACATGGAGGGCACATGGCCAAGAACTTCAGTGGATCTGTGGTCGCAGGATAGGAACTTGGGTCCAGGAATCAGGGAGAAGTCTTATCTCTCAATCGGAGACCCTGGGAAGGCACAGTATTTTAGGGTTACCCAAGAGATTCCAATGAGTGGACTGGCTGGGGAAAAGGGTTTGTGTGTGGAATTTTTTAAGAATGGTGGCCCCCTTATTCTGCCGACACCAGTGGGTTAAAAGGAACCACAGCTCTGAGCTGAATTCCTAGTTGATTAGGTGATTATCAGAGGACCGCCTCTCTTATTTGTCCCCAGAGAGCCTGAGAACAGAGAGATTCCTCCAACCCTCAACCCTCCCCTCACTTTATCTGAAGGGTCCAAGTTTTCCAGCTGCTTTCTGGTTTATCAGCATCCAAGAGATGCCAAAAGCCTGATCTATACAGGCTAAGAGAAAACCCATACAAGTAGATGAGCAAGAAAATAAGTTACAACTTAATTGATGAATCTTTGAACAGAAGGGTTCCATTGAACAAAACTAATGGAAAAGAACCTTAATAATAATATCTGAGATAGATTCCTAGTAAAATTGCAAATAAGCTAGAAAAGTAAGTGGGTATAAGAAACCCTGGAAAGGCTATACTTTCGGGGATCATTTCTACAGTTCTATATAGGAAGTTCCTCTGATAAATAAATATTAGGGATGTAATATACAACATGACAATAGTTCACACTGCTGTACGCTGTAGACAAGTGGTGAAGAGAGTAAATCCTGAGTTCTGATATCACAGGATAATTTTTTTCTTTTTTTTCTATTTGTATGAATAAATGTAGTCCAATTTATTATCTTGCTTTTTTATATGGTTAGTGATTTTTGTGTTCTGATTAAGAAATATTTGCCTTCTGTAAGTTCTTGAAGATGTTCTCCCTTATTTTCTTCTAAAACGTTAAGTGCTTTGCCTTACATTGATCTTTTTGTGTGTGTATGGTGTGAGGTAGGAGCCAAGATTAATTTTTTTCATAAGCGTATCTTCTGTTGACTCTCTCCCATGTACTGTTATAAACCTGGTGGCTATATGTATTGCTGTGTCTGTTTCTGAATTCTCTCTTCAGTCCATTGGAAAATTTGTCTAATCTTTGCACTAGGTTTTTAATCTTAATAAAATGCACTAGGCATTTTATCTTAATTACTATAGCTTTATGATAGGCCTTGACAACTGTCAGTGTAAGTCTTCCAGCATTGTTTTTATTTTTTAAAATAGCTTTATCTATTCCTAACTTCTTGTAGTTCCAAGTAAGTTTTTATTTGATTTTCTTTATTTATTTTTTAAATTTTTATTTAAATTTTAGTTAGTTAATATACAGAATAATATTGGTTTCAGGAGTAGAATTCATGATTCATCGCTTTCTGAGTAATTTTTAGAATCAGCTTGTCAACAAAAAAGTGCTGGGGTACTGAATGGGATTTTGCTGAATTTACAGAGAAATTGGAGGAATACTGACATATTTACAATATTGCACCTTCTAGACCATGAATATAATAAATTATTCTGTTTATGAATGTGTTCTTTACTTTAGAACAATAATATTTTCTAGGTTTTTTCCTATATTTATTTTTCTGTACATAATTTGTTAGATTCATTCCCAGGCGTTTGATGTTTTTCAATGCTTTTGCAAAAGCTATCTTATTTTATTAAGCTATCTTATTTTAATAAGCTATCTTATTACAATTTTCATCTTTTTGTTGTTGCATAGAAGGACAATATTTCCTTATATTTTATTATGAAAATATATAGAGAATTTGAACAAATTTACAGTGAACACTTATATACTGTTAACTAGATTCTAGTTATCATGCTTTTCCACATATTTATCCATCTATGCAACCCTTTATTCATCCATCAATTTATCTTATTTTTTCCTGCATTCTGAAATAAGTGCAGGCATGAGTACTTTCTCCCTAATTGCTTTCAATATGCATTATCATCAGCTAGAGTTCAGTATATATTTGTGGTTTCCTCGTTTCTTTTGAGGTAAAATTTCATACAATAAAATGAATAAATCTGAAGTACATTATTCAAGGTTGATAAATGTATACACTCATGCAACCCAAGTCCCTATAATTATACAGGGCATTACCATCACCATGTTCCCTCATGCCTCATCCCAGCCAATTTCCGCGCCCACACTTCTAGAGTCAACCACTGCCCTAAATTTTTCAGCACAGTTCAGTTTTTACCTGTTAGACCTTTATATAAATGGAGTCAAACAATTGTTGTGTATATAAATAATTTGTTCCTTTTTATTCCTGACTTGATCATATTTATAAATATGCCACAGTTTACTTTATCGATACTCCTGCAAAGTGACATATGATCCGTTTCTAGTTTGGGGCTGTTACACTGTTTTACAAGTTTTTGTGTGAACATTAATTTTCATTTGTTTTGGATAAATATTTGGAATTACTGACTCAAAGGTAGTTGTAGGCTTAGCTATATAAAAACTTCCAGTAGTTTTTCCAAAGTGGTTGTACCATTTTATATTCTTACCAACCACGAATGTGTTTTGGTTGCTCTGTATAAGTGATCTTTGCATATGGACATTGTATTCAGAGAGGTGGCTAATATGACTGATTAAATATAATATTCTGGGGTTTTGTGTACACGAGTAGCCTGTCTTTAAATAATGGATTTTATTTCTTTTTTATTATGTCTTTACCTTTTCTTTCTTTACCTTGTCTGGCTAGAATCTCCAACTCAGTGTTTAATGAATGATTATAGACGTCTCTGTCTATTTCAAAGAGAAAGATTTCAAAGAGAAAGCTTTCAATAATTGCTTATTAAGATGGATGAAGGTGGTCAAGGGTACAAACTTCCAGTTGTAAGATGAATAAGTTCTGGGGATCTAATGTACAGAATGGTGCTTATAGTTAACAATATTGTATTGTACACTTGAAAGTTACCAAGAGAGATCTTAAAAAAGTTCTCAACACACACACACATACACACACAAAAGGTAACTACGTGAAGTGATGGATGGGTTAACTAACCTTACTGTCGTAATCATTTCACAACATATACATGTATTAAATCATCATGTCGTACACCTTAAACTTCTGCGATGTTATATGCCAATTGTATCTCAGTACAGCTGAGAAAAAGTATTCATCCCGAGTTAAAAAAAAGTATGTTTGTTCCCTTCTATTTCATGTCTGCTAAGATTTCTTAACTTTATTTTAAAAAAATTTAAGTTTATTTATTTATTTTTGAGAGAGAGTGAGAGCACAAGCAGGAAAGAGGCAGAGAGAGAAAGAGAGACACAGAATTCAAAGCAGGCTCCAGGCTCTGAGCTGTCAGTGCAGAGCCCAATACGGGGCTTGAACTTACCAACTGTGAGATCATGACCTTAAGTGAAGTCAAATGTTTAACCAACAAGCCGCCCAGGCACCTCTAAGATTTTTAAAAAACCATTAATGGTATTGATTTTATTAAATGCTTTTTCTGTATTTAAGGTGATATATATATACACATATATATGTATATATACACACATATATATACACGTGTGTATATATACATATATATGTGTATATATATTTTCTCCTTCGTAAATTATTATGATATATGTTTTATCTATTCTGATGTAACAAGTTACCTCAAAACTTAGCAATGTAAAACAACACATATTTATTTTCTCACACAATTTCTGAAAGTTAGAAACCCAGGAGCAGCTTAGCTTAGCAGCTGAGCTTAGCAGCTGAGCTTCTGGCTCAGGATCTGCAATGAGGCTGCAGAAAAGATGGCGGCCGGTGTTACAGTCATCTTTAGTCTTGACTGGGGCTGCAAGACCCACTTCCAAGATGGTTGACTCACATGACTGTTGGCAGGAGGCCTCATTTCCACTCCGGCTACAGGCAAAGGGCTACAGTTTCTCAAGGAGTGGGAATTTTCACAGGGCCGCTTCAGTATCATCACTACAAAGCTGTTGCCCAGTTCCTTTTATGATGTATTCTCCAAAGTTAGATGCCATTCCTTTGTTTTATTCACAACTTATTTTATAAGTTAAGAGGGAGTCATTAAGGCTAGCTCACACTAAGGAGGAGGGAAATTACACTCTACTATTGAGGGGAGAAGTATTAAACCATCTGTGGGCATGTTTTAAAACTACCACAGGTGGTGAACTCTGTTGAATATCTTTCAAATTTTAAGCTACCCTTAATTTCCTGGAATAAATTTATTTGGTAATAATATATTATTCTTTTATTTATTACTATACTTGATCACTAACAGTTATTTCATATTTTTGCATGTATGTATTCATAATGTGGTTGTGAAAATTTTTTATTTTTTGTGTTACTTTTGGTAAGTAATATTTTTCAAGGAATTTGTCTGTTTTACAAAAAATGTCAAATTTAGAGTTGTGAAGTTATTTATATTTACTTTTTAAATCTTTCTCCTATCTATAGGATATGTAGTGATGTTTCCTTTTTCATTACCTATATTGGTAATTTATGTTTTATCCTTTTCCTTGATAAGTCTTGCTAAAGTTTATTGACTTAATTACTCTTTTTAAGGATATAATGCTTGCTTTGTTTTTCTTTCCTTAAACAGCTTTATTGGGGTATAAATTACATATTACAAAATTCACCCATAGTGAGTATATAACTTTATGAATTTAATAAATTTTAACCAACCTTACAATCCAGTGTTAGAATATTAATAAAGCATTCATTATCCTCCATTATTCTGATAGTTCTCACTGACTTTTTTTTCTGCAATCTCATGAATGACCTTGATCCCTGAAAGGTTAATTACTGATGTTCCTGTTGCCCCAAGAATACTGACAAAGTCCAAGATCTTTGGGAGAAATTTATTACCTCTTTGGACATACCAGGTCCTGCCACTTTGAAAATTTCTTTGGCTTACTCTTCACCTACTTCCTGGTAAATACTGTGGAGATAATTTCCAAATTAGTGCATGGCTTCCAAAAACAATATGAACACTGGTCAAACTGCTGCCCAAAGTCTTTTAAGGTCACTCTCTAGTTTGAGGTTTCTAAAAGACCCTGTTGCTAATTAGGGAGTGGGTAGGCTACTGGGGGGAGGAGAATAAATTATTTTCCTTTGTTTCTCTTGATTCTTTTGTAATGTGACTTTCTTCTTAGAGCTCGAGTCTCTCGTAAGCACTATTTTTTGCAGCTCACTTTCAAGCTGGCAAAGATATTGCCATGGCCACAGGTATTTGCCAGGAGTTGGGCAGTTTGTCTGTGTGTTATTTTTGCCCTTAACACTGAGCCCAGAAAAAGGAGGCAGCATGATGGGGCAAAGAAACTCAGTGCCAGGGCCGGGACTGTGAAATCTGCTTACCACCCAGGCATTACCTGATTGTATGACTTGAGGGCTGGGTGTTTAAAATTTTAAAACTCTAGGATTCGAGTTTTTATTTTGGAAGTGGTTCTTTGATAGTTTTAAAAAAATATATCTATTTATTCCCAATACAAACTCAGAGATGGGAAATACCATCTCTATTTTACAGATCTTAAGCAAAACCCGATCAAATAAATAACAAAAAAACTAAGGGTCTTAATGTAACTTGAGGTAGTTATCCTTCTTGTCAAGAAGAAGAATTGGGGCTGGAATCCGTCTTTGTCCAGTCATTGTTTTATGTGGGGAAAAGATTTACTGTTGCTTTGAATTTACTGGAATTGTTAAAGGGATATTTGTTATTACCTTTGATCCTTTCTACCAGAAAACTACTTTCCAACAGATAGTTTTTGAGCTGCTGGCATAGCCCCACAATCCATCTACTACCCCTGCGGCTTGTGCTGGAGCCCATGCCAAAGTGGCTGGTGTCTGGACACATACAGCTTGGCCCTCACCAGAACCCCTTCTCCATAGCCATCTTATCTCAACCTCAACTTTTTCCACCTCCCACTGGGCTACTTGCTGTTGCCTTCCTGGTTGGTATTTTCTTTATCTGGGATTTTATCACTCAACATCCAGGTCATTTTGGGTCATTCCGCTTCCTTCCCCATGGTGTTCTCTACTTGGTGATTTTCAGGTGGTTCACCTGTGTTCACACCTGAGACTGGTTACACATAGTCCTAGTCATTGATTCATCACGGAAGAGCAAGAGTCCATTTTCCTGTGCACATTTATACTCAGCAAGGTCAGCACTCTCAGACTGAATTCATCTGCCTTATCCACTAGCCTGGTGAGTCAACTGTGAGACAGTCACATGGAAATCAGGTTTTTGAGGTGCCAAGTGTCATATCAGGTGCTAAGTAATGTAAATCTCCTTCCATTCTTCCAAATACAATAATGGAAGTTGTGGTAGGGAGCATAATTTAATGCTGTTGTTTCTAAATGATTTTTTCCCTATTCTTTATCTTGATATCTTTGTGATATCTGACTCCTCTCTATTTCTTGAGAAGTTTCTTCTGTATTGGTTTCTTTGATGGTATTCTCCCTCCTTTCAGGCCTTTTATTTTTTAGGTTTCTTTTTCTAATTTCTCCTGAAATGTTTGTATATATTCAGGGCTCTGTCTATGTCCTCTTCTTGGATGACCTCATCCAAACCTGGCACAACTATTTCTTGACTTATTACTATTTCTTCCAGTTAAAAGAAAACATGAGGAAGGATTGTTAGAGCTGAATATCAACATGTTTTTACCTCTAATGAAATAATAGATCCAGGAACTGGTGGATTTATTAATGGCTGCTAATATTAAAAAAGAGAGGCAAGTAGACATTATGTGCCTAGTGGTTAAAATATATAACATCACCTATATATTTTTTGCTAAAATTTTTAACTCGGATCTGATCAAATATCTAAAATAATTATAGGAAATATAGGAAATATAGTTTATAGGAAATATAGGAAATATAGGAAATATAGAGGATAGTATACAATCAGCAAAATTTAGAATATATAAAATACTATAGGACAAATCATTCACTTTCTTCAACAAATAAATTGGGAAAGAGGCAGGGAAGAAGAGAGAGAAGAAGATAGAGAGAGACAGAGAAAGGGAGGAGAGAGGAAGAGAGGGCAAGACAGTGAGACAGAATAGATTAAAAAAACCCACAAAAAACCTTAAGAGTTGTTTGAATCTTGATTCAAACAAACTTACAAGCATATATTGGTCATTGGGAGACATGTGTATACTTACAGGATATTGGATAACATGAGGAAGTTGTTGTTAATTTTTTAGATGTGATAGAGATATTATAGTTTTCTTTAACAAAAATCTTTATTTTTGAAACATTTACAGGTGAAAAGATATGTCTGATATTTAGTTCAAAATAATCCAGGCTGGGGCATTGGTGGGGATATGCGTAAAACAAGATTGGCAATGAGATGAAAATGTTTTAAGCTGTCAAAGAAAGCCTCCTTGTGAAAGTGGTATGTGAGCACAAACTTGAACTAGTTGATGTGGTGCCCCACGTGCCTATCTGCAGTAAGAAAGTTCCAGGGGGGGTTGGCAAGTTCAGAGGCCCTGAGCCGGGAGCTTGCCTGGCAAAGAGCACGGTGAAGAGCAGGGAGGAAGCAGGGTGGCTGCAGGGGAGTGAGGTGACAGCAGTGGGGAATGAACTTAGAGAGGTGACAATAACTTCAGTCCCGTAAGGCCTGTGGGCCATTGAGGAAATTTGGCTTTAACTTCTCTTCTATTTGGGAGCCATTGAAGTGTTTTGGACAAGGGCATCTCATCACTGACTCACATATAGTAAGAATCACTCAGGGCTGCTGTGTGGAGCATAGACAGAGGTACAGGAGAAGCAAGGTGGTTGATTGGGGGAATTCTCTAATAATTCATGCAGGGGACACCAATGGCTTGAGGGATGGTAGTGACAGTCACCCGAGAAGCGCTGGATTTTGAGTATATATTGACGATAGAGCTGATAGGATTTAAAACAGGCAGGATGTGGGTGTGAGAGAAAAATAAAAGTCAAGGGCAAGAAGCCGTATCATAGGCCTGGCACATGGAGAGTGCACAATATACATTCGGTCAGTGAGCGAATATCACATTCTAATATATTCTTCTTCACTCGGTTAAAATACGGTGGAGGGCTGGGATCGCTTCTTACTTGACGTTACACCACCAATATCTTGCACCAACATCTTGACTCACATTAGGAGCTCACCAAATATTTCCTCCATAATCAAATGTTCACATTATCCAGATTGAGTGGAGAGGAACATCACCCGAGGAGTGATGGATGGATGTGGCCCAACGGCTGCTTGGAATTCCCGCTTCGGGTCCTGCCAGTGTCTGCATTCACTGCTTGGACACGTTATCACCAGTTCCCAAGCTCACTCAGCTGATGAGGGGCATGTGTTTCAGCTATGAAGCTCATAGTATTCGTTCGAGAGCTACGGATATATTTCAAATGTATTTGGAGACCCGATGTATGCAATAAGAACAAAGTGAGTTCAGTGGGAAATTAAGACCACAGAGACAGATGCCCTGCTTTTTGTGGGTTGCCAAGAGTTCAACTGAGAGGAAAAGGAGCACAGCCATTGTCTTTTGAGGAACAAAGATGAATCTTGCCCAAAATGAAGAATAGGCAGAGCTCTGGTTCTGAAGGTCTCATTCAAATGGCCCCTTGTGTGTGGTGGTTACAGATTAAGGGCTGAGTGGGAATGGCCAGGATTCTAACCTGACCTACTAAGACTCGTCTGGGATGCCAGCTGCTGGGGTTGACTGGAGTCCAAAGTGTTGGACCCAGAGAAAAAGAAATCACAGGGGCCAGGACTGGCCTTTTTAATTTTGTATTTCTGCATCCCAGAATGGCAGAACCCACGATTGGCAAGACTTGCTATTTCCCTGCTGTTTCTTGTTTCTCTGCACGATGGCGAATACAGCTTCCTTCGAACCCCAGAATTAGCTTTTGCAAGGTGAGCCTGGTGTGACTGCTTTCAAGTCTCAGGAAATAAAATAAAAAACGCATTTTCTTCTACCCACGCTGAAAGACATCAGCCGATATTACAAATATTACTCGCAAGGGGCTAAATTCAGTGATGTAACTGGGAAGGCAGGAGTAAAGCACTTTATATTATGTGCTAATGATGTAGTAGCACATGACTGTAGCAGATACCAAACAAAACCCAAAATATATTCATGGAATCTCTCTCTCCTTGTCTGTCTGTCTGTCTGTGTGTGTCTCTCTCTTTGCCATTTCTATGTACTCAGTATAAACCAAGATTACACACACACATACACCTTATTATTATATTACACAGAATTTGGAGTTATTTTCAGTGCCTTTAGTTTAGCTAGATGAATAAAAACTAAGGCTATGAGTAATAAGTCACAGGTGAAGAAATTAAACGAATCCAATATGTCCAGGAAGATTTAACAACTCAGCTTAGATGTAGGAAGTACAAGATACTTACTGAGAACTTCATTTCCCTTTGCTAATATTAATTTGGTATAAAGGAAATAAATGAAAACAATATTGGTCCATGATAACCTTTGTTACATAGTACAACTAATAAATTCAGGGGCATTTGAATAAATTGTAAGTGAATTCTATGTCCTGTTTTATACAAGTATCTTCATCGTTCATTTCGTTTGGCTGTTCTTTCATTTTGACACATTAAAGCTTTGAGATCTGTTAACCGATATGTAACCGTGGGCCCTAAAATGTGGACTAACAGTAAACTCAATCAAAGTCTCAAATAAAAGACTTCCTGGAATGAAATGAGCCAGGAAGTGTTCTCAGTGTTCTCACCTGTGTGCTTCCTTCAGGCAAACTTACCATGTCTATGAGACCAGCTCTGAGGACACACTATCCCGAGTGTCCACTCAGATATTAACATACTAAAGTATCTTCAGTTCCAGAATTATGCACCTTTATTCATTGGACTCGTTATGATTTGTGAGAGAGAAACTATGTTAAGATCACTCTGTCAATTGGTCCTCTGCTGCTTCAGGCATGGGGGGGAGGCGTGCGGGGGGAGGGCGGAGAGCGGGGCACGCCCACTTCCAAGGAAAGAGAGGAAGGAGCTTTTCATTGTTGGGGATGGGACTGGAAATCTGAGAGTTGGACTGCTTTTTAGGTGGACCATTAATCAATCCCTTATTTTCAGCCACATTCTCAACCTGGTCTTAAGAGGGAGCTCTGTTGTCAGTTGCTAAACCTTTCAGGATTCTGTGGTCCAGACCTGCTTGTTCCTTTCTGGTGCCTTCCACCCACCACCATGCATTTCCATTCTCCTAAGCCAGTGGCCATGCCATGGTCCATATGCCTCCTCTTCCTAACAGATTTTGGTTCTCTCTCATCTACTTCTTCCCGTTCTCATTTTCTTTTTCCTTTTGGAGACATTTAAATAAAGATATACATTTTCCAGTGTCTTTAAAAATTCCTTGAAACTTCGGAAAGTCCTGAAGATAAATGTATGGTTTCAATCTGCCACGTTTAACCAGAGTGTATGCGTTCAAGTTTATCGGCAGGTCAGATTCTTTGTCTCCTTCTGTAGGTTCAGTTACCCAAGTTCAAGGACTAGTCCACATGACTGTGCATTTGCACAAAGAGATCCTGGACCCCTTCCTCCTCATGTAAGTTGCACCTGCTTCTGCTTGTGTATTACAAAGAAGTGACCCAAATAATAGGAGTTTCATGGAAAGGGAGGCAAATAATTTGAACCAGTGACATGGGGGGTGGGGTGCTCTATAAACTACATCAGGTAGATCATTGTCTGCTTCATTTATTTTAGTCTTTCTCTACGGAATTCAGTCCCTATAATATTATAAAACTAAACAAATTTAGCTTTATAATTATAAAAATAGCACACAAATAACAAAGCTTTTGCAAATCTGTGTTAAGTACTTTATTTTCACCTAGAGGAGAAAATGTAAACTGTAGTTGCCTTATTCACTGCTGTTTGGTTTTACGTTCAGCTAATACTTTACCAGGGTCTTTGTAAACTGTGTATTTACTTGGAATTTTTTTCTCAGTGATTTTTATCAAACAACTGTTTCCCTGATTACCAAAAATATACATGCTAATAGTTGACATTTTGAGAAACACAGATAGTGTGACGATACCCACAAAAAATCTTCATGATCTCATCACCAAGGACCAATTATCGTTCATATTTTGATGTATTCCCTTCCATGTATAAAATGTCTCTGTGTTAATGTACACACTTTCCCCTTTACAATTTATATCATGCTGTATCTGCAGCATCATATCCTATGATTGGTTAACATTATATATCACATTTATTTTTTTATGAAAATGAGATATTCTGTACATATTGCTTTGCAACAGGCATTTTTGCTTTATAAAGTGTGGAGATCATCTTGTCTTCCCCAAGTGCTTTATTATTAAAAATTATTTTCTAATTTGATAAAAGCATGGTATTTGTTACTATTTCTTTTTTTTTTTTAAGTTTATTTATTTTGAGAGAGAGAGAGTGCATGCATGGGCAAGGGAGGGGCAGAGAGAGAGAGGAGAGAATCCCAAGCATGCTCCTCTCTGTCAGAGCAAAGCCTGACATGGGACTAGAACTCATGAACTGTGAGGTCATAACCTGAGCCAAAATGAAGAGGCAGTCACTTAACTGACTGAGCCACTCAGGCGCCCCATATTCCTACTTGCATTTGTTTGTTTATTATTTAGTATAATCAGGTCAAATCTTATTGTTGGTTTTTTCTTTTCCTTTAATGTTATTAATCACCTGCCCCTGGTGTCTTTGGCCCGATTTTCTATTGATGTAGCTGTCTTTCTTTTACTGATTTTTGAGATGTCTTTACATATTAAAGTAAGTAATCTAAGTAATCCTCTGTTGTATGTGTTGTATGCAAATTTATTTTGCATTTTTGTTTCATATTTCCCTTTTTTTAACACAAAGAAGAATTACATTATTCAACAGGTATATTCTTAAATTTTCCTTTATGTGTTTTGCTTTTGTCCTATCCTTCATCTACATTCCTCTGTGTAGACTCACTCTCTGAGTGCTCTCATCTATTCATTTATTCATTCATTTAATCAGGTTCAGGGTTTTCACCACATGTGTAGGTCACAGCTCCCTAATAGCTCACTTGATAGACCCCTTGGATGCAAAGCAGGCATTTTATACTTAGAACGCCTCATACTGCATACATAAAACTCCTGAACTACCTTCTTTTTTTCCCTTTTTTTAAAAAATATAATTTGGGTGGGTGGGTGATGAGTATTGAGGAGGGCACTTGTTGGGATGAGCACTGGGTGTTGTATGGAAACCAATTTGACAATAATTTCATATTAAAAATAATTAAAAAAATAAAATAAAAATAAAATGTATACATTTTAATTACATCCTGTGAGTCTACTGCCTAGACCCAATTGGGTGGCTATAAAAAATATATTTTTTTTTACATAAATATATTTTATATGATAAATAAAATATATTTTATATTTTAATAAACATAAATATATTTTACATAAATAAAATATCTATCTATATATATAGATATAATTTATTGATAAATTGGTTTCCATACAACACCCAGTGCCTGAGCTACTCTCTTAAGCCAGTTGCACCTGCTGCTCCCTGGCCCCCCCTCAACCCCCACCTCAGTCATTCAAGCCAGAAGAATTAAGTCATCATTTCCTCATCTTTTTCTCTTAGACTTCTGATCCAGTCTCTCAGGAGATCTGTTGGGTCTCTTCGGTTACACCTGAAGTTTGACCATGCCCCACATCTGTTCTGAGCACCATCTTCTCTACCTGGGACGCTCTGCTTACCTGCTAACTGTGCTCCCTGCTTCCGCTTTTACCCCTCTTCCTCTCAAGGTCAATCCAACACAGTAGCCAGAGTGATCCTCTGCTTAGAGCAGACCCCATTTCATCAGAGGAAAAGCCAAAGTTCTCAGAGAGGCCTAGAGAGCCTCTGATCTGTATCTTCCCTTACCTCTGACTCCACTTCTGTGCTTCCTCTTACTTCCGTCTCTCAGCCACTTGGCCTCTTTTTTGCTTATCAACATACCAAAGACATTCTTGCTTCAGGAACTCTGCCCTGGTGGTTTCCACTGCAGGGAATGCTCTTTCCCCTGCATTTCCTCATCCCTGACCCTAACCTCCCTCAACTCTGCCTAAATATCACTTTCTTGTCCTGCTCCAGTTCTGGATTTCTATATCTCATCTCACCTTCTAACTCATTGCATAACTTACTTATTTTGTCTGTTCTTTTAATCATGTGTTTGCCCTGCTAGAATGTAAGCTCCTTTAGGGACATTTTTTTTGCGTTTTTTTACAGATGTATCCCAAATAACTAGACAAGTTCTGGTATGGAGAAGATATTCAATAAAGATGCACTTGCTTCATAAATTCTTAGAAAACCACCCATGCTGAGGCTACAATCTCATTTCTTTTTCATTATAATTTTGGTTTCATAAGGCATGTTTTGTTTAAGGAGTGAAGAAAAATTTCTAACTTTTAAAAAGTTTAGACAGGTGTACATTTGTACCAGGACCACTAATTTAACATTCTAGCTATTCCCCGTTTGTTAAGAATACTGGTTTTAGGGGCGCCTGGGTGGCTCAGTCTGTTAAGCGTCCAACTTCGGTTCAGGTCATGATCTCACAGCTCGGGAGTTTGAGCCCCGCGTCAGGCTCTGTGCTGACAGCTCAGAGCCTGGAGCCTGCTTTGGATTCTGTGTCTCCCTCTCTGCCCCTCTCCTGCTCATGCTCTGTGTCTCTCTGTCTCTCAAAAATAAATAAGCATTAAAAAATTATAAGAATACTGGTTTTAGGACATGGTTAATTCTTATATGCAACTGGTTTATTTCTAGAATCATATATTTCATTGACTGTCTATACTATACCCTAGGTGTCATGATCTATTTCACGGCTTTGTTAACTCCAGGTAGATATTTGCTTACATCTTATTCCTCTTTTTTTCCCCCCAATTCAGAACCCATATTACAATAGAGGAACCCATTCTGTGTATTTGGATAGGATTGACCTTTCTTCAACTTCCCCAACCCCAAATATTCACATAGCTATAAGCACAAACACTATATCCATCCCCTCGGCAATGGTGATTCAGGATTAGTCACTTAACTAAGGGTGTATCTCTTTGGGATCATCAGCTGTCAGGATGGTATAGCTTTGGAGCTGCCAGAAGCCCTCTTGTTGGCATGTGGAGAGAGCCTAAGAATGAAGACAAACAGAGAGGAGAAAGGAAAGACAGAAAGTAGAAGGCATTGTGGGAACCCTCAGACCCAACTATGCTTTGATTTCTCATTCACATCAGTAAAACATCTTCTGCCCCCACCTCTGCCTTTTTCTCTAAAACTGGTTTATGTTTGTCACTTTCAACTGAAGAAAACCACATGAGAAGCTGGAAACACATTACTTGAACATAGAAGCCATGACACATGTGGCTGCCTTACCTGCATTTCAAATTCCCATGAGTGAAATAAAAATTTAAATTAAATGAAGTATTCTGGAAAATATGAAAGATGACATCAACTCACCAGAAATATTGATATGTCTTAGAAAAAGTAAAGAAATGGTGTAGAAATGGTAAAGAAATCAGAGTAGAGTCACTGCTTAAGATACTAGAGGCTTTCCAGATCATCCCACGAGAGCCCTGTATAGACCCAGAGACAACAAATGCAGACAGCAGGGGTGATCAAGAGATCATCACAAAACTGCATTGGAAATAGATGGGCCAGTTCTTGTGTGCAGGCAAATCAGTCATAGCAGTCTTGGCCTTTAATAGTCATTAATCTAAAGCATGTTAATTATACCATAACGAGGTGGGGCTCTGCTTTGGGAGAGGGTCCGAGAGATGGAGTTAAGCCTGACCAGTGAAGAAAGCAGAGCCTAATGTTATCTCTGGATTTCCATAAAAGTCAGAGGCATTTTCCCAAAATGGAGAGAACAGCATTGTGAAAAGGTAGCTACACCTAAAGCAAAAGTATTAATCCAGTTTCTGAATGGATATTTTTAACACCTTCATATGAAAGAAAATGATCAATGTGTCTTCATCAAATTTAAAATTTTCTGTTCTTCAAAAAACACTGTTAAGAGAATAAAAAGACAAGTATATAATGAGAGAAATTATTTTCAAGTTAGATATCTGATAAAGGACTTGTATCTAAAATATTGACGAAATCTCAAAACAACCCACTTAATACCACTCAACTAAAAAAGATGGGCAAAATATTTGAACGCACACTTCACCAAAGAAAGCGTATGGTTGGCAAATAATTACATAATGCTTAACATCATTAATCATGAGGGCAATGCAAATTTAAAGCACAAAAAGATGGCACAACATACTCATTTGTTTGAGTGACTGAAGTTTAAATACTGGTCATATGACGTCGTGGTGAAGGTGTGAAGAAACTGGAAATTCTCATACACTGCTGGAGGGGAGCTAAAATGGTGCAGTCACATTGGTAACGCTTTGGTAGTCGCTTAAAATTTTCAACATAAGCCTGCCGTGTGATCGAGCTCTTCTACGTCTAGGAATAGCTCAAGAGAAAAGGAAATGTAGGTCCACACAAAGATTTGTAATGGCAGCTTTGTTTGTAGTGGTGCCAAATTCAAAAGCTACCCAAAGGTCCATCAATAGGCGAATAATTATGTCTGTATAATGGAATGTTACTCAGTAATAGAAAGAAATGAGAGATGGATGAATTGTTAAACCGTTTTGCTGAGTAAAAGAAGCCAGAAAAGTAGTTCATATATATAAAATTCTAGGAAACATAAACTAATGAATAGGAAGCATATCAAGCATATTACTTAAGGATGGGATAGTGGGGAGAGAGAGAGAGAGAGAGAGAGAGAGAGAGAATTACAAAAGGCGTGAGGAAACTTTCGAAAGTTAAAGAATTGGAAGAGATGAGCCAGAAAGACAGGAGGTAGGAAGAAGAGAGAGTAATGCTTGAGATTTTGCTGAAGTTGTGAATATTGGTAGTGATAGGTTCTGGGGGATTCTCAAGAGAATGAGAGGCTAACATAAGACAGAGAAGAACCTCACTGGAGAAGTAAAATTCAATGAACTGAAGAAGCCAAGGTGTTAAATAGATCATTTTGGCAGATATTAATACACAGATAATTAAGACTAAGGTAGGGTAATATAAATGTGTAAAATAAATATGATAAACCTAAATTGTACGAAAATAATAATTCAACAAAAATTAAGAAGCAGATAGAGAAATGTAAGTGAAAGGAAGTGTAAGTAGGTTAATTTCCTAATATTTCAAAGGGAGAAATGATTAGATACTCTTAAAAGTTGATAACCAAAACATAGGATTTATAATCACGTCATCAAAAGGAGAAAAATATGTAAATAATAATTATAGGGAGACCAAAAGCGAAGGAACATGGGAGGTTGTGTTAAGTGTTTTAATCTCATTTTTTCTTTGAGAAGGATCATTTGATCTTGTTAAAAATTAATAAATCTTGGATGAGATCTCGATGCAGAAAATATTAGTGAAAAATCAAGTAAATCTGAATAATTTCTGTAGTTTAGTTAGTAATATTGCACTGATGTTAATTTCTTGGTTTTGAAAATTGTTCTATTTGATAATGTTCTATGTAAGACAGTAACATAAATGAAAGCTGAGTAAAAGAAATATAAGGGCTCTCCTTTTTCGATATTTTGTTTTGCAATTCTTCTGAAAAGTATAGATGATCTCAATATTAAAAGTTTTTAAAAATTGATGAATCAAGAAACAATGTTATAAGGTTATTATTAAAACTCATAGTGTCACTTACCACAAGAAATTAAAGCAAAATCTTAAGAGGGGTAATGCTAGGAAACAGAATTTTTTTTTTTTAACATATCCAGCTGGTAAGTTTGTATTTTAGTATTAAAATAGAGTCAGAGACCCCAAGAGTGGTGAAAGGAAGTTACCTGTTGAGGAATAAAGATTTTTCTAGGAATTGGTTTTGGCAAAAGGTGATTATAATTTAAAGAGCAAAAGAGCACTGTTTTGGACATATTTTTCACATAATTTGATACACTTTTCAGAATCTGAACTCCTTTTTAAATTGAGAGATAAGTCACATACAATAAAATTCAACCCTTTGCAATGCATAATTCAGGGCTTCTTAGTATGTTAACAAAGGTGAGCACCATCACCACCATCTAATTCCAGAATATTTTCATCATTCCCCAAAGAAACCCATTATCTGTTAGCAGGTGCATTCCAGGGTGGCTGGGTAGCTCAGTTGGTTAAGCTTAACTCATGATTTCAGCTCAGGTCATGATCTCACCATTCCTGAGATCTTTCCTTGTGTTGGGCTCTGCACTGACAGCATGGAGCCTGCTTGGGAATCTCTCTCTCCTTTCTCTCTTTGCTTCTCCCCTGCCAGCAATATCTCTCAACAAACAAACAAACAAACAAACAAACATTTATTAGCAGCCACATTCCACAAAGTCACATTCTTAGCCTATAGCAACCATTAATCTTATACTTTCTGCATGGATTCTATCTTGTGGTTATTTCATACAAATGAAAGTACACAAAATGTATTATTTTGTGTTTGCTTATTTCATTTAACAAAGTGTTTTTTAAGTTTATCATACAAATGAAATTACACAAAATGTATTATGTATGTATTAAAGTGTTTTCTAAGTTATTTCATACAAATGAAATTACACAAAATGTATTATTTTGTGTTTGCTTCTTTCATGTAGCAAAGTGCTTTTTGAGTTTAGCCATATTGTTGCATGCATTGGGGCTTTATTCCTTTTAATGGCTTAATCATAATCCATTGTATGGATATACCATTCATCCACTGGTGGAGAAGTAAGTTGTTTCCAATTTGAGGCTATTACAAACAATGCTGCTATGCACGTTCATGGAGACATTTTTGTGCAGACATGTGTTTTCAATTCTTTTGGGTATATACTTACAAGTGGAGTTGCTGAGTCATATGATTTGTGTAACCTTTTGAGCGCTTGCCAAGCTGTTTTTCAGAGAGATTGCACCACTTTACACTCCAATCAGCAATGTGCGAGGGTCTAATTTCTCCATATCCTTGCCAGCACTTATTATTTTCCATTATTCTTTTTATTATAGTCATCCTAGTGGGTGAGAAGTGGTATGTTACTGTGGTTTTGGTTTACATTTCCTTACTGACTAATGATGGTGATCATTTTTTTTTTTTTTAATGTGTGCTTGTTGGCCATTTGTATACTGTCTTTGGAGAATTGTCTATTTAAGTCTTTGGTCTAGTTTTTAATGAGTTCTTTATCTTTTGTTGTTGAATTTTAGGAATTCTTTCTATGTTCTGGATACTGGATTCTTATCTGACTAATTTGCAAATATTTTTTGCCTAGTCTGTGGGTTTCTTTTCACTTTCTTTTTAAAAAAAATTTTTTTAACGTTTATTTATTTTTGAGACAGGAAGAGACAGAGCGTGAATGGGGGAGGGTCTGAGAGAGAGGGAGACACAGAATCCGAAACAGGCTCCAGGCTCTGAGAGGTCAGCACAGAGCCCGACGCGGGGCTCGAACTCGCGGACCGAGAGATCATGACCTGAGCCGAAGTCGGCTGCTCAACCGACTGAGCCACCCAGGCGCCCCTCTTCACTTTCTTGATCATAAATTTGAGGCACAGAAGTTCTAAATTTTAATCCTAGTATTTATTTTTCTTTTGTTTCTTGTGCTTTTTGTATTGCGTCTAAGAAAACATTGCCAAATATGAGGCAGTGGCCATATACCACTATGTTCTCTTCCAAGGTTTTATGGCTTAGGTCTTACATTTAGACCTTTATAAATTTTGCATTAATTTTTGTGGATAGTATGAGATATGAGTCCAATATCTCCTTCTCCTCCTTTTTCTTCATTTGCATGTGCATATCTATTTGTTGAAGAGACATATAATTTATATGTGGATTCTCAGTTCTATCATAGTGATCTATATGTCAATTCTTGTGCCAGCATCACTCTATCTTGATTACTATTGCTTTATAGTAAGTTCAGAAATCATACGAGTCCTCTTTGTTTTGCTTTTTCAAGATCGTTCTGACTATTCTGGATCACTTGAAATTTCATATGAATTTTAGAATCTGTTTGTCAATTAATGCAAAGAAGACAACTGGGATTTGGAAAGAGATTGCACTGAGTCTGTAGATTAATTTGTGGAGTGTTTCTCTCTTAACGATATTAAGTCTTCAGATCCCTGAATGTGTGATGTTTTTCCATATATTCTTTAATTTTTTTAAAATAATGCTTTGTAGTTTTCAGTTTTATGTTTGGGACTTCTTTTGTTAAATTTATTCCTAAATATTTTACTCTTTTTGATGTTATTATAAATAGAATTGCTTCCTTAATTTTATTTTGATTTTTCATTGCAAGTATAAAGAAATTCAATTGATTTTTGTATATTTTGTATCCTGAAACTTTGTTGAACTCATTTATTAGTTCTAATTGTTTTTAGTGGATCCCTTAGGATTTTCTATATACAAGAGTTTGCCATCTGTGAATACAGATAGTTTTACTTCCTCCTTTCCAGTATGGATGCCTTGTATTTCTTTTTCTTTCCTACTTGTAGTAACTATAATTCCTCTAGGATAAAACTGAGTAGGAATGGCCAGAATGAGCATCTTTGTCTTGTTCCTGATATTAAGAAAAAAAAATCCAATCCTTTACCATGAAGTATGATATTAGCTGTAGGTTTTTGCAGATGCCCTTCATGAGGATGAGAATGTTCTCTTCTTAATTTGTTGAGTGTTTTTATTTGCTGATTCACAAACTGGTCCCATACACAGATGGCAGGGGAAAACCTAACAAAGAGGGTGACCACTCCAGATTGGCCCATGGAAGTTTTAGTGAGCAAGGGAACTTAGTTATGAAGCTTGTCTTAGGCAGCTGCAAGACTAGTACCTCTCTGCACCAGCCTGCCAGAATCTCAAAGTTTCTAGAGAGGCTTTGAGTGGGTTTAGTCACATGTACCATCCAGATGGTCTTAAAACAACACCTTACTTTCTCAAGACTATGTCCTTAAAACAGCTCCCACCATGGAAATGGTTGGCATAGCATACATTTCTTCACGGACAGTGAAAATGGTGAGGAGCATCTGATTGCCAGGTCCAACTCAGGAGTCACCCAGCAGCCACATATTCTGGATTACCTTCTACAACATTATTATGAAAGGATGTTGGATTTTTGTCAACTATTACCTCTGCATCGGTTCAGATGATCTTGCCATTAAAAAAATATATTGATATGCTGCATTGCATTAGGTGATTTCCAGATATTAAACCAGCTTTGCATACCTGAGATAAATCACACTTGGGTATGGAGTATAATGTTTATTGCTGCATTTGGTTTGCTACTATTTTGTTGAAAACTGTTGTGTCCATATTCATAAGCGATCTTGTTCTGGAGTTTTTATCTGTGAAGCCTTTCCCTGGTTTTGGTATAAGGATAATCCTGGTTGCTTCTGTTTGTTGGAAGAGATTTTGGAGAATTGGTATTAACTCTTACTTATTTAGATGTTTGGCAGAGTTAAGCAGTGAAGTGATCTGGGCCTCGGCTTCTCTGTGGGTATTTTTTTTTCTCATTCAATCTCTTTATTTGCTATAGGTCTATTTAGATTGTCTATTTCCTTTAGAGGCAGTTTTTTTTTTTAAAGTATATTTATTTATTTTGAGAGAGAAAGGGAGCATGAGTTGGGGAGGGGAAGAGAGAGAGGGAGAGAGAAAATCCCAAGCAGTTTTTGTACTGTCGGTGCTGAGCCTGATGCAGGGCTCAATCTCATGAGCCGTGAGATCATGACCTCAGCCAAAATGAAGAGTTGGACACTTAATCGACTGAGCCACCCAAGTGCCCCTCCTTTTGAGTCAGTTTGATAGTTTGTGTTTTTCTGTGAATCTGTCCATTTCCTCTAAGTTATTTAATTTATTGGCATATAATTATTTATAATATTCGTTTATAATCTATTTCCCCCTGTAGATTAGATAGTAATATTCTGTCTCATTTCTCTTTCTAGTTATTTGAGTCTTTTCTCTTCCTCTCTGTTTCTCTTCCCCTCACCCCCCTTTTTTGGTTAATCTATCTAAACACTTGTTAATTTTTATCTTTTTTAATGAAACATTTTGGTTTTGTTGATTTTCTCCATTGGTTTTCTATTCTATATCTCATTAATCTCCATTCTAACATTTGTTATTTCTTTACTTATTTTTGCTTTTGGTTTAGTTTGCTTCTTTTTTTTTTTTTTTCCAGGGTCTTAGGTAGAAGGTTTGGCTATTAATTTGAGATCCTTCTCCCTTCAATATAGATGTTTAAGGCTATAAACTTCTGTCTGAACACTTCTTTAGATGCATCCCATAAGTTTTTGTGTTATATGTTTTTGAGATGTGTTCATCTCAAAGTATTTTCTAATTTACCTTTTTATTTTTATTTTTAGCTTTTGACAGTTTAAATATAATGTGTGTGGGTGTCGATTTCTTTGAATTTATTCTAGATGAATCTCAGATTTTTAGATGTATAAAGTTTTTAAAAATCAAATTTGGGAAATTTTTGGCCATTTTTTCAAACATTCTTTCTATCCTTTTCTCTTTTTCTAGAATTTCCTCTATGTGTATGTTGCTATGCTTGATGATGTCCCATTGTTCTTTGAAAGTTTGTTAATTATTATTATTATTTTTTGCTTTGGTAAAACTTTCTCTTTCTGTTTTTTATTATTTTTTCATCATGATAACTGTGCTCCCTAATCCTCATCACCTATTTCACCGACCCCCTTCACTTATTTCCCCTCTGGTAACCATCAGTTTGTTCTCTATACTTAAGAATCTGTCTCTTGGTGGGGCGCCTGGGTAGTTCAGTCGGTTAAACGTCCAATTCTTGATCTCAGCTTGGGTCATGATTTCAAGGTTCGTGGGTTCAAGCCCCACATCAGGCTCTGTGCTGATGGCCCAGAGCCTGCTTGGGATTCTGTCTCTCCTTCTCTCTGCCCCTCCCTTACTGTGCTCCCTCTCTCTCTCTCTCAGAATAAATGAATAAACTAAAAATAAAAAAGGAATCTGTTTCTTGGTTTGTCTCTCTCTCTCTCTGTCTTTTTCCTTAGATCATCTGTTTTGTTTTTTTAAATTCCACATATGACTGAGATGTATATTTGTCTTTTTCTGATGGACTTTTTACTTAGCATTATACTCTCTAGTTCTAGCTATGTAGTTGCAAATGGCAAGAATTCATTCTCTTATATGGTTGTAGGTACCTTCATCTATCGATGGACACTTGAGCTGCTTCCATAATTTGGTTTTTGTAAATAATACTGTAATAAACATGGGGGTGCATATATCCCTTAATATTAATGATTTTTGTATTTTTTTGGGTAAATATTCAGTAGTATGATCGCTGGATCATAGGGTAGTTCTATTTTTAAGGTTTTTTGAGGTATCTCTACACTCTTTTCCACAGTGGCTGCACCAGTTTGCATTCCTACCAACAATGCACAAATATTCCTTTCTCTCCACATCCTCACAACCTTTGTTTCTTGTGTTTTTGATTTTACCCATTCTAACATGTGTGAGATGATATTTCACTGTGGTTTTGATTTGCATTTCATGATGATGCATGATGTTGAGCATCTTTGCATATGTTTGCTGGCCCACTGAATGTTTTCATTGGAGCAATGTCTGTTCATTTCTCCTGCCCATTTTTATTTACTTATTAAAATTTTTTTTAAAATGTTTATTTATTTTTGAGAGACAGAGAGACAGAGCACGAGTGGGGGAAGGTCAGAAAGAGGGAGACACAGAGTCTGAAGCAGGCTTCAGGCGCTGAGCTGTCAGCACAGAGCCCAATGTGGGGCTCAAACTCACAGACTGTAAGATCATGACCTGAGCCGAAGTCGGATGCCCAACTGACTGAGCCACCCAGGCACCCCTCTCCTGCCCATTTTTAAATTAGATTATTTGTTTCTTTGAGTGTTAAGTTTTATCAGTTGTTTTAAATATATTTTGGATACTAATCCTTATTGGATTTGTCATTTGCAAATATCTTCACCCATTCTGTAGGTTGCCCTTTAGTTTTGTTGATTGTTTCCTTTGCTATCCAAAACCTTTTTATTTTGATGGAGTCTCAATGGTTTATTTTTGCTTTTATTTCCCTTGACTCAGAAGACATATCTAGAAAAGTGTTGCTATGGCTGTAGTCATAGAAATTACCGCCTGTGTTCTCTTTTGGGATTTTTATGATTTCAGGTCTCACATTTAGGTCTTTAATCCATTTTGAGTTTATTTTTGTGTAAGGTGTAAGAAAGTGGTATATAGCTGTCCAGTTTACTCAATACCATTTGTTGAAGAGAATGTCTTTTTCCCCGTGTATATTCATTCCTCCTTGGTCAAAAATTAATTGAACATATAATTGTGGGTTTATTTTGGGGGTTTCTATTCTGGTCTGTTGATCAATGTGTCTATTTTTATGCTAGTACCATACTGTTTCGATTACTACCGTTTTGTAGCATAACTTGAAATCTGGAATTGTGGTAACTCCAGTTTTGTTTTCTTTTTCAAGATTGCTTTGGCTGTTGGAGGTCTTTTGTGGTTCCGGGCACATTTTAGGATTTTTGGTTCCAGTTCTGTGAAAAATGCTGTTGGTATTTTGATGAGGATTACGTTAAATGTGTACGTTGCTTTGGGGAGTATAGACATTTTACCAGAATTTCTCTTGCTCTTCATGATAATGGCCTTATGAAGAAGAGATCCTGTAGTGCCCTTCGGTGCATTGTCCCCTCTCAGGGCCTGGCGCTTCAGGTAATACCTCTAATGCGTATTGTATGTACTCTGCTGTTAAGTCTTCGCCTCTGTTTCCTTCATTCCAGTTGTCTACAGAGGTTATATTTGCCTATTATGGGCAGCGTTTGATCCCTAGCAGGAGCCGGCATGTTTTAACCAAGTGTGCAGCGGTCTGTTGCAAAATGAGACATGCCCCAACTTCCACGTAAACTAAGGTCCTGCAAAACACATGGGATAGGAGATGTGTTGGCAGGGTTTGCAGGGGTCTTCGGAAGGAGGGGGCCTGCAGCCCCAGGACTAAGTGTTGCATGACTGGGAAGGATGGATCTGCTGAAGGGCAGGGGTGGGAGAGTGGGACTTGGTGTAAGCAAGTTAGGCATGGAGTGGGGACACAGGGCTGGGGGTGGGGGTGGGGGAGGGAAAATGATGCCTGACAGCTCCTTTGTTCCTGGAGGGGTCTCCCTGTGATCTCTGTCTCTCTGAGCCACACTCTGAAGTGAGCAAATAATTCTTTTCCTGTCTGCTCTGACCCAGTGTTTTTCAAACTGCTCGTTCTATGCTGTATCCGCTGGACTGTTTGTTGTGCTGTCTCTTTAAGGGTGGGGACCCTGCTTCCTAAAGCTCTCTAGGCTCTCCCAGAGCCAAGCCCACCAATTTTTTAAATCTCAGGCTTTCTGTCCTGCTGGTTGTAAGAACTCACAAAATTTGGCCCCTCTCGCTTTCAAAGGCAAATGTTATGGGGATTTGTCCTCCATGTTTGTGAGCTTCTAGGTGTGAAAATCTGTTTTTCACCCTTCTCTCTAACTTCTAACCCCACTCCCCTCCCAGCACAGGTGGCTGACGTCCATTTCTTTTCCAGACCACATCTTTGCCCTTCCTACCTTCTTCGATGTGGCCCTTTCTCTACCTTTAGTTGTGAAATCTGTCCTACCAGTGTTTGGATTATTTTCTGTGTTATGCTGATGTGAATATTCTGTAGTTGTATCCACAGAACAAGGCAGGCTTAGAGTCCTCCCACTCCACCATCTTCCCAGCTGACCTGGCTCTGTTAATTTTTATTCATCACTTTTTTTTTCTTTCTATTCTTCAGACTGAGCAATTTCATTAGATAACTCTTCAAGTTTGCTGGTTATATCCTCTGCCTGATTAAATCTGCTCCTGAGCCCATCTAATGAATTTTTCATTTCAGTTATTGTAGTTTTCTGCTCTAGCATTTCTGTTTGGTTTGCTTTTTTTAATGAAGATTTTATTTTTAAGTAATCTCTACACCCACTATGGGGCTTGAACTCACAACCCTGAGATCAAGAGTTGTATACTCTACCAAGCCAGCCAGGCACCCCACTATTTGGTTGTTTTTAAAATTCTACAATGATATTCTCTGTTTTGGGAGACATTTTCATGCTTTCCTTTAGTTCTTTAAAAGTAGTTGCTTTTAGTTTTTTTGAACATATTTAAAAAGCTGATTTAATGCTTTTCTAGTCAGTAAAATGTATGGAACTCTTCGGGGAAGTTTTTATTAATTACTTTTTTCTTTGTGTGTGGGCCATACGTTCTCATTTCTTTGCATGTCTTACATTTTTATTGAAAGTTGGACATTTTAAATATTATAATGTGAGAATTTTAGGGATCAGTTTCTCTCGTAGGGATTATTATTATTGTTATTTGTTGCTATAGTTTGGTTCGTACTTTTATGATCTGATTGTATAAAGTCTGTATTCTGCTCAGAAGGATTAGTGCTCAGCTAATAATCAGACAGAGATTTCCCTAAACATCTCCCAGTCTTTTCCAAAAGGCTATGTGTGCATGTTGGACCACACCTTCCATGCTCAGCCAGATACCTTATAACTCTGCTTTAGTTTTTACTTCCTGCTTGGCAAAGCCTCAACATAGCCCAAGGTGAGAGCTTAGGGGATTCTTAAATCTTCCTTGGGCACAGTCTTGGGTGGATACATGGCTATCTATCTTCTCTGGAATTTGTTGGAACTTTTCAAAACCACTACAGACACCTCCTTCCGTAGGTTTACCTTTTAAGCTTTTTGATTATCCTATTGTTCACTTCAACTGTAACCTACTGCTTCAGTATCCACAGTATCAAAGGATTAACTGTTTTTGACAACCTGATTGTTTTTGACAAATACCCTGGAGAAAAACTTCTTTGCTTTGGGCAGTCAGGTGAAATAAAGACAGCCTTGTGAGTAGGGTCTTCCATGGAACCACTATGCAGATCAAATAATAAGGATAATCTGGAAATGGGGCTTTGAAAGAGATCCAGCTGTGTTCCTCATCCTACATTGGTCGCCAGAGTGTTTCCACCATGCTTGCAAACCATTAGTTTTCCAGGTTACTGCAGAATTGGGAATGTGGGATGGTGATAGGGCACGTTAAAACATCATATGTCCTATTGTTATTATTGAGATTTAACTATTTGTCTTGAATAAATATTTCCTAGGTTTTGAAAGATGTTGGTTAATTTCCAGCATTCTTAAAATGTTACTTCTGGCCATTTTTTCCCAGTGTTCTCCTTGTTTTCATAGAGAAGATGGTTTTTTGATTTTCTTATTCTTCCATTTGCACTAACTTGACTCACTAAATTAATTTTTTAACATAAAAAATATATATTTAATTACAAATATTTAATGATACAGATAACTATATCATTAGGCTATTATTTGTATTAATCCACATAGTTTTAGAGACTGTTTTCAAGAAGTCTTGGTGCTTGAAGCATTACAATAGCATACGGGCGCCTGGGTGGCTCAAACTTCCGACTTCCGCTAAGGTCATGATCTCACAGTTCATCCGTTCAAGCCCCGCGTGGGGCTCTGTGCTGACAGCTTGGAGCCTGGAGCTTGCTTCGGTTCTGTGTCTCCCTCTCTCTTTGCCCCTCCCCTGCTCACGCTTTCTCTCTGTCTCTCTCTCTCTCTCAAAAATAAACATTAAAACATTTTACAATAGCGTAATACATTTTGAACACAACTAATGTGAATAATTGAAGTGTCTTGTTAAAGTCAGTGAGCTAGAAGCTGCATATCACATACTTCCAACACCTAGTCTCATCTTTGTGTGCTCCTCCTCTAACCTCTCCAGAGTTCATTGCAAAGACACAGGTTTAGAATGCAATGAGGAGGCTCTTATCCTGGCCCTACAAGTTCAGAGTGAGCTTCAGAATCCGGAGCAAGCACTGAAGGTCAAGATTCTTATGTGACCTGGTTACTGACTCCCGTTGTTATGTGATGAGACGGAGAGTCTAAACAATTTTGCTTCATTTGTAAATGAAAACACACACACACACACACACAGAAATTAAAATCAAAGATAAATAGTAGATACCTATATATTCAAGCAGGAAAATGTACTTTTTTTCTCATTTTCAGTTCTAAGACGTAACCTATTTTTTTGTATTACAACTGTCAAATCATTTTGATTTGTTCAAAGAAAGAGATTAACTCCCTGGATACCAACAACCAAATAATCTGTGTCCTTCCTCTTCGACTTCCTACTCTGCCTCCAGCGTCCTTCCCAGGCACACCCAAAAATTATATACAGTATATATATTATTTCATTCATTCTCCTTGTGAATGGCTAAGAAAGTGGGAAACTGAGTTTACCACATGGTGAGTCAAACTTTTCTTTTAGGGAATTTGGCTTAAACCCAAGTGTTTTGAGCTGTAAATTTGACAGGCGTTCAGAAAGAGTCTTTGCCTGGATTCATCCTGGAACACTCGGTGCCACACCTACTTCAGAGTTGTACAGCCCAGGTTCGTACAAGGTGTGGCATGCAGGATTGAGCTCAGTTGAAATCATAAATGACATGTTCCCAGCCTCCTCTTTGCTGCATTACTGAGCAGTCTTCCTATTACTTAACATTTCACTCCTCTCGTTGTACTAAAACTGCTTCTAGGAAAAAGATTTGAGAAATTGATCAGCTCCACAAAAGATGAAGGATCAGACTGAATAAACACTCCTTTCAAGAGCATTTGTTCGTTCTTTCTTTCTTTCTTTCTTTCTTCCTTCCTCCTTCCTTCCTCCCTCCCTTCCTTCCTTCCTTCCTTCCTTCCTTCCTTCCTTCCTTCCTTCCTTCCCTCCTTCCAAAATTCATTCCCCATGCTATACTTTTCATCCCCATGACTTGTTTATTCTATAACTGGAAGTTTGTACATCTTCGTTCCCTTCACCTGTTTTACTGACCCGCTACCCTCTCCTTTCTGGCAATCACCAGTTTGTTCTCTGTGTTTATGACTCTTTCTTTTGTTTGGTTTTTACTTTGTTTTGTCAGATTCGACATGTAAGTAAAATCATATGGTATTTGTCTTTCTCTGTCTCACTTATTTTACTTAGCTTGATAACCTCTAGGTCCATCCATGTTGTCATGAATGGCAAGATCTCATTTTTCATAGGCTAAGTAATGTTCCATTGTGTATGCAAATGACATTTTCCTTATCCATTCATCTATTGATAGACATTTAGATTGCTCCCATATCTTTGCTATTATAAATAATGCTTCAATAAACATAGGGCTGCATATATCTTTTTGAATTAGTGTTTTTGTTTTCTTCAGGTAAGTATACAAAAGTGGTATTACTGGATTTTAAGGTATTTCTACTTGTAATTTTTGGAGAAAATTTTACAGTGTTTTCTAGAGTGGCTGTACCAATTTACATTCCCTCCAACAGTGCATGAGAGTTCCCTTTTCTCCACATCCTCACCAACATTTATTATTTCTTATCTTTTTGTTACAAGTCATTTACATTGCCCTGAGGATTAGTGATGTTGAGCATCTTTGTATATGTCTGTTGGCCATCTCTATGTCTTCTTTCAGACTCTCTGCTCATTTTTTAATTGTATTATTTGTTTGTTGTTGATGGTGTTGGTGTTGAGTTGTATGAGTTCTTTATAGTTTTTTGGATATTAACCCTTTATAGTCAGATATGTCATTTGTGACTATCTTCTCCCACTCACTAGATTGCCTTTTTGTTTTGTTGATAGTTTCTTTCATTGTGCAAAAAAGCTTTTGAGTTTGATGTAGTTTTATTGTGATTATTATTATTATTATTATTACTTTTTGCCTTTGTTTCCCTTCCCCAGGGAAACATATCCAGCAAGATATTGCTAAGGCCGATGTCCAAGAATTTACTATGTTTTATTTTAGAAGTTTCAGGGTTTCAGTTCTTACATTTAAGTCTTTAATCCATTTTGACTTTATTTTTGTGTATGGTGTTAGAAAGTGGTCCAGTTTCATTCCTTTGAATACAGCTGTCTGTTTTCTCATGCCATTTATTGGAGAGACTGTCTTTTTCCCCATTGTATATTCTTGCTTTCTTTGTCATAGATTCATTGACCACATAAGCATGCCTTTATTTTGGGGCAGTTTATTCTATTCTATTCATCTGTGCTTTTTTTTTTTTTTTTTACCATTATTATACTGTTTTGATGTCTATAGTTTTGTACTATTAACTTCTCAAGATTGCTTTGGCTATTTTGGGTATTTTGTTGTTCTATACAAACTTCAGGACTATTTGTTCTGTTCTGTAGAAAATACTATTGGTATTTTTTTTTCCAGAGAACAAACACAACTGGTATTTTGATAGGGATTGCATTGATTCTGAAGATTGCTTAGGGTAGTATGGATATTTCAACCATATTAATTCTTCTAATCCAGGAGCATGGTATAAATTTCCTTTTACTTGTGTAGTTTTCCATTTTTTATCGTCTTACAGTTTTCAGAGTGCAAGGTTTTCTCCTTTTTATTTAAGTTTATTCCTAGGCATTTCATTATTTTTGATGCAGTGGTAAATGAGATTGTTTCCTTAATTTCTCTTTTTGTTAGTTTGTTATTAGTATATAAAAGTGCAACAGACTCCTATTAAGTTTGTATCCTGCAACTCTACTGAATTCATTTATTAGTACTAATAGTTTTTTGATAAGGTCCTTAGGGTTTTCTATATATAGTATCATGTCACCTGCAAATAGTGACTCTTTTACTTCTTTCTTATTTTGATGCATTTTATGTCTTTTTCTTGTCCAGTTGCTGTGGCTAGGACTTCTAACACTATGTTGAATAAAAGTGGCTAGAGTATATATACTTGGTGTTATTTTTTTTTTTTTTTTGATCCTAGAGGAAAAGTTTTCAATATTTCACCATCAAGTATTATAATCACTGGATTTGTCATATATAACCTTTATTATGTTGAGGTATGTTGTATGTTTGTGTATTTCCAGCTACATTTATTTCTGGGTCTTTTTTTGTAATTATCATATATTGTTTATTTATTTTTTTAATATTTTTAAACTTACATAAAATTTCAAAATTACAAAAAAGTTGTAAGAATAGTGAAAATAACTCCTATACAATCCAGATTTGATAATGTTAAACATTTTGCCACATTTAAAAATTATCTTTATATATAGATATTTAGTATAGCTCAAAACTTCTCTGAGCCATTTGACAGTAAATTGCATACATTATGTACCTTTATTTCGTAAAAACTTAATGTGTATTTCCTAAGAACAATAATATTGTTTGTTTGTTTGTTTGTTTATTGAGAGACAGAGAGCATGAGTAGGAGAGGGGCAAAGGGAAAGGAAAAGAGAGAATTTTAAGCAGCCTCCATGACCAGCATGAACCTTGACCTCATAACTGCGAGATCATGACCTGAGCCAAAATCAGGAGTTTTAACCAAATGAGCCACCCAAGCACCTCAGAACAATAATATTCTTTTAAATATTTATAGTTATAAAATTCAGGAAACTTAAATTTATACGATACTTCTGCTCAAACTATATTCTGTACTCCAGTTTTGTCTCTTGTATTACTAATTTGTTTTTTAAGGCAATGATTTTTCCAGTATAAAATCTACTATACAATCATGCATTGTACCTAGCCATATCTCATTGGTTTATACTAATTTTAACTGGGAACAGTTTGGTGTTGATGTCACTGATATTTTTGCATAATTCAGGGTATTTTATAAACTATAACTTAATTTGTGTTTGTCTCACTTTATGATTGGATTTAGATTATGGAGATAATACTGTTTATGATGTATCCTTCTCAAAGATACACATGATGATCTTTTGCCCCTTAAAGGTGATGTTAACTTTGATTACTTGTGTTAAATCTTGTCTGGTTTCTCACTACTTAGTTATTTTTCTTCTTGTAATTAATAAGTAATTGATTATTATTAATTTAATAATGAATACATTGAATTATTTCTTATTTCCAATCTTTCCACTTTATGTTTATATCTCGTGTTCCTTTCCTTATTTTACGCCAATGGACAGATAAGTAGGAATACTGATAATAAGTTTTTTGTCCTGTTCTAGTTTTTAAAGACTCCCTTCTTCCTTCCTTATTCTCCTTGAATTTCTTTTTTATTTTAATACCTTTATTTTTTGGTGAGCATATTTTATTAAATATATATACATATATATGGAAATTGTGCATTCACCTAAGTTTTGAAAAATTTTGGCATAATGTTGAACATAGTATTTCCTTCCATTTTAATTCTGTGTGCATGTCTAGTTATGTCCCCAACCTACTATTATTTCTTTGCTTTTTGTCTTTTTTCTTTTTGTTGATCATGCAACAGATTTGAAAATGTTATTAGCAGTCTTCAAGAATCACCTTTTAGTTTCATTGATCTCTATTGTATTCATTTCCCCCTTCTCTTTCTATATCATCTTATGTTTTTTTCTCCTCCCTCCACTTTCTTTAAGAATGTGTTGCTCCTCTTTGTCTCCTCTTTGTCTCTTTGTGTTGCTCCTCTTATTAAGTTGGCTCTTGAGCTTTTGTTAATAAGTATTTATGAACATAAGTTCCCCTCACAGTACTGCTTTGACAATACCCCATAAATTTTGGTATGCAGGGTTTATGTTTTGGTTGTATCTACATATGTAAAAATTATTCTTATTTGTGTTCTTTGATCCATGAGTTACTGAGAAGTGTTTTTAAATGCCCAAATGTATGGGTTTTAAAGGTTATCCTTCTATCATTGATTTCTAAGTTAACATCTTTGCCCTAAAGTATGATCAGTGTGTGACGCTTCTTAATTGTTGACTTTCATTTTACCCCCTTTGCATGTCCTTGCCATTAACAATTCTTGTCAGCTTCCTCTTCAGAATATACCCAAGATATGAACACTGTTTGGCACCTTTCTTACTACCATGCTACTCCATGTCACTATCATCTGTCACCAAGACTACTAACACAGACTCCCACATAGTCATTCTGTTTCTCTTTTCCTCCTACAGGTTATTATTCTTCTGAATAAAAGCCAAAGTCTGTTCAGTAGTCTGTAAGACGCTACATGATCTTTGCTCACTCATCTTTACCCTTTGGTCTTATTCTCCTACCATTTGATCACCTTCTTAATCAATACATTCTAAAAATACCAGCTCATTAATCATGTCCTGATCATGCCAGCAATGTGTCCCTTTCAAGGCCTTAGAAGTTTTTATTTTCTTCTTGTAAAATGCACTTTCCTTTAAAATCCTAATGTTTCTATTTGCTTTCTCACCTCCTTTAACTTATTGCTCAAATATTACATTCTCAGTGAGGTCTCTAAACACTCTTTTATAAAGGCCAAGCCTCTTTACCAGGCACTCCCTATGAGCCTTCCTAATATTTTTGTTTTTCTATAGCTTTCATCACCACTGACATACCAAATATGTCACTAGAATATAAGTGCCATGAGGGCAATAATTTTTGTAATATTTTATAAGTCTCATTATAACATTTCTCGCAACTAGAAGTCTACCTGACAGTGAGCAATCTATAAATATTAAGTGCCATAATGTACAAAAAACAATAGTCCCAAATAATGGATGATTCAAACATAGATGATTAAATCAGAAATAGACACTTGATTAAAAACAATATATTTAATAATTACAAAAGTTGGCTTCTAAAACATGTATAATAGATCATTATCTAGAAAACACATTTAGAAGGACAAGTATGTAAATTAGAAAGTATAATTCAGAATAAGAACACATAAAAATGACAAAACAGGAAGTGAATAGTCTATATTATGTGGAAAACAGTTATGAGATATGATGTATAAATATATGTTAAAAAATTTGAAAATTTTTTTTCAAATTTTTATTTAAATTCAAGTATACTATTGTTGATAATGCTTCTATAAACATTATAAACATTGGGGTGCATATACCCTTTTGAATATGTATTTTTGTGTCATTTGGGAAAATACCTAATAGTGTAATCGCTGGATCATAGGGTAGTTCTATTTTTAGTTTTTTGAGGAACCTCCGTAACCTTCTTTAGAGTGGCTGCACCAGTTTACATTCCTAACAAAAGCACAAGAGCGTTCTCCTTTCTCTGCATCCTCACCACCACCTGTTTCCTGAGTTGTTCATTTTAGACATTCTGACAGTGTGAGGTGGTATCTCATTGTGGTTTTGATTTGTATTTCCCTGATGATGAGTGATGTTGAGCATCTTTCCATGTGTGTCTTAGCCATCTGGATGTCTTCTTTGAAAAGTGTCTATTCATGTGTTCTGCCCATTACTTAACTGGATTATTTGTTTTTGGGTGTTGAGTTTGACAAGTTCTTTATAGATTTTGGATACTAACCCTTTATCAGAATTGTCATTTGCAAATGTCTCCTCCCATTCCATAGGCTACCTTTTAGTTTTGTTGATAGTTTCCTTTGCTATGCAGAAGCTTTTTATCTTGATCAGGCCCCAATAGTTTATGTTTGCTTTTGTTTCCCTTGCTTTTGATGACGTGTCTAGTAAGAAGTTTGCTGCAGTCAAAGGCATAGAGATTACGGCTTGTGTTCTCCTTTAGGATGTTGATGGTTTCCTGTCTCACAGTAAGTCTTTCACCCATTTTGAATTTATTTTTGTGCATAGTGTAAGAAAGTCATCCAGTTTCATTTGTCCACATGTCAACGTCCAATTTTCCCAACACTATTTGTTGAAGAGACTCTATTTTTCATTGGATATTCTTTCTTCCTTTTCAAAGATTATTTGAGCATATAGTAGTGGGTCAATTTCTGGGTGTTCTATTCTGTTCCATTGATCTGGGTTTGTGCCAGTAGCATACTGTCTTGATGACCACAGCTTTGTCATATAGCTTGAAATCTACAATCATGATGCCTCCAGTTTTGCTTTTTTTTTTTTTTTTTTTTTTTTCTTCAGGGTTGCTTTGGCTATTTGGGATCTTTTGTGGTTCCATATAAATTTTAGGATTATTGAAAGCTGGTGTTTTTTTTTAAGTTTATTTATTTATTTTGAGAGAGATACAGAGAAAGAGAGAGAGTGTGGGAGGGGCAAAGAGAGGGAGAGAGAGAGAGAATCCAAAGCAGCTTTGCCCTATCAGCACAGAGCCCAAGGTGGGGCTCAAACCCACAAATGGTGAGTTCAGGACTTGTGGCAAAATCAAGAGTTGGATGCTTGACCGACTGAGTCACCTGGGCACCCCGCTGGTAGGTTTTTGATAGAGATTGCATTAAATGTGTAAATTCCTTTGGGTAGTATAGACATTTTAACAATGTTTGTTCTTCCAATCCATGAGCATGGAATGTTTTTTCCATTTCTTGTATCCTTTTAATTTCTTTCATAAATGTTTTATAGTTTTTAGAGTACAGACCCTTTACCTCTTTAGTTAGACTTATTCCTACGTATCTTATTACTTTGGGTGGGTGTAATTGTAAATTTGATTAATTTCTCAATTTCTTTTTCTGCTGCTTTATCGGTGTGCAGAAATTTCTGTACATTGGTTTTATATCATGCGACTTTGCTGAATTCATCTATTAGTCTAGCAATTTTTTGGTGGAATCTTTCAAGTTTTCTACATAAAATATCATATCCTCTGCAAATAGTGAAAATCTTACTTCTTCCTTTCCAATTTCTATTACTTTTATTTATCTTTGTTGTCTGCTGAGGCTATGCAAAATAGTACTATGTAAAATAGTAATGGTGAGAGTGGACATCCTTGTTTTGTTCCCTGACCATAGAGAAAAATCTCTCAGTTTTTCCCATTGAGGGTGATATTAGCTGTGGGTCTTTTGTATATGGCCTTTATGATGTTGAGGTATGTTCCATCTATCCCTACTTTGTTGAGGATTTTTTTTAATCAAGAATGGATGCAGTATTTTGTCAAATGCCTTTTCTGCATCTATTGAGAGGATCATATAGCTCTTATCCTTTTTTTTATTAATGTGGTGTATCATGTTGTTTGATTTGTGAATGTTGAACAAGCCCTTCAGCCCAAGAATAAATCCCACTTGATTGTGGTAATTCTTTTAATGTACTCCTGGATTCAATTTGCTAGTATCTTTTCTAGAAATTTTACATCCATATTCTTCAGGAATTTTGGCTTATGATTCTCCTTTTTAGTGGGGTCTTTGGTTTTGGAATCAAGGTAATGCTGGCCTCATAGAATGAGTTTGGAGGTTTTCTTTCCATTTCTCTTAATTGGAACAGTCTGAGAAGAATAGGTATTAACTCTTCTTTAAATGTCTGGTAGAATTCCACTGGGAAGCCACCTGGTCTTAGACTTTTTTTGTTGGAAGATTTTTAATGACTGATTCAATTTCTTTGCTGGTTATGTATCTGTTCAATTTTTCCATTTCTTCCTGCTTCAGTTTTAGTACTTGTATGTTTCTAGGAATTTATCCATTTCTTCTAGATTGCCCAGTATGTTGGCATATCATTTTTTGTAATATTCTCTTATAATTTTTTTGTATTTCTGTGGTGTTGGCTGTGATCTCTCCTCTTTCATTCACGATTTTATCTATTTGGGTCCTTTCTCTTTTCTTTCTGAATAGTCTGGTAATAGGAGCTATTACTTCTTTCGAAGAACCAGCTCTTAGTTTCATTGGGCTATTCTACTGTTTTTTGTTTGTTCCTATATCATTTATTTCTTGTCTAATCTTTATTATTTCTCTTCTTCTGCTGGCTTTACACTTTATTTGGTGTTCCTTTTCTAGCTCCTTTAGGTGTAAAGTTAGGTTGTGTATTTGAGACTTTTCTTGCTTTCTTGAGGTGGGCCTGTATTTATATACTTCCCTCTTAGGACAGCCTTTTCTGCATCCCAAAGGTTTTGGATTGTCGTGTTTTATTTTTTATTTGCTTTCATGTAATTTTTTATTTCTTCTTTAATTTCCTGGTTAATCAATTCATTCTTTAGTAGGATGTTCTTTACCTTCATGTATTGGAGGTCTTTCTGAATTGTTTCTTGTGGTTGACTTCAAGTTTCATAGCGTTGTGGTCTGAAAATATGCATGGTATGATCTCGATCTACTTGTTGAGGGCTGATTTGTGACCCAGTATGTGATCTATTCCAGGATGAAATGTTCTGAATATGTCCATTAAGTTCATCCAATACAGGGTTTCAGCCAAAGCCATTGTGTCCTTGCTGACTTTCTGCTTAGATGATCTAATGCTGTAAGTGGGGTGTTAAAGTCTCCTACTATTTTTTTTATTATTATCAAGAACTTTCTTCATGTTTGTGATTACCTGATTTACATATTTGGGTTATCCACGTTGGGGGTATAAATATTTACATTGTTAGTTCTTCTTGATGGATAGACTCCTTTATTATGATATATTATATTATTATGATACAGTGCCCTTCTTAATCTCTTGTTGCAGTCCTTGATTTTAAATCTAGTTTGTCTGATACAAGTATGGCTACTCCAGCTTTCTTTTGACGTCCATTAGTATCATAGATAGCTCTGTATCTTCTCTCTTTCAATGTGCAGGTATATTTAGGTCAAAAATGAGTTTCTTGTAGGCATCATATAGATATGTCCTGTTTTTTCCCCATTGTGATATCCTACATCTTTTTTTTTTTTGATTGGAGCCTTTAGTCCATTTACATTCAGAGTGATTATTGATAGATATGAATTTAGTACCATTGTGTTACCTGTAAGTTGGTGTTTCTGCTGATATTCTCTGGTCCTTTCTAGTCTTTGTTGCTTTTGGTATTTCTTTCCCACTCAATGAGTCCCCTTTCATATGACCTGCAGGGTAGGTTTATTGGTTACAAATTCCTTTAGTTTTTGTTTGTCTGGGAAACTTTTATCTCTCCTTCTATTCTGAATGACAGCCTTGCTGGATAAAGTGTTCTTGGCTGCATATTTTCCCCATTCAGCATGTTGAATATTTCATGCCACTCCCTTCTGACCTTCCAAGTTTCTCTTGACTAATCTGCTGCAAACCTGATTTGTCTTTCCTTGTAGGTTAAGGAATTTTTTCCCTTGCTACTTTCTGGATTCTTTCCTTTTCTGTGTATTCTGTGAATTTGACTATCATATGTCTTGGTGCAAGCTGGCTTTTGTTGAATTTGATGGGAGTTCTCTGTGCTACTGGATTTTGATTTCTGTTTCCTTTCCCTTATTAGGGAAGTTTTCAGCTATAATTTGCTCAAATAAATCTTCTGCCACCTCCCCTTGTTTTTTCTCTTTTCTTTTTTCTGGGATTCCTATGATACGAATTTTAATATGCTTTATAAAGTCCCTGAGTTCTCTGTGTACACTGTGATCCAATACTTTTCTTTCTCTCTTCTTTTCAGCACACTTTATCTTCTATATCACTGACTTGTCCCTCTGCTTCATCCATCCTCATTGTCATTGCATCCAGTTTGTTTTGCATCTTGGTTATAACCTTTTTTATTTTGGCCTGACTAATTTTTTGTTCTTTTATCTCTGCAACAAGGGACTCTCTAGTTCTATGCTTTCCTCAAGTCCAACTAGTATCTTTATGACTGTTATTTTAATTTTTTTAATGTTTATTTATTTTTGAAGGAGAGAAACACAGAGCATGAGTGGGGGAAGGGCAGAGAGAGAGGAAGACACAGATTCTGAAGCAGGCTCCAGTCTCTGAGCTGTCAGCACCAATCCTGATGCAGGACCGAACTCACAAACTGTGAGATCATGATCTGAGCCAAAGTCAGAAACTTAACTGAATGAACCACCCAGGCATCCCATGATTATAGTTTTAAATTGTGAATTAGACATCTTATATATCTGCATTGCTTAAATCCCTGGCTGTAACTTCCTCCAGTCCTTTCTTTTGGGATAAATTCTTCCATCTTGTCATTTTGTCTAGGTCACTGTTTTTTTGTGTGATTCTTGGGAAAGCCTATTATATTCTTGTTCCTGAGAGTAATGGCTATATTAAGAAGAAGTCCTATATTGTCTTTGGTCTGGTGCTTCAGAAAGTGTTTCAGAGCACTCTGCTGTTGTGCTTTGGCTGCTCCTTCTCTCAGATCAATCCTCTGCAGAGTTTCTCCTTGCCTGCACATGGTAGGTCCACTGTGTGGATCTTGTCGACTGTGTGGCAAGTTTTAACTAGGTGTGTTTTGGTCTGCTTGTTAAAAGAATCTAGATCTTATTTCTCTTAGAGCTGAAGCTTTGCAGCACTCTATAATCAGTAGGCTTGGTGCATGTGAGGGGTTTATGTTGGTCTTCTGGGGGAAGCCTTGCTGTGCTGATTCTCAGGTGGACTTACCATAGTGGAGATGCACCTGTAGGGCACAGGGGGGTGGGGCTTGGTGTAAGCACCTCTAGCCTCCACTCAGTGGCTCTTAGTTGCTCACTGAAATAGGTCAGTGCTGATGGGTGGAGGGAAAATGGAATTGGCCTGCTCTCATACCCAGAGTGGGGAATTCATGCCTGCCACTCTTCAGGAAGTCCTCACAGAAGAGTGAACAATCTCCCTTCTTGTGCCCCAGCTTGCATTGGATCTTTGCCTTCACCCTGTCTGTGTTCTAGCTGCCTGCCTGCGAGTTCTCCTGTGTTTATCTCATGCCCATGGCCGGGCTTCAAAACTCGAAATTTTAGAGACCTGGCACAGCGCAAGTCCTCACTGATCCTCTGGGGGAGGGCCTGTTCACACTGTGGCCAGTGCTGGTTTGTTCCAGAAATGCAGATGCATGAATGCACAGTGGCTGGAGGTGATGGTAAAGTGCAGCAAAAAGCCATCACCAAGGTTTGCTGTTCTCAGCAGGTGTCTCTGTTCCTATATTAGTGAACAGAGCAGCACGTTGGCACCCACCAGCTATTTTGTCCCTGGAGAGGCTGTGTCACCACTCCCAAATACGCTACAGGAAGGGGAATTGTTTCTCCCTGTCTCCCTCAGGTCTCCCTCAGACCATGTTGCCTGCTTCTGGGCCTCTGCCTTTCTCCACTACAGGAACACTGCTACACCTGCCAGGCATGCCCCCCATACCCCCACCCTCCCCGCAATGGTGCAGACCTCCAAAACTTCAGGCTTTGCATTCTGTTGCTCATAGAAACCGTGGTAATTATCCCCTCTTCTTTTCCTGGTCAGTGGTTTTGGAGAGGAGTTTTTCTTGTGCAATTTTCTGTGTGCTGTTTTCACTTTTTCTCTCCCTCTCTCTTTCCCTCTTGCTCCCCTCCATGATCAGGGCTCCCTCCCCTCCACAGCACCTGCAATTCTTTTCTCCCCCAAATAAACTCTCTGGAGCTCCTAGCTTCCACAATGTGGCCATTTTTCTATCTCTGGATGTGCAGCTTGTTCTCTCAGTCCTCAGATTGATTTCTTGGGTGTTCAGAATGATTTGATATTTATCTGGCTGTGTTGGAGGGATGAAGCATACTTAAGGTTCCCTTTCTCCTTTATCATCTTAACTCTTCTCCCCTAAATTTAAAAATTAAAAAAATTTTTCTGATAAATTAAAATTATTGAAATTAACACTTCAAAAACTAGAAAAGTGTACTTGCCTACAAACAGAAGGACATTTCCAACTTTATCTGGCAAGCATAGGACCTTTCCTGCCATCACAACATATCTGCTTCAAATGTCTTTGCAACTTGTTTGTCTCTTGACTCAGAGAATCACTCTTATTTCATCATCCTTTGTTAAACTTTAACCCTTTCCATTTCAATTAACCTAGAATTAACCCAATGGAATTTTTTTCTCTGTACATTTTGATTTGATAACCTGTATCGAACAACTCATTTTTGCTAATTTTGCACCCATAGCTACAAGGGCTTCACTTAGCATTATTGCAGGTTTTTGGTCTCAGTCCCGAAGGGCATGCAGGATGCTGGGCAGTCCACTATTCAAAGGCTTCTTAGGCCTTCTGGCTGTAGTTGGCAACAATGATCGGTCCCTTCCAGCTGATATCATTGAAAGGTTTGCAGGAGAGTACAAATTGCTAGGTCAAGAAGTTCCAGGTTCATGACTAATACTCGTGTTTTCAGGTTTAGTGTTAGGAAGGCCATGATGTCATCACATATTAAAATGACATGAACTCTCTTCATTTGTCTGATTGTAAAGAAACTTCCCTGAAATGGAAACACATCAGAGGTTTCTCCCCCAAATTCCTGCAACTATTACAAACTTCTCCTGCCAAGACCAGATGGAGAAGCCTGTGCTACTGGCAATCCATACTCACCATGGGCTCATGCCCACAGAGCAGGTGCACTGTCAGGCTCAGGAGCTACAATCCTTCTGCATCAGATGAAGCTATTGTATCCACATGTCTGACATCCAGAGGCGCTGTCGTACAATTGCAGGTATGCTCAGGTCTCTGTCAAGAGGATGTGATGAAACTGATCTGAGGAAGGGGTGTTTTGCAAAACTCAGAACAAGTGTTCTTGCTCCAGAATGATATACTTTTAGAGTAAGAAGTGATGGACTGTCCGATGAACCAAGCCCTTTTCTGGCAGTTATCACATCTATCACACACCCAGAGCCTCCTGCTTTGAAGTAAACTAATGCTCACTGGAGTAGCCAGTGGCTGGGAAAACTATCCCATAGGTAGACGCATGACAAAATGGCCATGGGGGGGGGGGTGGCGCTAGGAGTGAGGCCATTTACAATGCTTTCTGAACACTGTTCTGAAGGGCTGGCTTTGTGTTTTACCCATCCCTGAGAAAACCCCACCTTCACCAAATATCTATTAAGTTGAACAAAGTCCATAATAATATGAAAAAACATTACTAGAACTGGAAACATTTCAGGAAATATATGGAACCTTTTTCATATAGGACACCTCAAACCAATGGAGTCAAGGACCTAATAACTATAAAGAAAAATGCTGCTTGATAAGTAAATGGAAAATATCCCCAGTAGAACCTCCTTAGCAATTTTAGCACCAAACTTCAGAAGAACACACGGCAGCCACAGATCAATTTTTGTATGATCTTGATTATGTCAAAATTTATGAGAACTGCTTCAGGTGCTGGAGACCATACAAAACAGATTAAGAAACAACAACAACAAAAAACAAACAATGTTAAGCCATGATTTGAGGGTTGAGACTACATTCTGTGTTCCAAGATTTCCACTTTTGGGCATGACATGGATTTGTATGTCAATTAACTAGAGACATGTGCAGGAGCATTAAAAACTAAAAATGAGGGGCGCCTGGGTGGCTCAGTCGGTTAAGCGTCCGACTTCAGCTCAGGTCACGATCTCATGGTCCGTGAGTTCGAGCCCTGCGTCGGGCTCTGGGCTGATGGCCCAGAGCCTGGAGCCCGCTTCCGATTCTGTGTCTCCCTCTCTCTCTGCTCCTCCCCTGTTTATGCTCTGTCTCTCTCTGTCTCAAAAATAAATAAATGTTAAAAAAAAAAAAACAAAAAAAAACACTAAAAATGATAATGCCCACGGTATTAGTTTCCTACAGGTGCCGTAAATGGGGTATAAGTACCCTGGGGTATAAGTACCACATAATGGGGTGGCTCAAAACAATAGAAATTTATCAACTCACAATTCTGGAGGCTACACGTTCAAACTCAAGGTATCATCAGGTCCATGCTTCCTCTGACACTCACAGTAAAACTGTTCTTTGCTCCTTTCCAGCTTCTTAGGGTTTGTTGGTAATTCTTGGTGTACCTTGGCTTGTAGCCCTAACACTTCAATCTCTGCCCCTGTTATGACATGGCATCTGTCCCTCACATGTCTGTGTGCTTGTGTCTCTCACTTTTTATATGAATATTAGTCATAAGGGAATGCATTCCCATTCTACTCCAGTATGAATTCATCTTAACTGGTTATATCTTTAGCCCCTATTTCAAATTAAGATCACATACTGAGGTTTTGAAGTTTAGGACTTTCAACATATCTTTTGGTGGGAAAGGTGGAGAGATGCAATTCAATCCATAACACCCATATGTCCTTGGGGGAAAAAAAATCCTGAAAATTTTGTCTTACAAAGAGAGAAATTAGTTACGGTAATTAATTACAAGGAAAGAAAGGATTTTTAAAAATTTTTTTAAATGTTGATTTTATTTTTAAAATTTTTTTTACTGTTTTTAAATTTATTTTTGAGACAGAGAAAGACAGAGCATGAGCAGGGGAGGGGCAGAGAGAGGGGGAGACACAGAATCCGAAGCAGGCTCCAGGCTCCGAGCTGTTGGCACAGAGCCCCATGCGGGGCTCGCACTCACAGACCATGACTTGAGCTGAAGTCCGACGCTTAACCAACTGAGCCACCCAGGCGCCCTGGGAAAGAAAAGATTTAAAAGAGATGGTTTAAACAATTAAACCTGGCACAGCTAAATGATGTCAATGTTATAAAGCAACGTACATAGTAAAGTGAAAGTAAAGATGCTTAATATAAAAAATTAAGTCTATATACAAAATTAGAGAAAATGCCTGTAAAATATTAGAAGATGTGTTAGAAAACAGAAAGCATAAAAGGATCTTAAAGTTTTCATCTTTCACAGCTAAGGATATGGAATGTTACATTGTTTACATTACCATTATTTTTCAAATTTATTTTTTTATACTTAAAGTTAACTACAACCAGAATCAAGATAAAATTTTTTAACTTCAAATTACAAAAATAGCATATAAGAGTATGAAGAACACATGATCAGTATAAACACAGATAAAGAAAATGTCAGAAAAAGCATAAACAAGAGTAAGTGTAAATCAGAAGACTAAACATACCCATCTACATATAAATACATATTAATGTTCATATTAATACGCACAATTAAAATCATATTAAAAACCACATATTGAAATATAAAATGTGGCTATACATAAGGAAGCACCTGAGCAAAATAATAGACAAACAGTTTTACAAAAAGAAATACACAAGAATGTACTGAAAATTGCAATGTAGCAGAGAGCATGGTGGGAAATTTTGGTGGTGATGGAGAAAATTCTGAAATCAGACATAGTAGACCATAATGGACAAAGTACAGAGAATTCACTAAGACCAGCGCAGTGGTTTAGGTTATATTAATAAAATTGTATTATGTATATATGTAATGGGTACCAGGACAGGTATATATTTTATTTAGAAGTGTTTCACTTTTGAGGCTCCTGAGTGGCTCAGTCGATTAGGTGTCTGACTCTTGGTTTCAGCTCAGGTTTCATAGGTTTGAGCCTGCATCGGGCTCTGTCCTGAGAGTGCAGAGCCTGCTTGAAATTCTGTCTCCCTCTCTTTCTACCCCTGCCCATTCTCACTGTCTCTGTCTCTCTCTAAATAAATAAATTAAGGGGCACCTGGGTGGCTCGGTCAGTTAAGCGTCCGACTTCGGCTCAGGTCATGATCTCATGGACCGGGAGTTCGAGCCCCGCGTCGGGCTCTGTGCTGACAGCTCAGAGCCTGGAGCCTGTTTCAGATTCTGTGTCTCCCTCTCTCTGACCCTCCCCTGTTCATGTTCTGTCTCTCTCGGTCTCAAAAATAAATAAACGTTAAAAAAAAATTTTTTTTTTAATTAAAAAAAAAATTAATTAATTAAAAAAAGAGAAGTGTTTCACTTTTCCAAGTCTTCTTTAAAAAATTTTTTTAATGTTTATTTGTTTTTGAGAGAGAGAAAGAGAGAGAGACACAGTGCAAGCTGGGAAGCGTCAGAGAGAGAGGGAGACACAGAATCCGAAGCAGGCTCCAAGCTCTGAGCTGTCAGCACAGAGCCTGATGCGGGGCTCGAACTCACAAACTGTGAGCTCATGACCTGAGCCAAAGTCAGATGCTTAACCGACTGAGCCACCCAGGCACCCCCCAAGTTTTCTAGTTTTCTAGTTTTCTAGTTTTCTTTATAGTGTTATGTTTATTTTCAGTCTCCCCCCCACATTCTGTCTGGTTAGAATGGTAATGTCTTCCTTGTTAATTAAAGAGAACTATTTAAATCTAAATAAATTTTTAAAAAAAGGTGGTGGATTTTACAAGGAATTATGTATGACATTTGCAAACTTTCATGTGAAATGATGCCACATCAAAATAAAACTAAAACTGGGGCGCCTGGGTGGCTCAGTTGGTTAAGCATCCGACTTTGGCTCAGGTCATGATCTCACGGTTCCCGAGTTCAAGCCTCTGGTCGACCTCTATGCTGACAGCTCAGAGCCTAGAGCCTGCTTTGGATTCTGTGTCTCATTCTCTCTCTGCCCCTCTCCCATTTGTGTTCTGTCTCTCTCTGCCTCTCAAAAATAAATGTTAAAAAAAAATGTTTTAAATAAAACTAAAACTGTTAAAAATATAAGAAGGAATTGAAAACCTCTCTTTAAAAAAATTTTTTTAATGTTTATTTTTGAGAGAGAGAGAGAGAGAGAGAGAGAACGAGCAGGGGAGGGGCAGAGAGAGAGAGAGAGAGAGAGAGGGAGACACAGAATCCTAAGAAGGCTCCAGGATCTGAGCTGTCAGCACAGAGCACAATGCAGGGCTCAAACCCACAGACCGTGAGATCATGACCTGAGCCGAAGTTGGTCGATCAACTGACTCAGCCACCCAGGCGCCCTGGAATTGAAAAACTCTTAATTGCTACTTGCTACTCTACCTTTCCCTCTTATCTCTTTAATAGATAAGTAGGCAATGGTAAGTAAGGGTAGAAGGATTTGAAAAATCTAATCAATAAGTTTGCCTTAATAGGTTTATTTAGAATTTTGTACCTGGTGAGCAGAAAGTATATGCATTTTGCAAATATATAAGAAATAATTATAAAAACAAATCAAAGTTTTTAATCAATTACAAAATATAAAAGTATCACCGGTAACATTCAATGACAATGAGACTATCTAGATGTTAGTAACAAAAGTGTAGCCAATCCAAAACAAAATCCAAGCCATTGGAAATTTTAAAATGAAAATAACACCAACAATAACAACCATCACATGTACATACATTAGGGTGAAGACAAATTAAAACTTTGATTCCAGACTATTTAAGAAATACCCACTGTAAAAATATTAAACATTGAAAAGGCATGCTATAATCTTCTTACTGTTTTTTTTAAAGGAATGAATATGAAATCAATTATTTATGCCAAGAAGTGAGAAAAGAATAAAATAAATGTAAGGAAAATAGGTAAAGGGAATTAAAATGATAAGACAGAAATTAATTAATTTAAAATAATTATTTTAATTAATTTAGAATGAATAAAAATAAACTGAACAAAGCTTTGTCCCAGTGTGAGGGGGGAAGTATCATTGTATATTTAGATCACAGACTCACTCTCAATGCTTTAAAAGACACGTCCCCAGGTTCCTACAAGAGATCCTGGTTTATGTGATCAGTGCTACAATTTTTATTATTTTTAACAAAGCTCCAGAGTTGATGTTGATGTGTTTCTCAAAGGACAATAAATGTGGGCTTCCTTTAAAAGGAACAACAAAAAACCCTCAATGTATCCTATGATGATTTTTTCGTTATTTTTTCGTAATAATCCTATGATTATTTTTGTTATGTGTTTTGTATATGTATAAATTCTTTATGCTAATAGTTCTTACACATCTGTAAAACCACATGCTGCTAAGTACTTACCATAACCAAAGCCACATTAATTCACAGTGACTGGTGATGTTGGGCACAGCTAAAATGTTGTTGGAATTCATAGATGGAAGATGACATTTTGCGTTTTATATTTTCCTCTCCTACCTCTTAATCTTGAGCATCAAGACATCATACGAAGGAGTCATCGCCGTTACCATGTAAACCACTGTCACATTATTTAGATGTGATCGTCACCTTAGTTGAGCACTTCAGAAAAAATTCCATTTACGAAAATCACTATGTATTGACCAGTATCCCTACTGCTGAAAGCATGTTCCAAATTGGCACAACGATAACTGAATTCTGCATCAGCACATTGAGGTCCAACTGCTCAGTTTCTCTGTCCTGATTACGCTGACCCGTTCTGCATGCTAACTCAGTTCTCCCGATGCATGTTTCTATTGTAGCAACTTCGAGACCTTCATTAGTCCCATGCGCTGTCATACCGCTTAGCCTGTGCTTGGCTCGGGGCATTGTTCTGCATTAAGTCCGCCTCTGTTCTCCTATCATTAGCACACAATAATTAAAGTAACACATTCACCACTGCTGTGAGGAGTCTCATAATGTCAAGGCAGGATCTCAACGGAGGCAGCTCAAGCCTTACATTACAAGAAGGCTTTTCAAGGGCAGAAGTTTGTCTTTACAACTGGTAACCCAAGTACATCAGGGATGGGCTTAATGGTTGGCATTTTCACATCTGGCCTTTGCCCATTTAATGGGATCCACACAAATTTATTTATCACAATATCAATCTTATGTCATGCATCGTTACATTATCCATTGGTAACACAGCGGTTGTAAATACAAATGTACACTCAGATATTGGATTATAACGCAGTTCTTGGTTATAAGATGATCCAAGATGTACCAACATTATTAGTTTTTGGCATTAACAACATAATCAATATATAAAATTCAAAAGTCCACGAAAAACTCCCACACCCTTGAGAGTATGTCTACTAACATTGCATAGTCCGGGGAACAATCTGAGAAATGCTGCTTATCTGGATGTCTAGATTTGCATAGACAGTAACAGTACAAATTTCTAGGCCTACAACCCTTGCTGGGCTCAACCACAGCCCAATATTCAAGGGTCAGATATTTCCTCTTGGGTCTTGGTTTTGACAGCACATCTGCCCCTTCAGACTCAGATGTCTACCTCAGCTCGCCAAAATGAAAGCCCTACTTGCTGCTTTGCCTGGTTCCCTTGTTGTGGTTTCTTGTTCCGACTTTTGTCTTCCTGATCCTGTCATATTGAGCTGGCCAGATAGTCAACAAAAAATTGAGTTTCTGTTATACTCTAGGCCTAGTTCTAGACGCCAAGGTGGATAAGAGGAGGACTCTGACCAAATAAGAATCAGAGAAGTCAGGTAAGAGGGGATAGCACTTAAATACTAGAGCAAGACAAACAGCATGCCTATGGAAAAGCATGGAATGGGAAACATATTTTAAAACATCTTTAAAATGCTATCTATGTCATAATCTTTATAATTTCCCATTCTCAGTGAGAATAATCTATAATTTTCATAATTATAGAGAAATAATGAAGATAAATGAGAAATAATCTATAATTTTGCACTTTTGGCATTCTCTATCTGATCAATTTTTCAAGTGCTAAAGTGAATCCCAAATGGTTTCTAAAAGAATATTCTGGCTCTACCATTCACCCACTCTTAATCATACACGAACTGGCTTCATCCAGGTAGGATTTCTTCTCAAGTGTCATGGTAAAATCATGCTATGTTTTTAGGGTATGCATGCTGAATTTCAGGTTGGGTTGCTGCTTTCTTAGACTGACTCTTAGATTTGGATGTGCGTATAAATTTTATAATGTCATTTGAATTTGAGCATAAAATATTGCTACTATTTGATTTTAATTTTTTTCAAGAGAGATTGTAGAAAACTAGCACCTCTAGAAGCAACATACTTCATTTTTTAAAAAATTTAAATCCCTCTATTGTATCAGTTATTATATATTTAACGAAAATAGATCTCACTACGAAATGCTCTGTCAGCCAAGTCAGTCGGATTGCAAGTAAGTTTGTACCACCAACCCAACTCAAACTCATTACGCACACTTCAAAAACATTTCATTTACATCATAAAATATCACAGAGTGAGTAGAGGAAGAGACCTTGTTTAGCAGCGCATGTGTGAGGATTGGTTCTTCGCGAGAACAATCCACATTCTCACACCACTCTGTAGATTTCTTTGTGTCTAGTCATAACAAAATAAGAAGGAGAACATACTTTAATTTTTCTAGTTCTTGTCAAAACACCGTCAGAAGTGACATTTGGGCATCGTCTCAAAAGTTTATGAAAAGAACAGCAAGTTAAATCTCCTCTCAAAAAAGAAGGAAATATGAAGATAAAAACAAATTAATTAAAAAGGAGATTAATGTGTGATAAAGAAAATTAACAAAAAAATGTTTTTTAAGGTAATAAAATTCCTTTTGTTAGGAATTTATCATGTTTTAAAAGTGAAGATTGACAATCTTTGTAGTTTAATTGAAATAATCTTGTGTGTTAATATTTAATGAAATTATAGATCTACTTAGGTTGAAATCCATTTTCTTATGGATTGAAAGAGTTGAAAACCATTGGTCTTCTGTTTGTCCTCCTGTTCTGTTTCCTTTTCTTTCCTTTCTTGTTTCTTTGGAGTGACAAGGAACTTTTTATTATTTCATCTCTATTAATTGTTGTAATACCTTTTTTGGGGGTTCTTTTAGTGGCTTCCCTAGAGTTTATAACATATGCCTTTGTCTTGTAAGAGTCTATCAGAAGGTAATACTTTTATCATCCTAGACGATGTAAACACTTCAGAATACATTTACTGTATATTTACCTTTTCATCTTTTGTGTTCTTTTCACATATTTTAATTTATAATTATTTTACACCACACAACATATTATTATTGTTGTTTGATAAACTAACATTCATTTAGGTTTATGTATTTATTCTTCCCTTTGCTTTCATTTCTTTATACATTTCTGTTCTGATTAGAATCATATTTCTTCTGGGGGCCTCTGGGTGGCTCAGTAGATTAAGTGTCCGACTCTTGACTTTGACTCTTTGATTTTGACTCTTGATTTTGATCTCATGGTTTGTGAGTTCGAGTCCTGCATCAGGCTCTGTGCTGACAGCATGGAGTCTGCTTCGGATTCTCTTCTTTCTCTCTCTCTGCCCCTCCCCTTCTCGCTCTCTCTCTGTCTCTGTCTCTCTCAAGATAAATAAATAAACATTAAAAAAAAAAAAGAATCATACTTCTTCTGTATCAAGAACTCCTTTTAGTGGATAGTTCTTTTGGTGAAGTCTGCTGATATATTGGTACCTTAGTATTAATCAAATTCCAAACTTCTGATTTTATCAGTTTTTTAGATTAACGTCATTTTTCTTTTCTAGGACTCACTTGAGGATTCCACATTGCATTTAGTGTCATGTTTCCTTACTCTCTAGTCTGTGACAGTTCCTCAGTTATTTTATGTTTCATGACCTTGTCACTTTTGAAAAATATTTGGTATTGTCAGTTTTGTTTTTGTTTCTAAGCAATTCTCCTAGTTGTATAATGGTATTTATTGTGGTTTTAGTTTCCCTATCTTTTTTTTCAGTTGATTTATTCATTTGTGAGAGAGAGAGTGCACGTGCATGTGAGCTGGGGAGGGGCAGAGAGAGAGGAAGAGAGAGAGAATCCCAAGCAGGCTCTGTGCTATCAGCTCGAACTCATGAACCATGAGATCATGGCCTGAGCTGAAATCAAGAGTCAGAAGCTTAACCAAAAGAGCCACCCAGGTGCCCCTAGTTTCCATTTCTTAATGAGAAATTATGTTGAGCCTTCCTTCATGTATTTATTTGCCACCTATATATCTTTTTTATTAAGTCTATTTATAAATCTTTTGCTCATTAAAAAAAATTAAGTTGTTTATTTTTAAATGTTAAGTTAAAAAAATTTTAAGTTCATATATTTATTTATTTATGTGAAGAGAGAGAGAAACTGCAAGCAGGTGAGGGGGAGAGAGAAGGAGAGGAAGTTTCTGGAAGACAGGTTCCACCAGAACAAGCGAAACATCCAATAACCTGAAGACACAGGAAATAGGAATGAGAAGAGGCAACAGATGAGAGAAGCTCTGAGGATTCCAAAATAATTTTGAGGGCAATATTGAACTCTAAACAGACTCAGCGAACAAAGAATCCCACGTTGTTCCTCCTCTACCTTCTGCACCCCGCGGCCTGAATTGGATGAGATCACTAGGTTGGTCACCCCGTAAAAGTGTTTTCCTCAGAATTAAGCCCAAGAGTTGGAGTTTGGCTATGCTAATTAAGCTTAGAAGAAAACATACCCTGTTTGTACTCCATCCCCAACCATATCACTGGGACCGCATTACTACCTTTCTACAGACTCCAGCTTTTCCACAGGATTTACTTCTGACTTGACCACTGCTTTTCCCAAATGGGGCTTTGTGATGTCTCAGGGAAACTGAAGCCACATGGTAACCCGGGGAGAGATGCTGATCATCCTGTCTTATCCCGAAGCCTTGATTAATAGTGGCAGAATTGGCTTTTCCTGAGATAGCACCTCTGAAACTTCTAAATGGCGTGCTTATGTATAGACATGTACATAGGAAAATCAAAAATAAAGCTAAGGAAGGGATTAATGAAGGATCCAACATGGTGATCACCTCTGGAAGGTGCAGAGAAGTGGTATAAAAAATCAGGAAGGCATCTCCAAGGCACTGGTAATGTTCTATTTCTTAAACTGGGTGATGTGTATATGGCGTTTGTTTTATTGCAGTTCAAACTGCCACAGGCAAACACACACATACAAACATATACAAACACACATTATTATACTCTTTTCTGTATATATTATGCAATTAAGAACACAAAAATTTAGGTCTTGTGGTGTCTGGGTGGCTCAGCTGGTAAAGCATCCGACTTCAGCTCAAGTCATGGTTTGTGAATTTGAGCCCTGCATCGGGCTCCGAACTGACCTGACCAGAGCCTGCTTGGAATTCTCTCTCTGTCCCTTTCTCTCTGCCCCTCACTTGCACACTCTCTGTCCCTCTCAAAATGAATAAATAAACTTTAAAAAAACTGAAAAAATTAAAGTCTTTTAAAAATCCTTACATAGGGGGTGCCTGGGTGGCTCAGTCGTTTAAGCGTCCGACTTCGGGCTCAGGTCACAATCTCGCGGTCCGAGAGTTCGAGCCCCGCGTCCGGCTCTGGGATGATGGCTCAGAGCCTGGAGCCTGCTTCCGATTCTGTGTTTCCCTCTCTCTCTGCCCCTCCCCCGTTCATGCTGTGTCTCTCTCTGTCTCAAAAATAAATAAACGTTAAAAAAAATTAAAAAAAAATCCTTACATAGAAAATTTAAAAAATAGAAGCTCTGGCAGATGTCTTTGGACTCCCCAAAGGCCTGCTATAGTTCACATTTTTTTTTGCTCCACTAATGAAATTTGTATTCAAATGTTATGTAGTACTTTCATTGACTTTGATCTCCTATTTTTAAACACAAAATCTTTCTATGCAAAAATAAATATGTTGATATAAAGTGGAGAGGAAACCAGGTCAGAATTTGAAGAGGGGCATTTAATTTCATAATACCTCAGATCATTGGTCTCATGCCAAGAACACTTACAAATATCTCTTCCCACCAAGAATCTGTTCTTTATTTTCTTTCATTTTCTTTGCTGGTTTTATGACTGGTCACTCTAACAGCTTCCTCCACATAAAGGTTTATTTAAATTTGATCAAAATCTATTTTTTTCTTTGTAGATGGAGGCAAAGAAGAAATTTCTTTCAACGAAAAAAATAGTACAGATCACAAAACCAATGTGTTAACTAGCTGCAGAGTATAGGAAACTTGACCTAATTGGTGGACACGTCTGTATGGAGAAACGCACCAAAAGCGATGATGGAACACATTGAATTAATTATTTAGAAAGTTCCAATTTATACATGGTAGGACAAAATGGCCATTAACTAAAGTTGTGAAATGCTCTACATGCTCATCATTCTGTTCTCTGACAGTTTTCCCTGATCTCGATTCTTGTGAGATGTTTTTGTTTTCTTTTTTGCATGTGGAATTCATTTTAATTTTGTACAAAGAGGAAGCCAAGACTGTGTCATGCAAATCTTTTATTCCCCAACTTACCACACATGTGTAACTTCTGTTCTAGTGTGCTATTCTATGTGAATGAGTAAGGAAATGATACTCCATTATTCGGAAATAACATAAATTCAGGAGTATCTTCCTACTACTGAAATTCATTCCCTTGGGGGCTAGATCAGTAGGATGTGTTTACTGATAAATCAGGTGAATTAAAGTTTGGAGTCATCTCATTTGCAAAGGAGACCGTTGAGTGGATTTGCACTAGACTCACTGCTGTTTTACGATCTTCCCAATCAAGAGAATACCTTATTTAACAGCTTCATTATTGTCATGTTTTTATATTGAGAAGGCTTAGCTTAGATGGTGAATTGAGGGATCATGAAATCTCAAAAGTTCTAAGAGAAAGATAAATATTTGAATACTACTTCTGAAAAAAAAAGATTCATTAGAACTTTCCCTTGGCTTTTTCTGCGAACACCTCCCTTTATTATGGGTTAGATGAGTGCACGATGATGTAGAAGTTGTCTGAGGAAATTTTTACTGGCATCAAAAGGATAAACAAAATCTTCCAAATTCTAGAAGCCAAATTGGTCTTTTTTCTTGCTTCATTACCTTGGGACCTTAAGTAGAATAGTTTTCGAGAAATAGGGTGTTTGTATGATATAAGTGCATATGTTTTTTAAACTCTATAGAATATATGTTATTTTCAATAAATGTCTTGATAATTTCCTAGTTATCTTGGCATTAGCACTAACTTCCATTCATTGGACATCTTCTCATAGGATGTCATACACCCTCATTATTACACTTCTGTTTGCTGTTAACTGCTGTAACTTCTGTGAGGTCATAACCTGGTTCTTATATCCCCAATGTCCAGCCATTATTGAATGCCTCAAATATATTTATTGAGTATATAAGTGAACTATTGAATAAGACTTACTAAATTCATTATGGTAATGTTAGGTATGCTTTATAAGTCAAAAAAATAAATAAAAATAAAAATATTTTCCATTCAGAACCGAGCTTGACTCATTGGAGTCTGGCATTTCTGAAAATATGTTCTACATAAAACTAGTTCTGTGAGATTCTAACAGCAAAACAAAACAAAAAAACTGTCCTTCTATTTCATAATTAAAGCAATTTGGAGAATTGGAAGTTGCTAGATTAAGCGAAACTAAACAGATGACTTTAGTATGGGACACAGAAATACATTCAGTAGGTGCAAATCTGTTAAGTACAGCGCAAAGCTCTGAGTGGATAAAGGAGGGAGCCAAAAACTGACTGAGAATCCATCATGAATTACCATCTACTGGCACATTAGCACTTTCCGCCAGCCTACCCAACGAGGGAGGCTTACCTATGATGAAGGCAGGCCTACCTCACATGAAGCAACTGAGACCTTGGAGGGATGACAAGTCAACATGGCTAATCCATGCGGTAAGACAGGCGTCTGGTGCACATTCACCTGATTCCAGTGTCTAAGTTTGTTCCACTGATTTCCTAAAATTTACGACTTGGGCCTTTCTGTGACATCTGTCTTCAAGACTGTGACGTATGTACCTTCCTAGCACCAGCAGCATCCTTCAAAGAAGTACTGGGAAGTGTCCTGCCTCCATGGCCCCTTGTTAGAGAACCTGTCCCTTTGGTGCTTCTTAGAGAGAGTACTCAGCTCCAATCACCTGTGAGACTGCTTATATTTTCTGCCCGTAAACTCTTTGCAGACTTCCTTGTGATGATTCCTCATTCATCTAGCTCTTGTGGATTTCTCCTTTCTGAAACACTTTTCTCTAAGGCAAAGCTTTCAAAGAAGGAATACATTTGTGTTGAGCTTTTGGGGCACCTGATTGGCACAGTCGGTTAAGCAGCTGACTCGTGATCTCAGCTCAGGCAATAATAATCTCACAGTTTGTGAGTTTGAGTCCCGTGCCAGGCTCTGCATTGGTGGCGTGGAGCCTGTTTGGGATTCTGTCTCTCCTCCTCTCTGCCCCTCACCCACTCTCTCGAAATAAATATGTAAACGTAAAAAATTAAGAACATGTATTTTGAGCTTTTAATGTATGCCGCATACTGTGCTGATAGATTTATAGTGTGCACACACATACATGTGTACACATGTGCCTGTGTATTTGTGTGCGCACGTGTGTGCATGTGTGTGAGCCACCTTGTAAGATGACATGATGATGGCCGGTGAATGACTCGATGATGGCCGGTGAATGACTCACAGTCTGGAAGAGGTGGCCTGGGACGTGAATGGAGGTTCCTCACTCTATAAATACATAACCGCAAATCAGTCATCAGTATTAGATGATTATATAAGACTAGCCTGGCAGGCAAGCAGAAATGAGGGCAGAAAATTATGCTAAAGCTGACACCAGGCTTTGAGGCTACCCCAAAGGCTATTTTTTGGTGGTTCCTTTCATACCTTTTCTTCAGTTTTCTCTTATGTTCTTCAGCACTGTTTGCATGGGAGTGTTTAACCTTTCTCTTACTATTAGTCTTTTATCTACAAGGAATGTTAACCGTTTGTATTTTATACGGATTGCATATGGTTTCCCCTGTTGATGTCTTTTAATTTTGTGGATGGATTTTTATCATATACATAAGATATAAATGATATACAGCTACATATAACTATTAATCAATAAGTAAGTAAATAAACAGATAAATTCCCTACAGTTTCTCCTAACATGCTTATTTTTTCTCTCAAAGTTTTCAATCTACTTAGATGTTAGTTTAGAGTTGTATATTCCTCACTTACTTTGGAATGTGTTTCATCATGTATATCAAATGCCTCATGTACATTTTGAAACAAGTCTGAAAACCATGTATGTATAATTAAATAAATGAATAATAATCAAGCAGAAAACAAAATAAACAGTATGTTATCCTAGATGTTATATTCATTTTTGTGCACTTGGCACCTGCAGGGAGAGCCGAGCTTTCCCCGGAAGCTTGTTGGATGCTGGTTGAGTCAATGCTTGGTGAATCATAATGTGCTACAAGGCTTATAGAGGATATCCTTCCTGCTCATATAGCTTTGGGAAGAAACATCTATTGAGCTGGTACCTAATGCCAGAGAGGAAGTAAAAATTACCTTCATTCTTCCCATTTAGCCAAGGAACACTTACTTTTTCACATAGGAAGCGAGACAGTTTCTTTTTCTATCACTGTTTGTGTGCAAATGCCTAACTAGAACAGGATTTTGTTGGCTTTTCCTGGGACTTCTGTTTCTACCTGGATGAGTCACACAGAAATAAATATTTCAGTCCTTTTGATATATCCGAAAGACAAAGTGGCCATATTTAGCAAATAAAAATACAAGATGCCCAATTAAGTTTGAAAAGTAGCTCCAACTGCTTACTTTTCTGTAATTTACTGACAAAACCTGTATACAGGACATTAGAGCATCCCGACAAAGTCAATACAGGACCTCTACCCCCTTCCCCACCTCTCAAAAAAGCCCCATGCACAGAATACCACCAGATGGTTTCTCACAAGCTATGCTTCTTTTGTGCACTAGGGTATGTCCTACTAATCCACTCTAGATGCTCTAAAATAGATCTTTTTGAGACACTAAATTCAGTCATATTTATTGAAGACTCACTGTATGGGAAGCACCTGCTGAGCTCAGAGAGATATGAAAATAATTGACGAACAGTATCGCTACGGACTGATTGTATCCCCTCCACCACCAAATTTGTACTTAGAAGACATACCCCCTCCGCATACCTGCAGTGAGATAGTGTTTGGAGGTGAGGTCTTTGGGAAGTAATTAGATTTAAATGAGGTCATTAGAATTGGGCCCCATGATGGGATTAGTGTCCTTATAGGAAAAGGGAGACCAGAAATTTCTTTCTTCTGGACAACACAAAGGAGAGATCACATGAGCAGAGAGATGGCAGCCGCCTACAAGGCAGGAGAAGAAGCCTCAGAAGGAAACTTATCTTGCCAGCGTCCCGAACTTGGACTTCAGCCTCCAGGACTGTGAGAAATAAACTTCTATTGTTTAAGCCCCCCAGCTTATGGTATTTTGTTATAGGCACCCAAGCAGATTAATGCAGCATTATCCTCAACAAGTATAAGAGGAGACAAATGTTTAAACTCCCGTAAGATATCATAAAAACACCATGGAAGAGATACAATGTTGTATTACAGGTGCATTTAATTTTTAAAATGTTCTCTTTCTTCACCTCTACAACACAAGAATGTAAGCTCCGTGGGGCAGTGAGTTTTGTTTTGTTTTGCTCAGTTATATTCCCAGCACCTAGTATCTGGCACATAGTAGGCACTTCCCAAATGTTTGTCAAATAAAAGAAAGGATTACTAAAAGATAAAAAAAGGAACATAAATGAATTCTAACAGAAAGGATTAGAAAAACATTCCAGAAAGAAGTGTTGTGAAGTTCTGCATAACAGAGGTGTCAGCATGGTTACTCCAGTCTAAGAGAATAGTGTAAACAAATATGTGAAATAGTGAATTTTACGGGAAGTCTGAAAACAGAGTAAGGTGATAACTGGAGTATATATATATTAAAATAGGTTGGATTCAGGGGCATCTGGGTGGCTTGGTTGCTTAAACGTCCAACTCTTGATTTCATCCCAGGTCATGATCTTATGTTGGTGAGAGCGAGTCCCACACTGGGCTCTGAGCTGAATGTGGAGCCTGTTTGGGATTCTCTCTCTCCCTCTTTCATTGCCTCTCTCTCAAAATAAAAAAGGAAACTTAAAAAAATTTAAATAGCTTGGATTCATATCGTGGAGAAAGTTAAAAGTTATGATGAAGCATTTTGAACTTTATTTTGTGAATTAATTTTTCTTATGCTTATCTCCGTGGAACTAAGATGATAATGGGTCTTACATGAAAATGATGCTCTGTGGCACATATATTTAGGACAGGTTGTTTTTTTTTTTTTTTTAATTTTTTTTTTTTTTTCAACGTTTTTTTTTTATTTATTTTTTTGGGACAGAGAGAGACAGAGCATGAACAGGGGAGGGGCAGAGAGAGAGGGAGACACAGAATCGGAAACAGGCTCCAGGCTCCGAGCCATCAGCCCAGAGCCTGACGCGGGGCTCGAACTCACAGACCGCGAGATCGTGACCTGGCTGAAGTCGGACGCTTAACCGACTGCGCCACCCAGGCGCCCCATGGACAGGTTGTTTTTTAATGCCCTTCTTAAAGATCAATGAAGATAGAAAGACACTAAGGAAGGACTTCAGTAAAACCAACTAACCCACTTAACAACCAATCACACACACAAATCTCTGTTTACCTCCAGCTAATTCATCAATTTTCAAATTTATTTGGCTGTGATATCCTCAAGCACCATCTTTTAACTTGTGGACTGAATGCTCTATTGAGCTCAGTTTACCTCAGGTCAGTGGAATCTGTGGAGAATTGAGTCGTGGAGTGGCATCGTCGCATTGTCTATTCTGTCCGATGACAAATTCATAAAGCAGAGATGCATGCAGAGACATGCATCTTAGTCTAGATTTGCCACTGATTCGAGCTATTCGTTCAACCTCCATGAGTATTTTTTTTTTTTCTTTTGCAGCTGTAAGATGAAGACACTGAATGAGACCATCTTAATATCCATGGTTTAGTGCTCTGCTATTCCCTTGAGAAGCTTAGACTTCAGCTGGGAGAGAATAATGTCCTTGAGATCTGAGGACAAGATGACCTCAGATATGGGATGATGTTGCAACTTCCTCAGAGACCTGTTTCCAAGCTTTTACACTTCTTCTTCCTCTCTGGACGCATCATTTATATCCTGACGTGAAAGAGTTGAATTGGCCTTCCATCCTGGCCTTATAGCCCTGGGGGAGCAGGTGGGGCTCTCTGGTCTTGGCTTGGCCCTAAAATTTTGCCAATTTGTTTAGAATAGAGGTGTTAAGGTCAAAATTCGTCTCCAGATTTTGAGACGCTTTTTCCATACCACCATCCAGTTTTCAGAATCTGAGTTTGTTCAAGCTTGATTATTATGATTAACATATAAGTAGGAGTATGACAAATAAATATTATAAGAAATAGCTGTAGACAGTTGGTCAATTGTTTAAAAAGTGACTGATTTAAATTGCTTCATTATATATAGTCAGAGAAAATAAAACAGTACAAAAGCCCTTGTTTTTAATATCATTAAATCATTATTCTTTGCTCCTTTTAATCCACCAACCTGGCAAAGTGTGAATTTTGTACTTATATATGTGAGTAAGTAATATTTCCTACCAGTCTCACTTCAAAACGGATGACAAGTGTCATTTCTACATCCTCCTTCCAGCTATTTTTTCCTCTTTCCAAATAAAACCAATGTTTAGGTTTGCCTTGAATAAAAAATGCCTTAGCTATTTGTACCTATTTATTTCTACAACTCCTTGAGCTCTTGGCAATGTGCATACTGGTACTTTTGAAACAGTAGATGTTATGACACTCAAGATTATTATGCATCTCAGAGTCGTCTTGAGCTCTGACCCATGTATCTATCAACTTGCAAGCAGCTTCATGTCCTAGGGTGCCATTATTAATACCTTCAGTCGTTTTATAAATGCCATGACATAGAGGAAGTTGGGAAGGTCTAAAAAGCACAACTAAGCATTTTCTAAATCTACTTGATTTTCAGTTGCCTTTATTTTGCTCTATGCACGTGGCTGTCTGTGTCACATGTGTCTTATGTGACTCTTATCCATTAAAACATAACTCCTGCTTTGTCTCCTCTAGGAAGCCTTTGTCTCCTCTAGATCTGAGCTCCCCCTATCTGGTCTAGTTTAAATGTTCTCCCTCTGCACTCCACTGTAGCTACCTTGTCACACTGCATTGTCCTTGTTTTCTCCCTATCTCTGATCTCCACTAGCCTGATAAACTTGAGGGCATGAATTAAGTTTTTCAAAATTGAATTTTTATCTAATGCAAAGCCTGATAAATACAAGGTTACTCAGTAAATAGTTGATGGTTAAATAAATGGAAATAGAAAATACTAAATTATCAGTAGAGGAAACGAATTCCACGATTTATTTGTACCTAAACCCAAGGCTTGCAAGAAAAACACATATACATACACGCAACTGAACAGTACAGCCTAGTGGTTATCAGGGCAGTCTACAGGGTCAAATTCTTCACATCCTTGCACCAATTCTTAGCGGTGGGTCTTTGGACAGTTTACTTAACCAGTTTGTGCTTCTGCTTTTTAAATATAAAGGAGGAGTAATAACAGTCCCTCATTCATAACGTTGTTGTGAGGAAAAACTGAGTGTGTGTGTATGTATATATGTATATATACATGAATATATATGTATATATATATATATGAGTATGAGGGTATGATAAATGCTAATTATTATTTCTTAAGTAATGATAGAGATTTGGAATCCAGAGTAATTTGGTTCAGATAATTTGATGTAATTAACAGGCTCCTGTATAAATAAGAAAACCTATAACTTCCATATTTCAGTGAAAAAGTCATAACTTACTCATTCGCTCAAGGCAAGAATCTGAGGATTGTCCTTGACTCATCCCAGAGTCTCACTTGCTCCACCCCCCCTCCATCCAATCGGTTACTAGGTGTGGTGATTCCATTTTCTCAACGTCTCTCAAACCTGTTCACGTTTCTCCAACCCCTTTACCTGCTGCTCTGTTCAAGGTTATGTGATGTCTTCCCCCGTCTACTTCAAGATGCCCCAATTTAATCTTGCTGCCTCCAGGCTTGTTCCTTTTTTTTTATTCCATTTCCAGATGACAGCCAGAATAGACTTCCCAAAGGCTACTTTTTATCATATCATTTTGTGGATGGAAACCCTTGCATGCTTCCTCCTGAGATCTTGGTTCCTTCACCTGCATTGCAATATCTAGCAATATGTGGTCCATGCCAATCTCTCCAATTTTCTGACATTCCCTATCTTATACTGTACTTTCAGCTCTTACACTAGGCTGGGATTCCTCTTGAGTCTAGTCTTTTGCTGAAACAATTTATTTTTTCTCCTTCACTCCCTATTCTTTTTAAAATACCTGATAATTATTTTTGTAAAGGTAAAGAGATTCTTGTACCAAAACATTGGAGAACTGCTGTCCATAGGCAGTGGCCTGGCCAAGACAGCCTAAAGTGAACCCACAGACAATGCACAAGCCACAGGGATTCTAGTCAGAAGGAAGGAAACCTCAAAGGCAATTATCATTAGTATTATTTTGAGACATAAGAAGATTGCTGGATGCATGAAACACACAAACAGATACTATTTAAATATAAAGATGAAAAAGATAGAGGAAATTCAAAGTACAGAAAGACCTCTTAGAAGTTAAACATGGGACAACAATAATGAAAAGATACAAAGACTGAAAGATAGAAAAGGGAACTCCCCAAAAGAGTGGACTATAAAGAGGAAATGTAAGAGACCAGAAATTTGGAAGTCTTTTCTGAGATACTTAACAGATGAATAAGAGAAATTTCAAAAAGGAAAAAATACAGTGAACAAAAAAGAGGAAATAATGAAGGTAATGATTCAAGAAATTTCTTGAAACCGAGAGACATGAGTTTCCAGGCTAATGGCACACCTGGGCACCAGTTCAGCACCAACCTGCATGTTGCAAAACTTGAGAATGCTAAGAACAATGTGAAAGATGTTAATTGGTGTCAAGGAAGGGAAGAAACAGGTTCCAAACAAAGAATGAAGAATCAAAATGGCATTGAACTTGTCAATAACAACACCTGAGGACAGAAGATAATGGAGAAATATCTAGAGCAAATCTGAGGGCAGTGTTTTCCAAGATGAATTTTGTAAAGCCAGAATCTCAATTAGTTCACACTGACATGTGTGGACACAGACTAAAGACATATTTAGACAGACAAGGTCTTTAAAAAAAATTGGTTCCATGCACCCTTTTGAGGAAGTGAGCAGAGGATGTGCTCTGCCAAAACAAGGAGATAACCAAGGAAGATGAAGTCCTAGGACCCAGGAAATAGACAAACGAACATTAAAGTAAAAGAACTTCCCATGATGATGATGGAGAGGCTTAGATGATTGCTGAACAACCAGACGAGAGCCAACTCAACTACGGCCGAATGGACTGGGGCGGAGGCTCAAAAAAAGACTGCAAGGAGGTGGAATTGATAAAGTATGTAACGAGGAGTCATGTAAGATGGGAGGTAGGAGCACAGACTCTGTGGTCAGATCATACAGGTTTGAATAGGCTCTTTCATTTACCAGCTGTGAACTTGCTTTCTTTATGCCTCCCATTGAATATGGGGGTAATGAAAAACCTGTCAGCGCTCTTGTGAACTTTAAGTGAATCTATAAATGCATAGAGTAGTGCCTGGCACATAGTAAGTACAATACTTACGTCTGCTTAAAAATAGGTAGATACAGGGACACCTGGATGGCTCAGTGAGTTAAGCGTCCAACTTTGGCTCAGGTCATGATATCACTGCTCATGGGTTCAAGCCCCGTGTGGGGCTCTGTGCTGACAACTCATAGCCTGGAGCCTGCTTTGGATTCTGTGTCTTCCTCTCTCTCTGCCCCTCCTCCATGCTCTGTCTTTCTCTGGCTCTCTCTCAAAAATAATAAACATTAAAAATTAAAAATAAAAGAATAGGTAGATATAGATAATAGATGATGAATAGACAAATGATAGATGATAAATAGATAGATAAATAGAGATAGAACACTGTATATCAGGGGCTAGATTGAGAAATAAATTGATGAGAATTATATATATAGAAAACTAAGAAAATTTAAGAAAGACATTAACTCCCAGGAAAATAAAAGTTTCATACCAAAGGAAAAGCAACCAAATTATAAGACAGCTGTTGATACCATTTACATAATAATAGCAATATAAACACTAAATATTGACCTAACCCAAACTATCTTATATAACTATATTGGGGAGAACAGAGGACAGGAAGTGAGTAAACTGGTTGCACAGGTGTATGCATGAAAGAGCTATATCTTACTCTTCCACAATGGGATGTCAATAAAAATGCCTAAAACTAAAAACATTAAAAAAAAATAAAAACCACAATATGTATTTGGCAATATGAAAGTAAAAACCGAAATGAACCATTAGAGAATTTAAAGTAATTGTATCTAGGGAATAAGGTATTGGAGTGCACTGTTTTTCCTAACAAGCATTATATAACTATTTGCTTCCTTAAAATACATGCATATATATTTTGTTTAACAATTAAGGGAGCAAGAGAAAAAATAAGCAAGATGAGTCAGAAAAGGAAGAAGATTAGTGTAGAGGAAACAGACATAATGGGAAAAAGGGACAAGAACTTAAAAACAAGTTCCAGTAAGGTCCGTAGAAATAATCTCAGGCTTAATAAAGTAATTTGTAACACAAAAACAAGTTTCACTGAAAATGGAGCAAAGAGAATTCTTGGTAATTAAAAAAATAAGCATGATTGCCAAAATGAAATATTCTGTGGTACGGGTGGGTAATTGACAGTCACATTAGTAAACTGAAGTTAAAGTACATGAAGTCTCCTTAAATGTGGATTAAAGAGTCAACCTCAAAAGATTAGAGAAATAGTAAGGGAGCAGGACAGCTTTAGGAGACCTAATATCTGCTAATAGTTTGAAATAAAACAGGGAGAAAGAACTAATCCAGGAAGTAATAAAATAAAAATTCCTGGACCCAAAACAGATATGTCATCAACTGGCACTGGTTCTGAAATACTGAGGAACAATCCAGGCAAATCCTGATGGTATTTCTGATCTTCAGTGATAAAGAGAAAATGTAATAGTTTTCAGAGAGAAAAAATTCTTCATCCTATTGAAGAATAGGATGAGATTGCTGTCAGAGACCTCAGAGGATGACAGCACACAGTGTTTTCAAAGTTCTTTAGAACGGAGATTTTTACTCATCTGAAACCCTACGCAATGCTTGTGATCACAGTTATGTCAAACACGAAGCACTCACCTACTCCTCTCAGAGAAAGAAACAAAAAATCACTCAGGGTTATATCTTAACAAAATAATAAAATACTCTCGACAGAGAAGTCAGATACATGAGAAAGACCTGAGAGAAGAAACCAGTAAAATGTAAAGTACAAGTGACTATTGATAATTAGGTTGGAACGTTTTATACAATCACGGAGAACAGATTGTTACAAATGGAAAAAGATGCAATGTAAAAAATGAAACTAAAATTTCACATGATTTTGACAAGTTGTGATTAGTTTTAGAGGAGAGCCAGAAAGTAAAACTGCAAAAATTCTCACCTTAGATATTGGTTAATTTCCAACGTTGACAGAGACATATTTACTTAGAGGTTGAGGTTACCTATTAGGAGAGGAGAAAGAGCATTAAAACTACAAAAGTCATTGGAGGAAACAAAGTCACAGAGAAAAGGCTCAATTCAGCAAAAAGAAAAAAGTAAAAGAAAAAAAAGGAACCTTCTTTTTTTGCTCTTAAGAGGATTAAAGCTCTGGGGCTCTTGGGTGGCTCAGTCGGTTGAGCATCTGCCTTCAGTTCAGGTCATGATCTCACGGTTCATGAGTTCGAGCCCCACGTTAAGCTCTGTGCTGACAGCTCAGAACTATAAGCCTGCTTTGGATTCTGAGTCTCTCTCTCTTTCTGCCCCTCCCCCACTCATTCTCTCTCTCCCTCAAAAATAAAGAATTGAAAAAAAACATTAAAAAAAGAGGATTAATGTTCAGTCACAAAAACATAAGAAGTTATTTTGGTTTCAACAGCAGTACTTGAGTCTATAATTCCCATTTGTCTTTATGTAATGCTTGATATTCCTTGTTGTTCCCCAATTGCAACCATTCTACCTCATTACTGTATCTTTATACAATTTCTAAGACTGTCTTGCATTCGCTGTAAGGCTGAGTTCCATAAACGCCACCCAGGAAGGGACAGTGGCTATCGCCCTTCCCTATTCCCTCCTCTATCTTCATCAACTGGTCTTCTGTCTTCTGTCCTCATGAGCGTCAGTATTTTGACCACTGTATCCAGTTACCTTCAGATGATAATGGCTCTTCCTCTTTGTTCAGCAGTGAATCTCAGTCTAACTCTTTATTCTAGAAGGGGTGGGTCACGGATTATTAATTCTTTGTCGTACAATAGTTGATAAGAACAAAAATGCATGCAGAATAAAGTAAGTAATGCATCACAACAAGATGAAAAGCTAGGAGCCCAGCCACTCACTTAGAAACTACTTACACTTTTTCATTCTCTTCCGCCATTCCATTCCCCTAACGCCATGTGGAGGTGACCACTGCCTTGCATTTTGTTTTTATTATCCCCAGCCTTAAAAAAATCTAATTAAAGACTATTTAAATATCCATATAATCCAAATTATTTTTGTTCTATCCCATTTGTAAAATCAAAGGAAATTACAAAGAATGAAAATACAGGGGAAAAACCGTAATTTTTTTAAAACAAAGAAGTAGCTACCTCAAACACAAATTATGATGCTAAATAATATGAAATCAGAGAACACAAAGAGCTGTAAGCTGGCACCAACTGACTCAGCCATGAGGCAGGGAGCAGTTTCTTTTAAGAGTACCATCTAGAAAGGCTTAGCCCATGGTCTTTTGCTTAGACAGAGATTGGCGGACATGAGCAGGCCATGGAAGGTGAAGAACCATCCTACAGAAATAGCACTGGTCCCGATGCTGAGAGTAAAACCAAACTGACATCTTATTTTTATTGTTTGTCACCAGTTGTCATAGCCCAGGGCTGGCGTGGGCAGGGAGGGGATTCGGGATTCGAGAGAAAAAGGAAACAATTATTCTGTTATGACCTGCCAGCGGTGTAAACACCCAACTTGAAGGAGATGTACTCAAAGGGAAAGGAGATAACAGACTTGATGAGAATCAGTTCCAGACTCAAGCTGGACTCAAAGCTCCAGATTTATCCCAGCTCCCCCCTCCACCCCCCTTCGCTTCCAGCCATAGCTAAGGATACACAGTCCCATCAGGGAGGGGGCCACATAAAAAGGAAGTGACAGTGACCGTGTCACTTGCTGATCTGGTTCCCTGCATCTCACTGTTGGAAGCGGGGGATTTTTTTAGGAGGGCTCTTGGTCTTGTGTATTTCTGAGAAAGACTTTTCACACTCAAAATGTCTGTGTTAATACCAAGGCTATTGGCTTTGAACATTTGAAAATCACCCCAAAATTAATTTACTAAGCCACAAAGCAATTACTGCTATCACCCATTTTTAATAGGGAAACCAAGAAATAATATCCTAAAGTTGGTTGCCGGTGTCATGGCCCAAACCCAGATCTGGAAGGAGTGGTCCGTCCTTGTGGCTTTCGTGTTGGTAAAGGCCTCCATGCTGACCTTTTGGTTGGGATGTTTCTAGAAGAAAAGTGACAAAGTTTGGCTTGCGCTAGGATATTCAGCATCTTTCTACTATAAGCTCTGAGGGAATAATTCCGAATCAGTGAAAGATGTGCCAAAAGAGTCAAGATGAGTAAGTCATCGATTCCCAGAACGTAAGTAAGACCGAGGGACCAGTGAGCTCTGCTCTTAGAATCCTGCCCTTTGGGGGGGGGTGCGTATGGGCCCTGCACCTTATAGTAACCCAAGGGAAAGTTGAGCCAAGAAGGATGGGCTGTCAGGGCATGGATGCTAGGCGAGAATCTGCCCCCTGCTGTCCGTGCGACCATGACCACCTTCAGAGCCACTTCTTCAGGGCCCTTGGAACTGATTTGCAGGGTTTGATGTTCTGCCCAATGTGTTTGCTGTGTTTCTGTAAGGGGAGAGACCGACAAGCGAGCACCTGTGCAGAGACGCTGCAAACAAGAGGAGGCAAGGGGCATAGACAGAAGGCATGCGAAGATCATACATCACATGAAAAATTATCTTATGGAAGAGGAAACATTCTCCTGAGTGAAAAAACTCATATGTGATCCCGAAAAACTACAGGAAGAGAGAAGGAAGAAAGGAGATCTACATATTCAAAGTAGAGCCTATGCAATAGCTAAGAGGGGATACAAGTGAGCTGGCCGGGAAAATGTGAAAACACAGAGGAGGCACATGTCACAATCAGATCTGGCAAGAATTAAACCTCTGGCAGTGTTGAATGTTCTCCCCGGGAGCAGAGAAACCTTATGTTGCACCTTAATGGGAGAGGAAACTGGCACAGTCACTTCAGGGAGGAGCACCCGGTCAAGGTGAAAAGGCAAAATTTAAGATCCCGAAATTCCATTCCCAGGCATATACTCTGCAGAAACTCTCACTGAGGTGTGCAGAGAATACATGCTCATATATAAGTGTGTATGTGGAAGTTAATGACAACACTGTGATAGTGGAAAACTATAAATAACCCAGGGCTCATGATTAGGAGAAAGGAAAAATAAATTGTGGTGTATCTTAAAATGAAATTATGTAGAGCGGTGAAAGTGAAAGAAACTGGAAGTGTTTGTATCAATGTAAATATCATAGACACGACATTGCATTAAAAAGGTACACATAGGAGCACCTGGGTGGCTCAGTCAGTTAAAATTTCTGACTCTCCATCTTGGCTCAGATCATGATCTCATGGTGTGTGAGTTTGAGCCCTGAGTCAGGTTTTGTACTGGCAGCCTGGAGCCTGCTTTGGATTCTCTCTCTCTCTCTCTCTCTCTCTCTCTCTCTCTCTCTGACCCTCCCCCCACCCCCACATGTGTGCTCTCTCGCTCTCTCTCAAAATAAACATTTTTTTAAGTGCACATAGATTTGTACACTTGCAAAAAAAATGGTATATTCATTTAGCAAGTAAACAGAGTGTTTGTTTGAGGCACTGGGGATATAACCATAAGCATGACACAAAACAATATCATCCCGCACAGACCTTCAATTTTAGGAGAGGACAACAGACAATAACCAAAATATGTAAGTGAATGATACAGCCTGCGTGAAGAAAATGAGTAATATTGAGGAAAAAAAACCAAGCAGAACAGGAGGATACAGAGAGCTGGAAGTGTGGCCATTTTCAATAGGTGGCCAGGGTAGGCCTCCCTGAGAAGTGACATTTGAGCAAAGACCTCAAGTAAGTGAGCAAGCTGGCTAGGCAGATACCTATGGGGAGAATGTTCCCCACAAAAGGTTTAAAAAGTACAGATCTTTAGCAGAAGGAAGCCACCAGGCTGGTCAGGAAATAGAGGCACTCAATGCAGCAGGAGGGGCACAAATGGTGTGGAGTGTCCTGGGATCAAGTGGGACAGGTGCTGGGGAGGGTGGACCCGGTGGGCAGGCTTTGCAGACCATGGGAGGCCTTGTAGGGATCTTAGTTTGGCCTTGTAGGGACCTGAGAGTCAAGCATTAGAAGATTGTGTGCAAAGGGATAACACAATCTGATTTATACAAGTTTTGTTTGCAAAGAATTTCAAACATATAGAATCTATAGAATATCTTCAAGCATCTGTAGAATAGATGCAAGAATAAGACCAGTATAAAAAAAACATCAGTTATCTGAAGACCAGCCATCTTTATCTACTGTTGGTATTTTACCTCATTAGCTTTATCATTTGCACAATCTTTCTGCACACACACACTTCCTAAAAAATAAAGGAAAAGGAGATGTGTATTTAAAATGCTGCTTTTATTTTTACTTTAAAGTTTATCCATTTATTTTGAGAGAGAGAGAGAGAGAGAGAGAGAGAGAGAGAGAGAGAGCATGAGAAGGGAAGGGGCAGGGAGAGAGAATCTCAAGCAGGCTCTGCACTGTTAGGGAAGAGCCCAACTCGGGGCTTGACTCACAAACGGCGAGATCATGACCGAGTCGGAGGCTGGTCTTAAAAAACAAGAGAGCGTAAACATGGGCTGGAATGCCCAGCTTCTCTCATTATAAAGAAAATATAAATTAAATAAAGATATGGTTCAATTTAACTACTGTCAGTATGGAAAAAAATAGATCTGATGATAGCAAGTGTTGATGTCGAGTAAAGAAAATTCATATATGGATTTTTTTTCCTGGATACTGAGAATATGTTATATACATCAGGACTCTATATCCCTAAATCACTAGTGTCTATTTCCTAAGAAGACTACATTTGTTAATTTCAGTAACTATAACATTGATACAACATCTTAAACTTTTCAATTGACCCAATAATGTTCTCTATAGCATTTATTTTCTGTCAGTACAGGATTCACTGTAAGGTCAGCTACTGCATTTAATTGTCCTGTATCTTTAGTCTCATTTAATGTAGAACATTTCCACAGCTTCTCTTTGTCTTTTATAACATAAACATATTCAAATGGCTTGTGTTTTAACAGGATCCCTCTGGACTGATGAGCTAAGAACAGAATGTAAGTGACAAAAATGGAAAAGTGAAACATTAGGAGCTATTGAACGAATCAAGTGGAGAAATTTTGAATATAATTTCGAAAGTTTGGATATACGATGTTTTAAAAAGAGAGGAGTCAAGAGTAACTTGAGAGAGGGGCACCTGGGTGGCTCAGTCGGTTAAGCGTCTGACTTCGGCTCAGGTCATGATCTCCCGGTTTGTGGGTTCGAGCCCCGCGTCAGGCTCTGTGCTGACAGCTCAGAGCACGGAGACTGTTTCAGATTCTGTATCTCCCCCTCTCTCTGCCCCTCCCCCTCTCATGCTCTGTCTCTCTCTCTCTCTGTCAAAAATAAATAAACATAAAAAAAATTAAAAAAAAAAGAGTAACTTGCTAGAGCGACTGGAGAACTAGAGTTGCTGTTACCTATGTTGGACAAGACTGTGCATGAATCAGGTTTGAGGTCAAAGACAGAAGTTGGCAATGAGGTCATCAGTGGTATTAGAAGCAAGAGATGAAATAGAATGCAGGTAAAGAACAAACAGGTTTAAAGGTTGAGCCCAATATTGAAAGTTTGGTGGCATAAAAAGGGACAAATAAAAGAGGCAGTGACTATGGACTGAACTGTGTCCCCCCTCAAATTTATGTATTGAAGTCTAACCCCCAACATGACTCTATTCTCGTAAGTAACCACGGTTCAATGAGATCATAAGGGCGAGAACCTAATCCGATAGGATTGTTGGTACTATAAGAACAGGAAGATCTCTCTCTGCTTCCCTCTCTTTCTCTCTCCCTTTCTCTCCCTTCACATGCACACTAAAGAAAGGCCACGTGAGGAGGACACAGCAAGAAGGTGCCACCTGCAAGCCAGGAAGGGAACTCTTACCAGCACCCGACCATACTGGCACCTTGATCTTGAACTTTCAGCCTCCAAAACTATGGAGAAATAAATTTCTGCTCTTTTAAGCCACCCAGCCTATGCTATTTTTGGTATGCCCAAGGCAGCTGCCAGAGCTGACTGAGACAGGAGGACCCTAAGAAAGTGTAGTGTCTTGGGAGCAATGGATCAAAGCCTTTCAAAAAGATAGGGGTAAACACCAAATTCAAGGTAATGGTTCCTTGTAGAACAAAGTCTTGAGATTGAGCAGGGAGCAGGGGTGTTAGTTCTTATTCTTCAGATTCCTCATTTCTCAAGTTAGGTGGTAGGTATATAGCTCTGATTCATAGTATTTATTTTTTTATTTTTTATTTTTTTAACATTGACTTATTTCTGAGAGACAGAGAGACAGAGTGCTAGCAGGGGATGACCAGAGAGAGAGAGGGAGACACAGAATCCCAAGCAGGCTTCAGGCTCTGAGCTGTCAGCACAGAGCTTGATGCAGGGCTTGAACCCACGAACTGTGAGATCATGACCTGACCTGAAGTCGGACACTCAACCGACTGAGCCACCCAGGCACCCCTATAGTATTTTCAATATATTTTTGTTTATCTGAGATCTTTCATAAAATTTGAAAAATGAACTTACAGAGCTCAGAAGACAATGCAAGAGGAAACTTTTAAAAAAGGACACCAGGTTGAAAGCTGAGATAGAATCAATACATCAGTTCAAAAGAATGACTGAAAACAGGGACACAAGAGAGAGGTTAGAAGAGAAGAGAAACAACGGAATACAAATTGGTCAGGAACAATTTCAAATACACAAATGAACACAACGTATGTTAATGGGTTTCGTATGTAAAATGCAGAGACTGTCAGACTGAGTTTAAAAAAATTGAAAAAGCTAATGTCAGAGAAACACTCTTTACAGAAAGTTAATCTTGAAAAAAATAAAAAGAACCAGAAAGGATGGTGGTATATGAGGTAAAGTGTAACAAAAATAAAACGAGTGCCAATATTAGTAGGATGATTCAAGACAAAAAGCATAAAATATAAAAAATAAAAAAGTGAGATACCATTTAATAAGAGGCAATTTATCAAAAAGATGATAGTAATCAACCTTTATTCCCTCAAAATAAGATTAATATTTACAGAGAAAAACTATTAGCAACACAAGGAATTTTTAAAAATCCACGGAGTGGAGAGAAAGACTCAGAAACTGACAGTTGGAGTATAAAAATAGAAATCCAAAGGGATCGGAGCAACATCATTAACAAATTTAATTTTTATAGATTTATAACAAACTTTATATAAAAAACTATTTTGTAAAAAATGCCAATGGATCACTTCATAATATGGATCCTGTATTAGGCTATGTATAATTTCCATATACATAAAAAAGATATATAAATAATAGAGACCGTATTACCTAAACTGAACTGTATATATAATATGAACAGTAACAAAAATCTGCCCAACTGGAGATTAAAATATGGTATATTGACTCAGTTTAAAGAGGAAATCAAACAGAAGTTGGAAACTAAGAATAAACAAACATGGAAACTTCATAGCCAAAACCTATAAAATATATTTTAAGCTATACTCAGAGAAAAATTTATTGCCATATATGTATTTTTAAGAAAACAATAATTTAGAAAATAAGTATCAAAAGAAAAACAAAAATAAACCGAGAGGAAGTAAAATGACAAAATTGATTCAACTAAAACGTGAATCAAAATTAATCAAATGAAATCAAACTCTCCCCAGCTGTCTTTCGTGACACGATGTTGGTAGCATGAAAACAGCTGTGGTGAGTATAGTTACATTACAGAAATTAAACAAATGCTACAAATTAGGAATTCCCCTTCAGTATTTCCCCCATGGCACCTCTGCCCCTGTGAAATAGTTAATTATTTATGAGCACACTGCCCTTTAAAAAACACAACTCTATTTGAGGCACCTGGGTGGCTCAGTTGGTTAAGCGTCCGACTTTGGTTCAGGCCATGATCTCATGGTTTGTGAGTTCAAGCCCCGTGTCAGGCACAGAACTGGCTTCAAATTCTCTGTCCCCTCCTCCACTCATGTTTTTTCTCTCTCAAAAATATATAAACATTTTAAATAAATAAATAAATAACTCTATTCATATTAATGCATCCTATAGAACTTCTCAGCCATCCGTTGAAAGTAACAGAATTCCCAAATCAAATCGACTTACATTGTAAGGACATTTATTATTTCACATAATAGGAGTTCAGAAGCAGGCATGAATTGATTGGCTCCGTGGCTCACGATGGTGTCATTAATGACCCAAGTTCCTTCCATTGTTCTATTGTTTATAGAATTTACTTCATCTTAAGGCTGGTTTCCCTTTTGATTATGCGACGGACCGTCCACTGTGAGGAAGGCATAAACCTCCCCCCTTGACCACGGCATCTAAGTTTTTCCTTTCAGTATGCCTGGGCCAACTCAGGTCATGTGTGCACGTCAGAACCAGGACAGGGCATGCTCAGTCTCAACAGGGCGCACTCAGATCTGGGGACTGGGTAACTGCTTGGATAGTCAGCATTCTTCTAGGCTCAGATAAATCTCTTAAGTAAAAAAATAAAAGAGAATGAAAGATAAAAAAGAAAATCTGCAAAACAATAAAAATGGTAAGTATTGCAGAAGCACATTTATATAGAAAAAACGTGTGTGTGTGTGTGTGTGTGTATGTAGAAGGATGAAAGAGGATGAAGAGAAGGGAGCCAGAGTCTTGTCAAGGACATGAATCCACCCCGCAGAGGCTGTGTGACTTTGCGCAAGTTATTTCACCTCTCTGGTCTTGTGTTGAACTGTAAAATAAGGATAATAGTATCTACCTCATGAGGATTGCTGTGAGGATTAGATGAGAGAATATGTATTAAAGTTTGTTGAATGGTAGTCAATAGTTGTGAAAGGCTATTTCCCTTTTCTTTCTATGTAATGATATATATAAATTTTAGTTGGAAGATTTATAAGATATGATTTAAAAAATATCTTCTGTAAGATAGATGCAAAGAAGGGTTCCTATGACAAGAGAAAACAATGGTACGGACCTTTGTTATGGACCTGGTTTGTGCAGTGACCAGCTTGGGCTCCAGTATACATCATCTGTGGACTGAGGCTGCCTGGGAGTGAGGGGGAGGATGAGGTGCCTAGTGAGGAACGTTCACTCTTAAAGGAAATGAAACATGCTTTTCTTGTACAAACAATAATGCAAAGGTATTTTGTTTTGAAATACGATCGTATGCTTCATAATGCAACAGAGTGAACATTTTTACCATCTCCTTTATTTATTGCCTTAAAAGAAATATTTCTTTTCTTTTTGAAGACAGCCTACTGCAATTTTATAAAAATTGTAATATATGTTTTTTAAAATATCGTACGCAGCTTAAGTGCAATACTAAATAATCTGCCCCTCTCTACCACCTAACATACAGCCCCCATTAATCCTGTTGGTGAACATTTTTAACTCTTATTTGCATTTAGGGGTATTCGGTGTGTGCGTATAATTTTATACCTTAGTTTCCGAATTTGCACATCATAAGCACCTATTTACATGTTCCTGTATGATTTTAAAACCCATAATATTGCAGTGCTGCGTTCCATGCTATACTGATCTGATGGAGTTATGAGACTCCCCCCCCACTCCCTCACCCCCCCAAACCCCCGCGGGGTTTTAATCCCAGTCGGTGCTCCGGGCCTGGCCCTGGAAAGGAAAGACCATAAATCCTGCTGAAATGTTTCCAAGATATCAGGAGACACCGCTACACCAGTGTGTGCTGATGGGTGTTTTGTTTTGTTTTGTTTCTCTTCCACAGTGAAATAAGAAATCAAGTCCAGGGCTCGGAAGAGAGCTGGTCCGTTAGGCGGCTCCACCGTGGGTCCCTCCTGGCTGCGCTCAGTGCCAAGTCCGTTTGTGCGCTCTCATTGAGCCCGAACAAGGACTGCGGTGCAGCTGCTAATGATGTCGTGTCAAAACTGAAGCGAGGACACCATAGTGATGGGAGCTGGCTGCCAGAGAACCCTGCGGGGCGAAATCCCGCCTGAAAGCACAGGAAAGTGACACTAACAAGTTCGTGCCCAAATACCCATTGGGGAGAAGACAGACTGCGTTACGGATCAATATAAAAAAGAGAAAATGCAAATCAGTCGTCCTCCAGGGACTAAACAAATTATATTAAACCAACAAATAATTACCGGTCCTCTGTATTTGCAGCGCCCAGTGCTGGAAGCTGGAGAGGCAGCTGGGGAGCGGGCGAGGGGGGAACCCGATTGCAGACTGGGGTTCAAGGCTCAGTTCTAAGGGTTGATGCAAAATTTGGCAAAGCGCGTGCTTTTCTGTGAAGCTGCGACACATTTGTAAAGCACAGAAAATAATGTTAGCCTTAAGTGCAGTGTGGAGAACACTGATGAGAAAAATCCGATGTAAACTCTTGGGGGCGGAAGGAACAGGCAGAAACTCCCTTAGGAAAACAAGAGAAAGTTAATTAAGAGATTAAGAGATTAAAACATTTTGATGGAAGATCATTGGTGTTGGTAATTGTGATCCTCAAAAGGTATGACAGTTGAAATGCCTTGTAAATTGTAAGAGAAAAGCTGATTTCTGTTTGTGTAGTTTTTGTTAGGTTCATTTCATTATGTATTCCTGACAGGCTCTCTATGTGGAGTATATACCATATCATAAATATTTAATTATCTGAAAATTAAACTAACCAGCATTCTCTATCTTATTCTAGATAAATAATTTACTACTACTAATTCTAATATAAAAGCTGCATCCTTTCATTTTACTGGTTATTTCTGATTATAAAAGAATTGCATACTCAGTAGAAAATTTGGGAAGCAGCTGAAACTGTAACAATACAGAGAAAAGGTATCTATAACGCCACACCTAGGAAACCAATTGCAAAAGTTTTCCCTATGCATTTTTTAGAGCAATCGAATTCATACGAGAATACTTCAAATTTTGATTTTGAGATTTAGTGTTATTTAAAAGCATTTTCCCCTGGCAGAGAGAGATGGTTGATAAGTTCAAGTTTAAAGTTGTATAATATCTGGGGCGCCTGGGTGGCTCTGTCGGTTGAGCATCTGACTCTCTGTTTCAGCTCATGTCATGATCGCATGTTTGGTGAGTTTGAGCCCCACATCAGGCTCTAAGCTGACAGCAAGGAGCCTGCTTGGGTTTCTCTCTCTCTCTCTCTCTCTCTCTCTCTCTCTCTCCACCTCCCCTGCTTGTGCTGTCTCTGTCTCTCTCAAAATAAGTTAATAAACTTAAAAATTTTTATAAAGTTGTATAGTATCTATTTTATCCATATGATTGAATTGTCTATGATCATATTATAGGAAAGTTTTAATGTTTACTTCATTAAAAAATAATTACTGTGTTCCTATGTATTGAAAAATGAAGCCACTCTTGTTAATACCACCGAAATTCTTTTCAGAAAGTTTCAAGTTCACTTTCACTAGCTGTATCTGAGTGGCTCAATAACCTCTATCTATATTCCTCATTTCTTCAATCTTCGTGCTTTAACATTTGAAATAATCTCATTTTTAATTGGAATTTTTTTATAATTAGGAAGCTGATATCTTTCAAATGCTAGATATTAACTGTTTATAATTTATTTTATGTTGTGTATGACTAGCTCATGACTTTTTTTGAAAGGTGACTTTGTTTAGGTAAAATGGACAGGTGAGTAATGTGGACCAACTTATTCACTAACAGCAGCCAGGAAGCCTCGCAAAATATCTGGTAGGTAGTAGTATCAGAGAGCTAATATTTCAGTGAACCACTGAGCCAGGAGCCGGGGGGAAGTGAGGTAAGTGGGGATTTAAGGGTCTTTATCTCAGGAATCTTTTGCTGGTTTCATGGGGGAACTGAGAGGTTGAACTGTCATTTGGGAAAGTCATGAAGACAGGGGATTCGACATCTATTGAGGGGAAGGGTGAATCTGGTAAATCTCCATCACTTTAACTGGGACCCTGAAAAGCTGCTCCCAAGCAGTGAACGAAAAGTCTATAGTACTTACTAGGGACTGAAGTTCAGCTGAGAATCACCTTAATTATTGACAATGAATCAAGGTCATCAGATGCTTGTGCCTGCCCCTCCCCAGCCATCTTGTAAAAAAATGTAAATTATCCTGACTCTGACCTTATTTCTACAAAAAATTGCCCAAACACAATGTATTGGACACTTTTTTTTTTTTTTAATTTGAGACAGAGATGGGGCGCCTGGGTGGCTCAGTCGGTTAAGTGTCCGACTTCAGCTCAGGTCACGATCTCACTGTCCGTGAGTTCAAGCCCCGCGTCGGGCTCTGGGCTGATGATGGCCCAGAGCCTGGAGCCTGCTTCCGATTCTGTGTCTCCCTCTCTCTCTGCCCCTCCCCCGTTCATGCTCTGTCTCTCTCGGTCTCAAAAATAAATAAACGTTAAAAAAAAATAAAATTTGAGACAGAGAGAAAGAGAGAGGGAGAGGGAGAGAAAGAGAGAGATAGCAAGCTGGGAAGACGGACAGAGGAAGAGAGAGAATCTTAAGCAGGCTCCATGCTGAGAGCTTGATGCAGGGCTTAATCCCATGACCTTGGATCATAACTTGAGCTGAAATCAACAGACGCTCAACCGACTGAGCCACCCAGATACCCTGATTGGATACTGATTGGATATTTCTTTTATGTCGTTCAAATTTTTCCCAGGCTCACCTCTTACTTGAGCCGCAGACAGAGCAGTCAGTCCCACGTGGGCTACCACACCAGCTTTGCACCACGAAATTCCTCTCACCTCCCACCTGGGCTTCTCCACTGTTTCTCCACTGGCATGGGATGCCCAACCCAAGCCACTAGTCACCACGCGCAATTCAGAATCGTAAGGAGTTAATACCTGTGAGAATCCCCTTTGGACGTGGGTGATGGAAATGGATACCGACCCCACTTTCTTCCCTCGGGAATGCATTTCATAAAGCTCCTTTGGAGATCTGATGGGCCTACGTGCCAAAAGTCCATATCTGGTGCCAACTTGACATAGCTTCTTCCTTGCACTGGCTTGCCCTCTTTCCTTGGTTCACTCCTCCTATCCCTCACTCCTATTTCCTGGGATCACTTTCCAAATAAAGCGCTAGCCTATGAAAGCTTTAGTCTCATGTTCTGCTTTGGAAAGAACCCAAACTAATACAAAAAGAACCTCAGAAAACACATCCTCAGGGTGGGATTGTACAGCAGGATCAGTTACTGGTCAGACAGAAATAAGGACACCATTTCTGGTAGTGAATGGAGCAGTGATTGCCCTGGCATGGAGTCACATTACAATTAGTGCTGTCACGGAAGCAGAAAAGGTGGGGTTGAGGTATCACTGAAAAGGAAAGTAGTGGGTTATATGCTTGCTGTGGCCTTTAAATGGTATGGGGAAGAAAGGTAATTAAAATCTGGCTTTTGCGAACTGCTTTGAAAGCCTCGAAAACAATACCATGACATGTTTGTACAGCTTATCAATTCTAAGCACTCTATGAAATTCAGAGGGTCACTTAAGGCAGTGTTTGTGCAGCCCCTCATCTCCTACAGGCACAAGGGCCCAGCATCTAACTGCTACATTTGCAGAGCTGCAAAGGAGAATAAATGAACACACAGACTTACCAGATCTCCTACAGCGAGGGCCCTGATAGGAAAATAATGGAATCTGACACCTGGAATGGAGATATGTACATGGATGCGCTCAGAACATTGACCCCTGAACCCTCTGGGCCAACAGAAGCAGCATCCTCCCTCTTTCTAGAAGCACTGACTCCCTTTGCTTGCAGACAGACCCTGCAAAGACCTCACCTGAGAGGTGCCTCACTAGAGGACATTTGTCCTATTTTGGATCCACTCCCAACACCCTCATTGCCGCTGATAATTACAACCAAATCTCAGCACGGTCTAAGCAAGAAAATCCAATCTCTGCTCGAGGAGGAAATAACTTGTAAACAAACAAACAAAAAAACCTGCCCCTGAGTTACATAAACTGGCTAGAACAGGGACATTATCAATTTTAAGCACATGATAGGGAATATCATCTAGCACATGTTAGAGTGGATTTTGAGAGAGTCAAATGGGAACACAGACTCACTGGGGGAAAATTCACTTGCATGGCAGCAACTCAACCATGACTTGAGTGTAACAACCTTCTAAGGACAACCAGAGTCATTCTGAATACACCCCCGGAATGGTTCCTGAAGCTTGGATATGGCAAGTGAGATGGAGCTTCCACACGGCTTCAGCATGGTATTGAAGAAGGGATCAAACATCTCAGGGAGGTGGAAATGATAAAATGTATCTATTATGTGAAACCAGAAGACATAGGATCTCACTAGGCTTCCCAGGGGTGCCCTGAGGATGTTCAGATCACTGAGGCAGTAAGGAATATACTGCCAGGGGAAGGCAAGAGCATCTTTAGGAACTCCTGTGATGATTGTTCTTTGGAATTTATGGTAAGTATATACTGCCATAGACAGAGGCTTATAGTATCGATGGGGATGATGGGACTATGGAATGGTAGTGTCAGGAGATGGCACTTGGCCATCAGAGACACAGTGGCTATCACCACACTAATGACAATAATTAGCAGAATGCTGCAGTGTAATTTAGGTGCCTTGAGGACAAGGATATGTTCTGAGGAGTAAGGTAGGTGCATAGATTTCTAGGATGTTACTTTATTTTATCCAAACAAGAAAACACACCAAATACCCAACAAATGTCAAATGGATGAATAACTGGTGGTATAATCATATAATGGAATTCTCTTCAGCACTGAAAGTGAACAACCCTGGGGCGCCTGGGTGGCACAGTCTGTTTGTTGAGCATCCGACTTCAGCTCTGCTCATGATCTCGCAGTTAATGGGTTTGAGCCCCACACTGGGCTCTGTGCTGACAGCTCGGAGCCTGGAGCTTGCTTTGGATTCTGTGTCTCCCTCTCTCTCTGCCTCTTCCCTGTTCACACCCTGTCTCTCTCTCTCTCTCTCTCTCAAAAATAAATAAATGTTAAAAAATTTTTAAAAAAAGAAAGAAAATGAGCAACCCCAACTACATGCAATAACATGAAAGGGCAAACTTAATATTGATCAAAAGAAATCAAACACAAAGAATACATTTAAATTGTTCTATGTATATGAAGTTCAAAAAACAAACAAATTTAAATTACGACAAAATAAAATCACATGATCATCTCAATAAATGAAGAAGAAATATCATGTGATAAAATTCAATATTCCTTAGCAAACTAGGAATAAAATAGAACCTATAGCAATGAACATATTTATTGGTAAAATTATGGAAGTTTCTCCCTTTAAATTGGATGCCCATTACTAGAGGTCCTTAGCTAGGAAAATAAGGCACAATAAAGACATAAAATATACAGAAATTGGAAGAGAAGAAGTAAAATTGTCATTATTTGCAGACAACAGGTGTATGGATGTAGAAAACCTAAAAACTATATAAACTATTAGAACTAATGAGTGAATGTAGCGAAATTGCTGGATAGAATTAAATATACAAAGCACAATTTTACTCCTATATACCATCAACAACCAAAAAATAAAGTTAAAGGTGAAGCTAACTCACAATGACATCAAGTGCCTAGGAATAAATCTAACATAAAAGAAACAAGCCTTCTACGCTGGCAACTTTGAAACAGCACTGAGAGAAATTAAAGAAGACATAAATAAGCAAAGCTATATATCTTCTTCTTGGATTAGAATACTGAATGTCATTATATTAAGATGCCAATTTCTTTTTGTAAATTGATAAAATCAGTATTTTTTAAAAACCAGCAGCTTTGGGTAAGGGGCATTAAGGAACCCACCCCTGAAATCACTGTTGCACTATATGCGAACTAATTTGGATGTAAATTTTAAAAATTAAAAAATAAAATTAAAAAAAAACCCAGCAGCTTTGTATATGCATATGTGTAAACTGAATGGCTAATTTAAAAATTGATGCAGAATTTTAGTCCCAAGATAAACTAGAAGAAGAATTTCAAAAGTTAAAGGACTTATACTCTAGATATCAAGGCTTATAATTAAGCTAGAGTAATTAAGATTATGCCATTGGTACAAAGATAGATCGGGATGCCTGGGTGGCTCAGGTGGTTGAGCATCTGACTCTTGGTTTCAGCTCAGGTCATGATCTTGCAGTCGTGAGATCGAGCCCTGTGAGTTCCAGCCCTGCGCTGCGTGGAGCCTGATTAAGATTCTCTTGCCCTCTCCCTCTGCCCCTACACCCCTCAAAGAAAAAAAAAAAGATCAACCAGGTGAACAGAATGTAAAGCACAGAAGCAAACACAATATATACACTCACCTGATTCATGACAAAGATACTATTGAAGAGCAGTTGGGAAAGGACAATTAATAAATGGTGCCGAATTAACTGAATATCTATGAGAAAAAATTTAATCTTAATCTGTAACTCACACTGTGAAATAATAGAGTGTGTGTGTGTGTTTGTGTGTGTGTGTGCATGTGTGTGTGCGTGTGCGCATGTGTACGCATGTGTGTGTCTGCCTCTGGTTCCCAGCCCAGACCTTCTAAAACCCTTATAATGCTCCACCAGGAGCATTTTTGTTCTAATACTTGGCATTTGACACTGGTTCCTAACACAGCGCTCCTAAATCCCTTAGATTTTCCTAGGTTGAAAGGAACATCTTTTGTTCTAATGAGATAACTCTTCGTGGGCTCCCAGCTGGAGGAGAGACCAAACAATGGATCTCATCCTCCAGGGAGAAGAGAGGGGCTGGAATTGGAATAAATAATTGATCATGTTTATGTGATTAAGCTTCTGTGAAATATCAACGGCATGCAGTTCCTGGTACTTCTGGGTTGGTAAACATATCTACATGCCAAGAGGGTGGTATACCCCAACTCCACAGGGGCAGAAGTTCTTCTGCCCAAGACCCTTCCAGACCTTGCCTATGTATCGCTTCATCTGGGTGTTTCTGTGTATAATGAACTGGTAAACATAAGTAAGCATTTCCCTGAGTTCTGTGAACCATTCTGAAAAATAATGCAACTTGTGGAGGAGGTGGTGGGATCCTCTAATTTGTAACCAGATTAGATAGAAGTTGTGAGGTAATCTAGGCACCTACTACTTGCATCTGGCGTCTGAGGAAGAGGGCAGTCTTGTGGGACTGAGCCCTTAAGTTGTGGGGTCTGCACAAACTCCAGTTAGTGTCAGAGTTGAACTGAATTGTGAGATAGCCCTCTGGTGTTGGAGAATTGCTTGGTGTCATGCATCTGGTGTCAGAAGTATTGCAAGTGTTAGAGTAAAAGAAAATACAGTGAGTTTTTTTTTTCCTATAGACATACACTCTACACAAAAATGAAATCCAAGAAGACTATAGATCTAATTGTGAAAAGTAAATCAATAAAATGTCTAAGGAGATAACAGAAGGATGCATGTGTCTTTAGGAGTAGGGGAAGTTTTCTTAAATATCAGAACTATTAACCAATAAGAAAAACAAGGTTATGGAAAGAATACATTAAAGCTTGTATTAAGAGAGTGATATTAAGCGAGTGAGATGCAAGCCATTGTATCTAAGAGAATATTTGTGAAATGTATGACTGAAAAGTGTATCAAACAACCACAACCACCACAACAAAAAAACCCTAAAAATCAAGAAAATGACAAATGACCAGGTAGGAGAATGGGCAAGAGACTTTAATACCAACTTCACTTAAAGGGTATACAACTGACCAGTAAACGTATGAAAAAGTACTCACACTCATCAGTCATCAGGGAAATCCAAATGAAAACCGTGTTGAGATTCAGCTATACACCCACCAGAATGGCTAGGATTAAATAGGTTGACAATACTAAGTGCTTCTAAGAATGTGGAACTCTCCTACACTGAGGTTGGAGTACAAACAGGTACAGTCACTTTGGAAAACTATTTTCCACCATCTATTAGAGTTGAAGGTATGCATATCCTGAATCTCTGCAATTCCACTTCTAGATTTAAACCCAGCAGAAATGTATACATATGTCAAAATTGTGTGCAAGAATGTTTATAGCAATATTAACTTAATGGCCAAAAACTGAAAAGAAAAATTTCATGAACATAATAATGAATAAATAAGTTGCGATACATTCATACAGTAGAATACTATCCAGTAATTAGGATGAACTAATTGTGGCTATACACATTATAATACTATAGATCTTGTAAACATGATGTTGAGAGAAAGAAGCTAGATGCAAGAAATGTATACTATATGATGCCATTACATGAAATTCAAATACGTATAAACCTAATCTAATATCAGAAATCAGAATAGTAGACACCTTTGGAAACGAGTATAGAAGTACTGATTGCAAGGGGTCAAGGGACACCTGAGATTCTGGCACGTCCTAACTCTTGACCTGGGTTCTGATTTCATGATGTGTTCTTTTATGCCAATTTTATCAACCTGTGCACATATATAATTTTCTTTTCTGAATGTATGTTGTACTTCAGAAAAGTGTTGCTAAAACAGGAAAGAAAAGGAGTAATTTACTGGTGTATAAAACTTAAACACTGGGGTGTAGAACTAGTTTCAAGCTCAGTCAGATCTTGTCACTAAGAAATCTTTATTAAATGTATAAGTGTAATACTGGCCACAATTTCAGGATGATGAGCCAGGATATGGATAAGTGCCTGAAATTTATGCAGTTAGTTTCCCATCTTGGCCTTCCTTTCTTCAGTCTTTACTTACACCCCATGGGTAACCTCACCCAAGTGTATGGTTTCAACCACTGGCTACATGTCAAAGTCTGTGCAACAGGTATAAAATGAGCATATAGAATGATTCTTTAGTCCCATCTAGTCAAAGGTGACAGTTTAACTTTTATAGGAAATAATTTCTTGTGGTTCACATAAACTTGCATGAGAGATATTATTCGGTTGATGAATGACCCCACAGATTGTAATTTGGTTACAATAGCTAGTTAGTACAAATCAGATGTATTCCTGTTGGCACTTGGGGATCATTCTAGCCCTTAACTATTTTCTCAAGAATATTTGTATAGCAAACAGCCAGACTGGGTAGAGATATTATCTCTCTCTGGAGCAAAGGGCATATTTGTTTACCATCCAATATAGTAATGTCCCCCTGGGGGGGAAAAAGGCAGACAGGTTTGCCTGCAGCCCCTTATAAAAGATTGGGATATCCTAAGCTTGGGGTTCTTTGGCAATGATACAAACTCACAGCAAATACAACATCCTCCTGACTCCCTCTTCCTTACCCGGTGGGACTTGGGGAACAAGGGGAACTGATGCAAACATGAAGCTCATGGTGCTGCTGTGCCCTGAGTAATAAAGTTGTCTCTGACCCAAGAGTCTCATGTCCTCTGCCAGCATCCATGCAACTGTGGCTAGATAATTTATTAGTCTGCAAGCAGGGCAAATTCTCAGACCTTTTTGTAATTCTTGAAAGAGATACTTGGCTTCATCTAGTGTCACTGTTGTGTTTGCAAAAACAATCCAAGACTGAGACCCTGAATCTAACAGTATCTCAGATAAATTCCCAAAAATAGTAGACATAAATTATGTAAGTTAGACAATGATGAAATTATTCAATTGATTCCTCCTTTGGCCCAAGGGTGCAGGCTCAACACTACCACCTTCCAAGTAGTCCAGGAGTCTTGAGTTTGGGTCTAAGAGTCAATACTTGGCTTGTGTTTATCTACAGGAGAGGAGGTTGTGCTGTCTCCCAAACACTGACCAGTGTAACTCCAAACGAGATGCTCAGTGGATCAGTGATTGAGTTGCTGATAGTCCTCCAAGATGGTGAGAAGAATGGTAACTAAGCACTGAGTTTTCCCCTGTGCCCTTCTAATAAATGTTCTTGACCAAATTCCAACACTGAAGGTGTCTCCATTCCTTTATTCCCATAACCTTCATAGTCTCTGATTCCCTCTTTTATCTCTCTCCTCTGGCTTTGATCTCATCTCTGACACTGAGAAGAAACTTTACTCTCCAGTTATGCATCTCAGTCAGCCTCTTGTTTCTGTTTTCACTCAATAGACTCACTTTTTGGGCATGTGGCAGTGAGTGACAAAGAGAGGAGACCCTTGGGTACATTTGAAAGAATTTAATGTATTTGTATAGAGAGGGAGGATGCAACCTTAATTTTTAGGCATATTTTCCAGTTGCATTTGTATTTCCAGCCCAGAATTTTCTTCTGACCTTTTAGAACCATTTATTCAACTGTGTGATGCTCATCTTCACTTGAATGCCCTACAGGAATCTGCGCTCAACTTGTTGGAATTGCAACTCATTGTTTTCCCTCCAAACCTGTTTCTCCCTTTGCATTGCTGTCGCAGTGATTGACGTTTAGGCCTATTCAAAATAGATTGTGTGTGTCAGCCTTTACTGAAAGAGGGTGATTAGAATGCTAATGTCAAGTTCTTTTTGAATCTTTTGAGTGCATAAAGGAACTAAACAACAAATGTGGTACTTGGCCCCAGAACTTTGTTTTTAATGACTGAAAATGAAAGACACCCACAGCGAATATTTTTCCACTTGAGAGGATTTATTTGAAGTTTACTTATCTCAAGTTGCAACTAATACTATTAATGTTCTTATTGTAACTTTGCTCAGTGACTATGATCAGATTATAGTATGAGACTATTTTCATTTTTAGAGGTAAAAGCAAAAGATTCACAAAAAGAAGTATTTTGTTCATCACCATTTATCTCTATTTGCAATTCATGCCATTGACAGCACTAATAGTAACATGTGTTTGAAGGTTTCAGACAAGGAATAGACCCTATTAAAAATTCCATCCCAAAAGATATATTAAGGAAATACCTGCGCTGATTTGAATCCTGGCTGTTAGTTCCAAATTTTAATGTGATCAGGGTAGCATAAGCAAGGTGGCTTGTATGAGCTTTGTCTTTCCTAACACTGGCTGACGGACATTGTCTTTGGTTCTGATAACAAACATTCTGTAAACAAGATACTGTGAATATAGAAAATATCATACTAAAGATGTGTTGGCCTCAATGTAAAAGCTATAAAACAGAAGTTTGGAGACACCACTGGGTCACAGAAACACAGAGACACATTTGTTCCACAGAGACAAATCCTATTACAGCAAAAGCGTAAAAGGAATCGAATAAAAGCCATGTAAATCCTAAATGGGGATTTCCTTCTTTCCTTAATGCTAGAAAAGTTACTCCTAAAATTTTGCTAAAATGTCATTTGATAAAAGTTGACACCTCTACTTAGATATTTTCTGTTGCGTGAGACTTTCTGTATCAGTCTTTCAGATGACAAATTTACAAGAACGAGATTGAAATAAAAACACCAAAGGATCCCTCCAATGTCATTCTCAGCATCAGAGCACGATTATATTATTCTCCTATCTGGTGTCTTATTCCCCAGTCATGAATCTCTTCAGTTAATTCTCTATATAATCAATGAAGTGGGTTTTCTAAATGCAGAATTTACTATGTCATTCCTCTACTTACAAACTACTGCGACTCTTCATCAGTGGTAACAATTCCTTTGTACGTCGTTCAAAATCATGCACAACCTAGGCTCAAGCTCGTCTCCTGATACTACATTCACCTCTTCTACACCTGCTGCATTGTACCCCACAGTTATACATTAATGCCCAACCTTCCCTGAACCTCCCCACCCAGTCCACCAGTTCCATGCCCCTCAGCTTTGTTCTACGGGCCTGAGTTGCTCTCATCTCCCTTCTTTAGTTACAAACTATCACTGAAGATCTAATAAGGCTCAATTCAAATGTTACCTCTCAGGGAGGTCTCTAAGGAGACCTCTAAGGTGAAGCTTCAGTCTACATAGATGTAGCCAAGAACATAAAGCCCCCTTTCCTATCTGCTCCTAGCCAAGGGTTATGTTATCTCTGTGGGTAAATTGCCCCATCTTTTAGCTTCCCTTGAAACTTTGCATCTCCTGCTGGTGAAGTGTACACATCACGGAGCATTATTGTGATTTCTAATTTGTACTGTGATTTGTGTTTCCTGCTGGCTCACGGTCTGTCTCTGGAAAGGAAGGTTTGTTTCTTGTTCATAAGGTATAAATTTGTTTTTATATCAAAATGTTAATCTGTTATCACAATGACTTTTTTGGAATATTATCAGAGTTATTTTTCAATCACTGCTCTGCCACTGCTGTGCTTGGTAAATCAAGTTCATAGTCACAGAAAGAATAGTAAAAGTTTGAGAAATTAATGGATGAACTATAAGGTATTATCACAGCATGGATGGGAGCCAAGGAGATGTTAGAGTGGCGAAGTTTCCCAGAATAATGGCAGAACATAGAGTGACGGAAAACTGAAACAAACAGATGAAAATTAAAGAACAGAGCTATAGAAAACAGTAAGGTGCTTCTTCAAAAAACAACAACAACAAAAAAAAACAAACAAAAAAATAAAAAAAAAAACTCAAACAAAAATTAAGCATGGAATTAAAATGGGATCCTGCATTTCCACTTCTGGTTATGTACTCAGGAGAATTGAAAGTAGATACTCAAAGAGATATTTCTACACCAATGTTTATGGTGGCATTATTCAAAATATAGTAAGACATAGAATGTTAACATACGCTAATTAGTATAATTCTCTTCCAAAAGTTTGTGTTTTATACTCATTTGGAAGTCATCACAAGATAATTTTATCACAATACAAATATTGGTGTAATCCTGAGAAAATCAGTCAACCTGATTTTTAATTTCTATACCAGAATTTTAATTTTTTTTACATTTTATTTATTTTAGAGAGACAGAGAGAGACAGAGCACAAGTGGGAGAGGGGCAGAGAGCGAATGAGACACAGAATCCGAAGCAAGCTGCAGGCTCTGAGCTGTCAGCACAGATCCCGAAGTGGGGCCTGAATCCACAAACTGTGAGCTCATGACCTGAGTCGAAGTCAGACGCTAAACCGACTGAGCCACACAGGAGCCCCTCTATACCCGAATTTTATAATTTTTTGATTATACAAGTCATTATTAGAACCAATTTAAACACAATCCCAATACATCACTGTTTATTTATAAACTACGTGCATATTCTGCTGAATTATACAATTATAAAACATACATAGAATTGAAAAAAGCAAACTGAATTGTATTTTAAATTATTTAAACTTTTTGTATTTCCTAACCATAAGTAGCAACATTTTAGCTTTTACTTTTGTTGTAGTTAGTTTTTTTCCAGCAGTAGCCACCCCAATACATTCCATCCCATGCATTCTTCTTCAGTGGTATTTCTGACACTCCTACCAGAAGAAGAGAAATCTAGGTTTTTCCTTATTGAATGTGGTGAGTCTCTGCCCATAGCGTAAATAACATGCATGACTTTCAAGGCTTGATCATAGAAGGCCATAGAGCTTTCACCTTGCTTTCTCTTTTAAGACATATGTCTTGGAAATTCTTAGGTGACATTTAAAAGGTCTGCTACTCTGTAGCAGACTGAAGCATATATGAATAGGCCACAAAAAGTTATAGAAACCCAAGGAACCCCAACCCAACACCGTCCATCAGAAATATGAATGAGTTACCCTTAGATTATTCCAGTTCCGAACTTTCAAGTAACCCTGGTTGACATGGAATAACACAAAGATGAGTCCCTATGGGGCCCTCCCAAGTTGCAGATTCATTAGCAGAATGAACATTGTTATAAGGCATTAAGTTGTGATTTTAATGCACCAATAGGTAACGAATACTACTTCCCAGAGCTATTATTGCATATCTATGTTTTTTATTGAGAGAAATATATATGTCTCATTGATTTTGAAGTTTTTTATTTAAAATTGTATGACATTGGGAGGCAATTTCCAGAACAGTGTCATAAGGACCTCTGTGGACCCTCTCTCCGCTGAAGGAAACTACCTGGTAAAAGTTAGAAAAGAAACTCAAAAATTTTAAATCTTTGAAAATAATTCTAAGAACATATAGGAAAGAAGAGTTATTTAAGGAAATCAACTAAATCTTGGTAAGAATGGTAAGAGTCTGTGGCATTTGAACTATGACTTATTCTTTCCCTACTCTAGCTCAGCAAAAATGGAAGCTTCAGTCTACATAGATGTAGCCAAGAACATAAAGCCCCCTTTCCTATCTGCTCCCAGCCAAGGGTTATGTTATCTCTGTAGGAAAAGAAGGCCCTAGTGTTGCAGAGGCTGTATTCAAAGCAAGAGCAATAGATCTCTGGGGACCTCTTCCTCCACCTAAACCCTACTCATAGAGCAGAAATTCTACCCCAAGCATAGAAGGCCAAGAATACTGGGGCCCCAATCACCTGCAGCTCATAAACCAGAGGCTCTACACCATGGGAGGCAAGACAAGAAGATCAGAGGCTGCTGCCCAAATCCAGTGCCCAGTTTGTGGAGCAGAAGTGTCATTCTAAGAAAATGGGCCACGGCCCCAGTCCTCACCTACAGAGCAATAGCACAGAGGTTTTGCCCAGCAGGATATGTAGGTCATAAGAACATAGAGCTTCAAAACTCTACCCAAGGGAACTATTTGGAACAGAGTGTGGGAAAATTCAAGTCCAAGTGTGCTCTGGAAAACAATAGAAATAAATAATGAAGATAAGCAGTTAAGAGGAGGCTGGTAGCTCCAAGAAGCCAATAAGCTACAGTGTAAACAAGCTAAAAGCTTATCAGAGAAAACTAAGGAAAGAGGCTGCTAAAAAGAGCCCTCCTGTGGCTAGAACAAATCTGAACAAATGACCTCAAGGATTTGGATCAGACTAGGTAACAATGTATGCCCCAGGGCATTTTTGAAAATAATAAAGCCATCAATCAGCAAGTAATAGAGGCCAACAGCTGGATGTGATACAAGGTTGGCAGACATTTTTTAACATAAACACAGGGAAAGAGAAAGTTAAAGAGAATGCTGGTAAACTCACTGTCATGCCCAAGACTCTACCTTATGAAGAGTTTCAACAGAAGTTGCACATGGCAGACTTTATTAAACATTTCAAAAAAGTGAAATAAAAAAAAATAAAAATAAAACAAAGCAACAAGCAGCAACAAGGCCTATGAAGTGTGTGTGTGTGTGTGTGTGTGTGTGTGTGAACGTGCACGCATGTGTGTGTGCTGGGGACAGGTATCAGTATCCACTATTTTACAATGATATGTCTAAAATGACTAGTTTTGAACGAAATATTTACAAGGTTTGCAAAGAAAAAGGAAACTGTGACCCATATATAATTTTAAAAAGCAGGCAACAGGAACTGCCTTTGAGAGAGCCCTGATTTCAAAGTTAGCAGACAAAGATTTCAAATAAGTTATTACAAATATGTTCAACTAAAGAAAGTAAACAATACTTAGAGAATAAAGGAAGGTATAATGACAATGTATAATAAAATACAGCATATCAAGTAAGAGGTACAGACTATTTTTAAAAGAATCAAAGGGAAATTCTGAACTTGAAAACCACAATAATCAAAATGAAGAAATCATTAAATGGACTCAATAATAGATGTGAGCTGGCAGAACAAAGAAATGTTGAATTTAAGATAGAGTGATAGATTTTGTAATCTGAAGAAAGAAAGAAAGAAAGAAAGAAAGAAAGAAAGAAAAAGAAAGAAAGAGAGAAAGAAGAACAGAATGAAACAAAAAGCACTTCACAAAAAAGTGGGATACCATTAACTACACCACCATATGTGTAATGGGATAACCGAGAGGAAAGAGAGAATGCAGCAGAAAAAACTTTCAAAGAAGTAATGGCTGAAAGCTCCCAAAATTTGATGACAAACGTTAATTTACAAATCCAGGAAGCCCAATCAACTGAAAGTAGGAAAACGCAGAGTTCTACACCCAAACACATCATAGCAAAAATCTTAAATGCAAGGACAAAGAAAAACTCTTAAAAGTAGCAAGATCCATATTTTCGGGAACCTCAATAAGATTAATAGCTGAATTCTCATTAGAAACAATGGAGGCCAGAAGAAAGTGACATGACGTATTCAGAGTTCTAAATTGCCAATCAAGAGTCTGTTGCTCACCAAAACTATGTTTCATAAATGGAGATGAAATAAAGATATTCCAAGATATACAAGGGAAAAATTTATTGCTAGCAGAACTGACTCATAAGAAATATTAAGAGAAGCTCTTCAGAACTAAAGCAAGTGACTTCAGATGGTAACTAAAATTTATACCAAAAAACAAGGACACCAGTAAAGATAACAATGCAACTGTGATGGTTTAAATACATATTTCTTTTCTTTTCCTCTCTTAACTCATATAAAATCAGCTATATAAAACAATGTGCAAGTATTGTGTTGTGGACATAAAACATAAAAATGTAATATATTTGACAATATTAGCAGAAAAGAGATGGATGGAAGCAAAGCTATACTGGAGTAAGGAAATGACAGCAGAGGGTAATTCAAATTAATTTAATTATAACAATGTAATGCAAAGTCTATAGCATCTATAGAAGTAATAATGGCACAAAAAAAGGAAGAGGAAAAGGTAAACAGAAATATCCTTCCATATCCCACTAGAATTAAGTTAGTATACATCTGAAGTACATTCTGACAACTTAAGAAATATGTGGTAAGCCCAACGTACATAAAATAACTAAATAAAAATATTATAAAAAGGAATTAAAGATTACACAGGTTTGTTAAGGGGATTAAAAGATACATTATTGGGTGCCTGGGTGGCTCAGTTGGTTAAGTGTCTGACTAAATTTCAGCTCAGGTCAAGATCTCATGTTTCATGAGATTGAGCCCCACCTTAGGCTCTGCACTGACAGCACAGAGCCTGCTTGGGATTCTCTCTCTCCCTCTCTCTCTGACACTCTCAAAATAAATAAACATTAGAAAAAGGAATTAAAAGATACATTAATGCAAAAAAATTTACATTAATGCAAAAAAACCAAAAAGCAATAAATAAGAAACAGCAGAGCAAAAATGGCAAGATATGTATAGAAAAGAAAAAGTGAAATGCCAGATATAAATGTAACTATATCAATAATAACATTAAATATAAATAGATTAAACAATGCACTCAAAAGGCAGAGACTGGAAATCTGGATAAAGAAACAATATTAGGGGCACCTGGGTGGCTCAGTTGGTTGGGCGTCCAACTTCGGCTCAGGTCATGATCTCATAGCTTGTGAGTTCAAGCCCCACATTGGGCTCTGTGCTGACAGCTCAGAGCCTGGTGCCTGCTTTGGATCCTGTGTTTCCCTCTCTCTCTGCCCCTCCCCCACTCACTCTCTGTCTCTCAAAAGTGAATAAACATTAAAAAAAAATTAAAAAAAAGAAAAAATATTAAATTTTATTCTGTATCCAGGAAACATATTTTAGATTCAAAGATGAAATTATATGACTGTAAAAAGGTAGGAAAACATTTATAACAGCAACCTTAAGAAAGTTGGAGTGGTTAAGAAAAATAGACTTTAAAACAACAAAAAATATTACTAGACATAAAGAGAGGCTAATCCAACAAGAAGATATAACAGCTATAAACACATGTGCATCTAACAATAGAGTGCAAAAATATATAAAACAAAATTAATAACCAAACTGATGGGAGAAATCAACAATTCAATAATAATTTGAGACTTTAATAGTCCACTCTTTTTTTTTAAGTTTATTTTTTTTATTTTGAGAGAGACAGAGACAGCATGAGTAGGGGAGGGGAAGAGAGAGAGAGAAAGAGAGAATCCTAAGCATGCTCTGAGCTGTCAGCACAGAGCCCAATGCACGACTTGAATTCATGAACTGCGAGATCATGACCTGAGCCAAAAAAAAGGAGTCTGATGCTTAATAGACTGAGCCTCCTAATCGCCCCAATACTCCACTCTTAATAATGATAGAACTAAGTAAAAGAACGGCAAGAAAATATATATTTCAAGTCAAATCAGCTAGACCAAAGAGGCATCTGTAGAAGACCTAACAATAACAGAATACAGATATTTCTTAAGTGTGCCTGGAATGTTCTCCATGACAGACAGACATTCTAGCCCATAAAACAAGCCTCAATAAAATAAAAAGACTGAAATAAAACAAGTATGTTTTCTTACTAAAAAAAAAATCAAGAATGGGAAGAAATTTGGAAAATTCATAAATATGTGGATATTAATCAACACACTCCAAATAAACAATGAATCAAAAAAAAACAAAGGAAATTTAAAAATATTTGGAGATGATTGAAAATGAAGACTCAAAATACCATAACAATGAAATATAACTACAACAGTACTTACAGCAAAATTTATACCTATAAATTACTACGTCAAAAAGAAAGGTTTCAAGTCAATAACCTATCTTCCACCTTGAAAACAGGAAAAAGAAGAGCGATCTAAACCCAACGGAAGAAGAAGGAAAGGGAATTTTTAAAAATTAGGATTGAAATTTATTATTTAGAAAATAGAAAGCCATAGAGAATATTTTAAAAAGCAAAATAGATTCATTGAAAAGATCAACACTAATGACAAATCAGTAGTTAGACTGGCCAAAGAAAAAAGAAGTTACTAAAATCAAGGATGTAAGAGAAGAAATTACTACCAGCCTTATGGAAATAAAAAAGATAAGAGGGAATATTATGAACAACTCTATGCCAAAAAATTAGATAATTTAGATGAAATAGAATAACTCCAAAAAGACACAAACTATCAAAACTGTCTTAAGAAAAGAACATGTAAATAGAGCTATAACAGGTAAAGAGATTGAAAGAGTAATCTAAAAATTTCCCAAAAATCAAGTCCAAGATCAGATGATTTCAAGGGTAAATTCTACCAAACACCGAAAGAAGAATCAGTATCAATTCTTCATGTTTTGAAAAACAGAAGAAGAGGGAACGCTTGGAAACTCCTTCCATGATGTCAATAGTACTGTGGTAGTGAAACCAGACTAAGACATGACAGAAAAGAAAATTACAAATACATATTTCTGATGAACATCTGTGCAACACTTTTTAAGTTAATTTATTTATTTTGAGAAAGAGAGAGTGGGGGGGCAGTGCCAGAGACAGGGAGAGAGACAATCCCAAGCAGGCTCCATTCTGTCAGAACGGAGCCTGACTTGGGGCTTGAAATCACGAACTGCGAGATCATGACTTAAGCCAAAACCAAGAGTCAGGTACTTAATGAACTGAGCCACCCAGGGGCCCCTGGGCAAAAAGTTTTTAACAAAATACCAGCAAACTGAGTTCAAGCAACTTATAAAAAGGATTATTTACTATGATCAGGTATACATTTGTCACCAGAATACAAAGTTTTTTTAATAGCCCAAAATCAATTAATAAAACCATATCAATAAAATAAAGGACAACAAAACCCACAGGCTCATCTCAACAGATAAAACAAAATCATTTGAGAAAATACAACACACTTTCATGACAAAAAGCACTCAACAAACTAAAAATCTGAGAGGACTTTGTAAACCTGACAAAGAGTTTAAACAGGAAGGTTAAGTGTACATGATCTATATGCAGAAATCACTTGTATTTCTACACAGCAGAACGATTGGAAAATGAAATTAAGAAAACAATTCCATTGGCAGGAGCATCAAATCAAATACTTAAGAATAAAATTACCATAATACTCTAAGGTTTTTATACTTAACAACACAAAACATCTTCAAAAGAAATTAAGGAGGACCTAAGTTAATGGTGAGCCATACCATAATTATAGGTGAGAATATTAATATTGTTAAGACCACAATGTTCCCCAAATTGATGCACAGATGGACTACAATCTTTATTAAACTCATAGCTGCCTGTTTATGCATCAATTGATAAGATGATATTCAAATCAATATGGAAATTTGATGGGCCCAGATTATCCAAATTATCTTGAAAAGGAACAAAACTGGAGGTCCCCAAATTTCTCAGTTTTAACACTCAGTACAAATTAAATGAAACAGTGTGGTATTAGCATAAGGATAAAAATATAGATCCATGGACTAGAATTGAGAATAACCCTTACATTAATTGATTTTCAACAAGTATGCCAAAACAATTCAATAGGGAAAAAGGTTTTCAATAGATTGTGTTGCAAACCCAGGTATCTAAATATAAAACATTAAGAGGTGCAGTCGGTTAAGCTTCCAACTTCAGCTCAGGTCATGATCTCAAGGTTCATCTATATTTAAGATGTCATCTGCAAATAGAGGCAATTTTACTTCTTTCTTTCCAATTTGTATGTATGTGTGTATGTATGTATGTGCGTATGTATGTATGTGTTTATGACTAATTTCTCTGGTTGGCACGTTCAGCACTATACTAAATAAAAGTGATAAGAATAGGCAATCCTCTAATACCAAGAATGTCTTTTCCTTGGTTTTAGAGGAACAGCTTTCAGTTTTTCACGGTTGAGTGTAATATTAGCTGTGGGAGTGTTATATAAAGCCTTTATTATGTTGGAGTACTTCCTTTTATACTCAATTTGTTGAGAGCTTTCATCATGAAAAGATGTTACATTTTGTCAATGCTTTTTCTACATCCATTGAGAGGATCATGTGATTTTTACCTTTCACTTTGTTAATGTGGTGTATCACATTGTTTGATTTGCATATATTGAACCATTATGTCCCAGAGAAAAGTCCAATTTGATCACGGTATATGATCTTTTTAATGTGCTGTTGAATTTGGTTTGCTAGTATTTTTTGATAATTTTTTACATCTAAGTTTATCAGGGATATTGACCTGTAATTTTCTTTTTTTTTAAATTTTCTTTTTTTTTCTTTAATGTTTATTTTTCAGACAAAGAGACAGAATGTGAGCAGGGGAGGGGCAGAGAGAGAGGGAGACACAGAATCTGAAACAAGCTTCAGGCTCTGAGTTGTCAGCACAGAGCCCAATGTGGGGCTCAAAAAGATCATGACCTGATCTGGAGTCGGACACTTAACTTACTGAGCCACCCAGGCGCAACGGCCTGTAATTTTCTTTTCTTCTAGTGTCACTATCTGGTCTTGGTATCAGGGTAATACTAACCTTGTAATGTGAGTTTAGAAGTGTTCCCTCCTTTCCTATTTTTTTTTTTTTTTTTTGACAGTTTGAGAGGATTCATTCTTTAAATGTCTGATAGAACTCATGAGTGACGCCATCATGTTCTTGATTTTTCTTTTCGGGAGATTTTTCGGTCTTGTAATTCAATTGCCTCTCTTGTTATTGCCTGTTCAGGTTTTCTATTTCTTCATGATTCACTCTTGGCAGGTTGTATGTTCTTAGAAATTTATCTGTTTCTTCTAGGTTATTCATTGTGTTGCTGTATAATTGCTCACAGTAGTCTTTTCTGATTATTTTTATTTCTGTGGTATCAGTTGTACTCTCCTCTTTCAATTTTGATTTTGAGTCCTCTCTTATTTTTTCCAGTCTTACTATAGCTTTGCCGATTTGTTTATCTTCTTAATAAATCAACTCTTAATTTCTTTGAACTTTTATCTTTCTAGTTTCCATATCACCTACTTCTTCTCTGATTGTTATTTTCTTTTTTATACTACCTTTAGCCTTAGTTTGTTCCTTTTCTGGAATTATAAACCTAGGTTGCTTATTTTAGATCTTTTTTTTTTTTTTTTCTAATGATGCATTTATCACTCTAAACTTGTCTTTAAAAATATTTATTTATTTTTGAGAGAGGGAGAGAGAGTACAAGCAGAGAGATAGAAGGAGACAGAGGATCTGGAGTGGGTTCTGCCCTGACAGCAGACAGCCTGATGTGGTCCTCGAATTCATGAACTGTGAGATCATGACCTGAGCTGAAGTCTGACACTTAATGAGCCACCCAAATGCTACCACTCTAAACTTTTTTCCTACAACTTTTTTTTTCTTTTACTGCCTCCCATAAGTGTTGGTATGTTCTCATTCTGTTTATTTCAAGATTTTTAAAATTTCCTTTCTTATTTCTTTGATCATATTGACCATTAGTTGTTCAAGAGCATATTATTTGGTTACCATATATTTGTGAATTTTCAGTTTTTCTTCTGCTATTGACTTCTAATTTCATACCATTGTGGCTGGAAAAAATGTTTTATATGATCTCAACCTTCTTATATTTGTTAAGATTTGTACTGTAGCTTGACATATAATCTATCCTGGAGAATTTTCTGAGCACACTTTAGAAAGATTTGTATATGGCTGCTATTAGATGGGATGTTCTTTATATGTCTATTATTTTATTTGGTCTAATGTGTATAGTTCAAGTCCACAATTTTCTTATTGATTTTCTGTCTGGATTGTATACTGATTGTTGAACATGAGGTATTGGAGTCCCATACTATTTTTATAGTACTTTGAATTTCTCTCTTCAGATCTATAGTTTTTGGTGTTTATATTTAGATAGTCCAATTTTAGTGCATAAATACCTACAATTGCTAAGTTTTCTTGAAAGCAATGGACTCCTTTATCATTAAATAATGATCTTCTTTGTCTTTTTGTGACAAATTGTGACTTAAAGTCTATTTTGTCTCCTATAAGTAGAGCTACTCCTCCTCTCTTTGGTTTTCATTTGCATGGTGATCCTTTTCCATCCCTTCACTTTCAGTTTATGTGAATTCTCAAAGTTGAAGTGAGCCTCATGTGGGTTGTGGATAGTTGAATCTTGTTTTTTTTTTTTTTAATATTTATTTTTGAGAGAGAGAGAGAGAGAGAAAGAGAGAGAGAGCATGAGCAGGGCTGGGGCAGAGAGAGAGACACACACAGAATCCAAAGCAGGCTCCAGGCTCTGAGCTGTCAGCCCAGAGCCCAATGGGGGACTAGAACTCAGGAACCGTGAGATCATGACCTGAGCTGAAGTCAGATGCTTACCCGACTGAGCCACCCAGATGCCCTGAGTCTTGGGTTTTCGAACCCAGTTCACCACTCTATGTCTGTGTGTTGGGGGACATGTAGCTAGTATGTTGAATTAAGAATATACAATTTATGAAACGCTGAATGGAGAGGCAGAAACCACAACATGGGGGTGGCAGGTAGCTCCCTCTACATCCACGCTCCCAATTTGGGGATGTGAAAACCCTGACATTATTTTGTTTGAAGGCAGAGTTTTAATACATTTTAATACATTTAATACAAAGGAAGTAAAGTAAAGCCACTAGATTTATTATTGCTTAATAATCCCAGAATGGGAGGTGGGGGAAAGTGTGCAATGAATGGGAGGAAGGAGAGTCCTCTGTCCCAGATTACGAGTGTGCAGGACATAGAGAACAGGGTAGCAAGCACCTATTACTTACAAGGTGGTTAGGTGGAGGTCACTAAATTTTCACGGGCTCAACTCTAAGTGGTTATTGTAACAAGTGCCTAAAGAAAGCAAAGTGGGAACTTGGGGCAGGAATCCTAAGCTCAGGTCCTTATTTAAATGTCTAGCCTCTGGGTAGGAGTAGGGATGTCATACTATAAAACACTTAAGCACCAACTCAAATTAGCTGTTATCACACTTTGGTAGGAGAATTTAATCATTTACATTTAAAGTAATTACTGATAAGTATGGACTACTCTAGCCATTTTGTTCATTTTTTAATGGCTGTTTTGTAATTTTTTCTTCTTCCACTCTTTTGTCTTCCCTTTTTTATGTGATGAACTCATGAAACCATGAGATCATGACCTGAGCTGAAACCAAGAGTCAGATGCTTAGCTGACTGAGCCACCCAGGAGCCCCTCCTTGATTTCTTTTTCTTCTTCTCCATTTCTGGTGTGTAGAAATGCAACCTATTTCTCTACATTAATCTTATATCCTGCAGCTTTGCTGAATTCATGTATCAGTTCTAGCAGTTTTTGGGTGGAGTCTTTTAGGTTTTCCACATAGAGTATCTTGTCATCTGCAAAGAGTGAAAGCTTGACTTCTTTCTTGATAATTTGTATGCCTTCGATTTCTTTTTGTTGTCTGATTGCTGAGGCTAGGACTTCCAGCACTGTGTTGAACAACAGCGGTGAGAGTGGACATCCCTGTAGTGTTCCTGACCTTAGGGCAAAGTTCTCAGTTTTTCTCCATTGAGAATGATTAGCTGTGGGTCTTTCATATATAGCTTTTATGATGTTGAGTTATGTTCCTTCTATCCCTACTTTCTTTAGAGTTTTTATCAAGAAAGGATGCTATATTCTGTCAAATGATTTTTCTGCATCCATTGAGAGCATCGTATGGTTCTTATCCTTTCTTTTATTAATGTGGCGTATCAGATTGATTGAGTTATGAATACTGAACCAGCCCTGTAGTTCAGGAATAAATCCCACTTGATCATGGTGAATAAGTTTTTTAAAGAACCGTTGGATCTGATTTACTAGTATCTTGTTGAGAATTTGTTCTGATTTTTTGCTCTCTTGTGGGTCACTGAGCTTCCTTAAAAGAATTCACTGGCATTCTTTGTCAAACCATTCATAGATATTCATTTCTTTGGGTTGGTTTTTGGAATATTATTGTCTTGTTTGATTTTTTCATCTTCCTTGAAATCTTGTCTTGCTGTCTTCACATTTGAAGAGAAAGTTCCTTCTTCCAGTTTTTACTGACTAGCTTCAGGAGAAAAACATATTCACCAGTAAGCCTGGCTAAGAATTCTGAGAGTTTCTCAGACCTTTTCTATGGATGCACACAGTCCACATGTCTTGTTCCAATTGGAGAATTCTTAAGATTGTATGTTTTCTCTTGATTCCCCAAAGTCAGGCCAAGTACTGAGAGCTCCCACAAATATAGTACAAAGAACAGAGAAAATAAAACTATATTTTTTAAATTATAAATTTAATTTTTAAAAGTATATTTAAAAAAGAAAACATATTTTTGCCTAAACCCGTTGAATGTACAAAACCAAGAGAACCCTTTAGGTAAACTATGGACTTCAGATGCTTCTGATGCATCAGGGTAGGTCCATTCTTGTTTTTTTTTTTGTTTTTTTTTTTTTAAGTACCATTCTGGTGAATGATGGTGATGATAGGGGAGGCTATGCATGTGTAGGAGTAGTGGGTATATGGGAAATCTCTAAATCTCCCTCCCAGTTTTATACCAAATCTAAAGCTCCTTTAAAAATAAACTATAGGGTTGTCTGGGTGGCTCAGTCGGTTAAGCGGCCGACTTCAGCTCAGGTCATGATCTCGCGGTCCGTGAGTTCGAGCCCCGCGTCGGGCTCTGTGCTGACAGCTCAGAGCCTGGAGCCTGCTTCAGATTCTGTGTCTCCCTCTCTCTGACCCTCCCCCACTCATGCTCTGTCTCTCTCTGTCTCAAAAATAAACGTTAAAAAAAAATTTTTAAAAATAAAAATAAGCTATAAAAGGTAATAGGTCTTTTGTAGGAAATTGTGCATGCTTTTTAAAATAAAGAAAGCACTTTTCAGAAAAAGTTGTTGGTCCACTGTCTTCTGGGTTGCATTTTTTTTGAATGTCTGCTGTCATCCTTGTATTTGATTTTCTCAATGTATTGTGACTTTTTTCTCTCATATCTTCAAGATTCATTCTTTATCTCTTGTTTTCAGCAATTTGACTATGATGTACATGTGTGTATGTGCGTGTGTGTGTATCCAAACTAGTGTTCTCTGGATGTCTTGAATTTACATGTTTTATTCTTTAATTTTAGAAAATCTTTGTCCATTATTTATTAAAATATCTCCTTTGCAATATTTTCTCTTCTCTTTTGAAGATGTAAATTCATTGTGTTTTAGACAGTTTGATATTGTCTCGCAACCTTTGGATACTCTTTCTATTTTTACACTCATTTTTTTTTTTGTATGTGTGTGTTTAAGTTTGGATAATTTCTCACTCTTCATTTTCTGTTCCAGTTTGGATAGTTGCCATTGGCTTAGTTTGTTCACAGATTCTTACTTGAGCTGTGTCTTATCTGCTGATAAGCCCATTAAAGGGATCCTTCATTTAAAAAAATTTATGAATGTATTTTTTATTTCTACCACTTATATTTGAATTCTTTATAATTTCTATTTATTCTCTAAAATTTTTCCTATTTTCTCTTTGTTATCTATCTTTTCAGTTAGATCCTTTAGCACGTATGTCAGAGTTTTTTGAAAGTTCTACCTGGAACTTACAACATCTAGGTCATTTGTGGTTCTGATTCTCTTAGTTCTTTTTCCTCTTAAGAACAAATTGTTTTATTTGCATTTGATGTACCTCATAATTTTTGAGTGGATGATTAACGTTGTGTGTAGAATGGTAAACACAAAAGTAAATAGTATTGAGATATATGAAGATGGTAGAGTAGGATGAGGGCCCTACACTCATCTTGTCTCCTGAACACAACTAGATACCAATCAAATTACCCTAATTACCCCAGAAATCAACCTGAAGACTGACAGAACAAGTCCATAAGTAGTGGGAGAGAAGAGGCCACATGGAAGAAGGTAGGAAGTACAGAAATGTGGTTTAGAGGAAAAATCGATCACGGGTGCTACGGATGGGAGGGAGCCAGGGTCACAGAGAAGGTCAAGAGAGAAGAGCACACAGGAGAATGCCCAAGGAGAAGGAGTCTCCAGAGTCATTGGCTTGGAAAAATGAGAAGGGCTGAATTTCCTGAATTCTTGCAACCAGCAAGGCTTAATACCTGGAATTTAAAGGGCAGCAGGTTTGACTGGGATAGAACCCTGAGGGCACAGCCCTGCTCCTGGAGAGAAGGCAGGCACACAACCCAAGGGTGGAGAGCAAGGAGACTTAGATCTGAAAAACACCTGGGGAACACAGTGGTGAGATTATTCACTCTTCTCAGAGTGCTTTCCTGAAAGGCAGAATTCAGGGAGATGCATCTCTGGGAAGAAAGGAGTTGGCTGGTACCATTTCCCTCTCCAGCCCCTCAGCATAAACACAGAACTACCTGAAGCACATTGCTCGCTCAGTCGTTGGAGCATGGAACTTGATCTTGATCTTGGGGTTGTGAGTTTGAGCTCCGCACTGGGTGTAGTGAATACTTAAAAATAAAATCTTTTTTTTTTTTTTTTAAATAGAGCCATCTGTGGGAAGCAGCACAGCACCAACACTGGCTGCCTAACTCGCTTACACAAAACCCCAAGCCCCTGCAATCTGGCAAGACTGTGTCTCTCAGTCAAGCTTGCCTCAGTCCCAGTGCGGTGGGATTCAAGAGAATCTGATTCAAAAGAATCAGAGATGAGGAGTGCAATAAAGATTGGAAAGAGGCTTGTATGCTATAGAAAGTGGTCCAGTTTTGTTCTGCATGTTGCTGTTCAGTTTTCCCAACACCATGTGTATCTTTCCTTGGACATTCTTCCCTGCTTTGACAAAGATTAGTTGACCATAGAGTTGGTCCATTTCTGGGTTTTCTCTTCTGTTCCATTGGTCTTTGTGTCTGTTTTTGTGCCAGTACCATACTGTCTTGATGACTACAGCTTTGCAAGTAGCTTGAACTCTGGAATCATTATGCCTCCAGCTTTGCTTTTCTCTTTCAGGATTACTTTGGCTATTCAGGATCTTTTGTTGTTCCATACAAATTTTAGGATTGTTTGTTCTAGCTCTGCAAAAAATGCAGGTGGTATTTTGATATGGACTGCATTGAATGTTTGGATTGCTTTGGGTAGTATAGACATTTTAACAATGTTTTCTCTTCCAATCCATGTGAATGGAATGTTTTCCCATTTCTTTGTGTCCTCTTCAACTCCTTTCATTAGTGTTCTATAGTTTTCAGAGTATAGATCTTTTACTTCTTTGGTTACATTTATTCCTAGGTATCTTGTTGTTTTTGATGCCATTGCAATTGGGATCAATTCCTTGAATTATTTTTCTGCTGCTTCATTGCTGGTGTGTAGAAATACAACAGATTTCTGTGTGAGGATTTTATGTCCTTTGACTTTGCTGAAATCATGTATTAGTCCTAGCAGTTTTTTGGAGGAGTCTTTCGGGTTTTCTACCTAGAATGTCATGCCTTTTGTTTCTTTTTGTTGTCTGCTGAGGCTAAGACTTCCAGTACTATGCTATATAGTAATAGTGAGAGAAGACATCCTTGTCTTCTACCTGACCATAGAGGAAAGGCTCTCAGTTTTTCCCCATTGAGGATGATATTAGCTGTTGGTCTTTCATATACAGTCTTGATAATGTTGAGGCATGTTCCATCTATCCCTACTTTGTGAGGGCTTGGTAAAGTAGCTCTGGCTTCCACTTCGTGGTATTGTTTTGCTCACTGAACTTCATCAGAGTTGATAGGTGGTGGGGGAGTATGGCTTCGCCCTACACTCTCTGGTCTCTGGAGTGGACAGCCTGAGCCCGCCACTCCTCAGGAAGCCCTCTCAGACCAGCAATCACCCTTTCTGTGTCCCTGACTTCTGTCAGATCCCTGTTGTACCCTATCTGTGTCCGAGCTGTCTGCCTGTCAGATGGCACAGACTTCCTGTATTTTATCTCAGATGTGGCTGAGTTTTAAAACTCCAGACTTCAGAGACCCCCACAACACAGACTCACTCTAATCCTCTAGGGAGATTCTCACGGCACTGTTGCTGGTGCAGCTGTTTTCTTGTCCCAGAAAATGGTTGGGCGACCACCCAGTGTTTCAGAGTTTGTGGTTAGAGTGCAACAAAAAACCAGCACCAAGGTTAGCTGCCCTCAACTGGTGTCTTTGTTCCTATGCTGGTGAACAGGGCAGCTCAATGGTGCCCACAAGGTCTTTTGCCTCCATAAAGGCTGTATCACTTCTACCAAGTGAACTCCAAGCAGGGGAACTATCTCTCCCCATGCAACCCAGGGGATCCTCAAACAATATTGCCCGCTCCTGGGTCTTCGCCTTCCTTCCCCACCGGGGAACCACTAATGTTGCCAGGTGTGACCTTGGTGAATGCACTGACCTCCAAATCTTCAGACTCTGTGCTCTGCTGTTTATATTAAAAACTTGCAGTATTTAAACCCCCTTCTTTCCCCACTCAATGGTTTTGGGGAAGTTTTCTTGTGAAATCCCCTGCATGTATTTTTACTCTTTTTTTCACTCTTTCTCTCTTACTCCTCTCTCCATGATCAGGGCTCCCTCTTTTCCACAGTGCCTGTGGTTCTTTTCTCCCCCAAATCAACTCTATGCAGCTCCTACCTTCCACAAGGTGGTCATTTTATCTGCTTGTAGATGTGTAGCTTTGTTCTCTCAGTCCTCAGATTAATTTCTTGGATGTTCAGAGTGATTTGATATTTATCTTGCTGTGTTCTAAGAAGCAGACAAGCTTAGGGTTGCCCACCATCTTGACCCCCCTCTCATTGGAATATTTTAAAGCCACAAGTAACAATGGAAAACAATGAATTGAAAAATCTTAAAGGCCTCTTTTCAACTAGAAACAAAATTGTTTAAATACTTAGGTTATAAATGTAACAAAATGTGCAGAATCTTTGTGCACCGATGGAAAAAATTTTAAAAAAATGTAAATAAGTGGATAGATGTGCCATTGTTATGTATTGGAAGAATCAATATTTTTTGTGATGTCAATTTTACTCAAACTGACCTTTAGACTCCACATTATTTCAATCAAAATTATAGCAAGAATTTTTTGTAGCTATTGAAAAGCTTATTCTAAAATTTACTTGACAAGTTAAAGGAACTAAAATAACCAAAATTGTTTTGAAAAAGAACAGAGTTTGAGGATTCACTGTACCTGATTTCAGGGAGTACTATAAACCTACAAATAATCAGCACAGAAGGCTACTGACAAAAGGGTAGACACATAGATCAGTGGAACAGAATCAATTGACTGCTAACCCAAGTACGGAAACAATTCAAGGGAAAAAAAGTACTTCAACCTTATTTAGAAATTAACTTAAAATAAATCATAGAATTAAATGAAATCATTGATTGAATAAAGAAATTGTTGCATCTTTACAATAGAATACTATTTACCAACAACAAGAAAAAAACAAAACAAAACAGAAAAAAGGAATGAATCACTGCGACACAAAACAAAGGGGTGAATCTCAAATGATTTGTACAAAGTTAAAGAAGCCAGACTTAAAAAGCTACAAATTACAACTCCATTTATATGGCATTTTGGAAAAATAAAAAGTATAGAAACAGAAAACAGATTGGTAAGGGATTGCTAGGAGTTTGGCTGGAGGTCAATTATGAAGGGGCAGCACGTGGGGAGTTTGGGGGGTAATGGAGCTATCTTGATAGTGATAGCGATCGTATGACTATACATTTGTGTCAACCTATACAAATGTATACCCAAAATAGCAGTTTTATTGCATGTAAATTTTTTACAGTGACTAACTGATACAACAGAAGAAACACATTCTTCAAAATACAAAGAGGTGCATGGGAAGAAATTCCTTCTGCTGATCCTGGTGCAATCATGTCTGCGTAAGCTGCCTGCAGCTGCTATAGCTGGTTTATAACCTTGAGGGAATATAGAGCCAAAACAGTGGAGGAAAGACAGAAGGTGTCTGGGTCCATGATCGCAGATTCATTAAATCCTGGTACTGGACTGTATCTACTATTTTGCTTTGGGAAATAATAAATACATTTGCTAAAGTCATGAAAATAAAAGTTTGTTTGAAATTTTATCACTTTTGGAGAATGTGCTAGGGAGAGTGGAGAAAGGAGATGAGGCAAAAGGCAGGGTAGGTATCATGAATGAAGGCAAGCAACAAAACCTTATAGTGTATGAGGAGGTCTGTGAGCATTATGATGCTTGTTGGAGAATAATGTTTGAGATATTATCCAGTCATTAAATTGGATAGTTAAAGATGGATGGAGTTTCTGTGATGGCCGACGTGAGCATTTCTCTTCCAGCATTTCTCTATATTGGGATCAGGGATAGATAGGGCTAAGAAGGCATGCTTACCTTCCAGACTATTCTTGAGAAGCTAAGGCCCTAGGTACCCAGGATACCAATTCCAGGGCGTGGGCAGGTCCATCGCGGGCCCACCCCCCAATAGTTGTGCACCCTTAGGGCCAGGGTTTGCCAAGAGTGACCACGTACAGGGACAGGCACAGAGCTTGGAACTTCAGGCTTGCTGTCCCCATAGTGTAGCAAGGCTTGTTTATGAGTCTGGAGGAAGGGGCTGGGGTGAGTGGAGGATAGGTCACAGACCAAGGCCCGTTTCTTCCTATGCTGCCAATTCCCATGCAAGCTCAGGATCCTGAGGAATTCTCAAATTCTCAATTCTATCCTGGCCTTCAGATAACTAGGGAGATACGGCTGTGAATATATAGGAGAATAGAACATATGGTATTTAATTGTTAGCTTGATTCATCACTTTAAAGCATTTAGACGCATGCCATGTGCTGCTCCATGTGACTTTTGCCCCGGGCCTTGTTATAGGTGATCCCATAATCCGACAAAAATAAATCTCAAAGTAAAATAAACGTTGCCGCTTGAGTTTGTCAGCTGCAGTCATTGTACTGAGCAGGAACCACGCTGGTGGAGCTCATCTCTACTGTGAGCCTTTCTAGTGAAACTGGACCCTGCTTATAAAGAAACACGTTTACTGGACTAACTTATCCTACTCACCTTTAGCAGAAAAGGCCTGAAAAGGCATCTTAAACATCTCTCTCTTTTTTATTTTAGTTGTAAAAGTAACACATACCAATCGTAATTAGCCTTGAATTTCACAAACATATAGAGAGAAACAAGTTAAAATAGTTCACAAATTCACAATCCAGACGACGTGAAACTTCAGGTATTTCCTTTTAAGGATTATTTTCATGTACCTATACATATAAAGCATAAACACATTGGCCACCTCTTCCACAATAAAAATGTGTTGTATATTGAATCTGCCGTGTAATATAATCTTTTCTTAGTTATGGAGCTTTATATCCAAATGTCTTCACTTTTTCCATAGAAATATTTCCTTCCATATGTCATTGTTTGTATTTAAGAACAGCCTTTTATGTAGCTGCTTAAAATATCATATTGATGTAATAATATGTTCTGATGGCTGGATATTTAAGTTGTCTTCAATGATTCTTTCCTATAAATGATGCTGTCATGAAGATTTTGGTACACAGATCTTGCTACATCCTTGAGATCAGAATTTAAATTTGAAGACTTTTCTCATGGAGCAGCTTTAGACTGATAAAAAATCTTCACGCTGCTCTCTACACACTGCCTTACAGAGTCTCAACGTAGTCTCTCTGTGTAATTTCACGTCATCTGAACCAACAAAGTGAAATGCACCGATTTTGTGTCCGCTAGCTTGAAAGTTGTCTACCTGAAAGGGAAGGTTGCCTGAGGCCAAGACTTCCTTGTCCAGCCAAAGTCAACTCTACAGTCCTGTCTGTGATACTGGTTATGTCTAATGTGGTTGTAAAAGAATTATCTCAGGACACTTGAAGTGGCATTCGAACACACACACACAAATCTAAAATTAAATCATAAAACAATATATTTGCTTACAATATTGTTTGATACCGTCTAAAATATGTATTCCTACAGTAAGGAAAGATTGAAAGATATAGATGGCTATTTCTTAAGGTAGAGGAATCATAAGACTTTAAAATGGTCTAATATTACTTCTCATAATAGACATTATCTTGATGTGCTGTTAATTCTTAGTAAACTACTTTTCTTTCCTAATAGAAACCTATGTGATAGTCTCTATTTCCTGTTGCAACTGCCAGTTGGTAAATATCTCTGTCATCCAAGAGTAGCATCTTAGTTTAAAGGAAATCACACATTAACTTTTAATGATATGTGGTTTATATTAGCAATATGGGCCAGCCGTGGCCCCATGCCTCAGTTCTAGCAGCTGTGTATACAGAATTGATTAGTCATTTGTCAATGGTAAGGCAGCTAGGTCACTGTAGCTTCTAATTCAGTCCCTTTCCTGCTGTCAGAGATTTGCTGTCCTCAAAATATTTGCAGTAGGCTTTGAAATCTACCTTTAAAAAAAATCTGAATTGCTGAAACCCAAGATGCCTGAATTTGTCAGTAAACAAGAAAAGAAATTCCAGCTTGTGACCGGTCCTGATTGATTTTTGAAGACTCACTCAAAGAATGTGTTGCATTCCCATCCACCCATCAGACATATATAAAATGAACAGTACACTTATTTTTAGATCTTTGTCAGAACTTACCACATTGAAACTCTATCTGCCCTGTTGGCTGAAGGAAGCCATGTGGTGTAGCAAATGAAACAATGAACTAAGCATCAAGGAGAAGGTCTGGTTCTTGGTCTGTGAAGAGGGTGCTGCTAGGTTATGGTGAACAACCTCCCTTCATTGGCCCTCAGTATCTTCATCTAGAAAACAAGCTGGCTACACTAGATGGCTTCTCTGAGTAGTGTTTTTAGGCTGGCTGGCTTTTTGTAAAGACTGGTGCCTATGAATCCAAGATGTGGTCCCCCAAAGAAGGTCCTTTTTAGTATCAGCCACGTCAGTTAGCTCTGTCAAGAGTGCACACCCCTGGCTATGAGGGGAGCCAGAGGAGAGGGAGTGACAGTCTGATAATGCAGAAAAGGTCCTAACAACATCAAGATTAATAGCTTAAGTACAAAGGAAAGAGTCTGTTTGTTTGTTTGTTGGAAACACTACTTTAGAGGTGTCTTTGTGTTCTTTCTGTATTAAAGATGGGAGAAACAAGGCACAAAGATAAACCCAGAAGAAATTCACTTCAAGGGTACATTTTTGAATAACGTATTCAACTTAAAAAAGAAGAAGAAGAAGAAAGAAAAGGGATTTGTTCTACTAGATATTGACATAGTATTAAAGCACTGCTGTACTGGCACAAGAACAGACAAGCAGACCAATGGAATTGAATAAAGACCTAGGAGAAAGGAGGTTGTATAAATGGGAACTTAATATAACATAAATCAAATGGAAAAGAATGAGTTGTTTCGTAGATTCTATTGGGAAAACTGGCTCATTATATGAAGAAAAATAAAACTTAATCATTCCTTAACACCATATGAAAAGGTAAATCCAGATGAATTAAAGATCCAAGTGGTAAAGGTGAAATTAAAAAGTCAATAGAAAAATAGAAAAAAGAATAGAAGAATATCTTTTTAACTAGGGACAGAAAAAGTCTTTTTGAACAAAAATTTAAAAGGACAAAGCCAAAAGAAAAACCAGTAATGCTTTAATAGACAAATTAAGAATTTCTGTTCCATGAAGGGTAACTATGGGTAATTGAAACATGAGAAAAGATATGTATGATATCTAAGTGACATGTAACTTCTGATTTCTAGCCCAACATATAAAGAAGATATAACTTGTGTCCTCAGAATAAAAAAAAGAGCAGAACAAACGAAAAAGCAACAACTTTTGTTAGATATTTCAGAGAATTGAGGTCGCAGGGTAAACTAGTTTCCGCAAACTGGGGAGATATCTAGACAGATGCACACTTAACAGCCTACTGGGAGCAAAGGCTGCAGTGCAGACCAGGACATCAGTACAAGACAGCTTGAGAGCGAGAACACCTGGAAACCCAGACTTAAGTTTGCTTCCAGAAACCCCTAGCAGTTCTCAGTAAAGATAGGAGAAAAATCCCCCTTATGCTTCTGGCAGTGGGGGTACGGGGGTGGGGAGGAGTTAGTATTTTGAAACACAATGTTCTCCTTGGCAAAAACATGTCCTCAAGGAAAACTATTTTGACCAAGCCTAAACAACATGGGTTTTACTAGAGCCTAACCAGTGTTTGGGGAGAGGAAAATACCCAATTCCATCCTCTAGCCTTCCTGTCTTACATAAGGTCTTAAGGGCAATAGGGGGAGAGAAACTGAGAAACATTGGTGAACGACACAGCTCAGGAGCACAGGTTTATTAAAAGATGAAAATATAATACAGTTATAGAATGCTTCTCTTCTCTCCACACCATGCTACCATAATAAAATGGGATTCCTGAAACAACCGCAAGACTCCAATTCCATTTAAGAAGGAATCTCTAGGAAAACCCAAAGACAAAAGGGGGAGACAAAAGCAAACACGTTGGAGCCTCTAGCTTCTACAGCGATAGCAAACAATAAACACAGCACAACTCCTAGACAAATATAAAACTTCACCCTGCAGGCCTATATACCTTAGTTCCTTTTACCCAGCTTTCTTTATGTCCAGCTTTCAACAACAACAAAAAAATCACACAGCATGCTAAAAGGCAAAAAACACAGTCCAAAGAGACAAAGTAAGCATCTGAACCAGACTTAGGCATGGCAGGGAGTTTAGAATTATCAGACTGAGAATTTATTTGTTCATTCTTTTGTTTATCTTATTTGAGTATAGTTGAGACACAATGTTATATTAGTTTCAGGTGTGCAACTTAGCAATTCGACAAGTTTATGCATGATGCTATGTTCACCACAAATAGAGGTACCATCTGTATCATTACATTGCTATCTCAGTATCTTTGACTGGTATTTCTTACCCTCTGCTTTTTATTCTCATGGCTCACTTATTCCATATCTGGAGACTTGTATCTCCCTTTCATCTATTTTACTCAGCTACCTCTCCTTACCCAGCAACAATCAATTTGTTCTCTGTATCTTTAGTTCTGATTCTGCTTTTTGTTCGTTTATTCATTCTTTTTAGGTTCCATTTATGAGTGGACTCATATGGTATTTGTCTTTCTCAGTCCGACTTATTTCATTTAGCAAAATGTCCTCTAGATCCATCCATGTTGTCTCAAATGGCACAATCTCATCCTTTTTATGGGTGTGTGATATCCCATTAAATATATATACACCATATTTTTCTTATCCATTTGTCTACTGATGGACATGTAGGTTGCTTACATGTCTTGATTACCGTAAATAATGCTGCAGGGGAGCTTGGGTTGTTCAGTCAGTTAAGCGTCCAACTTTAGCTCAGGTCATAATCTTATGGTTCATGAGTTCAAGCCCTGCATTGGGCTCTGTGCTGACAGCTCAGAGCCTGGAGGCTCTTTCAGATTCTGTGTCTCCCTTTCTCTCTGCTCCTCCCCATTGCATTTTGTCTTTCTTTGTTTCTCAAAAATAAATAAATGTTAAAAAATTAATAAGTAATGTTGCAATAAACATAGGGATGCATATATCTTTTTGAATTAATGTTTGCATTTTCCTTGGGTAAATACCCAATAATGGAATTATTGGATCATATGGTATTTCTAGCTTTTAAAAATTTTTTGAGGAACCATCATGCTGTTTTCCACAGTGGCTGTATCAATTTAGTTTCCCACCAAGAGTACATGAGGGTTCCTTTTTCTCTATATCCTCATCAACACTTGTTGTTTTTTGTGTTTTTTATTTTTTAGCCATTCTGACTGTAGTTTTGATTCATATTTCCTGAGGATTTTTTATGTTGATCATCTTTTCATGTATCTTTTGGCAATCTGCAGATCTTCTTTGGAAAATTGTCTATTCAGGTCCTCTGCTCATTTTTTATTTAAAAAAATTTTTTTTTAACATTTATTTATTTTTGAGACAGAGAGAGAGAGAGAGCATGAACAGGGGAGGGTCAGAGGAAGAGGGAGGCATAGAATCTGAAACAGGCTCCAGGCTCTGAGCTGTCAGCACAGAGCCCGACGCGGGGCTCGAACTCACGGACCGTGAGATCATGACCTGAGCTGAAGTCAGAGGCTCAACCAACTGAGCCACCCAGGTGCCCCCCTCTGCTAATTTTGTAATCAGATAGTGTGTGTTTTTTCATGTTGAGTTGTGTAAGTTCTTTATATATTTTGGATATTAATCCCTTAACAGATACATAATTTGCCAATATCTTCTTCCATTCAGTAGGTTGTCTTTTTGTTTCCTTGATGATTTCCTTTGCTGTGCAAAAGCTTTTTATTTTGATGTAGTCCCAATGGTTTATTTTTTTTGCTTTTGTTTCTCTTGACCTAGTTAGACATAGTTAGAAAATGTTGCTATAGCCAATGTCAGAGAAATTACTGCTTGTGTTCTCTCCTAGGATTTTTATGGTTTCAAGTGTTGTATTTAGGTCTTTAATCCATTTTGAGTTTATTTTTGTGTATAGTGTTAGAAAGTGGTCCAGTTTCATTCTTTTATGCGTAACTGTCCAGTTTTTCTAATACCATATATTTAAAGACTGTCTTTTTCCCATTCTATATTTTTGCTTTCTTTGATTGACCATATAATTGTGGGTTTAGACTTTCTATTCTGTTCTTTTGATATATGTGTCTATTTTTATGTCAGTACTATACTGTTTGATTATTACAATATCTCGAAATCTGGATTTGTGATACCTCCAGCTTTGATTTTGTTTCTCAGAACTTCTTTGGCTATTCAGGGTCTTCTACAAATTTTGGTATTATTTTTTTCTAGTTTTGTGAAAAATGCTGTTGGTGTTTTGATAGGGATTGCATTGAATCCCTAGAATGCTTTGGGCAATATGGACATTTTGATAATATTAATTCTTTCAATCCCTGAGCATGGGATAATATTTACATTTTTTGCATCATCTTCAATTTCTTTCATGAGAATTTAAAATGCTTATAATCAATATGCTAAGAGCTCTAAACGAAAAAAAAATTGTCTACATGCACAAATGGGTGAATTTTATAAGTAGAGAGATGGAAATGTTTAGAAAGGATTAAAACTATATTGGAATCAAAAACAGTGTACCAGAAATTAAAAAGTGTCTTTTGTGGGCTCATCAATAGACTCCACATATCTGAGGAAAGTATCAGTGCAATGGAAATTTCCCCAACTGAAAAATAGGTACACACACACACACACACACACACAGAACAGAATATCCAAGATAACCATGGGCAAATTACAGAATATGTAAAAGTGAGCCGCAACTGTTATCTAGAATACAAAAGAAAATCCTGTCAATTAGTAAAAACAACAATAATAACAAAATACGAATCTCTATGTTCAAGAAACCATTAAATTCTAGGAACTGGAAATGGAGGAAGAAGAAAACAAAACCAATTAAGTACACAAAGAGATGTTCAAACCTCAGTAGTAATCACTAAAATAGAGATTTAAAAAATGGAGACATTGGGAATGAGTGAGAAAGATGGAGCCTAAACTCACCTTGCATCATGGATACAACTATATAGGTTCACATCAATGTAAGTAACCTGGAAAATTACCCAAAGACTACAACTATACGTAGAGAAAAGGCCACATCAACAAAGGTAGGAAGGGTGAAGACACAGTGGGAAGCTAAACCCCATATGTGCATATGGCCACCAGAGGGAGGGAGCCACAGACACAGAGGCTTGAGAAAAACTATCAAGCCAGGGAGACTGCACAGGGAAGATGAATCCCCGCAGCACTTGGCTTTGAAAATCAGAGGAACAAAATTTCAAGAGTTCTTACAGCCTGCAGGACTTAAAGCCTTGAACTTTAAAAGTCAGTGGACTCTGCTCTGGGAAAGCTGAGAGGGTGATAGGAAGCTGAGTCCCTGCCCTTAAAGAGAGCACATAACAAACCCTATAGGAGGCACAGCTTAGAAGTGGTGGTTTGAGGGGCGCCTGGGTGGTTCAGTCGGTTAAGCGTCCGACTTCGGCTCAGGTCATGATCTCACGGTCCGTGAGTTCGAGCCCCGTGTCGGGCTCTGTGCTGACAGCTCAGAGCCTGGAGCCTATTTCAGGTTCTGTGTCTCCCTCTCTCTGACCCTCCCCTGTTCATGCTCTGTCTCTCTCTGTCTCAAAAATAAATAAACGTTAAAAAAAAAAAAATTAAAAAAAAAAAAAAAGAAGTGGCGGTTTGAAAACTGCCTGGGGCTTACAGGAGAGAGAGGTAGTTACTAATCTCAGAGTTTCTTGAGGGACTTTTCCAAGAACAATGGAGCTGGGAGTTGCCATTTCTCTCCCCTGCCCATCAGCATAAACACAGTGCAGGCACTCACTACCTAGTGTGCTAACACCACACCCTGCCCCCTCCCACTGGCCTTGCCTCAGTCCTGGCACTGCAGGGCCTCTCTCCCAGAACACTGGTGCAAACCTTGCCAACACTCCATCTCACAAGTGCTCATTTTGCAGGGCTTCAGTCCAGGGGTGGATGCTGTCAACTATTGCAAAAGACACATGCACCTTGTTAAAACTGCATCCCCTGCCCAAGCTTGCCTTGTGGAGTGGCCCTGGTTACCCTGGTCTCCACAGTGGCCATGCGTCCCCAGTAGAAGCAGCCTGGTGCTCACAGTTTGCAGGCACCACACACTCACCTGCATGCACTTTGTGGAGTGGCTCTGTATGCTCTGTTCTCTGCAGTGACTGCACATTACCTGTGGCAGAGGACAAAAGCCACCTTGTTATAAGTGCATGCCCTGCACACTACTTTCAAGAGCAAGAGGCATAGCTGACTTTCCTAGCACACAGGAACATACACGAAGAGTTAAGCAACGTGAAGAGACGGAAGAGTATGTCCCAAATGAAAGAATAGGACAAAATCACAGCAAGAGACCTAAGCAAAGGACACTTGACTGCCTCAGTCAGAAGGGCATGCAGCTCTTGATCTCAGGGTTGTGAGTTCAAGCCCTATGTTGGGTGGAGAGATTACTTAAAAATAAAAAAAAAAATGTATATATTAAAAGAAAAGAGAGAGGGACCTAAGCAAAATGGAGGTGAGTAATATGCTTGGTAGAGAATTTAAAGTAATTATCATAAAGATATTCACTTGATGTGAAAAAAGAATGGAGGACACCAGTGAGGTCCTTAACATAGAGATAAAAAAATAATCCGAGATGAAGAAGACAATAATTGAGATAAAAAACACACTTGATGGGGGGGGCGCCTGGATGGCTCAGTCGGTTGAGCGTCTGACTTTGGTTCAGTGAGTTTGAGCCCTGCGTCGGGCTCTGTGCTGACGGCTCGGAGCCTGGAGACTGCTTTGGATTTTGTGTCTCGCTCTCTCTGTGCTCTCCTCCACTCACTCTGCCTCTCTTTCTCAAAAATAAATAAACATTAAAAAAATACACTAGATGGAAGAAATAGCAGGCTAGAAGAAACAGAACAAATCAGTGACCTGGAGGGCAAAGTAATGGAAGGTTATCAAGCTAAATAGTTGAGAGAAAAAATTATGCAAATTGAGAATAGACTGAGAAACTCAATGATTCCATCAGGTATAATAACAATTACATTATAGGGATCCCAGAAGAAGAAGGGAGAAAAGGGGGAGGGGTCAGAAAATGTATTTGAAGAAATAATAGCTGAAAACTTCTTGAATTTGGGGAAAGAAACAGAAATTCAAATCCATGAGGCACAGAGATCCCTCAACAAAATCAACCTAAGGAGGTCCACATCAAGACACATAGTAATTAAAATGGCAAAAAAGCATGATAAAGAAAGAATTCTACTAATATTTTTAATTTTTTTGAAATGTATTTATTTTGAGAGGGACAGTGTGAGTGAGGGAGGGGCAGAGAGACAGAGAAAGAGAGAGAGAATCCCAAGCTGTGATAGTGCAGAGCTGAATGTGGGGCTCAAACTCACAAACCATGAAATCATGACAAAGCTGAAATCAAGAGTCCGATGTTTAACCAATTGAGCCTCCCAGGCATCCCAAAGAAAGAATTTTAAAAGCAACAAGAGAAAAGGAAACAATTATGTACAAGAAAACCTCCATAAGGCTATCAGCAGATTTTTCAGCAGAAATTTCTAGGCCAGAAAAGAGTGGCATGATATATTCAAAGTGCTGAAAGGAAAAAAAAATCTACCCTTAAGAATGCTCTATCCAGCAAGGCTATCATTCAGAGCAGAAGGAGAAATGAAGAGATTCCCAAACAAAAGTTAAAGGAGTTCATGACCACTAAACCAGCCATACAAAAAATGATAAAGGGGGCTTTTTTAGTGGGAAGGAAAGACCATAAATAAGAGTAAGAAAGATAAGAAGCACAAAAGCAGTAAAAATAAGTATATCTGTAGAAATCTGTCAAGGGACTCACATAATAAAAGGAAGTAAAATGCAATACCATATACTTAAAACATGGGGAGGGGGAGAAGTAAAGACTGGGTTCAAACTTCAATGACCATTAACTTCAGATAGACTGACATATACAGAAGATGTTATAAACAAACCTAATGGTAACTGCAAGTCAAACACCAGTAATAGAAATGCGAAAAATAAAGAGAAACAAATCCAATTATATCACTAAAGAAAGCCAATTTAGGGTGAGAGAGGAGAGCAAGAAAAGAAAGTAACAGAGAAAATCCACAAAACCAAACATAAAACAAATAACCAAATGGCAATAAGTACATATCTACTCATGATTATCTTGAATGTAAATGGACTAAATCTCTAATCAAAAGACATAGGGTGACAGAATGGATAAAAAAGCAAGACCTATCTCTGTGCTGCCTACAAGAGATGCATTTCAGACCTGAAGACACATGATTGAAAGTGAGGGAATAGAGAAACATTTATCATGCAAATAGATGTGAAAAGAAAGCTCAGGTAGCAATACTTATTAGACAAAATTGACTCTAAAATAAAGACAGTAACAAGAGACAAGGAAGAAGACTATATAATCATTAAGAGGACAGTCCAACAAGAAGATATATGAATTGTAAATATGTATTCATCCGATATGGGAGCACTCAAATATATAAAACATAATAACAAATATATAAGAACTAATTAATAGTGATACAATAATAGTAGGGGATGTTAACACCTCACTTACATCAATAGACAGATCATCCAAACAGAAAATCAACAATGCAACCGTAGCTTTTAATGATACACTGGACCAGATGGATTTAATAGATATATTCAGAACATTCCATCTTAAAACAGCAGAATACACATTCTTTTTAAGTGTAAGTGGAACATTCTCCAGAATAGATCACATATTAGGCCACAAAAGAAGTCTCAACAATTTCAAAAAGATGAAAGTCATACTATGCATCTTTTCTGACCACAATGCAATAAAACTGGATATCAACCACAAGAAAAAATCTGGAAGGAGACAAATACATAGAGGTTAAATAAAATACCACCAAATAACAACTACAACAAAAAAAGGACTAGCCAAGAAATCAAAGAGAAAATATAAAAAATAATACATGGAGACAAATAAAAATAAAAATAAAATGGTCCAAAATCTTTGGGATGCAGCCAATGTGGTTCTAGGAGGGAAGTAATACAGGTCTACCTCAAGAAGAAAAGAAACAATGTAACCTTATACCTAAAGAAGCGAGAAAAAGAACAAACAAAATCCCGAACTAGTAGAAGAAAGGATATAATAAAGATTGGAGAAGAAATAAATGCTACGGAAATAACAACAACAACAGCAGCAGCAGCAGCAACAAGAACAATAGAAGAGATCAGTGAAATCAAGAGCTGGCTCTTTGAAAAGATCAACAAAATTGATAAATCTCTAACCTGACTCATCAAAGAGAGAGAAAGAATGAAAGAGCGGGCTCAGACAAACGAGCAGAAATGAAAGAGGAGAAACAACAACCAACACCACATAAATACAAAGGATTGTAAAAGAATATTATGAAAAATTATATGCCATCAAACTGGACAACCCAGAAGAAATGGATAAATTCTTAGGAACATATAACCTATCAAAACTGAAACAGGAAGAAATAGAAAATTTGAACAGACCAATTACCAGCAAAGAAATTGAGTCAGGAATCAAAAACTCCCGACAAACAAAAGTCCAGGACCAGACAGCTTCACAGGTGACTTCTACTAAACATTTAAAGATGAGTCAATACCTATTCTCAAACTTTTCCAAAAAAAAAAAATATAAAAGGAAGAAAAACTTCCACATTCATTCTACGAAGGCAGCATTACCTTGATTCCAAAAGCATATAAAGACACAACAAAAAAGAGAACTACACGTCAGTATCTCTGATGAACATATATGCAAAAATCCTCAACAAGATATTAACAAACTGAATCCACAATATATTAAAAAAGTCATTCTCTGTGATCAAGTGGGATTTATTCCCAGCATGTAAGGACGGTTCAATATTCACAAAGCAATCATCATGATGCATCACACCAATAAAAGAAAAGATAAAAACCATATAATCATTTCAATAGATGTAGAAAAAGCATTTGACAAAGTACAATGTCTATTTATGATAAAACCTCTCAAAAAATAGGTTTAGGGGAACATTCCTTAACATAAAAAGGCTTTATGTGAAAAACCCCCAGCAAACATCATACACAGTGGAAAAAACTGAGAACTTTTCCCCTAAGGTCAGGAACAAGGCAAGGATGTCCACTCTCATCACTCTTACTCAACATAGTACTAGAAGTTCTAGTCACAGAAATTAGACACAAAAAAGGAATAAAGGCATCTAAACTGGCAAGGAAGAAGTAAAACTTTTACTATTTGCAAATGACACGATACTATATAAGACTCCACCACAAAGCTACTAGAACGAATTCAGTAAAGTTGTAGGATACAAAATCAACCTACAGAAATCTTGCATTTTTATACGCTGATATGAACAGTAGCAGAGAAATTAAGAAAACAATGCCATTTACAACTGCACCAAAAATAATAAAATATTTAGGACTAAACTTAAGCAAGGAAGTGAAAGACCTGTACCCTGAAAACCATAAAATACTGATGAAAGAAATTGAAGACAACAAAAAACAAGTGGAAAGACATTCTGTGCTCATGGGATTGGAAGAACTTTGTCAGAATGTCAGTACTATCTAAAGTCGTCTACAGATTCAGTGCAATCCCTATGGAAATCTAGAACAAACAGATGTTTACCAGAGGGGAGCTGGGTGTTGGGTGGTTGAAATAGGTGATGGGGATTGAGAATAGACTTATCTTGATGAGCACTGAGTAATGTGTGGAATTGTCGAATCACTATATTGTACACCTGAAACAAATATAACACTGTGTGTTAACTACACTGGAATTAAATTTTTTTTAAAAAAATTGAGACATTAGTATAAGCTTTCTAGAGTGTCAGAAATTAGAACCTTCATAATACCAATGTTCAGAGATGTGGGGATTACAAATGGTCCTGCATCAGTGATTGGCAGCTGGACTGGTGCAGCCATTCTGAAGCCAACTGTTAAGATGGCTACTATATGCTTCTACGTATACATTCCAAAAAATTGCTGCAGAAGAGAATAAGGTAAATTGTGGCGATGTTCACCGCAGCATCACTGTGATGGCAAGAAATAGCAGTCAACCTGGATGACACCACCAAATGTAGACAAGAGAACTGCGGCCAGGGAGAGTCAAACGTGAATCACAGTGAAATATAACACAATACTGCTTTCCAAAACAAAAAATCATGGGCCCCTGGCCCTCCATGCACATTCTGTGAGAATACATACAAATAAAAATGTATACATTAAACAAGTTGGAATGATTGTGGGCAACTAGCAGCTAGCAGGGGAGAATGTACACAAAAGAAATTTTCAGAAACACAGAAGAGGACTTTCAAGGATTGATCCTCATGGTGATATTAAATCATCTCTTCACATCTGTATTAATTCAAGAAAAAGCTAACAAAAAGTTCATAAATGAGGCCAGATTTGGGGAAGTGGGAGGAGGAGATTAAAAGTGTTTAAGATTCAATTCAGTGCTGTCTGATTCCAAACGTGTATTCCCAAGAACCTACTGGATGTCGTCACATGGATGTCCTGAAGGAATTTCAAATTCAATGTTCCCAAAGTCAAACACATCATTTCCTGTCTTGAGAGATGCTCTCCCTTTCATGCATTGGGATGCCCCTTCCCTCACTTGCAGCTCCTCCTTTCCTGCCTGCACTTTACCTGAGAGAGGTCACAGGAGGCCATCCCCCTCCTCTATCCACTGTGCCTCATGGAACTAGCCCGAAGAGACTCTTTTCTGGATGACTGGAAAGTATTTATATAGGCTTCTTAACCACCCTTTATAAACCAGATTTACTCATGTCTCTTTCATAGTTAAAAGCCCTCAATGGGACTCCATTGTCTGTGGACTATTTACCATATGTTTAACATGTAAAAAAAACCCCTCTGTTACTATATGATTCTACTCTGTCTCCATCAGTTCCCATCCAAGAGCCTACCCTCCAGCCGTAGGTGTGGGGTAGGGAATTCCCTGAAAACCTGACACTCTGTCATGTCTATGCCTTCTGTCGGCCTGGCGTGTTAGTCAGAGTAGGCTGGAGTGCTAGGTTCTGCTGTGGTCACAAATCTCAATGGGTTATAAAAACAAAGGCTTATTTCTCTCTCACTCATGCTACGTTTTCCTCATGGGTCAGCTGCTGCTCTGATTTATGTCAGCCTCACTCTGGAAGGCAGGCTAATGGAATTGCCTTTCTGGTCCGAGAAAATAGAAAGCATCGCAAACCACAGGCTGGCTGCAAAAGCTTCCCCCAGAAGTGCTGCGTGCCATTTCTGTTCACATTCCATGTGGTCAAGTCTAATGTTGATGAGCTAGGGAGGGGCAGAAAGTATTTGAGATAAGTCATAATAGCCTGTCACTCATTGGTGATTTCATTCTGACTGGAATCTCTGCCTGGTGCATCCCGAGGCACTCCTTAACGGGATATCTTCACCTTCACTTCACTTCTATGGACTCTGCCAGTAGATTCATTCCTCCGTGTTCCTGGAGCATTTGGGACATGCCGCACTAACCCATGTATGTTGCGTGCATATTTCCATGTTTCCCTTCCCCATTAGATTTTGAGCTTGGCAAATGTATGAGGGCAGCCCTTACCATTTTTGCATTCTAAGCATGAGGACTTTCTTGCACACTGACCTCATACGTGGTATCTTGTTGCTCAGTAATTGATCACTGAATTCGTATTTACTGGACCCCGTGATGGCCATGAGAATGTGTCTGACAGACCCACTGCAGAACGCATAATTGACCCAAGGACTTTAGTGGTTGTGATCTGAAATTCATTGCTGAGTTTACACGGAGGCATACCTGCCATACGCTGTCCCCAGCCAATGACTTAGTACAGAAAGGATACTAAGGCAGGCCGGCTCCTGGGAGGTGTAGGCCAACCGCTGTTGATTCTAGGACTCCCCAAAGACCTTACACAAACTTGCAAAGACTGCACAGCATTTTAGGGTGATTCCAACCCCTTCTTACCCTCCGCGTAAGACTTGCATCGTGATCTGCCCACACTCCCCACCTGCCCGGCCCCCTCCTTCATTTCTGTCACAGGTGTTGCCCCACAAGAAAACTCTTGAACATTTAGTTCCTTCTTAGCATCTGCTTCTTAGAGGACCCAAAGTAACATATGGGGCTTTCATTATTATAGTTTATACAGGCCAAGAGAATAAAACTTCTTTGGGAATTTAAGAGAGAGATGTAACAGTTAAGCAAATCAGGAAATCGCTTCTCGGCAGAGGTTGGAGTTGAATCGGGCTTTGTGACATGGTTTTGCCAGGAGTAGTGGTGGGAGGAGGAAGAGGCATCGGATAGGGAATCCCAGATTGATGTCTTCTTCCATTCAGGCATAACAAGAGAGTTCTACTTCTTAAATCTCCAGAGTCAGATCGTTTTTTAATATTGGGGAAAGATTTTTCTTGTACACAGTTACTTTCCTCTATATTCCTTTGGATTATTTATTTTGTTCCTTTTGCTCAGGAAGTTTAGGAAGACTGATTATCACAATGCGGGTTTGTATGAACTCACTCCCTCCCTAATATCGTTCTCTTTCATTTCTATTCCTTTGTTCCATATTCCGGATTACTTCTCAAATGTCTTCCCTGTATCAACAGTCTGACAATCTGCAGTATCTAGTTTATCAGTCTTTCTCTCCAACAAACATTTCAACGTGGCTCTTGTGATTTTGGTTTCCATGCAGTCTCTCCCTGCCTCAGCTCAAATTTGTCTTTTTTTAAGAGGAGGGAACAAATATATTTTAAAATATTCTTCCATTTCCTACAGCAAATCTATTTTAGGAAAAATTTCCCTTCAAGTCCTTAAGCACTTTCCCCCTTCTCTTGTGTCTCAGACTTTTCTTCGTTGACTTGCTCTGTATTGTCCTGCCCCTGCCTTCCCAGAAATTGAGCCCCACTTTGGATGGAGGCTGAAGGCAGGCAGTCTGGGGGCGTCTCTAAGATGAAGCCCCTCTTGTTCTAGACTGTAGTTCATGAAGCCAAAGGAAGCCATCTGGGAGGAAATATGTGAGAAGTCAAATAATGAAGCAGTCCCTTATACCACGGGTGAGGAGGGAAGACTATCTGATTATGAGCCTATGGGGCAGAAACCAGAGAAACCAGAGGAAAGAGCAACACAGTGGGAGGCAGTCTGGAGAGTTCTCCTGAGCCAAGGAGTTTGTCAACAGTGACTTTTCATACAGGGCTGGCAGCCTTGGCATGGGCAGGAAGGGAGCAATTAGGAATACCAGTCTGGTCTAGACATGCATGTGGATTGTTGAGGTTTATTTATCCTAGAATGAAGAGAAACTCTTCCTGAACAATTTTGTTTGTTTTAAGAGTCAACCGTACACTGAGTTTCCTTCGCTCCCTCACAGACCACTTGGGTGTGGCAAGCCCTGGCAAGTGTTAATCAAATGTCAAAGGATTCCTTAAGGCTTGCAGACAAGTCCACTCAGGTCTAAGCAGAGAAACGAGGGAGTTCACTGCAGTCGGGCTATGGTTCAGAGATACAAAAGGCCGGGAAACATGTTATCCAGGCTACATCCTGGTTAGATAACAAGAGCCTAACCTCCGCCACCCCCACACCAGCACCCAGATTCACAAAGGCAACGGTGAGCTTTACAGGATTTCCCTGGATCTTCCCCCCTCCTCACCCTCACCTACCTCCCACGCCCTCTGTCCACTTTCCGAGTTAGTTCAGCTCCAATAATCGAATCTTGGGTCTTTCCTTAGACCCACCGCCTAGTCCTCAGATTTCTTCAGCTCTTGTGTTTAAGGGAGCTCCATAAATTTAAAAACTTCTACATCTATACTGACAGCAAGCTTTTCATATCACTAGCTTGCAGAGACAAAAAGAAGCCCCAAGGGCCCTGGAATAGGCCCTTTGTAAGCCCAGGTTGCCTGCTTCCCAGACAGGAACTGGGGATGGGGAGCAGTGGGGTCAGTCAGGGCTTCTCTTATTTCTGTTGGCCCAAGAAGGAAAGCACATGTTGTCCATTAATTGTGTTTGTAAATTTGGCCCAACTGGTGATTTATTTGATAAAATGGCCTTCAGTTTTCAGTATATGTTGACTACTATTTTCCTCAGTTTCCAATATTGCTGCAAACTTTTTCCTATTTGTTGTCATGGGTATTTGAAGGACATTGAGTGACAAATTTTAGTTTTGTTTTCTAGGATTTATTTATTTATTTTTGCAACAACTAAGAAACAAATCTACTGCTTTGAATTTGTTTTTTTCCTCCAAATGTGCACTGTCAGTGTTTCATAAAAATTATATTACAAATTATTTGAAAGCAAGGATTGAATCCTGGGCAGCTGAGGTGTGCTTGGACAGACTTCCCACTACATCAGGAGATCCAGACTTCACTGCTGTTGTCAGACTCAGTTTCCTCAAGTAAAGAGCAAAAGGAATGGGATGAAGGGAATGAATTCAAGTTTTTAAGTGTTTTTATCAGACTGTCAGCCAAAGCAGCAAAAAATTAGAAAAGATACTTGAAAAATGTTTCGTAATATTATTTTTTTATTAATCCTCAAGAAGAAAAAGGCCCGACTGCAGTCTAGTTGCAGGGAAATTGGGGGGTGGTGGGGAATAGCCTCTGAAAACCCGTTCAGAGAGTCCACAAAGCAAAAGTATTTTTCATAATGATGTGAAGATGTTGTTTGTCTTTTTCATTCTCATTTTTCTCATGAGTATGTGATGGAGCTCTTCAAAGCCTGCATGATGTGTGATATCACAACAAATTAATACAAAAGCAGATAAAAGAATCCAGCTGCCCTCTGTTAAGCAAGACATTAAAGAGACTTGCAAAATTGTGCAACAGTACTACTCTTCCCAAATTTTTTGTGTCAAGAAATAGTTTTTTTTACAAACAAAAAGAAACAGAAACAGACTCATATATTCCTCTTTTTAAAGGTTTGTTTAGGGGCACCTGGGTGGCTCAGTCAGTTAAGTGTCTGACTCTGGCTCAGGTCATGATCTCATGGTTCGTGAGTTCGAGCCCCACGTCGGGCTCTGTGCTGACAGCTCAGAGCCTGGAGTCTGCTTCAGATTCTGTATCTCCCTCTGTCTCTGACCCTCCCCCCATTCATGCTCTCTCTCTGTCTCAAAAATAAAAAAAATAAAAAAAATAAAGGTTTGTTTATTTATTATTTATTTATTTATTTATTTTTGAGACAGCACCAGTGGGGGAGGGGCAGAGAACAAGGAGACAGAGAATCCTAAGTAGGCTCTGCACGCAGAGCCCGACATCGGGCTCCAACGGTGAGATCATGACCTGAGCCGAAGTCAAGAGTTAGATGCTTAACCGAGTGAGCCACGCAGGCACAAAAACAGACTCATAAATACGGAGAAGAAACTGGTGGTTGCCAGATGGGAGGATGGTGGGGTAGTGGGCTAAGTAGGGGAAGGGGATTAAGAGGTACAAAGTTTCAGTTATAAAATAAAGAAGTCTTAAGAATTAAAAGTACAGTAGAGAGGATATAGTCAATAATATTTTAATGAGTTTGTATGGCAACAGATGATAACTACACATCGTGGTGAGCATTTCATAACATGCATAATTGTACACCTGAAACTAATATAATATTTTATGCTAACTATACTTCAGTTAAAAAGAAAAAAAGGAAAAATTTATAATTTTTAAAATAAAGTGTTTTTTATTTTAACGTGTAATGGGTTTATTATTGGTATTTGTAATGAATTAATTTTATAAAGTTCTATTTTTATTTTGAATATAGAAAATACCAATAGATATAACCCACGTAAATATAGGCTCTGTGGAGTCCTCAATAATTTTTAAGATTGTAAAGGAGTCCTAAGACCAGAAGGTTTGAGAACCACTGACCAAAAGCTCTTAGGCTTAGTATTAACTAAATAATAAGTAATTAACTAAACAACAATAATAATAATAGTATTAACTAAATAATAGTAACTAATTACCTAAATAAATAATAATAGTAATGCAAATTCCATCCATGATATTCTAAAAGAGCAAAGGTCAATCATTGCCCATGTTTGGAAAATTTAACATTCCATCAGGCATCATTGATTCAAACTGTTTAATAACTAAGAGGGGCATGTTTTCCCTTCAGAGCCTCAAAGCTGTCTGTGTTGAAACCACTGGCTGCCAAAGAGGAAGCTGGGGTCAGAGGCAAAATGGGTGAAGAGGAGTGGGAGGTACAGGCTTCCAGTTATGGAGTAAAGAAGTCACAGGGATGAAGGGTAAAATACAGGGAGTAGAATCAGTGATACAATAGTGTTGTCCAGTGTCAGACGATAGCTATACCTGTGAGCAGAGCAGAGCATACGGACCTATTGAATCACTGTGTTGTATACCTGAAACTAATGTAACATTGTGTGGCAACTATACTGCAAATAAAATACATCCTATAAAATACAGGATATCTATCTATCTATATCTATCTATCTATCTATCTATCTATCGATATATATGTATCTTCCTATATCCTATATATATATATTCCTATATCCTATATATATATATATACTCCTATATCCTACAAGATTCAATTTGTTCTTACTGCCACTAATATTCATTGAGCATTTATGCTTTATATTAAGCATTTTACATATATGAACTCATTATAACTCCATGATCACCCTATGAAGTGGGCATCACAGCTTTTACTACTTCCCATGTGTTTGGAAACCTCTAGTGCCTTGACCAAAGTCACCTGGCTGGTAAGTGGTGGGACAGGGATTGTAGCTAAGGTTTGGTTAACCTCATAGCCAGGGCCCATTTCTACTTTGGTATCTTCCCTTCTTTAAAGCAAAAATGCTGATTCTTAAGGCCAGCTTGTTATTCACGGTCATCACTTGCCTTTAGACTGATGCCTTGCGCAAATATTGATTGAATTGAATGCTCATCTTCAACCATAGATGTATGGTCTGGCGATTAGCATTACATAATTTATTCAGCCTTTTGTTCATTCAGTAAGCATTTATTGAGTGCCTACACTTTGTCCGGCGCAATTCTGTTTTGTTTAAAAAAAGCAGACAGTAATCTCAGACAATAATTAGGTGCAACAGATAATATACAATAAACAAGAAACAATAAAATAGATGTATTACAGGATGTTGAAGGCTAAAAATTCTATGGAAATAACACAGCAAGCTAAAGGAAATTTTTATGTGTGGGGGCAGTAGATCGGTGAGGTAGCCATGCCATATTTTAGGAACAATGAGAAGGAGGTAGGTTTGGAATGGTGCAAGGTGGAACACGGCAGGAGATCAAGTCAGAGATGTCACTGGGAACCAGAAATCCCACTGCCCTACAGCCCATAGTAAGTCCTTTGAGTGAAGTAAGAATAGAATTTTGAGAAAGGGAATGATATTAATTACATTTTCTAAAGATTACATTTTCTAAAGATCATTCTGCTGCCATGCTGAAACTAACAGACAAAGTAGCAGTCCAAGAGACGTTGTGGGAGGCCATTGCTGAAATCCAGATGAGGCACGATAGTGGTTTGGATCAGGATTCAAATTCAAAGCCAGGGTTTGACTTCAAGTAGTGGTGAGAAATGCCTGAAAATGGGATACATATTAAAGAAAGGTAGGAGCCACGGCACCAAGTTTCACCAAATGACAACTCAGGTATCACAGAGTAATTAATTGCTTGTGACAAATGATAGGAAATGGTAAATAGTGGCCAACAAGTAACCTCTACAGTATTCGTGGATTAAGATGAATATGTAGCTTAGGGCAACCGAGCTAGATGGTAAATGATTCAGTGATTGGAGACTGATTTGGGAAACACTTTAATCTCAAAGGACTTTTCCTAGGACTTTAAATTGATTTATCAGCAATTCTTGCATCTACTCAAATCTAAGTACAACTTTTAGTGCCATCTGGAGAAAGGTCCATAGCTCAAAGTCAAAGGCAAGTCAATACATAATTTAATTGTTTGTCTTTTCTCTGAATGTTTTCAAAGGAAAGCCCCATATATCTTTGGATTAATTTAATGAGCATTTTCACTTGAAGAGAGGACCCATAGTGTTAAAGACCATGTTTAGAATCCCAGGAGTTCAACCACCAGGATTTGAATCCTTACACCATTCGAACTAGCTGTGACTTCCAGCAAGTTATTTAACCTCTGTCCTGATTTCTTCCTCTGAGAAAGGGAGATGCTACTTCTACTACTAATACTAACTCTGCCTTCCCTGAGGTTAAGCGAACTTATTTTTGTATAATGTTTGGCACAGAGCATGGCACAGAGTAACCCCCCAGAAAGTGCTGTTGGTATAACAAGGCCACACTGAGTATTTCCAGAAAAGCATCTTCCTTAATGCACAATGTATTATTAGTGCAAATTACTTCTTCTCTCAATTATTATTAGTTCCAAAGCCAACAGACTTCTGGCGAGGCAGCCCAGCAGCACCTTATGCAAGGCAAGGAAAAGAATATTTTGACTCATACAATGAATCTATTGATTTCTGAAAAAATTGCCTGTCACTGAGACTATTTCATACCTATATTGGAGAAAAAGTACTATTCCAGTAATAACTATAGTGAATGTCAAGTCAAGTATTCCTTCCATTGAAGAAGACAAAACCCTTTATAGAGACTGGTTAATAGAAAAACATACAGGAAAACTTGCAGATGCCACATAATTTCCTATCATTATTTTCTACCTAGTTACACATTTGCCTTCTCTCTGGAAATATTTTTCCTGCAAACTTTGTTGGCTCAGAGCAATGTTTCCAGAGAAAATGTGTCTTCATAAAGCAAAAACAGATTCTTCTTCATATTAGAATCGCAATTTTTAAAAGTTTTTTCCCCCTGGTTGCATAAATATTGTTCATGCAAAACAATAGAGAAAACTCTTAATGAGGCCACACATGTGTTTGAAAATTTAAAATTCCTTAGAACTTCCTGATATATTTATGACTATGTATGTGATATATTTATGATGTATTCATGACTTTATATATGTTTCCACTATAAATACCCAGATATGAAATAATATATACATTATGTTGACATGTTTTTATATGTCATTAAGTATGTGGCAATATTTTTGAAATTACCTTTGAAAACTAAAAAAGTAAAATAGCTAAACAAAACTAAAAATGATGATTATGAATGATTAACATGCTCCCACAGGGGGCCAAGAAAAATTGCAGCATAGGGAAATCGTGATGGGGAAAGAAAACACATCCATCTTGGGGAGACCTGCTAATACAGAACATCACGGGTGGATATCTTCTTTCAATTACTGTTGGTGCCATGAGCCAAAAGATTCCAAGTTTGTTTGAACAAAGCCACAGAGGAACTGCTGTTGGGAATCAATTTCAGGCTCTGGAGAAAGCCCTTCAAAAGCCAAAGAATTTGGTCTCATGCAGGGTATGGGATTTTGAAGGCATATTTTGTAGTGTGGGAATGATTTTATACTGACTTGCAGGAAATGGGGAGCAGAGGGAAAGTATTTTTCCTGAGTGCCGGCTGACTTCAGTAACCCGATGCTTTCGCGAATCAGTCAGATACAACACGCCGTATCTTCACATCACTTTGTCTCTCAGATGATTAGGCCCCCTTACCGAATGGATTTGCGTTTTAAAATGCAGTAAAATCTAAGTCAACTTGGGTGCTGCAGCCAGACTTTTGTGTCTGAGCCTCGCGGTCAGCTTAGTTCATTTGTCCCAGCCAAGCTCTTCTCCTTGGGAATGACTAGCAGTCTGATGCAGGGAAACTCAAGTAATATTTACTTTTGCCTAGGTGCTCATTCTTTGAAAAAGTAAGTCTCCTTTCCAAGAATAACCATTTTCTCTGGATGCAGGGAAGCCTGTAGTTTTGGAGATCCTTCTGGCTTCCTTAAGTTTTGGCAGACATCCCGATTTGCTCCCCGGTACACTTAAGAAGTGGACCGAAGAGAGATTAAAGCGTTTCTGTTAAGTCCATGGCAAACAAAGACCAATGACTCATTAGACTTGGTCCTGCAGCCCTTCGGCACGTATGATGTACACATTTCAGTGTTATGACTGATTTGCGACGACTATAATTTAAAATCCCCAAAATGCATAGCATGTATATACTGGATATAAAAACTATCTTTAAATGGAGTGACAACTAATTGAGATATTCAAAATGGTCATAAATTATTATACTAGTGACTCCATTTTATCCTCTGTAGACATTCTTAGATATTGCAAATATCCAGAGGAGAATTTTTGGTGTTTCTCCAAAACCACAGAGTCCTTCTTTTGTGGAGCCTCATGAAAGATTAATTCCAAGAAATATTCTTTGGAAAACACCGTTATCAGAAGATGTGACCTTAACGCAAATGAATACCGATGCAAACGTGTGTCTCTAAGTTAATCTTTCAAGAAATTAGACAAAATCTCCAAGTGAAATAGCCAAAGCAAGATGTACAACAAAGCATTGAGTAAAGAACTCGCTTAAAATATCTCTTTCCTCCATGACCTCTAGAAAATGCAATCCATATGTCTACCAGTTTTATATTAAATCCTTCCTCTAATATCACAAACTTTGTATCTTTTTGCTCTGAAGTAAGATGAAAAGTACAATATTATTGGCTGATGGGAGATTGAGCTACCCGAGGTGTTTCCATGACACTAAATCCAATAAAATACTAAGTAAAATATCTGATGTTACCTCCACATGATAACCAAAGCCAATATATATATACATATATATATACACACACATACATGTATATATATATGTATACATATATACACACGTGTATATATACACATATGTATGTGTATATATACACGTGTGTATATATGTATATATATACACATGTGTGTGTATATATATATGTGTGTGTGTGTAAAAAAGTATAATAAAGAATTCAGAGATTGTCAATATGGATACATATTCTTCCCTTTATCTTGCATCAATACAGATATTCCTAAATGCAATTCCCATAATCTCTTGGAGTATGAAGTGATAATCTCGAAGCCCTGAATAATTTTTATTTTTTCTTTCTAGTTTTCTTTCAGTTTTTTTTTTCAATGAGCATGCATCTTGTATAATCACATATAGATTGCATTTCTAGGCATCAGTGTATAAAACATGTATTATAAAAATTTTATGTATCTCAGTTGGGTACCACACCATATTCCAAAAGATAAATAGCAGCTCTCTCTGTGGTAGGGATATGGTTGAACTTTTAGGAACTGTTTTTTTTCATATTGTTTATATTATTTTTATAACAGAAAGCCATATCTGAGTGTTTAAATATATCATAATCCTTGTGTGGATGGGCTGCGAAGCCCAGATTTCTAAGGTTTGAACCCTGTCTTCCCTACTTCCTCCCTGTGTGATCTTGGGCAAGTTACTTAACCCTTCAGTATCTCAGTTTTAACATCTGTAAAATGAGTGAAAATAATAGATCCACTCTCATCATAGGTTGGTGTATGGGGTAAATGAATCAGTATGTTGAAAGTAACTGGAACATGGCTAGTAGCCTGAAAATGTCAGCCAGGACAAGGATTATTCTTTTTAAATTCCTAAAGCATTTTTGTGGAGGACTGGGAAAAGTATATTGTTCCAACGAAACACAATTTAATCCTGGAGGGAACCAATCTCTCAGAAATAGTGTCCTGGGCCTTGGAGTTCTGATTCTGCTTGCACTTGTTCTTTTGTCTTTTATTTTTGGAAGACAAGTTCTTTTTTTAAGTGCTTTTGTAGGCAACATTATTTCTTTAGTTAACAACTCTATATTGTGTCGCATTGCATACTGTCTGGAACTCTATGTATTCTAAAATCGAAATTTAGAGTCACCACAATCCCACCCTTATGGGGGCACTTGGACAATTCATTGCTTCAGATCTTAACTTAGAAATACTTCCTGCAGAAAAGCATCACTGACTCCTGAAGTTTGGATCCTGTGGCCTCGCTGTGGCCTTATAGCTTCCTAACAGAAGCATAATTCAATTCACTGTAATTGTCTACTTAATGACTTAATGTAACCGATGCGGTTGGCTGTAAGGCTGGTCATGATTCTTGGTTCCCACTGGCTTGCACCTAACATCGCATACATAATAAATGCCTGTTAAAAAAACGGATGCCTTTAACTTCACATGTAGAGAATCCCAGGCTACTTAATCGATTTATCAGGCTTTGGTCTCTGCCTTAGTAGATTTTGAATAGTCAACACAGTGCAGCCCCATTCTGTCAACTGGTGAGTCTGGAGGAGAGATTTTCACAGGATGGCCCCCACCCAGAAGTATGATCATCACCTTGGAACTTGTTAGAGTTGCCTATGCTCACACCGCACCCCAGAGTGAATCAAAACCTGAGGGTGAAGCCTGGTAATCTGCATTTTAACAAGCCCCGCGGGTGATTCTGACCCACCTTAGGCCCTGCAGGGACGATCCAGCAGGTCGGCTTGGGGCCCTGGACAAGCCCAGACCACTGTGCCACCAGAGGGAAGCAAAGGGCCACAGAGCAGGAAAGGAAACACCCAGCAGTCTCTGGCCAAGGATGTTCCAGGCCAAGTGCAGATGTAGCTTAGAGAGGGAGGTGATCCCCAGGGTAGAGCCTGAATTGCACATGGACACTGGGTCAGATTGGGGACACAGGGTGTGGGTGGACCAGGAGAAGCAGAGGTCTGAATGAAGGATGAGGAGTTAAGAGGAAATCAAATGTGATGTAGATGTCAACTAATCAAGCAAAGCACAGCAATGATGGAAGGATGCATTGGACCCAAGTCAGACCTGCCAGAGTTTCCCCCTGAGGGATCACTTTATAAGGCTCATAAACCCAGCTGCAGAATTTGTATTTCTAATTCTTAAATTTGCAGATAATATCAGAGCAGGGTTTTGTCATAATGTTCTGTCCCTGTTCTCTGTTACTGAGTCCTTTACTTGGCCCTTAGTTTTTTAGCACTAAACATGGTAAAGGTTGTGGACAATAAAGAATACTGATAATCTGACTTATGCATTCTCTATTTTAATAAGTCACTTCTCTAAGTTAAGGTACTGTTTTTCTTACTGGGATGTTTATCAAGTGATATAATGGATGTAAACATTCTTGTAAATTATATACACTATTATTTTTACTGGGGCTTCCGTGGTTAGATTTTGGGTACCTATGACCCCATGACTGGACCACAGGCTCTTTTGAAAGGTTCGTTTATTTTGTGAAAGGCAGGGTGGTTATTAGGCTGGTCCTGGCCTTTGGAATATAATAGGTTGGTTCAACTCTAGGCCAGTTAATTACTATCTACAAGACTCTGGGCTGGTTGCTTATTCTTGTTAGCCTCTAGAGTAAAATTGCGATCATAAAATCCATCACCAAGATTAAGTGTGACAATGGACATAATCGCCTCAGCAAAGGAAAGGCACACAACCATATTAACTAACGTTCTTTTTTGTTTAATTTATTTTTATTTATTTTTGAGAAAGATACAGAGAGCAAGCAGCAGAGGGGCAGAGAGAAGGGGAGAGAATCCTAAGCAGGGTCAACACTGCCAGTGCAGAGCCGGAGGCCCGGCCAAACTCACAAACTATGAGATCATGACCTGAGCGGAAATCAAAAGTCCCACGCTTAACCTACTGAGCCACCCCGGCGCCCTAACATTCTCTTTTTTAAGGAAGAGACAACTCAGGCCAAGAAAGGGCTCAGAACAGCAGACCAAAAGCAACAAAGTTGCACTGTGTGCTATTCCTCCATTTAGAATCCTCTAGGAGCTTCCCATCTTGGTTGGAGTAAAAACCAAAGTCCTGAAAATATCCTCTGAAGCCATACGTTTACCTAATTTGGCAGACATACTCTGTGTTAGCACTAATACAGTTTCCCTTGTCAAATCAGCCTTCCCAGGCAGGTTTGATGAGTCAGTTACCCCCAGGGAAGAGGCGTGTCTGTGCTCAACGACTCTATGGGAGCCACGGCTGTAGGCAAGTGGGTTTCATCAGTGAAAAAAAGAAGAGAAGATCCCTTGCCCTCATGGAGGAATGGGTTACAGGTAACTAGAAACTCTGTGACCCCTTTTAAAAAATATATATTTTTAGGGGCGCCTGGGTGGCTCAGTCGGTTAAGTTTTGGACTCTGGACTTCGGCATCTCCCTTTGGCAGCAGTGAGCCTGAGGACGGAATGCAAGCCGGTGTGTCTTGCACGCAGGGCCAGCAGGGAGCGCGAGGATCGGGCTCCCTGGAAGTTTCAAATTTAATCCAAACGTTTGGGAAGGGAGCAGGGATGGGTGCGGTGCATAGATCTCGGTTCTGAACCGACAACAGATAAATCAAGTTCTGTCTGGTAAACCATTGTCTTTGGGCCCCAAACCCACCCGTCTACACTGCTTTTGTCATCTTTGTGGGCTATGTGCAAACTCACTTTCTACTTTGCGGGTTGGTTCTTCTAGGTTGTGCCACTAGGGGGCACTAGAGACAGAAACCTGGGAGGCAGGAGGTGGGCAGAAGGGACTGGGTGCAGTGGTTCCCTTGTGACACCCTTGCAATGACGCTGTGCCCAAGAAGCAGCGGATGGGGTCAGTCTTCCCGAAAGGGACCGAACTGCGGTCTCTCAGAAATCTCAGCCCACTAACCTGGGAGGCCTGACCCCAGCTCCCCGAGGGCGGACTCAGGACGCTCACCCACGCTACCCAGGAGAATTCAACCCCAAGGGCCCAGATCCCTGAGGCTGACAGGCCATTCATCAGACCGTGCTTCTCGGCCTTAGCTGCACATTAGAATCCTGGGGAGCTTTGGAAAACCCCAGTGCCCGACCACCTCCAGCCTAGAACCAGACTCCCAGGCTGGAACTCAGTCTGTGGCCCGGGCTGAGAACCACCCAGGAGGTGGTCATTCAGGAACCAGGTCAGCAGGCTGCTTTAGCCACAATAAATGGTACTCTAGGGAGAGATTCCCTGGGCGTGTTTTGAACCAACTGCTTAGAAATAACTGCCTGATGCTCCCTCGTCCCGGCCTGGATGCCCAGAAGTCGACACGGGCCCAAACCCAGAGGAGAGATGAAGAATCCACCTGGCGGAGCAAAGGGATTTTCGGCCTGCACCACCCAGCCAGGAGCTGCCAGAAAACAAGCATTACGTCTGCTTTGGGTGGCTGGTAGCCTCAGTCTCCTCGCAGAGCTGCAAATGGCTGAAACCAGAGGCTTAAACTGATGGACATTTAGCTGTGACCAGAGCCAGGTCTCCGGCCACCGACCCACGCTGTTTCGGCTGCGTGGTGCCCACTTCAGGTGAGATTTATGTCGTTTTTCTGGAAGAGAATCGCTCCCCTCACTCATCCAGGCTGAGGAAGCAGCCTCCAGCAGTCACCCCGCGCCGTCTGGCTGCCTCCCCCGCCCCAGGGTCCCCCTGCCGCTGCCGCAGAGTCCTCCCTCCTCCCACTGGCCCAAGATCCTCCTCCTCCGCTGCACTGTCCTCCCTCCTCCACCCCCAGCCGTCGGGTCATGGCAACTGATCCGCATGAGAGCACTCTGACCCCGGTCGGCAGCCGCTGACTCACTCCTGTACTAGGGACGAGTCAGAGTCTCCGCGCGCCTGGACGCCCCCGTTTCTAAACCTGCAGCCGCCACTGAGCTGTCAAGGTCCAAGCGCCGCCGCAGGAAAGGCCCCGGATGTTCTCGGAATTCCCTCCCGGCGCTGCAATGATTCCCCTGCCCCGCCAGGCAGAGTTGCAACCCCGCCAAGCGGGCGGGTGTAAGGATCACCTCGCTCCACCGCATTCCTAGGAAAGCTCGGCGCTCACTCTCGAAGTGGGGAGTTTTTTCTGTTTCTTTCGGAGTAGCACTACCGCTTTCCCGATTATAGAAGTTAATATTTTGCTTGCTTAGAAACTCAAATGCATATACAAAGACAATAATTTCTGTAGCTCTCAACTTCTGAAGATAATTTCTGACCACACGCGTGTTTCCTTTCAGGCGGACACACACAGATGTGCTTTAAAAGCAATGATGGGGGCGCCTGGGTGGCTCAGTCGGTTGGGCGTGGGACTTTGGCTCAGGTCATGATCTTGCAATTCGTGAGCTTGAGTCCGGCGTGGGCTCTGTGCTGACAGCTCCGAGGCCTGGGGCCTGCCTCGGATTCTGTCTCTCTCTTTCTCTCTCTCTCAAAAGTAAATAAGCATTAAAAAAATAAATAAGAGCAATAATGGTTTAAACTTTTATTCATAGTGTTTAATTGCTGTACATGATTCCATCTGCTGTAATCTTTTAAATACAGTTTTGCAAAAATACTCACCGGTGACTTCTAACATCTTTTCTCCTTTTGTTATTTTTTGACTCTTTGAGAGTTGTGTTATGTATTTTGATGGATGTAGAGTGGATTTTTTTTTTTTTTACAGATATGTATTTATTAATCAAATAGCTTCCACAGTTTGCTTGTTTTCCCTCTTGGATTGTTTGCTGGTTAAGTGGTTTCCTTTTTTCTTTAGTATATTCCACCTTCCCATAAATCAATTGAGTTGTGGCCATTGATGTAGGCTTTTCTCCAAATTTGTATTCTGAGTGGTCTCCTCTGTTTCTGCTTCCTCTTCCCCTTCTTCCTGACAGCTCATTCTTGCCACCTTTTTTAGTTTTTTGAGTTATCTGTGACTTTTATTGCCTTCAATCAAAAGAACAAAGAGCACAGGGAGTTAATATGGGCATAAGATGCTTCAGCCTTTTGAACAGACTTATTCAGGCTCCCCTCTTCCATGATTTTTTTCTTTCTCCTTTTTTTTTAAATTGTGGTAAAATATACATAACATAAAATTTGCCTTCTTAACCATTAAGTGTACAATTTAGTGGCATTAACTGCATTCACCTTGTTTGCCACCAACATCACTATCCACCTCCAGGACTTTTTTTTTTTTTTGTCTTGCAAAGGTGAAACTCTGTCTCCATGAAACAGTAACTGCCCATTCTCCTTTCCCCCAGCCCCTGCACCCACCACTCTGCTTTCTGTCTTTGTGAATGAGTACTTTAAATGCTTTATATAAGTGGAATCAGACAGTATCTGTCCTTTTGTGACTGACTTATTTCATTTATCATGATGTCTCCAAGGATTATCCATGTTCTAGTATATGTCAGACTTCTCTTTCTTTAAAAAAATTTTTTTAATGTTTATTTATTTTTGAGAAAGACAGGGTGTGAGAGGGGGAGGGGCAGAGAGAGCGGGACACACAGAATCCGAAGCAGGCTCCAGGCTCTGAGCTGTCAGCACAGAGCCCGACGCGGGGCTCTAACTCACAAGCCGTGAGATCATGACCTGAGCTGAAGCTGGACGCCTAACCGACTGAACCACCCAGATGCCCCACTTCCCTTCCTTTTTAAGACTGAATAATATTCCATTGTTTTTAATAAGGCACATTTATTTATCCATTTATCCATCCAGCAATGGACACTGGGTTGCTTGCATTTCTTGGCCATTGTGAATAATGCTGTTATGAACATTGGTGTATAAATATCTGTCTGAACACCTGCTTTCACTCCTATTGGGTATATCCCCAGAAGTGAAATTACTGGGCCACGTGATAATCCTATATTTAAGTTTTGGAGGAAATGCCATACTATTTTCCATAGTATCAGTGCCATTTTACTTTCCCACCAAGCACAAGGGCTTTCATTTCTCCACATCCTTGCCAAAAATTATTATTTTCTGTTTGTTTATTTCTTTTTTTAGTAATTGCCGTCTTCATGGGTGTGAGGTGATTAGAAGATGTTTTTTGGGCAAGACTAGCCTTATGTGTTGATGAAGTAAGCAGAACGTAGATAGCTATCTGGGGGCTGGTGTCTAAATCCCCAAACCTACAGTGTTTTCCTCTTGACACCTGCAAGTATCAACTGGACTCCATAATAAGTGTCTTTGTAGCCTCCCCTTCTTTGTTTTGCTCCAGGTTAGAATTGGTCAAAAGAGAAATTTGGGTGAGATCTGGAGGGCAAAAGGAATGTGGTTAGTTAGCTACCTGAGAGAGAGAGAGAGAGAGAGAGAGAGAGAGAGAATGGCGTGGTTGTTCCAGCTTGGCAGCCCTCTCCCTGCACCCCATCTTCCCCACTGGGGCCCCTCCTGAGCAACAGCGACCAGACCTGCCCCAGGTACAGATTTCTCTGCCTTCTCACCTCCACAGCCTCAGTCTGCAGCCAAGAGGGCCTCGATCCCCGGATTTCCCTGCAAACTCCAGCTTGGCCACCCATGACAGGTCTTCAGGAGGGCTGGTAGTTACTTCTCTCTGACGCTACAGTTTCCATTTCTGAACTTGACTTAGCCAGCTCCTCTCACAATATGTGAAGTCTAATATCTTATAATAAATCTCTTGTCCTTAATACACATAGTGGATCAACCTCCCTTTGTAGAACCTTGGCTGATGGAATAGCTTCTTCTTAGTTTGGTTAGAAATTACCTTGACAGGAGACAGAATTCTGTCCTTGCAAGATGAGAGATTAGGCTGTAGGTCAATGACTCTCAATCCTGTACATAAAAATCACCTAGAATATTTTTAAAAATATTGATGCTGAGCCCCATCTTAGACAAACTAAATCAGAATATTTAAGGGTGGAAGGCTCAGATATAGGTACATTTTAAATGATTCTAGCATGATTCCAATGAGCAGCCAGAGTTGAAACCTACTTCTTTGAGTTAAATACTTTTAAAACCTTGACACCACGGATTTAATTCACACAGAAGTAGAAATGATTAATGCCTGAATCTTGCCTTGAATGTGGGCTGTGCTGAGTAAGCTGGAAGAGAAAAGCATGATTCTAGGGGCATGGGGAATGTAGGTGGGGGACCAGAGCGTGTAAAGCAAAGGTTTGACTTTCTTTTAGGAGAAGTTGAATATAGTGAGCCTGGGAATGAGTGAGAAAGAAACCTCATTTATTTCATTATTTGATAATTTTACCATGGGCTAGATCTATTCCATGAACAAGAGGTTATGGGAGAGAAAATAGTAAATCAGAAGACAAGAATACCTAAAATAAAATAAAAGAGGAGACAGAAATTCAATGGTTGCAATATTCAAAGTGTTTCGGGTCGCTATTTAGCTGTTCATCCTATGGCTAAAGTTTGGCATCAGATACAGATCTAAGTTAATTCTGAAAGTTAGCTTTTTTTTATGACAAAATAAGAAAGACTTTGCCAAAGGCCTCAGGCAAATCACTACATGAGCAATGGGACTCTGCTGAAAAATGATAACTTGGAAAGAAATTTGGCGTTTTGGGGGACAAAATTTACAATAAGAGAGTAAAATTGTCCTTAGAAGCAGGGTCCAAATATGTCCTACTGGATTTGTGTGCTCAAAGAGTCAATCTGCTTTCCCAGAAGTCTCAGATCAAAAATAAATTCTGATCTTTCCCACACTCGGTAGGTTGCAACCAGATTGGAAATGTGCTGCCCATAAACACAGGAAGTTCAAGCTTATCAATAATATAATATTCTCTCAAATGACATATTGAACGTTACTTTTCTACCTAAAATATTACTTACTAAAATTAATAACTTAATGACTTCCCCAGAAGAATGTCCTTTCTTTCTTAATCTTTTTATTTTATAATTTTCCATATATTTCCCATTTCTATACTTTATTCTTTGCCCACTTACTGGCTTATATCTGTCAGCTTCATGTCTATTATGGCTAATACCTCCTGAACTTTCTTCTTATTATTCTCCTGGCCCTGTTATTCTGAGCTTTGATCATTATTCTAATCACTCATTCACTCGACTTTCATGAAACTTACTGAGTGTCCGTTCAGTCTGGAGACAGAGGAGAGAAGTCCTCAATCCTGAGGTGGGGGAAGATCATGAATAAATAACCAAAAAAAATGGACAAGGTGACTTCAAACACTGGTCAGTATCAGGAGGTAAAGGAACAAGATGATGGGACAGAGAACAACCTGGCAAGGGATGAGTGAAGGTTGTTTAGATAGGATGGTCTGGAAAGATCTCTGCAGAGGTGGCATTTGAACCAAGAACTGAAGGCTAGGAAAGACTCAGCCACAGAAGAGACTTGAAATGTCACAAGAATTAAAGGGAGACCAGAGTGGGCTGGTGCGAATGAGGTTTTTGTTTGTTTGTTTTGTGTGTGGATCCACATTTATTCCACAGGCCACTTGGCAGATTATTCATATGTAGCTTTTCCTTTTGTATAATAACCTTTGTTTCCACTCCCAAGCCTGCCAGCATCCAACCCCCAAAGGCTGCTTGCTCATTGGTTCCCCTTTAGCCTTCTTGTACCCCACAGGGCAAGGTGAATAATCCTGATTCCTGCAACCTGTGAACAGTTTATTGGGAACAGACAAGCCCAGAGGCTCATGGCAGAGGCAGTGGCTCCCTAGATGGGTGAGGCTTCTGCCGGAGGCAGCACTAGCCTGGGGAGATGGGGTCAGCGCAACACCTCCTTCTTCGCAGCCCCTGAGCCAAAGCCTTCAAGGTACTGGGCAGCGCCCCCATTATTGTAGCCAAGAAAACACATTTATAACAGACCCAAAGCAAGAGGACCTAAAAGGAGAAGGAGCAGGACCCTGGCTGGGATGGGGGAGGGTGGGGCTGGAGGGGTGGGCGGGGTGGGGGTGGGGGGGGCGGGAAGAGCTATACATAGAAGGTGGGGGAGGGGCTTGATTCAATTGAGAAAAAAATACTGAGTCACTGTAGAAACAGGGGCAAAGAACTCCTATTATTCCAGGTAAAATGTTTTAAGAGTTTTAAGCTTAAGAGTGATACAGTATTTTTAAAAAGAGAATGATACAACATGATTATTATATTTAAAGATAGTCCAGGGGCGCTTGGGTGGCTCAGTCAGTTAAGCCTCCCACGGACTCTTGATTTTGGCTCAGGTCATGATCTCAGGGATGTGGGTTGCAGTCCCGCATCAGGCTCTGCGCCACCAGTACGGATTGAGATTCCCTCTCTCTCTGCCCCTCCCCTGCTCATTCTCTCTCTCTCTCTCTCAAAAAGAAATAAAATAAATAAACTTAAAAAAAATTAAAAAGATGGTCCAGTCTGTTTTGTGGAGAATGATTTGTGTAAACTTTCAGTTTACAAAGTCCTTCCCATTCATTTTTTCCCTTGATCCTCACTCCAGACTGTGAAAAAGTCAGCCCTTCCCATTCGCAGGAAGCTGCGTGAATGTGGTTCACCGACTCAGCAAAAGTCGCAGCTCAGGTCTTCTGATCAAAGTTCTAGGCATCTGGATGTTCTCAGGTTTATAGTTACTTTCTTGCACACACTTAAGGTTTTGTTCTTTCCATTAGAATTTTAGTTATTTAAGTGAATGGGCAAAGCATAGGTCAAATGTCTGCTATCTTAAGAGAACCGTCTTAAATACGTGTAGACAGTTTGGTATAAGATAGACTCCACCTGCTTAACCTACTTGTTGTCTAGCTGAGACACCGTATGTATTTCCAAACATGGTTAATAATGTGAGGCATTAAGGCATTCCAAACATGATTAACAAGGAGCATTAAGGAAATTACTAAAGATTTTCAAGAGTTATTTGTAAGGAGTTAAGACTCGAGGTAGGCTTTATAAAATGAGTAGGCATCAGACAGGTAACAGCATTGAGTGCATTTGGGAAGATAAAACTCGGTAGCCACACCATAGGACAATCTATAATAAAATTTAGCATCTGCAACCCTATACTCCACAATCATCGTATCTGTAAATCACCTCCACACCCAAGTCCCAAGAAATGGAGCTACAATCTCATAAAACCATTGTGTTCTCTTTGCAACTGTAGCTTGAAAAAGCCCTCAGCTCTTCGAATCAGATGGCTGTCCCTCCTTTACAGAAATTCTGCAACTTCTAGTGGACAAGTAGGAGTACTTAAAAAAAAAAGGTACTGAGGTTGGAATTTGGAACATGCCATTGGAGGATGGTGGCATTGGTAAAGTAGGCTGAGAACCTTAGAGGGGGTCGTGAATGGAGCTGTACTTTGGGAAGATTCAGTTTATAGCAGGGACAGTTTGAGGTGTAAGAGACAATGGAATCACTCACGGGGATAAGAAGTTTCCTGGAATAATCCAGGTTAGTTAGGATATAAGCAAGGATGGGGAAAGAAAGAACAAATTGGAGAGCCTGTTATGGTCATGCAGAGATGAATTGAGAAGGCCTGCCAATTAACCATGTTACTACTTGACATTCGGTTTTTCTTAGACAAAAAAAAAAAAAAAAAAGCTGTGCTGCTATGTTGATTCATGCTTTATGGCGGCACAAGCATGTATGGAGCCTGGAACTTGCTCCTTCAAAGCAGGCTGGTTTATAAGGATTTTATTTTGGAGTTTAAAGGAGCATTTTGCACCATAATAGAATCCTTTATAACATTTCTTAAGCAGAATTATGATAACACACACACACACACACACACACACACACATTCATTTTGCTTCAGAAACACTAGGATTCATTATTTAGTTCATTATTTAGATTATAACTCAGTGTTGTTAAGTTTTGAACTTCTTGCCAAAACTTAAGACCAAATTCTGCCTTTGGATACAATGATAGATTCCTATTTGTTTTTCAAGGACCAAGACTGAAAGAGCACTTATCTAAACACCATTAGTATTCTTTCATAAACATACAGTGTGTTTTTTCTTTTATTTTAAAACTGTGCCTCATTATGCTCATACAGATCTTTAATTTTGACTTGAAGAGAAATGTGTAGTTTATGGTGGTATGATGTGAGGGGAGGGAGGCGGAGACCGTTTTGAGAGATATAACCCAGAGAAGAAGCTTCAAAATGTCAGCTTGGGGCGACGAGCTGTGTTAAAATCACCCAGAGAGATTTTTAAAGTAACTATTCACAGAGATCCTGTCTCGATGGGTCTTGGATGGATCCTGGGAACCTATATTTTTAAAAGCGTGGTAGACAATTCTAGATGCTTACATTTTTCCAAAGGAGGTATGTTCAGCTACCCAGAGTATCATGTTGACAATATCCTGCTGAAGCTGTCCTTGGAGACTGTTTTTGTTGTTGCTGTTGTTTGTTTGCTTGTTTGTTTTGTAGACCAAGAAACTCTAGTTTTCTAAATTTCTTAAGATTTGCTAAAACCATTTTTTAGTCTAGACCAAGTCAGGATTTCTGCCCAGGCAAAGTGTTGCTATTTTTTTCATCTATTTATTAAACAAATATTTATTAGCAAGGTATTTTTTAAAGATACAATGGTAACTAAGACACATTAGTCACCTTCATGAAGTCTATATTCTAGTTGGAGAAGACAATGATAGTTTCTAAACAGAGAGACAGATAAAGAGGAGAAATGAGCCTAAAGGAGATACATGACTCAAGGAGGACTTATTTTCAAAGGAAATGTTTGCAAAAGTATGTGTGAGAGAAACTGTAGTTGTTAATGCAGTAACCCAGGGCTGGAGACAGTCCAGTTCTTACCATATGTAGGTCTGTAGGGGTAAGCATGGATTACTTGAATCTAGAAAGAAGCAGGTCCTGTAAAGGTGACCATTTTCAAAGAAGCAATGACCTTAGTTAGAGGGACACAGCCAGATATAAACTGGGGAAAATATTCTCAGCACATATATCTGACAAAGGATATGTATCTAGAATCTACAAAGACTTTCTATAATTCTGTAATGCGAAGACAAATAACCCAATAAAAATGGGCAAATGTTTAACTAATAAGTACATGAAAAGATGCTCAACATCATTACTCATCAGAAAAATGCAACTTAAAATCATTATTTACCAACTGTAATGGCTAATTTTTAAAATCTGATAATAACAACTGATAGGATTGAAGCAAGGAGAACTTCACCCATGGCCAGTGGGAATGTAAAATGGCACAACCACTTTGGAAGGCAGTTGGTCAATTCTGTTAAGTGTAACATACACTGAACAAAAGTCTCACCCATTCCTTGCCAAAATACTTACCAGCCACATCCCCGTAATGAATCCTCTGTCCCCATAAAGACTTAAGTTAAATGTTCATAGTAGTTTTATGTATAATAGCCCCAAACTGGACACAACCTGAATGTCCACCAACAGGTGAATAAATAAATTGTAGTACATTCATACAATACTAACCACCAATAAAGATGGAAAAAAAAAAAAAACCTTTTAGTATATGCAAGCCCATGGATGAATTTCAAAAATATTTCCTGAGTGAAAGAAGCCAGATATAAAAAAGCTTTAGATGGAATTTTAGTCCACAGGATAAGACAGATTCTTGAAGGGAGATTAGCAAGATAAAGAAGAAAACGAGCCCAATATGAAGTCTAGAGTCCTCCACTATTGTCATGTCAAGGAGAAAAAGGTCTAAGAAATGAGTCTAGATGGGAGCAGCCTGTGAGGTAGGGGGAAATCCAGGAGAGAATAATGTCATTGAAGCCAAGAGAAAAGAGTGTTTTGAGGGGGAAGCAGTGGTCTTCTTGGTCTATTATTGCTGCAAGAACAAGTGAACAAGAAAACCAAAGTGACCATGGGACATAACAAACTGGGGCACACCGGGGGCCTTGAGGAGAGTTACCGCAGTGTGACGTGGGACAGTAGCCCAACTGAAGACGCTTACAGAGGAAATATGAAAGGCAGAGTAAAAATATCAGTTCTCAACAATACTAGCCAGGTGTCTGCATGGATGGCCTGCGTACAATAAAGCAAAAGCTCATGTGGAATCAAGGGAAGGTTAATTTACTTTTAATCTGTTTTGTGGGTGTTGTTCATTTTAGGATTGGAGATACCAGTCCATGTTTGTAGACACGGAGTAATCTAGGAGAGAGACAGAGAGGGAAGTAGATGAGTCAGAAGAGAGGCTAATTGCAGAAGAAAATGAAATTGCAAAAATTTGAAGTTATTTAAAAATACATATTTTCCCTTTAATTTATTGATTGCTAACTATTTACTTGTTACAGTATTATATCAAGATTCCCTTCATCACTCATCTGCCAGGGAACTGGATCTCAGGTACTCTTGCATTTATTCTATAAACAACAATTTGATTTTACTTCCTCGGACATTCATAATTTATAGTCTGACATACTCATTCTGAGATATGTATGTATGTGTGTGTGCATGTATGTAAATATGACACATATATTATATAAATATCTGACACCAGGTTAAAGATTCATACAAAACTGAAACTAAAATATCCTCAACTCTAAGGACCATGACATTCTAGGTTTAGTTATACTTTGTTAGTCTATAAGAGACTTTGAATATTGTATTAAGACACATCAAACTGCTACCAAACTGTTTACTTGAGAATAAGTAGGAGAGCAAAAGAGTCAGAAAATGAATAAAATGCTAGGGCTTTTGTGGAATTAATAAGAACGGGAAAGAACACCACCAGAGAACTAAGCCAAGCATGACTTTCTCAAGACAAAAGGGAGAGGAACACAAAAAGATAAGTTGAATTAAAACCAGGGGACACAGGGGCACCTGGGTGGCTTAGTCGGGTGAGCATCGGACTTCGACTCAAGTCATGATCTCAAGGTTCCTGAGTTTGAGCCCCCCATCAAGCTCGCGGTTATTGGTGCCAACTGGTTTGGGACCCTCTGTCCCCCTCTTTCTGCCCCTCCCCCACTTGCACTCTCTCAAAAATAAATAAACACTTGGGGTGCCTGGGCGGCTCACTCGGTTAAGTGGCTCACTCCGCTAAGTGTCCCACTTCAGCTCAGGTCATGATCTTGTGGTCTGTGGGTTGGAGCTTGGAGCTTGGCGTAGGGCTCTGTGCTGACAACTCACAGCCTGGAGCCTGCTTCAGATTCTGTGTCTCCTTCTCTCTCTGCCCCTCCCCCACTGGCGCTCTTTCTCAAAAATAAATAAGCATTAAACAAATGTTTTAAAAAAAAAATACTTAAAAAAACTAGGACACACACACGAGTATACCAATATTAGCAATCATTACTGGTGTAATATTTTATGCAAAGATCAAAATGCAACAAAATTAGAAATTAATAATTAAATATTTAAAATAAAAAAACAAGCAAAAGCAAATTTAAAAGACAAATGACAAACTAGAGAAAACTGTAATCCACAAAGGGATAATAAACTTATAAAAGCTATAATAAATACGAAGAAATGGAACAATTTTAATGGGTAAAAACGTGAAATCATGTGTTTAAAAAAAGGGAGGAGGGGTGCCTGGGTGGCTCAGTCGGGTAGGTGTCCGACTTTGTCTCAGGTCATGATCTCCCGGTTTGTGAGTTTGAGCCCTGCATCGGGCTCTGTGCTGATAGCTCGGAGCCTGGAGCCTGCTTCTGATTCTGTGTCTCTCTGCCTCTCCCCTGTTCACACACTGTCTGTGTCTCTCAAAAATAAATAAACATTTAAAAAAAGGGAGGGAAAGTAAGCATCAAAATATCAAAAAAAAAACAAAAAACAAAAAACACTGTCAGCCAAAGAAAAAAGTTAAAATAAAAATGAAATATAAAATACACAGATAACTTTTTAATAATTTTGATTGTGGACAAGAGTGGGGGGAAAAGGTGTTGTAATTTTGTGTGAATTTTCTGCAGGACTAGTTGCTAAGATGAATCAAAGGCTTTCAAATGCCCTTAAAAAATTACCCAGTAATTCTACTTCTAGAGTTTTCTCACCAAAGTAATTAGATACCCATAAGGATTTTATGTATAAGGGTATCTGTCACACAAAAAAAGGGAGTAAATACTCCAAACATTCAATAAAAGGTATCAATTATATACATTACTTATCTTTTTTACCCTCCCTCCTACTTTTGCTGAGAAATAGCTGGCGTACATCACTGTATAAATTTAAAGTGTGCATCATGATGGTTTGATTTACATATATTGTGAAATGATCAACAGAGTAAGTTTGGGTAACATCCATCATCTCATATAGATAAAATGACAAAAACAAAAACAAAAAAATAGAAAATAATTTTCTCCTTATGACTAGCAGTCTTAGAATTAATTCTCTTAACAACTTTCCTGTATATTGTACAGTGGTGTTCATTATAGCCATTGTTGTTGCACATTACGTTGTAATTACATCATCATTCTCCATTACCTCCCTCCTCTTATTTATCTTATAACTGGAAATTTGTGTCTATTGACCACCTTCCTCCAATATCCCCTTCCTCTCGCCTCTACCTCTGGTAACCACAAGTCTGATTTGTTTTTCTATGAGTTCTTTTTTTTTTTTAATTTATTTTTTTTTTACATTTTACTTATAAGTGAGATGATACATTGTCTCTGTCTGACTTACTTCACTCTGCATAATGCCTTCAAGGTCCATCCATGTTGTTGCAAATGATAGGATTTTCTCACTTTATATGGATGAATGATATTTCATTATATATTATCACCACAACTTCTTTATCCATTTATAAATCAATGGACACTTAGGCTGTTTCCATGTCTTGGCTACTGTAAATAATACTACTATAAACATGAGGGTGCATATATCTTTTTGAGTTAGTGTTTTCATTTCCTGTGGATATATCCCCAGGGGTGAATTAGCTGGATCATATGGTATTTCTCTTTTAAAGTTTTTGAGGATTCTCCATACCATTTTCCATAGTGGCTATACCAATTCACAATCCCACCAAGAATGCACAAGGCTTCCTCTCTTTTCTCTACCCCCTCACCAGTATTTGTTATTTCTGGTCTTTTTGATGATGGCCATTCTAACAGATGTGAGGTGATATCTCATTGTGGTTTTATTTTGCATTTCCCTGATGATGAATGATGTTGAGCATCTTTTAATGTACCTGTTGGATTTTCATATATATTCTTTGGAAAAATGTCTATTCGAGTCTTTTGCCCATTTTTAATTTGATTATTATTTTTTTCTGTGATTTAGTTGTATGAGTTCTTTATGTGTTAGAAATTAATCCCTTATCAGATACATGCTTTGCAAATATTTTTTCCCATTCCATAGGTTGTCTTTTCACTTTGCTGATGGTTTCTTTTGCTGTACAGAAGCCTTACAGTTTGATGTAAACTCACTTGTTTATTTATGATTTTGTTGTTTGTACTTTAGGTGTCATATCCAAGCAATCATTCCCAAGACCCTTGCCAAGGAGCTTTATTGTTATATTTTCTCCTAGGAGCTCCATGGTTTCAAGTCTTACATTTAAGTCTTTAATCCATTTCAACTTAATGTTTATGAGTGTTGTATGAAAGGAGTCCAGTTTCATGTTTTTACATGTAAATATACAATTATCTCAGCACCTTTTATTGAAGAGACTATCCTTTCTCCACTGAGTATTCTTGATAAGTATTCCCTTATCAAATATTAATTGACTATATGTGTGGGTTTATTTCAAGGCTTTCAATTCTGTTTCATTAGTTTATTTGTATGCTTTTATGCCATACTCTTAAAAATAGTGCCATACTATTTTGATTACTACAGCCTGAAATCAGGAGGTGTGATGCCTCCTGTTTTCTTCTTCTTAGTATTTCATTGGCTATTTGGGGTCTTTTGTGGTTCCATATAGATTTTAGGAGTGTTCTACTTCTGTATAAGATGCCACTGGAATCTTGATAGGAATTACATTGACTCTATCGATGGCTTGACATTTTAACGATATTAATTCTTCTAGTCCATGAACACAAGATACCTTTCCATTTATTTGTGTGTTCTTCCTTTCATCAATGTCTTGTAGTTTTCAGAGTAGAGAGATATTGCACCTCCTTGGCTAAATTTATCCCTAAGTATTTTATTGTTTATAATGTTATTATAAATGAGATCAATTTATTTCTTTTTTAGAAAATTCATCCTTAGTGTATAAAAATGCTACTAATTTTTGCATATCAATTTTGTATCTTGCAATTTTATGGAATTCATTGATTAGATCAAACAGCTTTTTGATTGAGTCTTTAGGATTTTCTCTCTATATAAAATCCTGTCATCTGCAGAAAGAGACAGTCTTACTTTTTCCTTTCCGATTCTAATACCGTTTATTTCTTTTTCTTGCCTGATTGTTGTAGCTAAGATTTCCCGTATTGTGTTGAATAGGAGTAATAAGAATGGGCACCCTTGTCTTGTTCTGATCTTAAAGGAATCACTTTCAACATTTCGCCATTGAATATAATGCTAGCTGTGGGTTTGTCATCTATAGTCTTTATTTTGTTGAGATGTTTCTTCTATGTTTAATTTGTAAACAGTTTTTATCATGAATGGACTTGAATATTGTCAAAAACATTTCTCGCACCTACTAAGATGATCATATGATTCTTCTTTCATTCTCTTCATGTGATATATCACATTAATTAATTTGCATATGTTGAGCCATCCCGTGGATAAACCTCACTTAATTATGTTGAATGATCCTTTTAATGTGCAGCTGAATTTGGTTTATTGAGAATTTTACATCTATACTTATCAGATATATCAGCTTATAGTTTTCTTTTCCAATAGTGTCCTTTTCTGAGTTTTGACATACAGATAATGGTGGTCTCATAAAATGAGTTTGGGAGTATTCCCTCCACTTTGACTTTTGGAATGGTTTGAGAAGGATTGGTGTTAATTTTTAAATGTTTGGTAAAATTCGCCAGTGAAGGCATCTAGTACTGGTGTATTGTTGTTGGGAGATTTTTAATCACTGATTTAATCTTCTTACTAGTAATTGATCTATTCAGATTTTCTATTATTTCTAGATTCAGTCCTGGTAGGTTGTAAGTTTCTAAGAATTTTTCTGTTTCTTTTAGGCTCTTCATTTTGTTGTCATATTGTTGTTCACAGTAGCCTCTTATTATCTTTTGAATTTTTGTGGTGTCAGTTGAAATGTCTCCTATTTTATTTATAATTTTGGTGATTTGGATCCTCTCTCTTTCTTCCTTGGTTAGTCTAGCTAAAGGTTTTTTAATTTTGTTTATATTTTCAAAGAATAAACTCTTAGTTTGGTTCATCTTTTCTATTGTTTTCTGTTCTCTGTTATTATTACATTAATATTTATTATTTCCTTTCTTCTTCTAACTTTGGACTCAATTTGGTCTTTTCTTTCTAGTTCCATAAGGCATAAGTTTTTATTACTTAATTTTTTATTACTGTGCTTCTGGGCATGTCTGCTGAAAATGCCTTTGGGCAGAGAAGCCTATATCTATTTTTGGTCAAGCCAAATGTTTAAGCTCTCACGTTGGGTATGGGGTGGGGGAGGGGTGCCACTTGCTGAGAGTATCTGGATAGGACTGCCAGCTTGGGTTCCCTGCCCACATGAAACTGTAGGATGGGCTCTATGGTTGCCTGGATTCTCTGGTCAGGCTCACTAGATGGTTGGGACTGGATACAATATTTAGTAGTAGACAGGACTGTGAATTAGCTTCCCTGCACTGGCAGGGCAGTAGGATGAGATGAGACCCAGGGTCTGTATGGTTCATTGTCTGGGAATCTGTATCAGGTAAGAATGTACACTGAACTTCCTGGTCAGGTGAGGCCATCAGTTTTGCTTTGCAGATGGAGAAGCTATGGATTGTGCTCTTTGCCACTGTAAGCAGGGCTATTGGATGGGCTGCGTAGCTTGCCATGTGCTCTTGGGTAGGTTTCCTGGTCAAGCAGTTGGAAAGCTATATTTGGCATGAGTGGGCCTATGAAATAGTTTTCTTGCCCAGGGACAGACGGAAGAAGCAGCTCTAAAGCTGGTAAAACTCCTTGTTATCTTAACTTAAGCCAACTTGCACCCCAAATTCCCTGGACAAATAGGTCCACTGGTTTTGCTTTGCAACTAGTGGCTCTACCCACCTTTCTCTTGTCTGGGGCACTGCTGGGCAGAACAGATTCTAGGTGTTCTGGCCACCTCTTCTGGTCAGATGGAGCCAGCAGCCACAGTGGTTTCCTTGCCCAGTGAGGAAGGGTAGGGGTCACTTCAGGCTGCTCTTAATGTCACAAACAGCCTCCTCCAGTTGGGAGTGGCTGGAAGCTACCCTCTGTCTTGGCTATGAATGAATCCTTTTGACTGTGTACAGTCAGGGAAACTCTCCACACTCAGTACTGGCTTTGCTCTGGGGGCAATCTCTCTCTATGCCTGCCCCTTGACTGGAGTTCCACTGGGCCACACTGTTTCAGGTGTTCCCACCAGCCCTTCTGGGCTCATGGGCTGGGAAACACTCTTTCTGATATCTACTGGTATTTTCTTTCTCATAGTTTCCCTTTCAACACTATACTTTTCCCTAACGCAGGGAGTCATTTTTATAATCTTTGTGGAAAAGGCTTGCTGTTAATAATTTCCTTACCATCTCATAGGAACTCTCCTCCTAAAATAATTTTTTTTCATCTTTTTTGATATCATATGGCTTTCCTTAGGCAAAGAGTGCAGATGGCCTGCATGCATGTATATGGTAGACAGCCAAGGGAAGTACGGAATATTTATCTCAAAAATAGTTGTGTCACCAAAAATGTAACTGAGTAGCATACATAGAAAACTGGAATTGACACCCCTTAGGGTGGTTGCCCCATTGCAATTCTCCCTTCTCTGAAAACTATCCTACTGCACAGTGGCTACTGTCAACAGTCATGTCTGTGTTAAATGACCCTACCACCATGCCACAGTCAGTGGATGTTTGACTCAAACTAGCCCAAATCACAGCTAATGCAGGAATATGTAGTTTGGGGCAGAGAATCTAGAGACTTATCCAGGTACACAGGGGAGTTTGTTGGCCTAATGCTTAATTAATGGAAGCACTCTAGAGAGAAAGTCTTAAACTACTGATGCCAAAGACCTTAGGGCTTCCCTTTCTTCAAGCTTTGGTTATCAAGCTCTTCCATGGGTTCTGTGAGATATTCCAGTATCTTTTCTATAAATTCCCCTTTTGCTTAAACCATTGTCAGTTTTCATTACTTACCGTGTAAACAGCATTGATTAAAAAAAAAAAAATCATAGCACAACCTCACATCCAAATGCAGGATAAAAAAATTTCCAATGAAACAGCAAAGAATGTAACTCAACCAAGTATTAATTGAATTATGAATCTGGGGTTAACTTGGTGTCAATTTCTTATTGCCTAATTTATCTTCTATTAAAGTCCCACAGAAAGATGTATGCCGTGAACATTCACAAGAGAAGAATTAGCAACATTCTTAGAATTCGCAACTAGAAATTGGAGACTATCATATGTCAAAATCAGGAGAAAAAATTAGTAACTGAATCATCAATGGGGATATATAGAAAAAATACATTTTGGGAGTTATGCACTGGACTCTCTGAACCAGCGCAATGTGGAGGCCGGCAAGGTTGATAGGGAAAAATGGTAGTATTTCCCTGCAGGCTGAAATATCCACTGAACAGAAAAGTAAGCATTCGGCATCCCCTACTCCTCAGAGCAGTCCTCAGAGTTGGCCATAGTGGTGACTTTTTCTTTCATGCCACCCCACTGGGAATACTACCGTCAGTATTCAAGTAGATGGGTTGGCAGAGAGCAGGGGTGGGAGGGGGGAAGGGTGTATTCCTGCTCAAGAATGCATAGCTGGGAACTGCAATTGTGGACAAGGCCAGGAAACACTGTGTGCTGGGTGGGCAATGCAGGCTTTCACTTCCCACCCCTGTCAAAGAACTGCCGACTGCCTTGAAATTGGTAGCACAGTTAGGGACTTGGAAAAGAGTGGGGGGCTGGCCAAGATCCCACTGCATTGCAGCACACTCCAGCTGGGGAAAGAAACAAACCGACCAACACAAATGGAACCAGGGAGATGCAAACCAGCCTATTCTTCCTGGCGTTGGTAGGAGGGAAAGAGCCTCTGAACAGTAGTACAATTGGAGACGTTGTGCCCACTCTATCGGAGACTCAGGGCTGAGACTCAGGGGGACCATACAGCTTATTTTCTAAACTTGGATACTTTGCAAGTGAAAGGGGATACTCTTATTAATTATGTGGGAACAGGTGGTGTTGTCTGCACAGCAGGACAAACAGTCACCCTACAGAGACTGTGCCTGATGGATCTCCCTCAGTTCAAAATCTGTAACAGAAATAAGCCAATCTGGACCCATCAGAAAGATAGAAAACCAAGGGAAAGGGAAGGCTTACAAATGATGATCCGATCTAGGAAAACTCATCTTCGAAGAGGAAAAAGAGAATTCTGGAACGTACCTGCTTGGAGTTTTCAGAAAGATGCAGGAAAATGTAACATCCATGAAATGAATACAAAACAGGAGCATAAGGGCCAAACTGAAGGCAGATATGAAAAGGGAGTTGGAAGTTTTAAGCCTCTTTGGCAGGAAGGGCTGCTTCCTGCTTGGCATCAGAGCTGAAAGTGGACACTCCATTGTTCAAGGCCATTTCACTTCCTTTAAATGAAGCTACACATCCCCTGGCCACAGAGGTCCGGGGTGTGAGCTTTCCAATTTCAGATCCAAGAATCTGTGGTTTAGACACGCACTGGAATAGGTGAAACTTAGAGCCACGGACACAGGGACAAAACACAGAGCGAGGCTGTGAGGCACACTGTTCAGCTGCTTCCAGAAGGCTCTGCGCTCAGCAGGAGCCCCAAACTCTCCAACTTCCTGCTGCTCCATGAAAGATGGAAAAGTCTCTCGGGAGGAAGTTCTCTGATGAAAATGATCCATAAATAAAACAGAAAAAGTATGCTGTTAGGATAATTCAGGTGAAGAGGACATTACAAAAATGACTAGCTGAATGAAAGGTATGGTTTGAGACAAGAATACTGGCTTTGTTTTTTTTTTTTTTTTTTCTGTAAGTCATTCCCATTCAAGGAACCCTGCTTTAGAATCCCATAGCAGATAAGTAAGACATATAAGTAAGATATGTAAGTAAGATAAGTAAGATACGTAATAATAAAATCAATTTTGTAATAGTTACACTTTTGATAAAAATAATAATATTGAGCGTTTATTCTGTGTCAAATACCTTAAGCACCCTATTTCATTATCCCATCTTTCACAGTGATGGTGACAGGACAGTATCTCCATTTTACAAATGAGTAACTTGAGTTTGCCCAGCCAGTGAACGGTAGAACTGGTTGGAGTCCATGTCTGGCCAATCTGAAGGCCATGGTATTAATTATCATGGCAAACTTCCTAGAGGAGTTCTTAGCTCCGACAAGCATCCAAACGGAAGCTTCTTAGAGTCTGCAATCTGAAGGATTCCCGGGGCACCCAATAAATACATTGGCCTGCAGGATAATTCAGGTGATCTGCGAGGCAGGCATTATAGGGCACTGTGAAGAGGATTGCTCCCTGGGAGATTGTTCCTGTTGGGACATAACTCCAAAAGCAATGGATACTTTATGGCAATAAATTAGAATATTATTTACAATAATTGACCCAGTGCATACCCATTGCTAGCTGGCTTTCTGCAGAGATCATTTCATAAGGTTTTTTTTTTATTTATCTTGGAGAGAGAGGGAGACAGAGCGTGAGTGTGGGAGGGGGAGAGAGAGAGAGAGAGAGAGAGAGAGAGAGAGAGAGAACCTGAAGCAGGCTCCAGGCTCCACGCTGTCAGCACAGAGCCAGACGGGGCCGGAACTCACCAACCATTAGATCATGACCTGAGCCAAAGTGAGATGTTTAACCCACCGAGCCATCCAGGTGCCCCTAGGTTTTATTTTTTTCTAAAATACACTTTTTCCCCCTAGGAATCTACATCTAATGTTAAAATATATTAAGCAGCTACCAAGCAGTAGGTTCAATTAATCTGTAATTCAGAAGGATGGTAGAACTTTCTTTGTATTCGGTGTAAATAAACTAAATATGGTTTTCCAGTCCCGTGTAAATGGCTTTTCCCTACTTACGCGGAACAAGTAGACAACTGGTAAGCACACCACGTATAGCCACTTCATGGATTAGTGAGAGCCAAAATTTAAAACTCCAGCCCACGGAATATATACACATTCTCACTCGGTCAGTACACTGCAGTAAAGGTATACCACTCTGATAATGACATCCCCAGAAACATGTTTACATAGAGCGTTGTATGGAATGACAGAGGTCGCCCAGAAGTCCGGCCTCCTCCTTTCTTTGGTAATGGGAGGCAGCAAGAGCCGAAGTTCTCACGCGCAGCAGACGTATGGCAATCCTCCCCGGAGTTCAAAAGACTCGAACCAGATGGGGCACAAGCTTCCCCACGCAGCTCCTGTGAGCCTCTTTCACCGCTGACTCGTGGTGCATTTGCAGTGGGGATTTCCTGGGCTAAGAACACAGGGAGGCAAAATAAATAGGCATCTTCCTTTCATTCCTTTCAACATATTAAACAACAATGAATCATGTGACGGGGTGGCTGCAAGTCAAGGTCGTTCACTTTCAAAAATGTGGCTTTTTAAAGGGAAGGTGAATTTGAACATCTGGAAACATTTTTGACAATAAATCACTTCTTCACTGAAACATTAAATGGCATTTTTTTTGGCAACTAGCGTATCAGCATTACTTGGAAATGAACTCTTGGCAAACCATGAACTTAATGCTCCCCTTATGAGATCAGCACATAATTTGTTATATTCTTAGAATTATTTTTGCTTGAACTATTTCAAGAGTTTTGCCTAGCAGGAAATGAGTTTAGGGTGACAAAGAGATGAGAGGCACTTCAGTTTCTCAGAGCAGAATTACTGATCGATATGCACGTATGTAACAGCGTGGAGTCAGCGAATACTACTGAGAATTGTCTTTGCTTACGTGGTTAAGAATTTTATTCCCACAAAACCACACAGTTGAAATCTGTGAACAACCGTATCTGATGATAGAAGAGAACTCTACAAAGAGAAATAGGAAAACAGTAGAATGGCATTAAGCACACACATTATCTTATTTGAAAGAAAATCAAATGACTGTGTGAAGACCTCATAGGATGGGAATCACTTTTTTGCAGCAAAAAGAAATGCTCGCTGTTTTTAACTTTCATTGTGGTTCCATCAGTCTCTGTACGTATAGAAAATGTGATTTCTAGTTATTCTGCATATTTACGATGAAGGCACAATATCTGTGTGTGTATCTCTGTGTGTGTGTATGTTTCTTTTCTGTGAAATGCTTTTGTCAACACAAAAAATTAACAGTGCAGCAAAATCTTTGTGTGTGTGTATGTGTAAAGAGGAAAAAACTAATGAGATATTATAAGTAAACTGATACTAATCATAATAGCAATGATAAATAGTAAAACATACTTACATAAGTATATCAGTGAAAGGATACTGATAAACAAATGAACCATGAAACAAATTATAGTAACTTTATTTTGTTTATGTATTTTATTAATAGCTTTTTAGAAGACCTTAAGAATACTCTTTAGACTAACATGTATTCTGGGACTTCCTCTGAAAAAGAACTCTGATCAACAAGAATTATAGGCGCTTTCCTGTCTGCTAGGAACATTTCTCCAATGATTCATTCCGTTGTTTTGGTAGGCTTGCTTTGAATTGGTAAGAAAATATTTAAGATGGATAAGAATTCATTTTCTTAGGAAGAATGAAACATTTCCCCAAATTTGGAAAAACCCATTAGGCATGCGTAAGGAAGTGAAACAGTCTTCTGAGACATGTATCCCAATCTGAGTCAAAATGGCAGTCTGTTCTTGGTAAGCGGTGGCAGGCAGGATTCCTACATCACCTCTGAGGAAATACCTCACGCTCCAAACTGTCTGTCCCCCTCGGTAGAACATTCAACAGTAGCAGCGATGATTGGTAGCATTTGCATGATAATCTAACTTCAGAGAATGGTGGAATTTTTTTTTGTGTCCCTAAGAATATCTTTATTTTAAAATACAGATTTTCTTATTTTTTTTAAAATGTTTATTTATTTTTGAGACAGAGAGACAGAGCATGAACGGGGGAGGGTCAGAGAGAGAGAGACACACACAGAATCTGAAGCAGGCGCCAGGCTCTGAGCTGTCAGCACAGAGCCCGACACGGGGCTCGAACTCACGGCCCATGAGATCATGACCTGAGCCGAAGTCGGACGCTTAACCGACTGAGCCACCCAGGCGCCCCTAAAATACAGATATTATAGTAGTAATGTGAATGGACATACTCCTTACAATTGCTGGGACTTTAGAGTTTACCCATAAGTTCGGAGAAAGTATATCGAGCAGTGATTTTACTTCATGAAGTTTTCACATCTATCCCTGGTGTTCCACCAAAGACCATTGAAACTGAGACAAAAATCTATTTAACATGTAGGGGAAAAATAATTTTGATATAGTCTCTTTCATTAAAATCTTATTGTTTTATGTAATTTGATGGTTGTCAAACTTCACTGTGCATCAGAATTGCTTGGAAGATTTGAGAAAACAGATCACTGGGCCCCTTAGACTTTCGGATTCAGTAGTTGTGAGGCGGAACCTGAGAATCTGCATCTCTAACCAACTCCCAGGGCATGCTGAAGGTGCTTATCTGGGCACCAGGCTTTGGGCTAATTTGACTCTTTTTTTAGCCTCTCTAAAAGGTAATAGAATAGTGATTACAATGTTACCTGTTTCATTTGGGTTGATTTCTTCTCTGCTTAGGTATTACCTACTTTCTTGAAAATCTTTGTCAATAGAAATGTTAACTAGCATTTATTGAATGCTTAACCAAAGAATAACAAAATTACTTGAATTGAGTGTTGAATTTATCCAAGACAAAAAAATAGGACAATAAATTTATAATGCTCATCGCATGGTTTAAAAAAATCTTGCAGACAAAAAGCATTATTCTTGGCCACATCCTTTAGAAGAATATTGCCACATACACGTTGCACTCAACAAATATTTGAGTGTCTATTTGTACTGAGTGCTACTGTAGGCAAAGGAGGCCACATCAGTGTAAAAACAGGTAAAACTCTGGTGCTCTTGGATTTTTGTAGAGAGACGGAGATGACTAACCAACAAAAAGTAAAATATATTTGATGTCAGATGGTGATTCGTGTTATGGACAAAAGTTACAAGAGAAGTGGTATAGGGTGAGCGGTATTGGTTGTCCTCGGCGGATAATTTCCTAAGGGGTGGTACCAAGGAGGCAAGTGTGATGTGGCTAGAAAAGCAAGACAGAGAAGAGAGAAAAGTCAGTACCGTGTGCATTAACACATTGGTTATACAACGTGCACAAGTGGAGCTCAGTCCTGTCAGCCCATTCACGCAGATCATGTCTTACCAGACGAAGCCACTGACTCCTGTCCCCAGTGGTTGGACTGTCCTGGGCAGGCACTGTGTCCATCTCTGGCGTTCTGTGAGTAGCCTCCTCAGAGAAAGCCCCACAGAAGCTTGGCAGAGAGACACTGGGGTAAATGTGAGGTGGGGCCATGCCTGATGGGATGTGGTGCAGTGTCTGCCTCAGAAAAGAAGACTTATTAGGAACTTTCTGGCCAGTCCAATGTTTTTTTAATTAAAAAAATGTGTTTAATGTTTATTCACTTTTGAGAGACACAGAGAGACAGAGTATGAGCCAGGGAGGGGCAGAGAGAGAGAGAGGGAGACACAGAATCTGAAGCAGGCTCCAGGTCTGAGCTGTCAGCACGGAGCCTGACGTGGGGCTCGAACTTAAGAATCACGAGATCATGACCTGAGCCGAAGTCAGATGCTCAGCTGGCTGAGCCACCCAGGTGCCCCTGGCCAGTGCAATTTTTAACAAACAAGCAACAACAACAACACAGACAATGTGACCCCAGAGTTGACAGTATATTAGAAGAATCCAGGGGCCTGAACAATCTGTCCACTGCACATGCATAAAAGGGAGTCGGAAGGGCACACACAGACAGGTCATTTTATTTGTGCAAAAACCTTTGAAATTTGTTTAAATATCAAGAATACTTTTTTGAAGTTGTGATTCCATGTCACAGGACATAGAAGAATTTCACTTCAAAAGTTTTCAAAAAATTGCAGATTTTTGTTAGCTTTGAATAGAACTAGATATTCTCCAGCATCTTAGTAAAAACCTGATTAAAAATACACCTCAGATATGAGAATAAAGGGTGCCTGGGTGGCTCAGTAAGTTAAGTGTCCAATCTTGATTTCGGCTCAGGTCATGATCTCATGGTTCATGGGATCGAGCCCCGCATCCGGTTTTGCACTGACAGTGTGGAGCCGGCTTGGGATTCTATCTTTCCCTCTCTCTCTGCCCCTCCCCTGCTCATGCTCTCTCTCTCTTCCAAAAATAAATAAACTTAAACAAACAAATTACCAGAATGTGCTCATGTGTTGAATAAGTTAGTTGCTGTTTTATGTTGGGAGACTCTGGAGCTCAGACCTCACCCCCTTCTTGTTTTTGTCTATAGTCACAAATTTGGTGATGGCTTTCCTGTGTTGGACTTAAATACATTTCTTCTGGGGGCGCCTGGGTGGCTCAGTCGGTTAAGCGGCCGACTTCGGCTCAGGTCATGATCTTGCGGTCCGTGAGTTCGAGCCCCGTGTCGGGCTCTGTGCTGACAGCTCAGAGCCTGGAGCCTGTTTCAGATTCTGTGTCTCCCTCTCTCTGACCCTCCCCTGTTCATGCTCTGTCTCTCCCTGTCTCAAAAATAAGTAAACGTTAAAAAAAAAATTAAAAAAAAAAATACCTTTCCTCTGTCTGCTACTATCTACCTAGTGAGTCTGCCCACATCTTTTCTGACTTTGATATCACATATCAACTGCCTATTTGATAGTTCCATTTGGATGTCTACCGATCAATATTTCCAAAACTGAAATCCTGAACACCCCTCCCAAAACCCACTCCACCACAGCCTTCTTGTTTCAGGTGACAGCAGCCCTCTCCATTGCCCGGTCTGTGGACTGTGCTCGCTCTTTCACATCCATGTCAACTCACCAGCAGGGGCTGCTGGCTCTGCTTCTGAGGTATGTCCAGAGTCTGCCCACTGCTCACCTCTTTACGAACCACCAGGCCACCCACAATGTGCAGGAGAGGCTCATACACACAAGTCTAAATATTTAAAAGTTGCAAGTGAAATTAACAAACCATTAAGTAAAAAAGTTCTCTCCCCCTTTTTAACAAATATACCTTCTGAATGAGGTGGGAGGCCAGTATCTATAGAATTCTGGGACCCAAGGAATATCTGTGATAGAATGTGTCATCAGGAGGGACCGCCCTGACCCACGACCAGCAACCCTTCCCACCCTGGTTCCCTATGCACATATAGTGACATATGCAAGCTCCACCCACACTTCCTCCAAACAGCTGTGTCCCGGGAATGCGCACTGACTGCAGGGTCTTCCCTACATTATATTCATTATGTAAAGGTTGGTTCTCTCACCTTATTTCATACATTCTGTTTACTATACTTTATTTCTATTTCCTTTTCTTAATTTAAACTTCAGTTAGTTAACATGCAGAGCAATACTGGTTTTAGGAGTAGAATTCAGTGATTCATCACTTACATAACAACACCCAGTGCTCATCACAAGTAACCTGCTTAATGCCCATCATCCATCTAGCCCATCTACTACCCACCTACCTCCATCAACAAACACATAGTTTGTTTTCTATCCTTTAGAGCCTCTTGTGGTTTATTTCCCTCTCTGTTCTGTCCTTACCCACTTCCCATATGTTCAACTGTTTTGTTTCTAAAATTCCACATATGAGTGAAATCTTATGGTATTTATCTTTCTCTGACTCACTTATTTTGCTTAGCATAATATTCTAACTCCATCCATGTCATTGCAAATGGTCAGATTTTATTTTATTTTTTTGATGGCCGAGTGACATTCCATGTTTATATGTACCAAATCTTTAAAAACATGTTTATTTATTTTTGAGAGAGGGAGAGAGAGTGCACGTGAGTGGGGGAAGTGCAGAGAGACAGAGGGGGAGACAGAGGATCCGAAGCAGGCTCTCTGCTGTCAGTAGAGAGAGCCCAATGCAGGGCTCGAACCCACCAGCCACAAGATCATGACCTGAGCCGAAGTTGGACGTCACATCTTCTTTATCCATTCATTAATCAATAGACATTTGGGCTCTCTCCATAGTTTGGCTATTGTTGATAATGCTGCTATAAACATTGGGGTGCCTGTACCCCTTTGAATCTGTATTTTGGTATCCTTTGGGTAAATACCTAATAGTGTAATGGCTGGATCATAGGGTAGTTCTATTTCTAGTTTCTTGAGGAACCTCCATATTGTTCTCTAGAATGGCTGTACCAGCTTTCATTCCCACCAACAGTGCAAGAGGGTTCCCCTTTCTCTGCATCCTCACCAACACCTATTGTTTCTTGTGTTGTTAATTTTAGCCATTCTGACAGGTGTGAGATGGTATATTCTTGTGGTTTTGCTTTGAATTGCCTTGATGATGAGTGGTGTTGAGCATCTTTTCATGTGTCTGTTAGCCATCTTTGAAAAGTGTCTACTCATGTCTTCTGTCCATTACTTAACTGGCTACTTGTTTTTTTGGGGTGTTGAGTTTGATAAGTTCTTTATATATTTTGGATACTAACCCTTTATTAGATATGTCTGTAAATATCTTCTCCCATTCCATAGGCTGCCTTTTAGTTTTGTTGATTGTTTCCTTTGCTGTGCAAAAGGTTTATATCTTGATGAAATCCCAATAGTTCATGTGTTCTTTGGTTTCCCTTGCCTTTGGGGATGTGTCTAGTAAGAAGTTGCTGCAGCCTGTGTTCTCCTCTAGGATTTTGGTTTCCTGTCTCACATTTAGGTCTTTCAACCATTTTGTGTTTATTTTTGTGTATGGTATAAGAAAGTGGTCCAGGTTCATTTTTCTGTATGTCACCGTCCAGCTTTCCTAGCATCATTTGTTGAAGAGACTGTCTTTTTTCCAGTGGATATCCAGTGGATATTCTTTCCTGCTTTGTCAAAGATTAGTTGACCATATGGTTGTGGGTCCATTTCAGGATTTCTATTCTGTTCCATTGATCTGTGTGTCTGTTTTTGTGCCAGTACCATACTGTCTTGATGACTACAGCTTTGTAATATAGCTTGAACTCTGGGATCATAATGCCTCTGGTTTTGTTTTTATTTTTCAGGATTGCTTTGGTTACTCAGGGTCTTCTGTAGTTCCATACAAATTTTATGATTGTTTATCCCAGCTCTGAAAAAATGCTGGGGGGATTTTGACATGGACTGCATTGAATGTGTAGATTGCTTTGGGTAGTAGAGACATTTTAACAATGTTTGCTCTTCCAATCCATGTGAATGGAACGTTTTTCCATTTCTTTGGGTCCTCTTCAGCTTCTTTCATTAGTGTTCTATAGTTTTCAGAGTACAGATCTTTTACCTCTTTGATTAGGTTTATTCCTAGGTGTCTTATTGTTTTTGGTGCAATTGCAAGTGAGATCAATACCTTGTTTTCTTTTTCTCATGCTTCATTATTGGTGTATAGAAATGCAACAGATATCTGCTCATTGAGTTTATATCCTTCGACTTTGATGAATTCATGTATTAGTTCCAGCAATTTTTGGTCAAGTCTTTCAGGTTTTATACATAGAGTATCACATCCTCTGCAAATAGTGGTAGTTTTACTTCTTCATTGCTGATTTGGACACCCTTCATTTCTTTTAGTTGTCTGATTGCTTGAAGTTAAGATTTCTAGTACTATGTTATATAGTAATGGTGACAGAAGACATCCTTGTCTTCTTCCTGACTATAGGGGAAACATTCCCAGTTTTTCCCCATTGAGGATAATATTAGCTGTGGGTCTTTCATATATGGCCTTTATGAGGTATGTTCCATCTATCCCTACTTTGGTGAGGGTTTTTTATCAAGAATGGATGATGTATTTTGTCAAAATGCTTTTGCTGCATCTATTGACAGGATCATATGGTTCTTACCCCTTCTTTTATTAATGTGGTGTATCAAGTTGATTGATTTGTGAATATTGAACTAGGCCTGCAGCCCAGGAATAAATCCCACTTGATCATGGTGAATAATTCTTTCAATGTACTGTTGAATTTGATTTGCTAGGATCTTGTTGAGAATTTTTGCATCCAGTTTCCCCAGGGATATTGGCCTGTAACTCTCCTTAAAAGTGGGGTCTTTGTCTGGTTTTGGAATCAAGGTAATGCTGCTTCATAGAATGAGTTTGGAAGCTTTCCTTACATTTCTATTTTTTGGAACAGCTTGAGAAGAGTAAGTATTAACTCTTCTTTAAATGTCTGGTAGAATTCCCCTGTAAAGCTATCTGGCCCAGGACACATTTGTTGGGAAATATTTGATTACTGATTCAATTTCTTTGCTGTTGTGGGTCTGTTCAAATTTCTATTTCTTCCTGTTTCAGTTTTGGTAGTTTGTGAGTTTCTAGGGAATTTGTCCATTTCTTCCAGATTGCCCAGGCTCTTGGCATATAATTTTTCATAGTATTCTCCTAAAATTGACTTTATTTATGTGGCATTGGTTGTGATCTCTCCTCTTTCACTTGTGATTTTATCTATTTGGGTCTTTTTTCTTTTTGATAAGTCTGGCTAGGAGGTTATCAATTTTATTAATTCTTTCAAAGAAACAGCTCTTAGTTTTGTTGAGCTGTTCTATTGTTGTTGTTGTTTGTTTCTATATCATTTATTTCTTCTCTAATCTTTATTATTTCCCTTCTTCTTCAGGCTTTAGGCTTTATTTGCTGTGATTTTTCTATTTCCTTTGGTTGTAAGGTTAAGTTGTGTATTTGAGGTCTTTCTTGCTTCTTGAGATAGGCCTGGATTGCAATGTATTTTCCTTTTGGGACCGCCTTTGCTGCATCCCAAAGGGTTTGAACTATCATGTTTTCATTTTCATTTGCTCTCATGTATTTTTTTTTCTTATTTCTTTTTTAATTTCCCGGTTAAGTCTTCATTCTTTAGTAGGATGTTCTTTAACCTCCACGTACTTGAGAGCTTTACAAATTTTTATCTTGTGATTGACTTCTTCAAGTTTTATAGTGTTGTGGTATGTAAGTATGCATGGTCTGATCTCCATCTCTTTGTACTTGTTGACGTCTGATTTGTGACCCAGTTTGTCATCTATTCTGGAGAATGTTCCATGTGCACTTGAAAAGAATGTGAATACTGCTGCTTCAGGATGACATGCTGTGAATATATCTGTTAAGTGCATCTTGTCCAGTGTGTCATTCAAAGCCATTCTTTCCTTGTTGATCTTCTGCTTATATGATCTTTCTGTTGCTGTAAGTGGAGTGTTAAGTCCCCTACGACATTGTATTATTATCAATGGGTTTCCTTATGTTTGTTATTAATTGATTTATATATTTGGGCACTTCAAGTTGGGGGCATAAATATCTACAATTGTTACCACTGCTTGATGGATAGACTGCTCAATTATGATATAATGTCCTTCATCTTTTATTACAGTCATTGTTTTAAAGTCTAATTTGTCTGATATAAGTATGGCTACTCCAGCTTTCTTTTGACATTCATTAGCATGATAGTTGGTTCTCCATCCCCTCACTTGCAATCTGTACATGTCTTTGGGTCTAAAATGAGTCTCTTGTAGACAGCATAGAGATGTATCTTTTTTTTTTTTTTAAATCCATTCTGCTACCTTATGTCTTTTGATTGGAGCATTTAGTCCATTTACATTCTGAATGATTATTGGAAGATACAAATTTAGTGCCATTGTGTTACCTGTAGAGTTGGTGTTTCTGGTGATGTCCTCTGGTCCTTTCCAGTTTTTGTTGTTTTTGGTTTTTTTATTTTCTTTTTCTCCACTTAAAGAGTCATTCTTAATATTTCTTACAGGGCTGGTTTAGTGGTCACAATCTCCTTTAGTTTTTGTTTGTCTGGGAAACTCTTTATCTCTCCTTCTATTCTGAATGACAGCCTTGCTGGATAAAGAACTCTTGGATGCATATTTTTATTCAGCATGCTGAATATATCCTGCCACTCTTTTCTGGTCTGCCAAGTTTCTGTGGACAGATTTTCTGTGAACCTGATCTGTCTTCCCTGGTAGGTTAAGGACTTTTTTTCCCCTTGCTGTTTTCAGAATTCTTTCCTTGCATGTGTATTTTGTGAATTTGACTATGATATACCTTGGCAATGGTCAGCTTATGTTGAATTAAATGGGAGTTCTCTGTGCTTTTTGGATCTTGATGACTGTATTCTTCCACAAATTAGGGAAGTTTTCAGCTATAATTTGTTAGAATAAACCTTCTGCCCCTTTTCCTCTCTCTTCATCTTGTGGAACTCTTAGATGCGAATGTTATTATGTTTAATAAGTCACTGAGTTCCCTCAGTCTGGACTTTGTGATCCATGACCTTTGTTTCTCTCTTCTTTTTATCCTCATTATTTTCCATAATTTTATCTACTATATCACTAACTCACTCTTCTACTTTGTCTATCCTCGCTGTCATGGCATTCATTCGAATTTGCATTTTGGTTATAACATTTTTAATTTTGGTCTGACTAGATTTTAGTTCTTTTATCTCTGGTATCATCTATGCTTTTTCAGGCCCAGCTAGTATCCTTCTAATCATTGTTTCCAATTCTAGTTCAGACATACTATATCTATATTGATTAACTCCCTGGCTGTGAGTTCTACTTCCTATTTTTTCTTTTGAGATGAATTTCTCCATCTCATCATTTTGTCCAGAAAAGACAGGAAGAAAGAATAAAAACCCCAAAAAAAAACAAACAAAAAAAACCCCAAAAGCAACAAAACAAAACAAAACCCCAAAGAACCACAAAAAAACAAAAGCTAGATCCTAGGTGTGTTTTGGTCTGCTTGTTAAAAGAATCTAGATCCAAAAAAACAAATAAAGAAAAATAAAATAAAATAAAAATAAACAAAAAAAGAAAAAATATAGAGATAAATATATATAAATTAAAAATAAAAACCAACATTAAAAATAAAAAGGAAATTGAAAAAAACAAGGAAATAAATGGAAAAAATAAAAAATAAAGAATAAGTGTAAACAGGAAGGTAGATCCTATTTCCCCTAGAATTGAAGCTTTGTAGCACTATGGCCAGTAGACTTGGCGGAAGAAAGTTCTTTTTGCTGGCCTTTTGGGGGGTGGGGCTTGGTTGGTTGATTCTCAGGCCAACTTCCTTCAGTGGAAATGCGCCTCCAGGGCGCCTGGTGGGGTAGGGCTTGGTATAAGTGGCTCCAGCCTCCACTAGGTGACACTGATTTGCTCCCTGAAGGCTTTCAGTGCTGATGGGTGGATGAATATGTGGCGAGAACTTCTCTAGCCCCAGAGCTGAAAGATTGCCCCCCTCCACACTCTTCAGGGAACCCTCACAGAGGAGCAACCAGTCACCCCTCTTATGTTCCTGGTTTCTGTCAGAACCCTGCATTCACCCTGCCTATGTCCCAACTCTTTTATCTCAGGTGCCCGACTGAGTTTCAGAACTCCAAATTTTAGGGACTCCTGCATTGTGGACCCACTCTCTTCCTCTGGGGGAGGGTCTTGTCAGTTTTTGCCTGCCTGTGCAAAGAGAGTGGTCACATGACCATGCAGAGTTCAGAGCTTATGTCAAAACGGAACAGAAAGCCAGCATCCCTGCTTGCTGCCCTCAGCCCAAGATCCTGCTCATATGCCTGGAAACAGTGCAACATGTTGGTGCCACACATCCTTCTTGTGACGCAGGGGATCCTCCGACCCCGCTGTCACTCCTGGGATTCCACCTCACTTCACCACCTGTGCACCTTTAGGTCAGGCACACCCCCCACTGTAGTGGACTTCTAAAAGTTCAGATCTTCCTCTCTGCTGCTTCTAATACTTTTTATTTAAGAAAAAAAAATTAATGTTTATTCATTCTTGAGAGACAGAGAAACAGAGCATGAGTGGGGGAAGGGCAGAGAGAGAGAGGGGGAGACTGAGAATCCAAAAAAGGCTCCAGGCTCTGAGCTGTCAGCACAGAGCCCAACGCAGGGCTTGAACCACAAACCGTGACATCACGACCTGAGCCAAAGTGGGAAGCCTAACTGACTGAGCCACCCAGGCACCCCTTTTGCTGCTTCTAATACTTTGAGGTAGCCTCCGTAATCAGGCTCCCTCCTCACTGCTGTGCCCTCAGCTGTATCTCCCCCAAGTCAACTCTCTGCACCTCTTACCTTCCAGAAGGTGGCCACTTTCCTACTTACAGACTTGCAGTTTTGTTCTCTCAGACCTCCTACTGATTTCCTAGGTGTTCAGAATGATCTGATAACTATCTAGCTGTGTTTGAGGGATGAGACAAGCTTGGGGTCTCCCAACTCCTCTGCCATCTTAACAACCCCTCCCCCCCCAGCTCTTCTATTTCTTTTTGCCTCCTTTCTAATCTTTGAATTGATGAAACTTTCTTTGCTACCCATAAAAGTTATACATTCTTATTCTTCTTATATTTACATCTGACTTTTTCAGACTTATGGTTTTATTTCCCCTCCCACTCTTTCAAGATTGTCACTATTTATGTCTTTTCTCAGAATAACTGAAGAACCTTAGCATTCTCTTATATAAAGGGTAAGAGTCCAGGGATTTGGGTTTGGGATGATAGATTTGTGCTCCTAATTTTTGGAGTGTGTGTATGTGTGCGTACCAAGACCCCTATCCTGTAGGACGTGAACACCTCAAGTTCCACGTCAGCCAAAAACCCTGGCAAATTTGTCAGTACACAGGACTGAGTGCTGTCCAGCTCTGACTGGGCCTCAACCTTCCATTTCCAAGGAGTCTCTCCTGGAAGAGGATCCCTGTAGGCAAACAGGAGGGTAGCAGGTGCACAAGACAGAACACTCAAGTCCACTCCCTCTAGGATCTCCAGTCTCTTCTACTCAGGACCCTCTTCTACTCAGGCACACATTCTCTTCCCATGCCCATGGTTGGTTGGGATCCAACCTCCTCTCTCCCACCTTATTTAATTGGCTTACTTTAGGAAGGTGCATTGCTCTGAATTTATGAACTGCTGTATCTCTCTCCTGGAATCCAGAGTTGGGTTGAGGAGAAAGACGTGGCATTTTTACTTTTATATCTCTCCCACACAAGCATTTTATATATTGAAAGTATGTGGTGCAAAGGGAATTGGGAGTGAAACTATTAAACAGTATTACCTCCAAATTACTGCTATCAGTTGGGGAGAATTTAATTTCACTGTCCAGGAAGTATTATCGAAATCTTGTTTTGAGAAATTTATTTCAAAATCAGGTTTACTCAAAGGAGATCAAAATCCCCACCCCTCCAGACACACACACATCCCGACAGTGTGATGGAAAAGATCAAGATCATGAAATATATGCCCTAGATTACAGATACAGACTTCACTACAGCAAAACACAGACCCACCCAGCTAGTGGGAAAAACAGAGAGATGAATTTTGTAGGAACACAGAGCCTTCCTGCTAATATCGCTGACAAATGCTACTCTAAATGGATATTTGAGGAAGCGCATATGCAAACACTAAGGACTTTCTAGAAATAGTTACAAAATTTTAAGTTTTCTCCAGTAAGTCTAGAATTGAAACAAACTGACCTCCCAGGTTCTATATCTGTCTGGACTGGCAGGATTCTCCCAACTCTTGGAACTCTAGCTTGGGAGATTGGATCAGGCAATGCCAGATGACCAGCACACCTTAAAGGATACTGTCTTTGCAAAATTATGTAGCCTGGATGTGCTGTACATCGTAGCACAGTGTTAAGCAACACACATTTTAATTAAAGCGGAATGCTCCGTGCAGCATCAAAATGAAAGGTGTTGAGATAAGCAAAACAGGTCTTTATTATGGAAGTTTGTGGAAGGTGTGTACTTTGCATCAACTTTAAGAAGGTGGAAAATGATACAAGAAACAAAGCCCGTTGCATAAAGGAGAAAGCCTATTTATGTGTGACACGCTATGGTAGTCACATCATAGAAAGGAGTTTATTAGAAATGCTCACTTCTGAGAGCTCTGCTGGCAGCTCAGAGCCTGGAGCCCGCTTCAGATTCTGTGTCTCCCTCTCTCTCTGCACCTCCCCTGCTTGTACTCTGTCTCTCTCTCTCTCTCTCTCAGAAATAAATAAACATTAAAAAAATGAAAAAAAAAATGCTCACTGCTGAGACTTGTTTGGCTCTGGAATGACCGTGTACACTGGGGAACCCTTATCTGGGTACACTTAACAGAGAATCATGGACATCTGGGGTCAATGCCACACCCAGGGTTTACTGGAGTCAGCTTATACATTCACACAGGCTCAGGCAAGCACCAATTGTTAGACACACAGGAATTTTGTGAGCCAGTAGTTAAACTGCCTATAGCTTAATAACAGCCGTGGCTGGAATATTCACACCACGGAAATGAGTAAATGCTACAAATCAGAGTTGTTGTTGTTTTAATTCAAAAAGCTCAAGTTTTCATGTGAACTAATATCTTAGCAGTGACTCCGCCATCTTTCTCCCTTAGAAAGAAATGGATTGTAATGAATCGAACATTGGAACATTGTTTCCAAATTGGAAACAATTTGGGTATGGAAGAGGTAGCTTGCTTTTCATCTGGTTGCTTCAAGACCTAAAAGTACACAGTTTGGTTTTTTGTTTTTTTGGTTTTTTTGTTTTTTTACTCAATATGTAAGACTAGGTTTATTCTACTAGTCTTTATTTCCACAATACTTTATGATAACCGGTCTAACAACCACCCTCTTTAAAATAGCATATTTTCATTTAATGATTATAAATCACTTATAAGGAAAAAAATTAAAAATAAAAAGCCCACTTACACTACAGCACCAGTCTTTAGGAAAAGAAATGCAAAAGTTAGAGAATTATTACAGGATGATCGCACTTCTCAGGGGAGTAGGAGAAAGGGAACACATCAGACTTGTCACCCTCAGCTTATCCAACTCACAACAAAATACCATGAGAATTTTGGAAAGGTGCTTAGTAACGTTTTCAAGTCTATGGATGTGAGGATTCAGATCTAACAGTTAAGGGGCACCTGGGTGGTTCAGTCAGTTAAGCGTCCAATTTCGGCTCAGGTCCTGATCTCACGGTTCTTGAGTTCGATCCCCACATCAGGCTGGCTGTCTGCTGTCAGCACAGAGCCTGCTTCAGATCCTCTGTTCCTCTGTCTCTCTGTCTCTCCCTCTAAAAAAAAAAAAAAAAAAAAAAAGAAAGAAACAAAGAAAGAAAGAAAGAAAGAAAGAAATTTAACAGTTAAAACTGGATTATTAGATTGGATTATAAACTGGATTATGAAAATTTCACATTCTGCATATTTTATAGGATATTATTTCCAAATTATAGGAATAATTTCAGCGTGAGGTTTAAGTCACCAACGTTTGGTTTCCCATTATTTCAGAAAAACTTTCTCTGCATCCTTAATGTGCTTACAAAGTACTGCACCTAACAGAGGAAGAGAAAAGCAGCAGGCAAGAAAGCTGCTGGTTTAGAGAAAGTCTGTCAGCAACCCTGAAGCAAGTCCTAGTCACTTCCTCCCAGCTCAGACTCAGCAAGGAGCAGGAGGGCACTGACTGAACATACCGGAAGGCCAGCTTAGGTATTTACGGAAAGAACAGCCAGTCAGTAGCTTCCCAGCTGAGATGTGAGTCAGTGAAGGACAGAAATATGCTTCTTCTGACTCACCTGCAGGGTGTTAAGGCCCTAACATCCCACACCGCTCTGTGCAGGGATGGGCTTGACACGGAGAGAAAATTTGGACACAAGAGCACACAAGAGTTGCCCCACTTAGCTCACACATTTTTCTGGTCAGACAGACCTCAATTTCAAAGCCAACACTCAGAGGAAAGTTGCAGCCAATACAAGTGAGTGAATAAAATGGATTTACAGACTTTATGATATCAAGAAGGACCCAGGGCCTGAAGACCCAGAAGGTGTAGAATAATTATCTGAACAAGAGAGGTGCACAGGTTAGACTGAGTGAAGGGCATAGAAGCACCGAGTTATAATCCAGAGCCAATTGCAAGAAAAATTAGGTTAATTATTTAGGTCATTTTATTTCCGGTAGAAATCTTTACATACTGAGTAAGGTCTGATACGATGGTTCAAGTTTATTCTGGGGGTGGGGGTGGGGGAGGGGAAGGAGTTTTGTTTAGGTAGCAAGGAAAGATGTGGTAAGGGACTGAAGCAGAAAAGAACCAACCCAGGTGTAAAAGAGATGGTCACAAAAGCCTTTGCCTCGGCACATCCTCCTGTGTTGGAGAATAATTCAACAAATTATTGTGGAGCACCTGTTTTTGTGACACTCTACCAGATGCTAGAGTTACGTAAATCAAAGAAACACATTTATTCTTCACAAAGGATTTAGACACTGCATCGGGAGACACTTAAAAGGATTATTACAATATGATCTGTATTATTACAGTACAGCTTAGTGAGTGCAATGATAAGGTGTGCACACAATGACAGAGTACAAGGCACATTTACATAATATGCATTGTTTTCACATACAGGAAGGGTATCTTAGGCAACTGTAAAGTAGTCTAGTAGCCAGGTAATTAGACATGGAGAAAATTAATTATTTAGCTACTATAGATGTATAGATTTAGAAGGAAAATAATAAGAGGAGGGGCTTTAAGAAATTTATATGCCTATAAGTGAAATCATATGCAATCTGTCTTTCTCTGACTGACTTATTTCACTTAGCATAATACCCTCCAGTTCCATCCACACTGTTGCAAATGGCAAGATATATGTGGAATTCGAAAAACTTAACAGAAGACCATAGGGGGAGGAAAGGAAAAAAGGATACAAACAGGGAGGGAGGCAAACCATAAGAGAATCTTAAATACAGAGAACAAACTGAGGGTTGATGGGGGTGGGGGGTCTGGAGGTGGGGAAACTGGGTGATGGGCATTGAGGAGGGCACTTGTTGGGATGAGCACAGGTTATTGTATGTAAGTGATGAATCATGGGAATCTACTCCTGAAGCCAAGACTTCACTGTATGTTAAGTAACTTGACAAAAAAAAAAAAAAAAAAAAAAGAAATTTATATACAAAAAGCATCACTGGAATATAAAGGGGGACCTCCCACAGTCTGTAGGACTGGGGAGAATGTTCTGTGGGGAGGGATATTTTTGTTGAATCTTAAAGTAGGAGTTGGCCAGAGAAGTGAGAAGGGATAGTCAGAGTGGCAAGATTAAAAAAAAAAAAAAAAAAAAAGTGAAAAGTGGTTAGAAGTGGCCTGGCAAGTTGGGGACCACAAACAGTTCTGTTTTGCTGGATCATAAAATGCAGGGCAGAGGGGCTCATGACAGGCTGGAGAGGAGCAGCCTTGTGAGCCCTGGATGGTCTGGTGATGTTTGGATTTTCTTCTGCAGCAAGGCATTAGAGGTTTTAAGTCTGTGACATTTTCATTTTAAGGTGAATGCTCAGACACCAATGTGAAGGGCAGACTTCAAAAGGCAGACTTGAGATCCAGAATTATTTGGGAGGCTGTTGAATTGTCTAGGTAACATTTAATAAAGGTCTGGATCAGCATAGTGGGAGTAGATACGGAAAAGAGGAGCAGGTTGGAGAAATACTTATAAAGTAAAATTGTAAGACTTATTATAGTGAACTGATGTGGCTATAAAAAAAGATGGGAAAGATAGAGCTTCTTGGTTTTGAGCTCTGATAATTGGTGTTAGGTAGCACTGTCCACCCCCTCCCTGGGCTGCATAGGATACACAGGTGACATGGGTTAAAGAGGTAGAAGATGATTTCATTTTTGACACCAAATAAACAAGCAGTGATGATGTTCAGAACACACACACACAATTAGGTATTTATCACTGAAGCCTGGGGACAGGTCGAACTAGAGATGAAGAAGATGTGACAGTCTTCATAAATAGGTGGTATTGGATCCAAGAAGTGTTCATGACATCAGTTAGGTGTGCAGAGGTGAGCAGAGGGCCAAGAACTTAGGGTCTGAGACACAACAAGAACCCATCTTTAAATGAGAGAAGCAAGAGTAAAGAATATCCGGAAGAGAGAGTAAACCACAGGATGAGAAGTTGACTGGGAAAGAAGGTCCTACAGATAATATGGGGAGGGAAATAGCTAAGGGCAGGCTTTACTGATCTCAAAGACAATGTGAAAATATGCAGAGGTGTAGATCCAGTTAAAGTTAGAGCCAGGTATGCCAGATGTTGTCAATTTCCTTTAAGAAGTAGGATGCAAGGGGGGCACCTGGGTGGCTCAGTCAGTTAAGCATCTGACCCTTGATCTGGGCTCAGGTTATGATCTCACAGTTCATGAGTTTGAGCATGCCCCCGCCCCATTTGGAACATGCCTGGCTTTCTATCTCTCCCTCTTTCTCTGCCCCTCCCCATGCTTGCACGTGTGTGCACACACATTATCTCTCTCAAAATAAAATTAATAAGCTTCAAAAAATAAGTGGGATGCAAGGTAACCTGCTAAAAATGATGAGGGGTGTTGAGCAGAAGGCTTAAGGAGAATTTTTTAAAAACCTAACCAAAGACAAGAAGAATTAAATGAAATGTGAGGCCAGCTGGATTTTGAGATTATGGATTTTTAGTGGCATTGTTCTACAATGCTACGTAATTATTGTTTCCCACATCAGTACTCACCTACTCAGATTTGGAATAGAGTTGGCAGATTTGAGCATGGATATGTGATTGAATTCTATTGGACATGTGTGTCCAAGGAGTGACAGGAAACCAAGAATGCTGTTGGGTCCAGTGTGAAAAAGAAGAAAAAGAGACCAGGCCAGGCCTAATAGACTCTTGGAAAATAGAGATTTAAGGCACAAGACATCTCTATGATGTTGGATCCCTGGAAAGTGAAAAGATAACAACTAGTATTTTAGAGGTTGAGTAGTTCTGGGTGATAAATTCAAGTATATGGCCACGAAAGTAAAGAAAAAAGGAGACAATGGTTACTGGAGTTGAGAACTGTTTAGAAGAAAATGCTTATTTTCTTCATCCTTTTGCTCACTTAAAACGAGAGGACTTTTGCTTTACTCCCCAGTAGGGAACACAATTAAGAGGAACATTCTGGTCACTTTCCTCTTTTTCCTTACTTGCTCTTCTCTTTGGGAGGAGGAGGGTCTTATTTGATCTCTGAGATCAATGGAAGCCAAGTTCATTGGTCGTTTCCAGTAGTAGCCTTGCTGCCTTGAAATGTGGGCAACACTGGTTCATATTCTCTGCTCTCTCATGGTACCTGCTCTCTGGCATCACACATGACAGCGTCTGTGTTTGGGTGACTATGTCAGGATCATGCTATTCCAAGATCTTCACTTGTGTTGGAAATCAGAAACCAAAGTATAACTTTAGTCTACTAAAGTAATGGAGTCAAGATAGTTTAGATCCTTATTGTTTAGAAACCATGCAGAGAAGGGATGAATGCTTTGTCTTCTTGGAGTGTCAATAGGGAGTTCAAGGCACTCTGAGGCTAGGATTCAGATGGTGATCCATCTGAGGAGTGATGGATCTTGTCACCCAGAATGATGGAAGGAAAAAAAAAAAAAAGACTTTGAGCCAGATACCAAATTTTCTATAAATGCAACCGAATTACAAGGAATTTGATAAGTGATAAAAAATGAGAAGCAAATGATTTGCTTATGATGGTCAACATCCTCAAAGGAGCAGAAGTGTCCATGAGAATGGGCAATAAGTGACCTTATGGTGACATTGGGTATAACAGAGAATGCTGACCTCACCTTTTGGCTCTGAGTGTGGGAGAATGAGTAGCCTCTACTGAAATTGGCTGCCAGGGACTCGTCACCTTCAGGACAGAGGCAGGTTTGAATTAAAGCCAGAGGGTGTCAGTTCCACAAAGAGTTTCTTGATGCAGAGGAGTTTGTTGACCACAATTGTGGTTCCAGAAGGCACACTGAAAATTTCTAATTGCCTGTTTAACAAACTTTCTCTCCATCTTTATACTCTTAAGAGTAGAGGGCCTGAATTTTTATTTTATCCTAGTGCTGAAAAAATACCAGACACATAGTAGGCACTGAATGAGTATCTGCAGGATGAATGAATGAATCTATGAACAAAAAGCACTAAGGAGAGTACAGGATAGAAGAGGTGAACACAGGCTTACATTAATAAGGAGACCAGAAATGTGAAGTGTGGACCCAATATTTTAAACAGAATTGATTTAGAACCGCTTTGGTGTGAAAAGTGGGGAGGCCCATGGAAGGAGACTTTCTCTACAAGTGATGAGGCACAAGCAGGAACTCTTCGAGGCTGAAGGTCCTTACGCTTCCTTGAAAGCAAGAATCCCAGGGCTCCAGATTCAACTATTCAACACTCGGGGTGGAAAAGGGCTAGCCAGTAAATAGCCAGACAACGGAAGGCTGAGGATCTATAAACACAATGTAGAGCATCAAGTCCAAACAAAAATTCCTGAAAAAGGAATTTTAAGCAAAGAAAAGCAAAATTGGAATCAGTGATTTGGGGGTCCAGGAGAGTTTCTCTTGACCAGTACCCCTTTTAGAGAGGCCTATGGCCATGCCCACAGATAAGGAGGGAGTTACTGGGCAAGTTCAGACACAGGTCAAGAGGAACTGGGGCTGTTCGTATCAGACCATTCTTTTCCAGTAGATTGGGTTCTAGATCTGGTGTGACCTCATCAGAGGCCACAATCTCCAGAATACAATACTCTACTCTCCATTCAATGCCACTACAGTAAAAATGTATTGCAAGAAAAGAGGAAGCCTACTAGAATTAGACAAGCCCCTGAAACTTGTGATTCTCATTGCCTTGAAGAATCCCTGGAAATTAACGTCCAGCTTTGAACATGAGCAGGCATTACATCAATTGCTCAAGAAGAGCCAGATGGCATATCTGAGAACCCGAGACCAGTCAGCACGATGCCTGTTTTGCTCCTTTCCCAAGAGGAACCTACACGGGAAGCCATGCTAGGAAGCCCTAGAACTTAGGGCTTCTGTTTGAATAGGAGAGCTGTGGCCAGAGCTGGCAAGGAATGAAGTGTTCTGGGTAGGGGAGTCAGAGCGTTGCATTTAAACTAGGATGTGGCAAGATAGATGGAGAAATGGCAACACAGGTACTCTTTAGGGGCCCAAGTGATAAACTCCACTGGAATTAGGGCAGAGAGACAATAAGTGACCGTCGCCCAAGAAAAAAAATGAGGGTACTGATTAGGAAACAGGTGTCCAGGGGAAGAAGTTCTTATCAGTAACCAGTTCAGAAAAGACTGAAGAAGTAGATAAGAAGTAGGTAAAATGGTTCAGCCAAGCGCTCACCTTGGTAAAGAATTCCTCCACTACTATCAGAAAAGGGTCATGGTCGTACAAGGTGAGCAGACTGAAGGTTAGAGTAGTTATTTCACAGGAAAGTACAGAAAACAGCAAAATCCAGGGCACAAACCAGTACTTTGAAATGGGCTAATGGGGTTCTAAATAGAAACTTTCCCTTTGGATAATGGAAAAGAATGTATGGAAACAAAATTATTTTAAAAAGCAGTGCAAACACCGAAAATGGTTTGGAGGTTAAGATCTGCCTTATATCTTCAGTTACTTCAGAGTATTTGGTTGGCAGTGTTTATGTATTAGGCGGAAGGAGGCAGACACGTGATAGGGTGTGGAAGGATTAGAATCAAGAGGCTCTTGCCTTATTCCTTTCAATGGTATTCTTTTTAATGGGCTGAGTTTACTGGAAATGTTTCCTTCATTCATATTTGACTTCAAGACTCAACCTATGCACTTTTCCCACAGTTGATTCATAGCTGAAAAAGTTGCTAATAGTTATTTCATTACTTTTATCTATGATTATTTTTCTTTTATCTGGGTTATCTCCCAAACATCAAGTTGCCTGATACATAAAAACAATTCCATTCTATCTTACCCACCAAAAATGTTCTGAAGAAGTGATGAAGTGTTCTACCTGACAGAACATAATTTATCCTATATTATTGTAATCTAATTCAAGCCATTTCATGTTGTACCGGCTATGATTACACAAAACGTAACAGTCTACTTGGCTTAACTCCTCCTATGAAAGAAATTGAAGACACTGTCCTTGAGGTCAGCAATTCCTCTTGTGTCTCATTCCTAAATCAAAGTCTGAGGAAAGTTCAGAAGAGAAGTCACGAGGGAAGAGGGCAAAGCAAGTTCAAAGCTCAAAGAGTGACTGAGAAAACATTCTGGTTTCTAGAGACTTCAGATTCCAGACATAAATGAACAGTTTTTCAAAAGGGAGGGAGAAAAGAGAGAGCAAGGGGGGCAAACCGAGAAACAGACTCTTAAGTCTAGAGAATGAACTCATGGTCACCAGAGGGGAGGTCCCGGGGCCGGGGGGTGGGGGGTGGGGGGGGGGAGTGGGGGAAACAGGTGATGGGGATTAAGGAGAACACTTGTTATGATGAGCACCGGCTGTTGTGTGGAACTGTTGAATTACTATATGGTACACCTGAAACTAACATTACACTGTGTAACTGGAATTTAAATAAAACTTAAAAGATGAAGTTTTCACCATCAAATGGACAAACAAAATGAATAGCTTTTCAGACTCCGTTCTATGGTGCGGGTCTCTGCCCTGGCATGTGAGAAGAGGCACGGGCCTGGCAAATGTTCTCCCCCGAATATACCCCCTCGACTCCTCACACTAATTCAGGAATCCACGAAAGGGTGGCCGCTTTCTCAATGTGAGTATCTTGTCAGTGAGTTTAAACCTGCCGGTTATTTCTACTTCAGTGTGAATGAATCAGTTAGAAATGTCAGCTTTCTTTCTTCCTAGCAAGTGGTTGATCCATGAGCTCTGAGAGGATGTGATACCGGGTAGAAAAGTAGCCTTTTCTCGGTGACACACCAAGGGGCCGGACTTGGCTGAGGTGGGGCTGAGGTCCTGGAAAGGAACCATCCCTTCCGTGGGGGCAGGGAGGTGACGGAGAAGTGGGAGAAGGGTGCAGAGAGCAGGTGGGGGTAAATTCTATAATTTGCAACGCTGCCTTCAGGGCCCGGTTGGCACACGTCATAAAGCATGTGTAACTTAATGTGGGACTGTATCATTTTTCTGTCAGCATAGGCCCACGATCTGTTGGTTTTTAAAAGTGATCTTGGACCTAGGAGAGAACAAAACTGAATTGTCAGAAGCTAAAATGGCATTGAGCTTGTTAGTGCCCAATGGCCTCAGTGGCCTGCCCAGCTTGTGAAGTGTTCCCAAACTCTCTGCCATGAGTCCCTAACTTCACACGGGACAAAGAACTCTGCACATCAGGCTTCATCCTACTGGCAACAAGACTGGGCAAAAATGTAAAATACTGTGTCACTGCCCTTAATGCTTCTATATTCCTAATACTTTCTTCCCTTCCCACTTGGGCAACCTTACCGAGCTTTTGGCTTAGTACTTGTGTCTTGACTCAGATTTCAGTGGTTAGTATCACCCTGGAGCAGGTCGTGCCTTGCTGCCATGATGTGCAGCCAGGGCTGGCTGTTTTTTCTGTTAGCAGCCTTTAGATTGGCTTTCCCCAAAGTATGGTGCTCGCCCTGGCCACCTTGGCAGAGACACACAAACCTAGATGAGGTGAATTATCTAGATCCTGTCCTGGAAAATATCTCATTCATTCATTCATTCATTCATTCATTTTGAAAACATTAACTGAATGCCAGCCTTGTGCCAAGCACCATGCAAGGCCTGAGGGATGAGAAGATACACAGGCAATGGTCCTGCTTTGGAAGCCATCAGTCTTTTAGGAAGCAAAGATAGTAGTGACAATTGATCCCTATCTGCATTTGAGAATGCAGTCTGGTAATTCCGGAGGAGGGAGGAGGGAGCTGATATCTTTACTAATGCTCCAGCACAGATGCTTGGTGGGTGGGGGCGAGGGGTGTAAGTGCAGTGACCGAGGCAAGGAAGTTTGTAAGTAGAAAAGGGGGAAGTCTAACATAGTCCAACGCTGTTGTAAACTCTACTTCCTCGGCGCTCAAGATACTGAGTAGAAATGGTAAGAGGCAGGCATCTGCTCTGTTGGGGTATAGGGAGTTCAATAGCAGCTTTTTTTTTTTTTTTTTTTTTTTTTTTAATATAATACAGTGATGAAAAATGGGAAAATAAAGGTTTTGGAATGCCCCTGACTCTGGCTTGCATAATTCTGGAAAAAAAAAAAACAACTTTCTTAAACAGTGTTCTGGCATGTTTCCTTAATAACACAACCTTGTTTATGAAGACTATTTGAGGTATGGCTTTACACCCTTGAGCAAATGAATGTAATTTATTTGCAAGTCTACTAAAATTATTTGGTATGATGCCATTGGCCAAATAAATACCTTAATATTACAGCACTTCTTTGGTAGGAAAATTTACTTCAAACGCAAGACTTTTCCAGAGACATAAATGTAAGGTGTCACACTCAGGCTCAGTGTAGCCTCGTAGAGACGGAACCCTGCAGAGGACACAGCTTCCTCAGTTCTGCCCTCTCTGGACACTGGGGAGCACCTCACCCACACAACACTGACAATGAAACAGACACTGTGCTCAGCACATGTCTAACATGGGGCACACTGAGAATCTGGAGTTCCTTGAAATGAGTATTGTCTTTGTCCAGTGCTCTTCTAGGGGAGGAGGCTAAGTGCTACTTGGGGAAGAATGGGCACGGGTTGAACCCCATCCCCTCCCTGCCTCCCCCGGGGGACCAAACCTGCCTCTCCAGAGGCAGATTAGTGACCTCCTGGTACTCGAGCATGTCCCTCATTAAGATTCCGAGTCCTTCCAAACACATGAGAACTATCCTAAAAGGTTTCTGATAATCACACTAAACAAACATTTTGCCTGCTTTCCAATGATGTGTTATTTCTCACTAATGGTTTAGTGTCCCAAAGGGATGGCACCATAAGCTACTTAATCCAATACTGGTATGAAAAGTAATTTTCTGCTTGGAGACAGAGCTGAAAATACACCCTCTGCTTTCTCAGTGCCCTGGGGAGCTTTGAGTTACACCAGTAAGTAACCTCCCATCTCTGGTAAAGAGCTCCACAGAAGTAGCCCTGGGCATTATTTTTAACCTTGTCTTTCCCAAGATCATCCAAGCATTGACCTTAAACAGTGGATTTTTACATCGCAACTTTTTCACTATTCTCAAACATTTTTCAATATTTTGTTATTTCAAAAACATGAAGCCTTGTATATAGCAGAATCTCCAAACACATTTGCAGATCGATTAATAAAACCAACTTACATTTTCAAAAGAAACATCCAAGAATTAGGTGTGCTACTGCTTTAAAGATATAAATCAATGTTTCCACGAATGTGGAAAATGATAATTACAGTATTAGAAAGTACACTATAACGTTTGTGAAGGGCATGTGCAGGGGACATGTCCTTCACAGTAAAAATCTCAGAAATATGAATGCAAGGTGGAGTTGGGTTGGCTAAACGAGTCTGAAGAATAGGCATAGAGGCCAGAGTCAGTCACACCCTGACCTCTTGTGTGCACTGCTGTTGGGAAACATGATTTACCCCTATGACAGAGTGTTGACAAGATGATTATTGTTGCTACTCTAGTCTTTATCCACAAAACACACACAAGAGTCCATTGACAAATGGACAAATACGTTTCTCAGAGAAATCCTAATCAATATTCCTCAGCGTTTAGAGAAAACTGAAGCAGAACAAGTGGCTTCAAATACAACAGAAAATGTTTCATTTAATAAAAGCATCTGAAGAAATATAGGAGCCTTGCCTTCTTGGCTTAGAATATCTTCAAGACGAAAATGCACATGTTCCTGCCATGGTTTGGAGAAGGGGAGAGTCGGCCTGAGGAGGAAAAGAAGCCAGAGGAGTTAATCTCTTGGGTTCCTCTGGTATTAAAGTGCCCTTAATCCTTTTTTAATTGGGTTTTTATTAATGTAGCTTTCAGTGGTAACAAACACCTTCCCAAGTTGTGAAGAAGCTACTCACAGAGTAAAGCATCTTCATCAGCAAAGCACCAACTCTGGTTCCTTGAATGCAGAGGCGAGGCATCACTAGGTGCCCAACAGGTGGCCTGTGAATACAAACATAGGTGCTTAAGATGGGGTCTTTTCAAAGGTCTTGAAATCCAGACGTAGTTTACAAAATGTAGCGTCTTCGTACGTGCGGGGGCGGGGGGAGGATCAGTCTCAAAGAGGACTCTGAAGCCACTGCCTCTGGGAATTTTGTTGACAGTGCTCTAAGTGTTGGATTCCCTCCCGCCAACATCATTACCTCTTAAATCTATATCTTCTTTGCTGAGGTTGGAAGGATCTCCCACAACCGTGAGTGCGACTTTTCCCAGGAAACGCACCCCAGGGCCACCAGACACACGAAGAGCTCTCCTTCCTCTCTGCTCACAGAGCACTTCTGTGCCCCTGCAGGTGTCATGGCATTTAAATGCCTTGTGGTGGGATGTCTGTGTGCTGGGCTCCAGAAGGAGTCCCTAAGCTCCCCGGCAGGCCTAGCCTCTTAACTTCTCAACTGTGTCCCGGAATTCCGCATCATTTCTGTAATTGTGGCCAGATAATACTTATAAAACTGAATTAATCCAGCACCTCTCCTCTGCCCTCACTTCTTCCCTACACAATGTGTGATTTGACTTGTCACATTCAGGACAAATTCTAGAATTTCCTGTCTCTTCCAGTTCCTTACCACAGGAACCTTTTCTCAGGCTCCCTAATCTACCATTTAGGGTGATTCAAGAAAATACAGGAATGGTGCTGGATTAAAATGGCCAATGATCCCATTTTAACACAAAGGCCAGCATTGTGTTTACAGTCTGCTCCTCTCTCTTGATTATTTTGGCAACAGACTGCACAAATAAAGGATTTTGGAGTGTGGGATGATGTAATAATGTTTTAACATAAAACCGGAGAGTAACACTGTAATGCATTCATGTTAACGGGATGTAAGTCAGAAGATAGCGACTGCCAGCATTTGATACTTTATTAGTATGTAGAACCTAATTAAACTTATCGTACTATAAGCATGGCCTCTTATGTCTATGGACTTCACTCTGCCAGACGGTGTCAAATGTGAAGTCTGATCTAAACTGGGGGCTTGCAATGACATTTACTTTCCCGACCTGCACAGCCAAATTAAAGTTTATATAGTTCTCCCGTAAAGCCAAAAGAAATATAAGTTTGAGTCAAAATTGCTTTTACGACTCTCATACAAGGAGCCCAGGCAGGGTTCATAGAGTTGAGGCATGTCCCGAGGGCGCTGCTCTTAAATATGGAAATGGAAAACCATTTCCTTATCCAGAGCCCAATGTCGGCCACAATGAGATTATACTGGGCATCAGAAAATGAAGACTGGGCACCGGCATCTTCAAATGAGAACATTCATCCCCAGGACTTTCGGGTCTTTTTTTTTTTTTTTTTTTTTTAGTGCTTGGATGTTTATTTCTATAAACATAATAGAGAAAGAGAGAGGGAGGCAATAAACTAAGACAAGTTTAAGAATGTTAGTTAGGGAGGGGCTCCTGGGTGGCTCAGTTGGTTGAGCATCTGACTCGTGATTTCAGCTCAGGTCATGATCTCAGGGTGGTGAGATCGAATCCTTTATCGGGCTCTGGGCTGGGCATGCAGCCTGCTCAAGTTTCTCTCTCTCCCCCTCTCTCTTTCTCTCTATACCTCCATCCCCACTGCTCATGCACTCTCTAAAATAAAAAAATTTAAATATATGCATTAAAAAAAAGAATATCAATTAGGAAAAATACCACATAACTTGGGTCTCTGAAAATGAAGAAAGATTCAGGCATAAAATTAAGGCCCTGAGCAACTTAGTCTCTAAAAAGAACTGGGAATCTTTGTCAGGAGTTATAACCACTGGGCCCCAGGCCAAGAGTCAACTTGGCACCAAAGTCAACTTGAAGAAGTGACTCACTTGGCCATGAGAGCACTGCTGTGTGAGACCTTTGGCCTCCTAAGTGAAAGTACCTGGGTTCTCTTATCACTTAATAAAAAGCACTGAAGGCCACCCAAGGGTGCTGCTTCAGATGAAAGCCATAGGAAGAGGTTTGAACCAAGGTTGAAAGGGCACAGACAATGCACTGAAGAGCAAAACAGGTAAGCACCAGAGAAAAGCAATGTCTGCCTTCTCACAGGTAAGATAGTAACCCATGGGATAGTGGATGTTCTTGTTTAAGGGTTTTAAAACATCAATTTAAAAAAAAAAATTAACTTCAATCACTTTCAAGGCTATCTTGTAACATTTGGGATATAGAATATACAGGTTATTGGACTCCATTTCAAGATTGTTTCAGAAAGTGTCTGGTCAGAAGATTTCTTGATTAACTAGTTTTGGAATAAATTTCATGTGAGGTATAGTTAAGGATTTATCAGGGATGGGATACTTTGAGACTAGATTGTCAGGTGGCCACTCTCCTTGCTCCTTGATGGTAAGAGCTAGGGGAGGTCTACAATAAAATGGGTGGGAATACTCAGCATTCTCTCAAACCCTGGAACCCATCCCAATGCTAACTTTACCCTTTGCTCCTAGGTCTATTTCTCTTGGTCCTACACAACAAGATTACCCACTCTTCCCTATGACTGCCTTTGGCATTACTGAGGATGCTTGTCAGCGTCTCTGAGTTCTCTCTTGTTCAGTGAAAATATCCTCAGTACCCTCAGTGTTTCCTCAAAGGACTTTGAATCCTTCAATTGTCTTCACTGCTTTTTCCCTGAATGTGCTAGTTTATCAAGAAATATTGGGCTCAGGATTTAACACATTCATTCCTTGATAAACAATGATGGAAAGCATCAAATAGCAGGGCTGAATTCTGTAGAGAAGAGCAGAACCTCTGTGTGCAGGCATGTCTACTGGTAGTCTATGATGGGCTAGCACTTACAGAGCTGTATTAACAGCCATGTGATTGATCCTCACGCGTTTTTTATTAACCAAAAATAAACCTAATTCTTAACGGTCCCAAATTGGAAGGAACCAAGATGCCCTTCAGTAGGTAAATGGATAAACAAATGGTAGTACTTTCAATACAATGGAAATTTATTCAGTAATAATAATAATAATAATAATAATAATAAAAGAGCTATCAAGCTACAAAAAAATATGGAGAAATCTTAAGTGCACATTATTATATAAAAGAAGCCAATTTGGGTGGTTACCAGAAGCAGGGGCTGGGGAATAGGCAAAAATGGGTGAATGTAGCCAAAAAGAACAGTAGTCCTGGGGATGTCATGTACAGCATGCTGACTATATAGTTAACAACACTGTGTTGTATACTTGAAAGTTGCTGAGAGATATTAAAGTTCTCATCACAAGAAAAAAAAAAGTGTAACTATAAGTGATGATGGATGTTAACTAAACTTATTTTGGTGATCATTTCACATATATCAAATAACTGTATTGTACATATAAAACAAATACAAGGTTATATGTCACTTATGTCTCAATTAAGAGGAAAAGCCACCGATTTGAAAAGACTCCATACTATATGATTCTAACTACATGCCATTTTGGAAAAAACTATAGAAACAGTAAAAAGATCAGTGGTTGCCAGGAGCTGGGGGGAGGGAGGAGGGTAGAATAGGTGAAGCACAGGGAGTTTTCAGGGCAGTGAAACTATTCTGTATGATACTATGATGGTGGGCACATGCATTGTGCGTTGTCAAAACCGAAAAAAACTGTGCAACACAGAGTGAACCCTAATGTAAAGTACAGATGTCAATTAATAATAATGTATTGGGGCACCTGGGTGGCTTAGTCGGTTAAGCAGCTGACTTTTGATCTCAACTTAGGTCATGATCTCACAGTTCATGGGTTCGAACCACCCATCGGGCTCTGTGCTCACAGCATGGAACCTGCTTGGGATCACCTGTCTCCCCCTCTCTCTTCCCCTCCTCCACTAGTACTATCTCTCTTTCTCTCTTTCAAAATAAACAAAGATTAAAAATAAAAAAATAATAATGTATCAACACTGTGTTCATTGATTTTTAACAAATGTACCACACCAAAGCTGGATGTTAACAAACACAAAATAGGAACAGCGACAACAGCAACCTTCAAACAAATCCTATTTTTCATAATCCCTTCTATCATGTCATTTCACCTTATAATCTTGATTTCCCCCTACTTTTTGCACCCAAAGGCAGGCTTTTTATTCAATCCTTATTAAACTGCACTGCTTATTAGTCTGATAGCTGCTGACCTTGATTCTATCACCCAACATATGCCCGTTCTCTTGTAGGTACGTGGATACGTGGTGTCCAGAAATCTAGTGGCTAGGTACTTTATTCATGTAAATGCCACACATAAAAGTGGATGAAACAATTTATTCAACAGCAATGTGTTAAGTGGTATGTACCAGACATTGCTTTGGGTACCAGCCAATGAAATGGGTGTTAGCCTCTGCTCAGTGGAGCTATTATATTCTAGATTAGGGAGAGAGACAATTAGCAATGATGTCATAAATGAGTTCTAAAATAGGTGAGAAGACGCTAAGTACCTGGGGAAAACCAAAACGGGGTGGGGGTGGGGGTGGGGGGTTGGTCTTTAATTATTCAAATGCCCTGAATCTGAGGCTGGAAGGAATAGGGCAGATTTGAGGTAGTGTGAAAAGGCCGTCTGTGATGGACATGTGTGCAGAGCCAGGAACGTGAGAGATGGGGCTGCAGGGACGGTGAGGGGCCAGATCATGCTGGGATGTGTAGGCCGTGGAAGGATTTTTAACTTTATGCCATCTTTTCCCTCTCAAATAGAAAGCCATTCCGTTATTTTAAACAGCAGATAAAATGAGCTTTTTGAAGAGAACGGACAGGAGGAAGGTAAGAGGAGAGATGGAGAGTCCAGATGGCCATGATGGCAGCAGCGGGGCCCCTGGGAGGAAGAACTGAGGTCCAGGATCCTAACATTTGGGTGGATGGTGGAACATTCACTGAGAGAGCAGACCCTGGACCAGAAGGAGAAGTCCGGGGCACGTCTATAAAGTTTGAGGTGCCTATATGACACTCACAGGCTGGTGGGGGTGGTAGGTAGGTAGATTCATGGGTTTGGACATCAGGCACGAGGAACTGGAACCAGCAGACATTCATTCAACAAGATCTAAATTTCCACAGCTACAGGCTGCACAGATCTGGGCTGGGATCCCGCTTCCACCACTGGTAACATTCTCTTGAGTTTGTTTAACTTCTCTGAGCTGTAGCTCCCTCTTCTGCAAGTTCAGGTCATTGCTTCTGTGAAGGATTTCTGCCAAGCTTGAAAAAGAAAATGTAAGAACTCTAGCAGATTGGTTTCTTTGGGGGGGGGGGGGGGGGATAAGAATCCTCAAGTCTCTCTCTCTCTCTTTCTGTCTCTGCCCCAGTCTTTCTCCCTCCCCCTCTCTCTTTTTCCTTCTGTAGTTTCCTGTTTCCCATGTTAACTAATTTTACTTTCAAAAAGCAAATTTGTTCTTACATGCCCTGTTCCCAAGGCCTGCAATTTCCTAGTTGGTGACTGACATGCCTCTGATAATTGGATCTAGAATTTTTAACACTGACTAAAAGAAAGTTGTAGATGTGAGAATGCATCATATTTTCTTTGTCAAAGCTTCACCTACATCTGCCAACTCCAATCTGCTATCACCCCTACACAAATCCCAAACACTCAACACCAATTTGTCATGTCAATCAGCAGTCACTTGATTTCAACCTAGCTGCAGCAGGCAGCAGAGGAGGAGAAACTGAGGACAGACTGGTTCCACTAGAGTTGAGTTGGCAGCACGGGCGTTAGTGGAAAGACAAGCGAGTAAGAAAAACGAAAAGTTGATGGTACTATTATAAAATGACCAATCATTTTGCGCAGCCAAGATGACTGAGAAACTAGGATAAGTACTCCCAATGATACAAAGATCAGTGCTACTTGGAATAAAAAAAGAGGGTAAAGAGAAAGAATGGGATTTGCGTTTATTTCAGTGGTGGGATAATCACAGTGCTGGTCTTGTTTAGGGTGTGATGAAAAGAAATTGCCTAAGTGGCATGGGAGTGAATATTTCACAAAAAAATATAACGAGAAATAAGCACCTATGCCAGATATCAAAACATACTATAACATTTCATGTTTAACGCAAGGAAATATGGATGAGAAAAGGAAAACTTAGGAGTGGAAAAGTATAGAAAGCCTAGAAATTTAGCTGGGTTAGTGTGGGATTAAAACCATGTTGGATAATGAGTGGGAAATAGCAAAAAACTCAGTAATATTAGGTTAAAATTAGACAGTGTTTTGGAAGAAAAACCCTAAAATATAACCATGTTTAAATAATCTCTGGATACATCAAAGAACAAAATATTAGGGAACACATAGATGAGTTACCAAAGAGGCAGAACTTGTTAGAGCTTGAAGTGATGATATATATGAAGCATTGAGAGAAAAAAGTAACAGATTCAATTAAATAAAAATGTAAGATTTTTTAAAGCAAAAGTAAGATTAAAATAGACATGCAATAGAAGATTTGGTAACATATACAAGTAGAATGCATACGTATAATAAAGCAAATGGTATAAATTGGCACCTAGTGGAAAGTTAAGTGGCTGTGAGCACATTCATATAATTTAGACCAGTATTCTAGTGTCTAGAAATTTATCCTTAGGAAATCGTAGAAAGGAGAAAAATCTAGGTCCATGTAAGTATTAATTGCAAGACTATCCGCTACTGTAAAATAATGAAAACAAACCAAATATCCAACAATAGGGAGATGGTTAAGGAAATTGGGGCATAGTAGCACAATGTCATACTTAGTTATTAAAATGATAATTTGCAAGACAATGTAATACCATGAAAAATATTTGAGATAATATTGGAAGCCTATGGCTACAATTGTTTATATGATTGCGGACAAATACTAAAAAATCTTAGTGTCTGTCCATAAAAAGTTAAGGACCCTGAAAAGTTAACACAGTTCTTTTAGTGAGCTAAGATTACAGGTGACTTTTCTTTTCTTTTTTCTTTTCTTTTCTTTTCTTTTCTTTTCTTTTCTTTTCTTTTCTTTTCTTTTCTTTTCTTTTCTTTTCTTTTTTAAATTTCATTTAAGAGTTAAAATATTGTATGGAAAATTCAAACAGAAGACAGGTACAAGAAAGAGACCGTGAGCAAGGATCCAGGTGTTGCTGAAACTAGAATGGTAAGTCACCCAAGCGAAGGGCACAGACTGCAAAAGTTGTAGGTTGGGTCTGAGGCTCTAAGACCATTTCCTTATCACCTTAATTCCCGACCCAACACTAGTTAATTTGTGTTACTCACAGGAAGTACGTTTGCTTGGATGACTTACTTAATGACACCAGCTGTGCCTCCTCCCTTATCCATTGCCCCTCCTAGTAACTACACACCACCGACATTTTCTAGGCAATAATAATTCAGGACACTCAACTTGAAGCTTCTTCAATGCATAAAAACAGACATTTTAGAAGTTTTGACTTTTAAGAAAGCTTCCTGAATCTTCTCAAAGCAACAGGGACCCATAAGGACCGACTCTGTTGGTATGTCCCTTTCTGTGAAACCAGACAGAGCATGATTTCTGTGCATGTGTGTGTTCTTCATTGTAATACAGTGCCTCTATCACACAACTTGTGAATCTTTTTTGATGATGAATGGCCAAAAAAAGGGAGAAATGAGGAGAAAGTAGACCTGAGACAAAGGGGGAACTAAGAGGGGGGAGGGGCACTACAAAATAAGGCCATGGAATGAGAAGAGAAAGTAGGGGGTTTGAGGGGCTTCAGGGGCTGGTGGAGTTTGTCACAGGAGAGCAGCTCTAGGGCACAAAGACATTGGGGATTGGATGAAGGGACTTTAGAGAAGTAGTGGTCTGAGTTTTGAGCCTATCATTTAATCTCCTTTGCAAGATGCATTGGAATGCCTTTTCAATCAGTTTGGTGGCAAACCGTGCTTTTTATACACAAGCTGTTAATATCAGAAAAGGAGCCACACAGGAACTAAGAATTTATAAGCCTCTTCCTCCTCTTTCATTGGATAAATACCAAGACATTCTAGATCTTTTTTTAAAATTATTTTTTATGTTTGTTTTTATATTAGAGAGAGAGAGAGAGAGAGAGAGAGAGAACACACAGGCAAGGGAGGGACAGAGAGAGAGAGAGAGAGAGAGAGAGAGAGACCAAGACAGAACCCGAAGCAGGCTCCAAGATGTCAGCACAGAACCCGACTAGAGGCTCGAACCCAGAGCCATGAGATCATGACCTGAGCCGAAGTCTGATGCTTAACCAACTAAGCCACCCAGCCACCCACTCCTGGGACATTGTAATGCCACTCTGGAGAAGAGGTCTTGGGCTCTTCAGTGCTTCTCATCCTGAGAGGATGAAGTTCCTAAAGAGAAAGCCCTGTTGAATGGCTAAGGGGAATTTGCATTGACAGTTCTCTCTGTTGGGTGTTTCGGCCAAGGAGGGAAAGAGAAAGCAGAATCTTCAGTATCAGACCTAAATGATAAAAGATACCAAAACAGTATTTCCATAGAGAGAGAGATAGTGCCTCATGGAAATTCTTCTCTGGAGTAAAACAGTGAAACATAGATCTGTACTTATGCCACATTTTCACTATTAGTTCTTTTAAGGGCTAATATTTAAAAAATTTATCCACTGCCTAGGGTATAGATACAAATCATTAAAACCAAATAGACATTCGGGTGCCTGGGTGGCTCAGTGAGTTGAGTGTCTGATTCTTGATTTTGGCTCGTCATGATCCTTGAGTCTTGAGATTGAGCCCCGCGGTGGGCTCTGGGCTGAGTTTGGAGCCTGCTTAAGATTCTCTCTCCCTCTCTCCCTCTGCCCCCTTCTTTTTCCCCTACTCACACACACACTCTCTCTCTCTAAAAATACAAAACAAAAAAAAAAACCACACACACACACACACACAAAACAAAGAAAACCCTAAACAGACATTAACTTTCTTTTGCTGGAAAGAGGAGGTGGTGGGATTGACGGGGGCGTTGTGAAGGGGCTGGGCTTGAAGCAGTGACCGTTTGCCAACCAGTTGGAAATATTTCAACATTTTAAGAAAAAGTATGACCATGTTGGTACTGATTATCAGCCTTGGTCCTTCCTCTACTCTCTTCCCCTTGGTAGCTGTAGCCTTTTTTGTCCTTTCCTTGCCTTCGCTAACGTGGGGTGATCCCCCCTCACTCTGTAAGGTACTCCTTGTGCTTCATGTCCTGAGTGAATCTGTGTGTGAGTGACCAGGATCGTAAAGGTAGACTTACTCATGGGATGAGAAGGAAGCTACGTGGCATCCCTGTGATACCTCCATCGCCATGGGAGCCAAGGTGGGTTATTGGCAGGAAGACAGAGAGTGCCCATGGTGGAAGAACAGTGTTCATGTGGAGAAGCGATTCTACGACAGATGCATGAGTTCAGGTGATCAGTAGGAACACCCTTGTAACCACCATGAACTTGGATCGTCAGCACTCGGTCTTCATCAATTCCAGCCCAGCAGCGCTGACAAAGGAAGCCCATTGCTTACATTTCTCAACATGGTACATGCCAGGCAGGCAGCCCAAGTGTCAGCCCAAACCTATCTCTGATTTCACACCCGGCCTGGCATGGTTGGTAATGATCCAGACGTGGGCTCTGAGCACAAGGTCTGGGACAGTGTATTGCGTCTTCCACTGACTGCCTGAGTGCTTCTTGCTTACGTCACCACTCTAAACCATCAATCTAAAATGGGGACATTAACTGTTGTTAATTCACAGGGCTGTTGTGGAAATTAAAGGAGTTAGTGTTTGCGAAGAAGCCAGCATGGTGCCTGGTGCATAGTAAGTGCTCAGTTTTTAAAAGTACTGTTGTTGTCATTTTCCTTCCTTTCCTCTATGCAGCTGCTGAGACTAGCTTGACTCCCTAACACCAATCCTATTTCTCATTTATACTCATATCCAAATTTTGAAAATAGCTTAGTTTGTGCTAAGACACTGCTTCTCAACTCTTTTTTTTTTTAATTCATGAACTTTTGATAAACATAAAAATATTATGCCCAACTCTCCAAGGAGATTTTTAGTGGGACTTGCCTCTACTACCCTAACTCCCTATTATTCCTCTTGATGATAATCAGTGAACTATAGCATAGTTTTTTAACGACACAATTGTTACTTATCCAATTTGACTGTGTCCAGTAAATTCCCAAGCAGTTAAACAATCTGTCCAATGTAGGCTGTTACTCCCCCGGAGGCAAAGCATTAGGAAACGCCTCAGCAAATGTGTGGGGATTCACAGAGCTGGACTGAGAAGAAGGAATGCGTGGTGAAGGCTATGATGGTGAATTTGGACTCCAAATTCAGAGGACTGAACAGAGTTGAAAGTTAAGAAGGAGGTCAAGTTTAACAAACCAAAGAGAGACAATGGAGTACTGAGCCAAAACGATGGGAAGCCTGGGACTTCAGATACAGATTTACTCTAGTAATAAAGGTTGGATTCTAGAATCAAAAGAGGAAGAGAAGGAAAAACAAACAAGCAAACCAACAAACAGAAGATCAGAGATAAGCAGGGAGTGACTACCTGGACTACTAGGTACTGTGTCCAGTGACTGGCTTTCATACGACAGCCAGGGAGTGATCTATAGTGGGCAAAGCATCCAACACCACCTAAGGGTTTAATGGCTTGAGGAGAATTAACTCCTTGACTTGCTCAAGTCCCACTGCAGATTGCGTACCCATATGGCACTTGTAAAGTTAAAAACAAAAATGACCCTTTGACAAATACACGGTGGTAATTGCTTTAGGCCAAAGTCATCAGTAAGGGCTAAAATCGGGGGGGGGGGGGGGAGGTGAATGTGATGAGAAAGAGGATATTTGCAGGGGTCAGTTTATCTCCCCAGAAGATACTTAATAATTGCAGAGGGAAAATAGTGACTTTATATGGAGACATTTGGGAGACTACCTTAGCCAAAAGATCAAAGTTAAATATAGATTATCATATGTCTTCTGATGCCGTGCATTTAGAAAGCACAAAAGTGACGTTGGAGGAGACTGAGGGAACATGACAACCAAATGCATTGTGCAGTCTGGGCTGGATCCTGAACCAAGAGGAACCTCAGTGGGAATCTGACATTTGAATATGGTGTATAGAGATATTAATAGTATTCTGCCAATTTGAGTTCTTGATTTGAATCATTATACTATGGTTATGCGTGACATCGACATTTTAGGAAGCTGGGAGAAAAGAATATGCGAACTCTTTGTAATATTTTTACCAACTTTTTTGAAGTCTAAAATTACTTAAACATTAAAAGCTAAAAAATAATTTTTTAAAAGATCAAAACCTATAATAGCATTCGGAAAAATAGTAGGCAACTGCTAAGCCCACAATAGTTACTTAATGAAGGTGGTAGTGATAGAAATTTCCATAGTGCCATAGAGCAAGGCTGAGAAGTCCAATAAGAAGCACACAGAAACTGCTCCAAAATCCAAGAACTTGACTGACCTGGGGAGAAACAGGAAGAAGCATTGGCCCTTGTGGAAGGGACTGTCAGTTGCTCCGCTCACAGTTACACAAGAAAGCGGACGTGACGGCTCTAGCTTCGGTAGCCACAGTATGGAAACCACATGTTGGAAGGGGCGCTTCAGAAGCAAAGGAGGTAGATGACATCGCAGAGCTGCCACACCAGCCCTAGACCACCCCTAAGCAGACTACTGCCACAGGAGAGGAAAATACACTTCTATTGTGCTTCACCTATTGTTACTTGCAATCTATTTCCATTAGCTGAAGCTAGTCCTACCTAGGTTTCCAACTTGCTCTAGCTCTAAGGTACAGGACATGACTCAGTCGCAAGCTATGTCCCTCCACTCAATGACTTCTGAGTGGCCAGGTACATACCCCGTCCTCTGACCTCACCTGCACTATTCCTTTTATATTGTTTCCACAAATCCCAAAGATTAGGCCAGGCTTATGGGGATAAGTGGTGTCACACTGCTCTTCCAGAGGTGCAATTGTCACAGGCAAAGTCCTGGGGCAAAGACGGGAAGAGCCACCGCATGGCTTTCAAGGTCCTTCAAACGACTCCTCTATATTCTCACACCTCCCCCTTCACTGGTCCTACCCTTGTTCATTTGTGCCCCAGACCCAGTGTTCACCTGTGCTTCCCTGTGTTCTGTGATGCTTCAGAATCTTTCCACATACAATTTCCTCTTCCAAGAGCATCCTCTGTTCTACTTTTCACCTGTACAACCTCTTTTATTCTTTAGATTTGTGCTTAAATATCACATCGTCCAAAAACCCTTCATGACCGTGGAAGATGGGGGTAGGCCACTCTGGTGTGTCAACAGCTGAACTTCATCTTACCCCTATCACATTGCATTATAATTACTTGTTCACTTGTCTCTATAGACATAATGGTACTGATTATCACCCTTCGTCCTTTCTCCTGTCTTTTCCCTTCCACTAGGTAGCTGCAGCCTTTTGTGTTCTTTCTTTGCCCTCTCTCAAAAGGTGTGATTCCATCAAAGCACATCTCCAGAACCAAACAGAATATCTGGCATATAGTATGGCTTCAATAAATAATGGATGGATGAATGGGAGACTTTTTTAAAGGTTTATGTTGGTCATGACTTATGCCGGTGTGTAATATTGGATGGCACAGAACATCTCTAACCTTCTCAAAGTCCAGATACGGTTAGCTTTTATGAGACCATCCAGACCCCCCACAGAGCCCAGCTGCAGCACTGTTTCATAGCAACTCATTCCCCAAACAAGTCCCCTGGAAGAATTCCCACAGGAGGGGTTGGGGTGGAGATGGGCAGGACTTTCCTGTGGGCTACATTGATTTCATTAATCTCGTTCTCACTACTCAGCCAGTAGAACAAGTAAGTCAAGTTATATGTACTGCTGCCTCCAATTCGGGCTGGAAAGAAAAAAAAGAAGCCAGTGTTCCACATCATAAAGAGAAGCAAAGGAAAAATAATGAGGCTTTAAAAGAGGTTGATGATTTTAACACCTCTAGATCTACACTCATTTGCTCAATACAGCAAACCTTAGTTAGCAAAGTAAGACAAAAAAAATGTCCCATTAAAGAAGCACACAGAACATTTGCATTTGAATGAGTGAGATTCCAAAACCTCAATACTGTAAAGCAGCAGCTGTGGGGCGGTGGAAAAAGAGTTTTGGACTAGGATCTGGGCTCCAGGCCTGGCTCTGCCACTCCATAGCTGCGTGACTGTCCAACTCAGCCGGTCTCAGCTTGGGTTTTTTTCTCCAGTAAATGGAACACTGCGCTAAATGATCCCAACAACCGCAAACCAAGTGAAAACCTCTCTTGTCGTTGTGTGTAGCAGACACTAATGGCCGTTTCCAATCATCTTCACCCTCTGGTCACCTAGCCCACAGCTGGGTAAGTCTGTTGGTCCAAGAAAGGCATCTGGAGAGAAGGTTTATTCTTCTATAGTTCCCCCAATGCCTCTGTTAAATAATTGATAGCGGCTGGAAAATGCTTTCAAATTTGGACGTTGCTAGGCAGAGGTGAGAAGTGAGTCTAGCCTGATTTTATTTAAAGACCATAAAAATCTATAAGCATTTTCTTGCTCTGTGCAGCAAAATCTTTTTTCAGAAGCTAAGGAGTCAAACAACATTTTGTGTGCGATCCTGCTCTGTCTAAGGTAAGGGTTACCTGCCTATTATCTCTGTCCATTCTAGATATCCTGGGGCCTTCAAGAATGGCTGCCAGAGGGGCGCCTGGGTGGCTCAGTCAGTTGAAACTCGGTCAGTTGAACCTCTGACTTTTGATTTGGGCTCAGGTCATGATCTCATGGTTAGTGGGTTTGAGCCCTGGTTTGGGTGCTGTACTGAAAGCATGGAGCCTGCTTGGGATTCTCTCTCTCCCTGTCTCTCTGCCCCTCCTCCACTTATGCGCACATATATCCTCTCTCAATGTGAATAAATAAACTTTTTAAAAAAAGAATGGCTGTCAGCACTATTCTTTGGCAGCTACTGTGTGTTTCTTTATGAAGCCAGTGTTTTTTATAATGTTTGTTTATTTATTTTTGAGAGAGAGAGAGAAAGAGAGGAGAGAGAAAGAGAGAGATCATGAACAGGGGAGGCCACACAGAGAGAGGGAGACAGAGAAGCCCAAGCAGGCTCTACATGGTCAGCACATAGCCTAATGTGGGGAGACTCTGACCTGAGCAGAAATCAAGAGCCGGATGCTTAACCGACTGAGCCGGTGCCCCAATAATATTTCTATTGTTATCTCCTTAAACTGTTAAAGTATGTAAGTCCTACACTCCTAAGTATTAACAGTATTTGATTTGGTAAGAATGTACCGTGTGTAAATTTCCAAATGGAAACTTCACATAAAACATTATTTAACTGTCAAAAAGCCCCTTTGAATGAGAAATGAGATATCTCCATTTTACAGGTAAGGAAACCGAAGCTAAAATCATATAAGTATCTTGCCCACAGTTAAACCAAGGGTGGAGTTGAAATCTGAACCCAGGGCACTTCAACTTTGCTTTTCTACTCATTCCCCTGTCCTTCTGAAGGTGAGGTGCATATCTTTCACTTCTGTAGTTTTTATTTCCAAAGACTCACACATTCTTTATATATAAGAAATAATTTACTAGCATCATTTGAGTGCATCCCACATACTCCCTATAATTTCAGTATAATCAATTTAGAGCCTTATTAATAGTGAAGAGGTCACATTTCGTACAAGACGCTCAGGGTGGCCTTGAGGTAAATCCTAAAGAGGCCTGATGGTTCAGGACTGCTTCTTCCCAGGCTGCTGTGAATGTGGGGTGACTGATAAGCTTCAGAGAGGCCACCCATGAAGTTATAGTTATTCTGCTCTGAATGAAGATGCAGAGAAATGAAAAGATAGGGAAGACTTTAGGGAAAGACGTAGTACTAGACTCAGTGACTGAATATGGAAAGCAGTGGAAATGAATGGACTCCTCTGCTCACAGATTGGAAGGTGGATGATGTTCATCCTAACACTGGGATCAGGAAAACACAAAGTGCTTGGTGGTGGGGACAGAATGGATTGTGAGGAATGTGTAGGGCAATTAAATGGACACGTCCAACTTTACATGTGGCCGCAACGTTTATTCAAAGTTTGGATTGAAGCCTACAGTTAAGTGAAAGCTGAAGCTATGTGACTAGACAAGGTGGAAACAAACCGTGAAGCATGAGAAGTGGAGGGATTGACAGGAGTTGCACTGATGGTTAGGAGGTGATCAAAGGGAGGAAAAAACATCACTAAATGGCCCAAGAAGAAACAGGGAGAAAGTAGAACGAAAAAGGGGGAAAATGTTGAAGGACATTTTTAGGAAAAAGTAACCACAGGTATAAAATTTCAGAGAGCTTAAGATTGTCTTAAACTAATCATGAAAGAAATTGCCTTAAAATTATTGCAACAGATGACTTGACTTGTAGAAATTCAGAGTGAACTAATTTGTGTAATTTCTCCATTATGTGTCATTCTTCAGTCCCTAAGAGCCTTGAAAAACAGATATTACACTGGTAGAGAAAAATGATTCCAGGATGGGTCATGGAAGAGAGTGCTAAAAAAATTTTGTTTTGCCTACTTTATAGTTTTGATTGAGATTACAGAAATAAATCTTATTAATTTTACAAGTCAATAATATCCACCCCAAGGATTTATATTTATGAAATAAGTAAAACTCAAATACTGACTTAAATCCCAGGGTGGGGGGGGGGTGGTTCTTATAATGAGAAATCCTCAAGAGATGAATTTGATTGAGTGCCTGCTGAGAATTTTACATTGTAGTATTAGTCAGACTTCTCAGGATTTAGCTCATCATATACTTTTCCTTTATTAAATTTTTTTTTCTTACTTTGGTAAGCATTCCAAAAATCGATTGGGATGCAGTTAGCATTACTAATGTTGACCTTATTATAGTGGAAATGACCTCATTATCACTCTTGATGCCAAACAGAATCCAGGACAGATTGTGATCTTGGTCTGAGATGAACAAAACAATATGAGAATGAAAAAAAGAAAGACACTTGGAACCAGTCTCCCACAGAATCCTAATCTGATACTCTTAAAAAAAAATCATGAAATTTTGGTTCCGATGCCAGGGTACACCACCGATTTAAGAGACAGCACGTGTCATGTTGATAGAACTCCTTAAATGAAGTTGTCACGGGTATGTATGTAAAACAATGGAAAAACCCCTATCTGGACTCATTTGACCAGCGGCTTCTACTGTCCCTTATGCTGCAATAAATTTAGACACCTGTCTACCCAGCAGTACCCCGTCCACCACCAAGACACAACTTCAAGTATGGCCTTTCCTGCTATATTTCAGTTCCCTTTCATCATTTACTCCATTGCTATTCATGCCATTTTTCTTTCATTTGCTCCACAAATATTGGGACCACCTTTCTATGTTTCTGGTACTATTTTAGTGGCAAACAAGACAGACAACCACCTCCATGATGGTTGTATTTTAATGAGGAGATGGGAGCCAACGGCCCTGGATGCTCATGTCCTCCCCACTTTTGGCAGCACAGCAGAGAGCTTGGAAAGGAGATCTGAGTTAGTTGAACAGGCTAATTACTAGTTTATCAGGCTAATGACAAGTCGCCATGTTCTGGAGTATCCCTTCCAAGGACACCTCCCCGACCAGGGAACTTGTGTCGTCTCATGGATGCTTTCCGACCTTGCCCCTCTTCTCAAAAGGCACACCACAAATACACAGAACATCCCCAGCGAATGTCCTCCTTTATTGGAACCTTGGCCATGGGACATGCAGACCACCTGCACCTGGTATAAGACCTAACAAGTAACAAGAGTTAGAGACAATGCATATGTTCTATTACTTCTCTGAATGTTTTTCTCCAATAAACTCTGTATCTGAATTGGATGGTGTTGCAATAGATAAACAGATAAAATCCATTTCTTTTTAAGACCAATTTTTTTAAGTTTATTTATTTATTTATTTATTTATTTATTTATTTAGAGCATAAGTGGGGAAGGGGCAGGGAGAGAGACAGAGAGAGAGGATCCCAAGCAGGCTGTGTTAAGCCAGATATGGGGCTCACACTCAAGAACTGTGAGATCATGACCTGAGTCGAAGTCGGAGGCTTAACAGACTGAGCCACCCAGGTGCCCATTTTTAAGACGAGTTTTGACAGTGATAAGTGCTATGAAGGAAACAAAACCGTGCAATGGGACAGGGGGGTCTGATTCTAGGTAAGGCCTACTATAGTTAGGACGGCCAGGAAGGCCTTTTTAAGGAGACAGTAATAGAAGCAAAGCAGTAATAATAAAAGGCAGGTAGCCAAGCAAAGAAAGAAAGTTCAAGCACAGGAAACAACAATCACAGCAGATTGGATGAGCATCAGTTTGAAACGTTTGTGGGACAGAAAGCCAGGACCACAGTGACTGAAGTGATGAGTATTAAAAGTGATATCAGAAAGGGGTGCCTGGGTGGTTCAGTTGGTTAAGTGTCCGAGTTTGGCTCAGGTCATGATCTCATGGTTCACAAGTTTGAGCCCCGTGTCGGGCCCTGTGCTGACAGCTCGGAGCCTGGAGCCTGCTTCGGATTCTGTGTGTGTCTCTCTCTGCCCCTTCCCCATTCGTACTCTGTCTCTCTCTCAAAAATAAGTAAAACATTTAAAAAAATTTTTAACGTTTATGTATTTTTGAGACAGAGAGAGACAGCATGAATGGGGGAGGGTCAGAGAGAGAGAGGGAGACACAGAATCTGAAACAGGCTGAGGGTTCTGAGCTGTCAGCACAGAGCCCGACACGGGGCTTGAACTCACGAACCGTGAGATCATGACCTGAGCCGAAGTCGGACGCTTAACCGACTGAGCCACCCAGGCGCCCCTAAAAAAAATTTTAAAGTGACATCAGACAAGTAATCAGAGGACCTGTAAGGAGATTAGATTTTTTTCCCTCTAACTACAATAAGAAGCCATAGGAGAATTTAAAGAGAAAGATTATAATATAAATTGATAAATGTATTTAAAGGTTTAACTCCTGGGTTTGAAGGAGAATGGCGTAGAGGGCACATGAACGGAAGCCAGGAAACCAGGTAGAAGGCTAGCGCATGATCCAGGTGAGAGGTAAGGGCAAATGAGCACATTCCAGTTAGTCTGCAGGACCCACACATGAGCACTGACTGGATGGTGGACGTAGGAAAGAAGAACCATAGAAGACTGACGCCATGGCAGTGAGAGACGGTAGGCCTTTCCATAACTGGTGCACATGGTCACTCAAAATCATGTACATGTAACCACTGAGAAAAAAAATAGGAGGCGGTGGGAAATGAGGATTAATAAAGACTAGAGATCTAGTGTAAATAGCAGGTCAGAAAGGCCAATGTTTGAGATTGAGCCAGTGGTGCTGAAATATGCTCGGGAAGTTGACCGCTCAGTTTGTCAGGGGGCAGCGGCCACCTGGGGCTTCTTTTGGGGAGCCTAGCAAGCCAGTGCTCACTGCAAAAATGTGACAGCTTATTCTTCAAACCTGGATTTCAAAAGGGGGACAGATGCCAAAGGCTTGTGAGAAGTGAGCTCACGGTCTTTTATGAAAGTTCAGGACCAGAGTCTCAAGCTGATTTGGAGGTCTGCCAGTAGAGTTTACCTCAGAAATTGAGAATCGGTCACAAGAACTCACGTAAACCAGAAAAAGAGGTGGGAAGAAAATTAATCGCTTCTTCAACTCCTACGTGCTAGGAACTTCACACAGGTTTCCTCTGTTCGTCCTCAAAAATAACCTTGTGAGAAAGGCAGAGTTTCCTTCATTACCTGGAGGAACTGAAGCTACGAGAGGTTTATGCATAAGCTCAAGGCATTACAGACAGTGGTCAGGATTCGGATCACGGTGGCCCAGGCCACTCGTCTACCCACGGCACAGAGAGCCACCGTCAAGTAGTAGGGAAACACGGGGATGCACTAGTGTTCAGCCTTAGCCACCCGAAGTTGCCTCATGTGAGCATGGTTGAGGGGTGGGCTAGCAGGTGGACTTTCTCTGGGTCTCTTTTTCTTGCCACCTCCTTTTCATGTTCCAGTTACTCTGGTACTTCTGTCTTGTGCTTCCTCTAGCCAGTAAAATGAGATCTACTATCTGAGCGTCCACCAAAAACACGGCACGAACTGGGGGTCTGTCGTTGGTATAAAAGTCAAAAAAGTTGAAATTTGCTAGGTGCCTTCTTTTCTCCTGAGTGTCTTTTCCCCTCCAGAAGCTGCCTGATTTCTTTTCCTTCGTGTGGCTTCCTGTAGTTCTGAGTCCAGAGATTATAGTTCTCCTCAGGAGGGTTCATTAATAGGAACGACTTTACTACCGAGAAATAATGTTTTAAACAAAAGAATTCTGAATCAAATAGATGGTTTCTAGAAATGTATTCACTTTCTTTACACTCTACTTTTCATAGAATGAATGTTTACTGGTGCTTATTAATTATCTGGTTATAGTCTCCTTTTGTAGATCTACTTGGTTGCTACACTCAAAACAATTCTCCCAGACCAACCTCCAAAGACTTCCCTCAGCTTTCCACCCCCCCCCCCCCCCCCCCCCCCCGCATCATTCATGAATGATCTTAATTATGCTTCTGGATTGCCCTCTAATGGCTGAATGTCTGAACTACAAATGGGAAGTACTGTTAGGAAATGTACTCTGTAGAGGTAAGGCAAATAAATTTCTCAGTTCACTAGGTGAGTAACAAATTGTAGTGGACATAGGTCTCCCCAGTAACAAAATACCTTACTCGCTGTGAACTATGTACCACCTTGACTATTATTAACTGCAGTAGAAAAACAACAACAAAAGAAGATTCTTAAAAAGCTCTTCAGATGTTTAAAAAAGATCTGTGGCATGGTTATTGAATGAAGACAATAATTAAGTATATAATTAATTAATAATAAGTATATTAGATAAGTACTGGATAAGAAAGTACTGAGGACAATAACTCGTTCTGAGGACTAAAGAAAGACCTGTCAGGTGAACCGGGCTTGATTTGGAGACTGCACACACAGACTTTCTTGAAGTAACACCGCCACCTTGTGTCTTTCTGAGATACTTGTGATAAAAATATGTAAACCTTTCTTTCAAAAATGTCCTCTAATAAAAGAAACTTGAAAATCTGCTTCAAGGTGCAAATAGGAGAACAGGAATTTATTTCATTTTATCTCAATTCCAGTATAGCTAACATACAATTTTATATTCCTTTCAGGTGTACAGTATAGTGATTTAAGAATTCCATGTATTAGTCATTGCTTATCAAGATAAGTGTACTCTTCACAAAAATAAATTCAAAGTGGCTGAAAGACCTAAATGTGAGACAGGAAACCATCAAAATCCTTACAGGAGAACACAGGTAGCAACCTCTTTGACCTTGGCCGCAGCAACTTCTTACTTGACACGTCTCTGGAGGCAAGGGAAATAAAAGCAAACTTGAACTGTTAGGACCTCATCAAGATAAAAACCTTCACAGCCAAGGAAACAATCAACAAAACTAAAAGGAAACGGATGGAATGGGAGAAGATATTTGCGAATGACATATCTGCTAAAGGGTTGGTATCCAAAACCTATAAAGAACTTATCAAACTCAACACCCAAAAAACAAATAATCAAGTGGAAAAATGGGCAGAAGACATGGATAGACACTTTTCCAAAGAAAACATGCAGATGGCTAACAGGTGTATGACAGATGCTCAACATCACTCAGCATCAGGGAAATACAAATCAAAACCATAATGAGATATCACCTCACACCTGTCAGAATGGCTAAAATTAACAACTCAGGAAATAACAGATGGTGGTGAGGATGCAGAGAAAGGGGAACCCTTTTGCACTGTTTGGTGGGAATGCAAATTTGTGCAGCCACTCTGGAGAACAGTAGGGAGGTTCCTCAAAAAAATAAAAATAGAGCTACCGTATGACCCAGCAATTGCACTACTAGCTATTTATCCAAAGGATACAAAAATGCTGATTCGAAGGGGCACATGCACCCCAATGTTTATAGTAGCACTGTCAATAATAGCCAAATTATGGAAAGAGCACAAATGTCCGTTGACTGATGAAGGGATACAGAAGATGTGTGTACATATAAACACACACACACACACACACACACACACACACATATACACACACTGGAATATTACTTGGCGATCAAAAATAATTAAATCTTGCCATTTGCAGAAATGTGGATGGAACTAGAACATATTATGCTAAGAGAAATAAGTCAGTCAGAGAAAGACATACGATTTCACTCATGTGGAATTTGAGAAACTCAACAGATGAACATAGGGGAAGGGAAGGAAAAATTAGATAAAAACAGAGAGGGAAGCAAACCATAACAGACTCAAGTACAGAGAACAAACTGAGGGTTGCTGGAGGCAGGGTGCCTGTGGGGATGGACTAAATGGGCAACGGGCATTAAGAAGGGCACTTTTTGGGATGAATCACCGGGTTCTACTACTGAAGCCAAGACTACATTGTATGTTAACTAACTTGAATCAAAAACAAACAAACAAAAAAGGTAAGTATACTCTTAATCCCCATCACCTATTTCACCTATCCTCCCAGCAACCTCCCTTCTGGCAACCATCTGTTCTATATAGGTAAGAGTGGTTTTTTGTTTGTTTGTTTGGTTTGTCTCTTTTTTTTCCCTTTTGATTGTTTTGTTTCTTAAATTATAACATGAATGAAGTCATATAGTATTTGTCTCTCTGATTGGCTTATTTGCTTGAGATTTCATTCTTTTTGTGGATGAATAATATTCTGGTGTGTGTGTGTGTGTGTGTGTGTGTGTGTGTGTACACACACACACTACATCTCCTTTATCCACTCATCTATTGATGGACATTTGGGCTGCTTCCATGTCTTGGCTATTGTAGATAATGCTATAATAAACACAGAGGTGTATATACCCTTCAAATTAGTGTTTTCATATTTTTTCGGTAAACACCCAGTAGTGCAATTATTGGGTCATATGATCTATTTTTAATTTTTTGAGGAATCTCTGTAGTGTTTTTCACACTGGCTGCACCAGTTTGCATTCCCATCAACAGTGCAAGAGGGTTCCTTTTTCTCTACATCCTTGCCAACACTTGTTGTTTCTTGCGTTTTTGATTTTAGCCATTCTAAAAGTTGTGAGGTGACAGGTCATTATGGTTTTGATTTGCATTTCCCCTGATGGTGAGTGATGTTGAACATCTTTTCATGTGTCTGTTGGTGATATTTTGGATATTAAGCCTTTATTGGACATGCCATTTTTAAATATAGGAGAACAGGAAGTTTTTAAAAAACAACCATACTGAGGGAGGCTTACACTTACTTAATAAAATGCACCCTTTTAAAGTGTATCAGGGGCGCCTGGGTGGCTCAGTCGGTTGAGCGTCCGACTTCAGTTCAGGTCACGATCTTGCAGTCCGTGAGTTAGAGCCCCGTGTCAGGCTCTGAGCCTGGAGCCTGCTTCCGATTCTGTGTCTCCCTCTCTCTCTGCCCCTGCCCCGTTCATGCTCTGTCTCTGTCTCAAAAATAAATAAATGTTAAAAAAAAAAATTAAAAAAAAATAAAATAAAGTGTATCAGCTCAATGAGCTTTGACAATGTATACACCCAGGCAGCCACCAGCACCATCAAGAAATTTTCATTACTGCTGAAAAGTACACTTGTGTCTATTTACAGATAATCCTTTACCTCAGGCAACCATTGTTCTATTCTCTATCAGTATAGGCCAGTTTTGACTTTTTAGAATTTCATATAAACAGAATTATACAGTATGTACTCTTTCATGCCTGTATTTAAGTATTTTTTTTGTTCAAATATACCCTTTTTGACATCTATTCATGTTATTTCATGTTATCAGAAGCTCATTTATTTTTGCTCCTGAGTACTATTCCTTTGTATAAATACACCCAAATTTATGTACACATTTTCTTATTGATGGACATTTGGGTTGTTCCCAGTCTTTAAACTTATGAATAAGACTGCTATGAATATACATGTATATAAGTGTTTATAGGTGTTCTCATCTCTCATAGTAAATACTTTGAGGTAGACAGTTGAGTTTAGTTTTATAAAAACAGCTAAATATTTTCTAAAATTTTAGAATCCTAGAGCAATCAATGAGAGTTCCAGCTGGGCCATATCTTTGTTAATATTTGGTGCTGCCACTTAAAAAAAAATCTATTCTGGTGGGTGTGCAGTTAATAATGATGAATATAGGAGCGCCTGGGTGGCTCAGTTGGTTAAGCACCCAACTTTGGCTCCAGTCATGATCTCACGGCTTGTGAGTTTGAGCCCCAGGTCAGGCTCTGACATCTCAGAGCCTGGAGCCTGTTTCAGATTCTGTGTCTCCCTCTCTCTCTGCCCCATCCCTGCTCTCTCTCTCTCTCAAAAATAAACATTAAAAAAAATAAAAAAAATGATGAGTATATTTTCATGTGCTTATTGGTCATTCATATGTGTTATTTTTTTTTTTTTAATTTTTTTTTCAACGTTTTTTATTTATTTTTGGGACAGAGAGAGACAGAGCATGAACGGGGGAGGGGCAGAGAGAGAGAGGGAGACACAGAATCGGAAACAGGCTCCAGGCTCCGAACCATCAGCCCAGAGCCTGACGCGGGGCTCGAACTCACGGACCGCAAGATCGTGACCTGGCTGAAGTCGGACGCTTAACCGACTGCGCCACCCAGGCGCCCCTCATATGTGTTATTTTGTTAAACATTTAGTTTCCCTTGCTATATAAAATTGGGTTATCTTCTTTTTAAAAATTTTTTTTTCTAAATTAAAAAAACTTATTACTTTTGAAAGAGAGAGAGACAGAGTGTGAGCGGGGGAAGCGCAGAGAAAGAGGGAGACACAGAATCTGAAGTAGGCTGCAGGCTCTGAGCTTGTCAGCACAGAGCCCAATGCGGAGCTCAAACCCAAGAACTGTGAGATCATGACCTGAGCCAAAGTTGAACGCTTAACTGACTGAGTCACCCAGGTGCCCTGGGTTATCTTTTACTTATTGAATTGTAAGTTTCTTTATATATGCTCTATACCAGTCTTATGCAAGATACATGTATTGTTAGTATATTTTCCTAGTCTTTGACTTGCCATTTTATATTCTGAAGTGTTCTTTGAAGAGCAAACATTTTTAATTTTGACAAAGCTTAATTCATCAATATTTTACGGTTACAGCTTTCTGTTACCTGTTTAAAATTTTTGCCTATACTGAGATCACAAAAATTTTCTCCTGTTTTCTAGAAGTTTTATAGTTTTGATTTTTACTGAGGTTTTTTTTTTTTCCCCCATATAGATATTTCGCTGTACCAGCACCATTTGTTACCATTGAATTACTTTGGTATCTTTTCTGAAAATCAACTGACCATATTTGTGTGGGTCTATTTCTGGAGTCCCTATTTTGTTCCATTTCTGTATTTATCAAAATGAGAACAACATGACATTTTCTTGCTTGTTGTTGCTCTATATTAAGTCTTGAAGTCCTTGACATTTGTCCTTGCTTTTAAATTATTTTGGCTACTCTAGGCCCTCCTGCATTTCCTTATAAATTTTAAGACCAGCTTAAGTTGTACAAAACACAGGGACTGTCCAAACAGTCCAAAGCTGGGACTTTGGGAAGACAGTGCATCTACTAAATTGGGAAGAATTAACATCTTAACAATATTGAGTTTCCCAATCCATGAACACATTTGTCTTTGTTTTGTGTTTTTTTTTTTGTAGTTTTCAGTATATAGGTTTTGAATATATTTTGTCAAATTTATCTTAAATATTTCATGATTTTGATGCTAATATATTTTAAAATTTTCATTTTCTAATTTTTGATTGCTAATATATAGAAATACAAGTGATTTTGCATATTAATTTTGCATCATGTGGCCTTTTAAATTCACTCATTTATTCTAACATAATTTTTGAAGATTCCTTAGGAATTTCTATAAACATAGAATGCCAGGGGCACCTGGGTGTCTCAGTCAATTAAGCCTCCAACTTTGGCTCAGGTCATGATCTCACAGTTCATGGGTTTGAGCCTGGCATCAGGTTCTGTGCTGACAGCATGGAGCCTGGAGCCCACTTCCAGTTCTGTGTCTCCCTCTCTCTGCCCCTTCCCTGCTCACTCTGTCTCTCTCCCTCTCAAAAATAAACGTTAAAAAATTAAAAAAAAAAAAAAAAAAAAACAACAACGTAGTAATGCCATCTGCAAATAAAATTAACATTTAAAAAAATTTATTTAAGTTAGTAACATATAGTGTAGTATTAGTTTCAGAAGTAGAACGCAGTAATTTATCACTTAATATGTAACACCCAGTGCTCATCCCAACAAGTGCCCTCCTTAATGCCCATCACCCATTTAGTCAATCCCCCCACCCATCTCCCCTCCAGCAACCCTCAGCTTGTTTCTGTATTTAAAAGTCTCTTATGGTTTGCCTCCCTCCTTTTTATCTTAACATCTTTGCTCCCAACACATAAAGTGCCTTTCACTTCTGTCTTGCTGTTTTCTACTAGCCCAAATGGCAATGACTTTATTCAATGTTGAATAAAGGTGATGGGAATGGAGCCTTGTTCCTGACTTTAGGGAAAGTGAATTCAGTCTTTTGCCATAAAGTATGATGTTAGTTGTGAATTTTTAAAATGTCCTTTAACAGTTCCCTTTTACTCCTATTTCAATAAGTTCTTTTTTGTAATAAATATAAACTAAATTTTGTCAAATGTATCTTTTCTTCTTTTCCCGGAGCAAGAAAATATGTTTTCTTCCTCCTTTATTCTGTTAATGTTAAATTATATTTATTTTTCAAACGTTAAGCCAACCTGGCATTTTTAAGAAAAATTACACTTACACATAATATATTATGCTTATTATACATAGCTAGATTCACTTTTGTAATAGCTTGTTAATTTTTGCATCAATATCACGAGACATTGGTACGGGGTTTTGGTTGTCAGTGATATTAGCTTCAAAAATCGAGCTGCTAAGGGTTCTCTTTTCTCTATTTTTTGAGTTTGTGCTTATTACTACTACTATTATTATTCCTTAAAATGTTTGGTGAAATTCATCAGTGAAGACATTGACCTTGGAATTTTCCTTGTAGGAAGGTTTTTAAGTATGAGCTCAACTTCTTTACTATATTTATAGGGCTATTCAGATTTCCCATCAATAATTTTTGTCTTGCAAAGAATTTGTCCATTCCTTCCAAGTCATCAAACTGAATGGCGTAAATTTGTACTAGTTCTATCCTTTGAATGTCATGGGATTGAGAGTGAACTTGTATGCGTTCTAGATCTTGTGTCCCCCAGGAATTCCTCATCTTAGAGCATCTAATCGCTAGCCCAGTCTTGTGGCAGCTGACCTTACATTCATTAGCACAGCTTAACTTTCATTAACAGACTCCAGGGGAACTCTGCAGATTTCTAGACCTCTTTCTCCACCTACTCCCCACTCCATGCTAGTCTGCCCTAAGAATTCCAGCCATCTCCGATTCCTTGATCTCTAATAATTACCTCCTAAACTCAAGAGTACTATTCTCTACATGGGAACCTTTTTGCTGTCTTGTGGTTTGGCTTTGGAAAGTGTCCTTCAGGCAGAGTGTTGGTGTGACTTTAAGACTCACTTTATTTTAACCTCTCCTTATGGATCAGCCTTGTATCTCCTGTTTCCCAGCCTCTGAAAACAACTATTTCAACTATTAGGGAAAGTGAATTCAACTATTTCAACTATTGTGTCCAGTTTTGTCATTTTCTCACATTGGGAGAGCAAGTCTTTTCCCAGTTTTTCCATCATGGCTGGAAGTGGGAGTCCTCAAACACTCTTGACCAGACCACTGATCTTCCCTCATCTAGGATATCCCAACCCTGTTGTCAAGTGTGCTTACAGCACTATCAGTCTTAGGTGGGATGCAATATGAACAATAGAAAGGGAGGGCATATTAAAATCCACTTAATCAACTATCACTGCAGGCACTAGATGTTGCAGATAGATGGTCCTCTTGCATAGTGAATACATTCTATCTTTCCAAAGTACTTGATCCTTAGGCTACAATGAACTAAACTGAGAGCTAGGTATTAAATTTCCCATTTATTAAAAGAGCTGGAAAGTAGCCATCTGGGGAGTTACTATGGGATGGTAGGGAAACATAGAGATAAAATGGAAAAAAAACAATTCTGCTTTGGGAGTTGGGATGCGTGGTTCGAATGCCAGGACTTTACACTTATTTTCCTCACTTGCTTCCATTTCTGTCTGTAAAAATAGGCAACTGAACTAATTGCTCTGTGACAACAATTCTGGTTTGGCCATTAGTACTACTGTTCTGTTTTCTACTATTTTTAGCATTATCCCATGTTAATTGGTATAATATCAGTAAACTAGAACAATTATCTTCTTAAGGGTTAAGTTACTCCTGTGGCATCAATTAGCAGAGGGTAGGTGCTAAAAGCAGTTCAAAGAAAGTGAGTGGAAGATAAAAACAGGACTATCAAAGAGCTTCTTGTATAATGTAGAGATCTCAATTTCCAATTAAAGAGTTCTGGGTTAAAAGGATCATAAGATAACAGGGCCTATTTTAATCTCCCATCTTCTTATTAAAATAGCAATGTCAAGCAAAACAGGAGCCCAGAATTCACCTCCTCCAACATCTAATAGAGTAATTATTAGCATCAGCAAAAATTCCAAGAACAAGAACCAAATAAGGAAAAGCACACAACTTCATGCCATAACTTCAATGAGCTGTGAAAAAAGAAAAAAAAAAAAAAACAACAATTCTGATGTGGCTTGTCATACCTCCCCAACCTTTACCCTAAGCTCCAGAAAGAGAGTGAATGAAATGTTGAGAATTTCCGTAAATATTTCTTCCTTTGGAGAAAAGCCATCAGAGGGGTTTAATAGGATAGTCAGGCAAAATTCAAAAAGAAATCTTTTAATTTTTTTTTAATGTTTTATTATTTATTTTTGAGACAGAGAGAGACAGAGCATGAACAGGGGAGGGGCAGAGAGAGAGGGAGACACAGAATCTGAAACAGGCTCCAGGCTCTGAGCTGTCAGCACAGAGCCCGACGCGGGGCTCAAACTCACGGACCGTGAGATCATGACCTGAGCGGAAGTCGGACGCTTAACCGACCGAGCCACCCAGGTGCCCCCAAAAAGAAATCTTTTAAGAGTAGAAGCCTCTGCAGAAAGACAGTGAGCAGAAGCAGGAGAGGTATCAGACCTGTCTGGGACCACAGATTTCCCCCCATAATAACAGGGTACACTCTAAATCAAGTGAATCTTAGGATAGGATACTGGGTCACATTTCAGAGGAGAAAACAGAACCTACATCCTTAAATGAAGGAAACACAGATGGAATTAGGCCTATACCATTTTCCTACATCCTCAGGCTACGGAGAAGGAAACAGAAGCAAAACACAGCTTTCAAGCCATGGTTCTCAGGAGATAAACAGGATTCTGCAAAGTATGAGGACACTGCACTACTGAGAGCAAAGTGAAACTTAAGAGTAGCCCACGTTCTTTCTACACAAGATGAAAAAGGAGTGACACCTTGGTCTTGTTCTCTATCTTTGTGCATTGTGTGTTTTAAATTTTTATAAAAGATGTTTTTAAAAAGGACTGTTTAAAATTATACATTTCTGCGGTGTTGGTTGTGATCTCTCTTCCTTCATTTGTGGTTTTATTTATTTGGGTCCTTTCCTTTTTCTTGTTGGTAACTCTGGCTAGGGTTTATCAATTTTGTTAATTCTTTAAAAGAAACAGCTGCTGGTTTTGTTGATCGGTTCTAGTGTTTTTTGAGTTCAGTATCATTGATTTCTGTTCTAATCTTTATTATTTCCATTCTTCTGCTGGTTGTGAGTTTTATTTAATGTTCTTTATCCAGCTCCTTTAAGGTGTAAGGTTAGGTTATGTATTTGAGACATTTCTTCCTTCTTAGGAAGGCCTGGATTGCTATATACTTCCCTCTTAGGACCACATTTGCTGCATCCCAAAGGTTTTTGACTGCTGTGTTTTCACTTTCATTGGCTTCCATGTAACTTTTTATTTCCTCTTTAATTTCTTGGTTAACCCATTCATTCTTTAGTAGGATGCTCTTTAACCTACAAGTATTTGTGGTCTTTCCAATTTTTTCCCTGTGATTGATTCCAAGTTTCAAGGTATTATAGCATGAAAATATGCATGGTATGGTCTCAATCTTTTTGTACTTGTTGAGAGCTAATTTGTGACCCAGTATGTGATCTATTCTGCAGAATGTTCCATGTGCACTGGAGAAGAATGTGTATTCTGCTGCTTTAGGATGAAAAGTTCTGAGTATATTCGTTAAGTCCATCTGGTCCAGTGTGTCATTCAAAGCCATTTCCTTGTTGATTTTCTGCTTAGATGATCTGTCTGTTGTTGTAAGTGGGGTGTTAAAGTCCCCTACTATTATTATATTATTATCAATGAGTTTCCTTGTGCTTGTGATTAATTGATTTATATATTTGGATGCTTCCAAGTTGGGAGATATTTACAATTGTTAGATCTTCTTGGTGGATAAATCCCTTAATTATGATATAATGCCCTTCTTCATCTCTTGTCCTTGCTTTGAGATCTAGTTTTTCTGATATGAGTATGGCTACTATGGCTTTGTTTTGATGTATATTAGCATGATAGACAGTTCTCCATCCCCTCACTTTCAGTCTGCAGGTGTCTTTAGGTCTAAAATGAGTCTCCTGTATGGGACCAGAAAGGACCCTGAATAGCCAAAGTCATGTTGAAAAGAAAACGAAAGGCAGAGGTACCACAAGTCCAGACTTCAAGCTGTACTACAAAGATGCAACCATCAAGAAGGTATGGTACTGACATAAAAACAGACACATAGATCAATGAAATTACAGAGAACCCAGAAATGGACCCACAAAGTATGGCTAACTAATCTTTGACAAAATGGAAAGAATACCCAATGGGAAAAAGACTGGTCTCTTCAGCAAATGGTGTTGGGAAAACTGAACAGTGACATTGAGATGAATGAGCTTGGAACACTTCCTTACACCATACACAAAAATAAATTCAAAATGGATGAAAGACCTAACTGCAAGATAGGAAACTATAAAAATCCTACAGAGAAAACAGGCAGCAACCTCTTTGACCTCTGCTGGAGCAACTTCTTCCTTGACATGTCTCCGGAGGCAAGGGAAGCAAAAGCAAACATGAACTATTGGGACCTTATCAAGAAAAACACTTTCTGTACAGTGAAGGAAACAATCAACCAAACTAAAAGGCAACTGACAGAAGAAGATATTTGCAAATGACATTATCAGTTAAAAGGCGAGTATCTAAAATCTATAAAGAACCTATCAAACTCAACAACCAACAAACAAATAATCCAGTGAAAGTAATGGGCAGAAGACATGAATAGACACTTTTTCAAAGAAGACATCCAGATGGCTAACAGACACATGAAAAGACGCTCAACATCACTATTATCCGGGACATACATATCAAAACCATGATCAGATACCACCTCACACCTGTCAGAATGGCTAAAATTAACAATTCAGGAAACAACAGATGTTGGCAAGGATACAGAGAAAGGGGAACCCACTTACCCTGTTGGTGGGAATTCAAGCTGGTGCAGCCACTCTGAACAGTGTGGAGGTTCCTCAAAAAAACAAACAAACAAAAAAAACAGAGCTAACCTATGACCCAGCAATTGCGCTACTAGACTGCTAGTTATTTATCCAAAGGTACAAAAATGCTGATTCCAAGGAGCACACTCACCTCAATGTTTATAGCAGCACTATCAACAATAGCCAAATTATGGAAAGGGCCCAAATGTCCATTGACTGATGAATGCATAAAGAAAATGTGGTATATATACAATGGAATATTACTCAGTGATCAAAAAGAATGAAATCTTGCCATTTGCAACAACGTTGTAGAACTAGAATGTATTGTGCTATGTGAAATAAGTCAGTCAGAGAAGGACAAATATCATATGGTCACTTGTATGTGGAATTTGAGAAACTCAACAGAGGAACACAGGGGAAGGGAAGAAAAATAAGATAAACAGAGAGGGAACAAAGCATAAGAGACTCTGAAATACAGAGAACAAACTGAGGGTTGCTGGAGGGGAGGTGAGCGGGAGGATGTGTTAAATGGGTGATGGGCATTAAGGGGGGCACTTGTTGGGATGAGCACTGAATGTTACACGTACGTGCACTGAAACCATTATTTACACTATACATTAACTAACCTGGATTTAAATAAGAACATAAAATAAAATTATACAAACATACTACTAAAAAATATAGTTGCAGAGAGATGACAACAGCAGACAGAAGGCAGATAAAGAACCTAAGAGTAGAAATCTAAAAGAAATAGAAGAAAACTCTCCACAAGTACTTTCTGTGACAAAAAAAAAAAAAAAAAAAAAAAATTAATAAGGACATGAACTCCAGAAGATGATTTCTCATCAGCCAATAACATAAAAATTGAATGAAATTTAAAAAAAAACTCTACTGCTAAAAAAATTTGAGAATGAAAATAATATCAGAAAATGAATTAGAAACAGCAAGAAATAGGAGAGTTAAAAATGGAATTAAAAAAGTATAAAAAGGCTTGAGCCAATCACAGTGAATAGAGAAATAAGATAAAACAATTAAGAAAATATAATATTTAAAGAACAAAGAACAAATAATAAAAGGGCAGTCTCCTTAAACAGATAAACCAACATATGAAACAGAACACTTTTTACAAGATGTAAGATCACAAACTTCCCTGAGAATTAGCCTACATAAAAAACTATATAAAGGGGCACCTGGGTGGCTTAGTCGGTTAAGCTTCCGACTTTGGCTCAGGTCATGATCTCGAGGTTCGTGGGTTCCAGTCCTGCATCAGGCTCTGTGCTGACAGCTCAGAGCCTGGAGCCTGCTTTGGATTCTGTGTCTCCCTCTCTCTCTGCCCCTCCCTGACTTGGGCTCGCTCTCTCTCTCTCAAAAATAAATAAATGCTAAAAAAAAAAAAATTTAAAGCTACATACAATATGGTTTTTATCAAGGCAGCTCTTGTTTCCATTGATTTCAGGATTCCCATTGTTTCCCAAAGAATTCTTTAATCACATAGAAGATGCAAAGTAAGAAGGACACATTTCAAGCTAATGTCAAATTTCTCCTTTCTATCGCTTAGTGCTAGCAGATAATAGAATAATTAATTTCAGTCCAATTTCCAAGAAAAGTTAAATGACACCCAATTTTATACCCACCCCCCCAAGCCACTAAACATAAAGACAGGTATATTTAAACATGCACGAACACAGGAAATATAGTGTTCATAAGAAATTTTTTTTAAAAAGCTACTTGACAATAAAATTAACTGACACAATTTTAAAAACAATGTTTAAAAACTGTGACACCCCCCACTTTAACTTCACTAATCGTGGATTAGCATTTCATAATGTATAACTGTTGAATCACTATGTTGTGCATCTGAAACTAACATATTGTATGTCAACTATACTTCAATTAAAAAAATATATATCTGATTCTTTTCTCAGGTATACATTTTCACAAAGCCCTACATGTCTTCATTGCAACACTGGAAAACAACAGTTCATGATTTTTATATTCCTATGAGATTACTGTGTATCCAAAAATTTGCTCACTTGAACTTTTATTTCTTTTTGGAAACAGGAAGGAAAAATAGGCAATAAAACCTTGCTCTCTGTACTAGTTTGCTAGGGCTGCCATAAACAAGTACCACAGACTGGGTGACTTAAGCAGAGATTTATTTTCTCAATTCTGGAGGCTAGAAGCCGGAGATCAAGATATCAGCAAAGTTGGTTTTTTCTGACTTCTTTCTGTAACTTGTAGATGTCAGTCTTCTTCCTGTATCTTTCACATCATCTTCCTTCTGCACTCGTCTGTGTCCAAATTTCCTTTCCTTAATTACTTTTTTCTTTTTTTTTTTAAGTAAGCTTCATGCCCAGCCAGACTCCAATACGGTGCCTGAACTCACAACCCTGAGATCAAGACCTCAGCTGAGATCAACAGTCAGATGTTTTAACTGACTGAGCCACTCAGAGCACACCTAAATTTCCTTTTCTTATAAGAACACCAGTCTTATTGGAATAGGGCCCATCCTAATGACCTCCTTTTAATGTAATTAATTCTTTAGAGACCTTATCTCCAGGGGCATCTGGGTGGCTCAGTTAAGCCTCGGACTCTTGTTTTGGCTTGGGTCATGATCTTACCATTTGTGAGTTCAAGCCCTGCATTGGGCTCTGTGCTGACAGTGCAGGGCCTGCTTGGGATTCTCTTTCTCTCTCTCTCTTTACCTCTCTCTCACACACAAGATAATAAATAAACATTAAAAAATAAAGATCTTATCTCCAAATACAATCACATTTTGAGGAATTGGGGTTAGGATTTCAACATGTGAATTTGGGGGGCACGCAATACAGCCAGTAACATTTTCCGTGTCTCTCTATAAAGGAAGTGTGACTGAATGTCATTCTGTTCCATTATTATGTTCCATTATTTAATAAAGGAGTGAGAACTCTTTGCCTTCTTTATTTCTTAAAAAAATTTTTTTTTAAATATTTATTTATTTTTGAGAGAGAGAGAGAGAGAGAGAGACAGAGCATGAGTGGGGGAGGGGCAGAGAGAGAGGGAGACACAGAATCCGAAGCAGGCTCCAGGCTCTGAGCTGTCAGCACAGAGCCCAATGCGGGGCTCGAACTGAGAGACGACAAGATTATGACCTGAGCTGAAGTCAGACGCTCAATAGACTGAGCCACCCAGGCACCCCAATTCCTTGCCTTCTTTAAAAGACTCAGTTGGCTATAACTAGGTATGTGGTAAACTCATCTCTATCTGCTTTGTCTTACAGAGATGCTGAACTTCTCAGAACCTTGAAAACAAAACAACAACAACAACAACAACAACAACAGCAACAAAAACAAAGACTGACTGATAGACGGAAAGAGTGGAAGAGTCTCAATGCTGCTTCACTTGGTTTTAGATACAGCGTAAAGAAAACAATGGAATGAATCTAGTTTCTTTTCATCTCTTGGAGTCTTAAAATTTTTTTTAAGTTTATTTATTTACTTTGAGAAAGACAGAGACAGCACAATTGGGGAAAGGGCAGATAGTGTGGGAGAGAATCCCAAGCAGGCTCTGCACTACCAGCACAGAGCCCGATGTAGGGCTTGAACCCACACAGCCATGAGATCATGACCTGAGCTGAAACCAAGAGTCAGACGCTTAAACAACTGAGCCACCCAGGTTCTCCATCCATCTCCTGGAATCCTATAATTCATTTTTAATTTTTACTAATCGACAAATTTTGAGTAGTTTTAAGTTTATGGAAAAACTGAAAGTACAGAAAACTACAGCGTGATTGCTGAATGGTATTGCAAGATTATGTTTAGCTTCATAAGTAACTGCCCTGCTGTCTTCCAAAGTGATTGTACCATTTTGCATTCCTGCTAGAAATGAATGAAAGTCTGTTGCTGCACTACCTGTTATCAACACAGGTAGTAGTAGTATCTCATTGTTTTAATTTGCAACTCCCCGATGCCGTGATATTGAGCACCTTTCCACATGCTTATTTGCCATCTATATATCTTCTTTACTGAGGCATCTGTTCAGATCGCTTGCCTATTTTTTAGTTATGTCAACTTGAATAAAAATAAAAAAAAACACAATTTTTATTTAAATTTTAGTTAGTTGGGGCACCTCAATTTTAGTTAGTTGGGTGGCTCAATCGGTTAAGCACCCAAGTCTTGATTTTGGCTCAGGTCATGATCTCAAGGTTCATGAGATGGAACCCTGAGTTGGGATCCATACTAATGGCATGGAACCTGCTTGGGATTCTCCCTATCCCTCTCTCTATGCCCCTCCCTCACTTGTGCCTGCATGTGCATGCACATGCACTCTCTCTCTCTCAAAATAAATAAACTTAAAAAATTTAGTTAATATACAGTGTAATACTGGTTTTAGGAGAATTCAATGATTCATCATTTACATACAACACCCAGTGCTTATCACAAGTGCTCTCTTCTTATAATGTTTATTTATTTTTGAGAGAGAAAAAGAGGGAGCATGAGTCAGGGAGGGGCACAGAGAGAGGGAGACAGAGGATCCAAGGCAGGCTCTGCACTGACAGCAGAGAGTCCAATGCGGGGCTTGAACTCATGAACTGTAAGATCATGACCTGAGCTGAAGTTGGACTTTTAACTGACTAAGCCACCCAGGTGCCCCACAAGTGCCCGATTTAATGCCTATCACCCATCAAACCCATCCCCTACCCACCTGCCTCCATCAACCCTCAGTGTGTTCTCTATCATTACAGAGTCTCTTGTGGTTTCCTTTCATATGTTCATCTGTTTTGTTTCTTAAATTCCACATGAGTGAAATCATTTGGTATTTGTCTTTCTCTGACTTACTTATTTCACTTAGTATAATACATTCCAGCTTCATCTATGTTGTTGCAAATTCGCCCATTTTTTTTAATTGCTGAGTTTTCAAAGTTCTTTGTATATTTTAAGTAACAGTCCTTTATCAGATATATTTTGCAAATATGTTCTCCCAGTCTGTGGCTTGTCTTTTCATTCTCTTAACAGTGTCGTTTGTAGAGCAGAAGTTTTGATCTTAATGAAATCACACTTATTAAATTTTTCTTTCATGGGTCATGCTTTTGGTGTTGTATCTAAAAACTCAATACCAAACCCAAAGTCACCTGGGTTTTCTCTTATTCTATCTTCTAGATTTTTATAGTTTTGCATTTTACACTTCGGTCTATGATCCATTTTGAGTTAATTTTTGTTAATGATGTAAGGTCTGTGTCTAGATTCATTTTTCGCATGCGGATTTCCAGTTTTTCTGGTACATCTGTTGAAAAGACTAGCTGTGCTCCACTGAATTGCCTTTGCTCCTTTGGCAAATTTCAGTTGACTGTATTTGTGTGGGTCTATCTCTGTGTTCTCTGTTCTGTTCAATTGATCTAGTAAAACCTTTGTTTTCAAGCGTAATTTGTTCCGGAAACATGTTTACAATTCAAAGCACTTGTATATAAAAGTGAATTTACCCATAAGAAATAATGAAAACTCAGATGGTTCGTTCTACAACCCAAATATATTCATAAAAATGATTACAATACTGTAATATAATACAAAATAATAAAGAAAATATAAAATATAAAGAAAAATAAATTAACCTGCACTTACCTTTGAAAACCTTCATGGCTGGTGTGAGGGAGACAAAAGAAGGGAGGGTTATTGTGTAGGATAATTTTTCACTATCACTAACAGAATCACTGCTATCTATAGGCTCAATGGAATCTTTTTTAGATTACAGTATTAATAAACTCTTGTCATATACTGTATTTAATGTAACTGGAAATACGGCAGCAGAGGAAAGGGTCTATATCTGCAGGCAGCCTGACCTAGAATGAAGTAAAGCATTCCTAAGCTCACTCTTGTAAGGAAAGGCAAAGGAGTATCCATAGGTGCTTTGAAAGGACAAAAAATACACTAGTGACAGTTGTGGGCACTTTCCAACATTCTGAAAAATATCACTGATTTCTGCCAAACACCGCGGCCTGAGACTGAGCATCCAAGCATGGGAGATGATCACTCACAATCCCACAGAGAGAGAGGAAGAGACAGAGAAAATCATTGACTCAGTTGCGATCCTGTGACATTCGGTGCCATGTACGACTCATGTTGCAAGACATCGCCCATTTATCACATTAAAATTTATTAGAAATGATTGCTTGTCTTGCTGAACACTCACAAAACAAGTTACAACCCAAGGTTTTGCTGTATTTGTTTATTCTTTCACCAATACCACACTATCTTAATTACTTTAGATTTACAGTAAGTCTTAAAGCCTAGTACTGCCAATTTTCCATCTTTCTTCAATATTGTGTTGTCTAGTCTTTTGTTTTTCCATAAGCTTCAGAATCAGTTTGTTGACATCCAAAATAATTTGCTGGGATTTTAATGGGAATTGTGTTGAATCCCAAGTTGGGAAGAACTGACATCTTGAAATATTGACTCTTCCTATCCATGAACACAGAATCTCTCTCCATTTATTTAAATCTTCTCCGATTTCTTTCATTAGTTTTATAGCTTGCCTAATATAGATCTTCTACATATTTTAAATTTATACCTCAGTCAACTTGCCTCCCTTCTTTCCTCCCTCTCTTTTTGGTGCTAATAAAAATGATGTATTTTTTTATTTCCAATTTTTCATTGCTGGTATTTAGCAAAGTAATAGACTTTCATAAGTTAACTTTGTATCCTGTAATCTTGCTGTAACTGCTTCTTAGTTCCAGACTCTTTTTTTTTTTAATTCTTTGGGGTTTTCCAGAGTCAATCATGTCACCTGTGAAGAAAGACAATTCTCTCTTTCCTAAATCTATATGCCTTCCTCCCACTCTTTTCTTGTTTTATGCCATTAGCTAGGATATGATGGTGTAAGGAGTGTGGGGAGTCTTAGAATTTTTCACTTTATTGTTTTAAAAGAATTACACTTTGCCTCACCAAAAGAATCATCCCTCATTTAGGGAATATTCCAAAACACTAACAGAAATTGGGAGGGGAGTAAGGAAGAAGGGTGTTAATTTTCTCATCACAGCAAGGCACCAATTTTACAGCCTAAAATTAAAACGTTTTAAGACTATATATCTTACGATAACTCCAACCTTGATGTTTTTCACAATGTTTTCTTTTTTTAAGTTTATTTATTTATTTGAGAGAGAGAGAATGCGAGTGGGATAGGGGAGAGGGAGAGTGAGAGAGAGAATCCCAAGCAGGCTCCAAGTGTCAGTGCAGAGCCCAATGTGGGGCTCGAACTCACAAACTGTGAGATCATGACCTGAGCTGAGATCAAGAGTCTGGTGCTTAACCAACTGAGCCACCCAGGCACTCTTCTACTCTCTCAAAGTAAATAAACAAACTTTAAAAAGGAAAAAAAAAAAAAAAGAAAATAGGATAGAGAGACCATAATCTGGGGGCTAGGAACTCATTGCCACTCTGTTGAACATTGTTTCTAGGCCTTTCTAGAGATCAGAACCAGGAAATTTTATTTATTTGCTTTCAGATAAAATACTCCATAAATTCATGGCATTCCCAATTCAAACTAAAGATGACAGGTTTGTAATTTAACAATACCAGTTTATCCTTTCAGCAACTCTGAAAATTCTAGTTTCCAATGATGCCAACATAGTTACTTTATCCCATAATCACACATAACAGTCTCAAAAACAATACCAACAGTCCTACCAAAAATATTACTAAAAATTCCTTAAATCCTTATGCTTTTCATTTTATCCTTATACCACACAGATGGCTGTTCTAAACTCATTTAGAACAGTTACTCTGTATTGCAAAAGTTTGCTCTTAAAAGATTAAGAGTTTAAAAGTAATCAAATAAAATACTCACAGCTCCAAAATTAAATCTACTCAATAAGGTATATACAAATAGTTTTCACTTCTATCCGTATTCTCTCCACATTATAGGTAGTCATATAATCTTAAAAGTTCATCCTTTCATTAATATATATGTGTGTGTGTGTGTGCGATATTATTAAAATTTCTTAGATAAGTTGTAACATACTGTAGACATTTTTTTTTCATTTAACAAGACCTTGTCAGAAATATAAACTTGTCAATAATCTACTCATAGTAGTCAAAACCTCAAGAATCACCTGAAGAGTCTAAAATGTAAGAATAGTTTGAGAATGGAACACTTAGGAACACTAATATCTAAGAAAATGGTAAAGATCGGCTAATTGTTCGGTTGTATTGATGTCTCCTTCACCCTCTGGCACACAATGAAACTATGCTTCCTATGACTTCTACAGTTCAGTGACACCTTACAGGTGAGTTGTGGTCAAAGGGAGTTAGGGGAAAGTGATGAATGCTGTTTTCAGGACTCTAAAGTCTCACACAATCCTCTACATTCTTTCTTTCCTTCATCTTCTGGCTGGATGCAGAGGAGGCACCAGAAGACTCCAAGGCCCTAGAAATTGGCAGAACTATACAATGGAAGGAGCCTGAGATGCTAAATGACTACGTAAAACAGACCCCACCGCTACCTCAAGTCCACTTTAGACTGGTTCTGGGCAAGAAATAAACACGGTGTTAGAGCAGATGTTGGGTTGTGTGTTAGAACAGTTAGCCTACCCTGAACATACAGGACCAGTGCAGGAAACAAAGTCTCATAAGGAGACTCAGAAATGGTCAGAAAAGTGCTTTTTTGTTGTTTTTGTTTTTTATTTTTTTTTGTTTTTAAAAGTAAAGGTAGCAGAGTTTCAAGAGCAAGTAGTTGATGGCATCAAATGCTGCAGAGAACTAACAAGAATTGTTTATTTGAAGTGACAGTGTAGGGTCGCTGGTAAAATTAAGTATGTGCCATCTAAATCTCTCAAGTCATTTTCATTGCCCTATTCTAGTTCTTGTGTTTATGGAGAAATAAAACAGAATAATTTCTTTAAAGTACTTAAAAAAAGTGTATTTGGCCTAGGAGTGCTGGGTGACTCGGTTGGTTGAGCGTCCGACTCATGATTTCAGCTCAGGTTATGATCCCAGGGTTGTGGGACTGAAACCTGCATTGGGCTAAGCATGGAGCTTAAGATTCTCTCTCCCTCTCCCTCTTCCTCTATCCTACTTGTGCTCTCTCTCTCTCTCTCTTTCAAGAAAAAAACAAAAATAAAACCAACCATATTTGACCTGATCATATTTATCTCCAAAATATTTTTGCCCCAACGACTTTTTGTTTCTATGTCCAATCTTTAATTTTTTTCTGGTGCTCTACTCACACTTTCATGATTCTGTATCACTCCCAAGGGTACATCTATTATACTTTCTGACCATCAGCTTCTTTTATTTTTTATTTTTATTTTTTATTTATTTTTGGGACAGAGAGAGACAGAGCACGAACGGGGGAGGGGCAGAGAGAGAGGGAGACACAGAATCGGAAACAGGCTCCAGGCTCCGAGCCATCAGCCCAGAGCCTGACGCGGGGCTCGAACTCACAGACCGCGAGATCGTGACCTGGCTGAAGTCGGACGCTTAACCGACTGCGCCACCCAGGCGCCCCATAGCTTCTTTTAAAAAAATGCAGTTCTTCCCAGTTTCTGATACTTAGACAAGCTAAAACACAACAAAAAGATGGGTGCTATGGGGTCCTCAGTTCTTCACAGATCCTGCTCCCGATCTTCCAGCCATTTTAGTTGTGTGGTGCTGACTGTATAAAACTATTTGTCTTAGAGAAGAAATAAAACATAAATTCCCACAAAGAGGGATTTGAAGGAAGTCTAGTAAAAGGAAATGGAGAGTTGGGAGAATAAGGTGGGGCAGGATGTTACAGAGGAATTACAGGTAAGGGAACAAAAATACATAACCCTAGTTGAAGCAAGGGGACAAGGAAGAGAACGCCAGAGCCGCCACAAGTCAAGGATGGCTGCTGTGACACCAGCACTAGATGGTGAGCTCTGACTACACTTGTTTCTGTGGGCGGGGCCAAACCAGCAGGGGTTTCTTCCCGCTACTTGTAAAGTGAAGCATAGCCTCCCAGAGAATTGCTGGTAGGTGGGAAGGTCCCTAAAACCCAGGATACAGTAGAATTTTACTATCCCTTTATGAAATATCTTAGTACCTTAAAAAAACAAAACTTAAAAGTTTGATTATTTAAACTAGTAAGAACCGTCAACGGTAATACAATTTGAACATTAGCAAATCTATATTAGCTTTTTCCTAAACATAGACAGAGATAATTTATATATCGCATCACATAACACAATATTATTTTGTAACAAAAAATAAAACTTCTTAAATTACTGCAAGGAGAACTCTAGTGATATGTTTTCAACACCCATTTTGAAAGTCTATAAAAGGAAGATGTAGAGATGTAATTTTAAACTCTCCTACAGGGGCGCTTGGGTGGCTCAGGTGGTTAAGCCTCTGACTTTGGTTCAGGTCGTGATCCTCCTGGGTTTGTTAGTTCGAGCCACCAAGTCAGGCTCTGTGCTGACAGCTCAGAGCCTGGAGCCTGTTTCAGATTCTGTGTCTCCCCCTCTCTCTGCCCCTCCCATGCTCATGCTCTGTCTCTCTCTGTCTCTCAATGATAAATAAACGAAAAATAAAAATAAAAATAATAAATGATAAATAAAAAATAAATGAAAAATAAAAAAAAATTTTTTTTTTTTTAACTCTCCTTCAAACAAAGAGATCTTGCTTGGGAGTAAAATACGTGTAAAAAAAAATCATACATCCCATTTTCAATTAAAGGTTATATTTTCCTACTTTAAGGAACAAAAGACTAAAACTCTGGGTAAAAAAAATTCGTTAACCTAACCAGAGGCTTTATTACTTAAGTTTGGTGTTTTAAAAAATCCTTTCTATAGGGTTTTTAACTTTTTCTTGCTTTAGGCAGAGAGTCAGGAATCTAAATGGAGCATTAATTCAGCTTATCTCAAATAACACCATTAATATTTCACTGGTATCTTTAAATTAAAGGACAATTTAAAATTTCTACCACATATACATTCAATTTATATTTATCATTATTTGTCAGAACAAAAATTCAAAAACTTTAGTGATCTGTGTATACTTTCCCCCATGTTACAAAAAATTTCCTGTGTAAAAATTGTTCAGTGAATACCCACACAACTACAACTAAGAGTCTACAATTAACACGTTACTGTATTTGCTTTATACCCTACCTATCCATTATTCCATCAAACTGTAAATGCACCATTTACCTAAGTTGCAGATAATTGTATACTTCACTCTTGTCAGTGGTTATATCATTTAACTAGGGTTTAATATTTGTTTATAGGGCCTTATTTGTTTGAGGCAAATTTTATATAAAGTAGAATGCACAGACCTTAAGAGTGCTATTTGATGAACTGTGAGAAGTGCATACACCTGTTACCTTGGCCTGAACGTTTGTGTTACCCCCAAACATACTACTATGTTGGAGGTGGGGCCTTTGGGAGGTAATAAGGTAATGAGGGTGGAGCCTAATGATGGAATTAGTATTCATATAAGGGGAAGGACTATCATTCTTCCGGCCAAATGAGGATAGAAAAAGCCCTCTGCAAACAAGGAAGAGGCCCTTTACCAAGAGCCTGACTGTGCTGGTGCCCTGATCTGGGGTTTCTATCCTCTAGAACTGTGAAAAATGATGTGTATTGTTTAAGCCATCCAGTCTGTGGTATTTTGTTATGCAGTCTGAACTAACACACCCGTGTAACTCTAACCCTTGGTCAAGTTTCATACTCTCACCTGAGTTTCCTCATCCTTCTCCCAGTTTTCACCATACACTAATTCTACCCCCTAGAACTTAACAATAGAATTGCAAAATATGCACTCTTTCTCACAGATTTCTTTCACTCACCATAATGTTCATAATATTCATCAATATTATTGCATATATATTTTTTTCTCTCTCAATTGTGTAGTAGTATTTAATTGTGGAATTACACCATTTTGTTTATCCACTCCTCCCCCTTTTTAAGTTTTTATTTTAATTCCAGTTAGTTAACATAGTGTTATATTAGTTTCAGGTGTACAATATAGTAATTCAACACTTCCATATATCCTATCTACTCTCCTTTTGATGGACCCATGAATCACTTTAGTTCTTCTGATTACAAATAAACCTGCTATATTCTTATACAAGTCTTTAGGTGAATATATTTTCATATATCTTCAGTAAATACCTAAAATTGGAATTATGAAATAAGAGGGTGGCATATGCTTAGTTGTATAACAAACTGCCAAAAGTTTTCCAAAAAGATTGTATCATTTTACGCTCCTACCAACAAAGATAAGAATTCTGATTGATTTGTTTATGCCCAAATTTGATGTTATCAACCTTTTTAACCATTCTTGTGGGTGTGTAGTAGCATCTTGAGATTTCATATACCACATTCTCATTAACATTCAGTTCAAGCTATGTTCAAATTTCCCTTGTGATTTCTTCTTTGACCCATGATTTATTTAGAAGAACGTGATTTCTCAGTACTTGGACTTATCTGGCTATCTGGTTGTTACAGACTTAATTCCACAGTGGTCAGAGAAAACCCATGTATGATTCCAATATTTTTTATATTTAAGACTTCTTTTACGGTCCCATATGTTCTATCTGGAAGTACCGTGTGCACTTGGAGAGAATGTACCTGCAGCTTTGGAGGGGGGGGTACTGCTCCATTCATAGTTAGGTCATGGTGGTTCATAATGTCAGATCTTCAATTTCTTCACTGATTGTTCTTTTTTGCCTAATTCCATGAAGTGCTGAAAGAAGATTGTGAAAATCTCTTGTTTGTAGATTTGTCTTTTTTTTACTTTTTGTTTCATGACATTTGAAGCTCAGTTATTAAGGGCACACAAATTTATGACGAATATAACTTCCTGATGAAATGACCTTTAATCATTACAAAATGTTACTTTTTATCTCCAGTAATTCCTGTTGTTAAAATCTACATTATCTAATATTATCTGCTCTCAATAAGCCCCAGTAACAAATTCCGATACTGTTTTATTGTTTTCAACTTCTATCTATTTACTCGCAACTTATGCCTTTATATTTAAAGTGCATCCATGCAATCAGCGTTAATAGCCAAATCTTTGGGTTTTAAACGCACTTTGACTTTTTTTTTAAGGGGAATTTTTAAACCTAGAAATTACATTTAGATGTAATACAATTATAAATGTGCTTATATTTAGTTCTTCTGTTTTGTTGTTTTTTTTGACTGTTTTGCTTTTTTGTTGTTCCCTGTTCACCTTTTTCTGCCTCCTTTTGGGCAAATTGTGTTCTTTTAATTTTTTAAATTTACATCCAAGTTAGTTAGCAGATAGTGCAATAATGATTTCAAGAGTAGATTCCAGTGATTCATCCCCTATGTATAACCTCCAATGCTTATGCCAGCAAGTGTCTTCCTTAATGCCCTTGACCCATTTAGCCCATGCTCCCACCCATAACCCCTCCAGCAATCCTGTTTATTCTCTATACTTAAGTCTCTTACGTTTTGTCCCCTTCCTGTTTTTATATTATTTTTGCTTCCTTCCCTTATGTTCATCTGTTTTGTATCTTAAATTCCACATGAGTCAAGTCACATGATATTTGTCTTTCTCTAATTTTCTCACTTTACAGTTATTTAAAGTGGTTGCAGTTTTTTGTTTGTTTTTGTGTGTTTTTTTTTTTTTTTTTTTTTTTTTTGAGAGAGAGAGGGCAGGGAAGGAGAAGAGAGAGAGGGAGAGATTCTTAGGCAGGCTCTGCCCAGCGCAGTGGAGGCAGGGTGTGACTCTGGGATGGATCTGACAACTGTGAGATTAAGACTTGAGCCAAAATCAAGAGCTGGCATTTTAATGGACTGAGCCACCCAGGCGCCCCTAGTGGTTTCATTCTTAACACAGTACTATACCACTTCATGAGAAATGTAAGAATATTGCAATAGTAGAGTTCTGTTTACCCTTTTCCATGGCTCTATTGTCACTGTATGACATTTGGCACTTCCAAAATCTATGTCCATAAGTTCTGTATTCAAGGAGAAACTCTAATTGCTTATGTGTGGCTATACAAATATAATACTCACGTAGATATCAAAAACCGAATGGTTCAATGTGGTGGTCCATAATGCTCAGTGGTCTGTTATATACATTTGTTCGGGTGATGGGCGGCACTTTCCTTCTAGCTAAGATCCTAGGTTTTCCAAATATGATGATAGATGATTATGATTTTTGTCCCATGTCAAAGCAAAATACTGGAGTCTGTTGATACTTGTTTCATAGTACATTTGACTACAGGATGTGTTGGAAGTGAAGCAGAGTAAGACAGTTTTCAGAGCCCCGAGGTCTGTGCCACCTCTTAGCTCTCTTATCCTAACAGTGGAGCAGGGTAAGGGTACCTTGGTGCCTGAGAAATAAATATAACTCAGGAGCAGCTGACAGAATATTGAATTCAGAGGGGTGCTAAAATTATCAGTGCTAGAAACTTCAATACCTAAAATCTCCTAATAATTTTTCTTTTAAATATAGATTAAAAAATTTTTTTAATGTTTATTTATTTTTGAGAAAGAGCATGAGTGGGGGCAGGGCAGAGAAAGAGGGAGACACAGAATCCGAAGAAGGCTCCAGGCTCTGAGCTGTCAGCACAGAGCCTGAGGGGTGGCTCGAACTCACGAACCTTGAGATCATGACCTGAGTGGAAGTCGGACACTTAACCAACCTAGTCACCCAATGCCCCTTAAATACAGATTTTTAATCCCTAAACCTCCAGATACTGATTCAAAGGTTACAGCTCATAAGCCTAAGTATTTAAAACCTTCTCCATACACTGCATTACAGGTGGTTCATACATGTGACAAAGTTCATATGGATACTTTGCCTTAGTCTAACAGTCATTTTTAAATTCTGAACACACCTGGGTGTGTCTGAATAATTCTTCATCCTTAAGATTTCAGCCCATGTATCATCTCCTTAGTATCCTTACAGTGGCCATCTAAGGGAATTCTGTCTTTATCTTACCATCTTTTCTCTCTGTTTTTCTCTTCACAACATCGCCCCGTCTTTATTTGTTCTATAGCATTTATACTAACTTATACCTTGTCTTTCTCCTTGCACTGTAAATTCCCTTAACTAGACCACAGTAATTACACAGTACTCAATAATTGTTTATAGGTGCTCAAATAACTGTCCAAATAATGATTCATTCTAAATACAAAATCACAAGTTGACAAGCTCACCTGTTACCACCAAATATGTGAGTTCATAATATTTTCAGAAAAGCCTAGTCAGATACCATACATACATTATAACCACTTCTCCAAACCAAATCAAACCTAGAGTACACCTAATGATGGATTCAATTCTAGATATAGTCCCAAGACTGATAACCAGAGGAAAGCCAGCTTTGGGGGTTGGAGACCATTTCGAGCTAGGTCGGTCATATGATTGTTTTGTTTATAAGCTTCATTTTGACCAATAAAATTAAATGCATCCAGAAAGTATGGACAGTCAGGAGATACACGACCAAGATGAACTGCATAAAACAGAAACTTCTATCAGAAATCATCCCCTCAAATGGAATCCATTTAGCAGAGATTTACCCAGTTCGTGTGTAATAGAACAGGTACCGCGCAAGGCCGAAGGGGCCTCTTGCTGTGAACGCGAATAGGGTGAGAGATCGGCCTGCTGGGGGAACAGGGGAGTTAGCCAGGGAAGAACCCGGCAGACACCACACTCAACTGCAGAAAAGAAAGCCAAACCCCCAAACCGCTCACGTCAGCTACCACCGCAGCGCACCTCTTCCGGGATGCGTGTCCAAACTGCCCGGCGAGCTGCGCCTGCGCACTGATGTTTCTGCGTAAAGGACCAATAAACGGGGGAGTGGGCGGGGCATAGGCCAGAGACTCGGTTTCCGGTTCCGGCCGTCCTAGGTCAGTCCGCTTTTGTGCTACGTGTCGCTGGCGTCTGAGAGTTTGCCGGGCAGGTGAGCATCTGTCTCTTGGTGGGCTTGGGGATGAGTCCTTTGTGACTAGCGGAGGCGACGGGCGTGGGCCAGCCGGCGGCCCTCTCCGGGAGGCTCTCCGTTCTGGGCGGTCTGGCGCCCCCGGCTGCCCACAAACCTCCTCGCACGGCCTCTGTGGAAGTAAAGGCCCGGGGCCGCGGCCTCCCGAGGTCCCGAAGGAGTGTGGCTTTGGACAGCCCTTGCTCCTTCAGCGCCTAAAGTCCTGGCCCAGGCTTCGGCTTTCTGGCTGCTCGTCCTGGGCCACCTCGGTGTGCAGGTTTTACTCTGTTAGGGGGCTGCCGGTGTCTTCTGTGCTCTGGTCAGAGATGATGGCCTGCCGCTGGAGTTCCCTTAGGCTTTGGGAGTTTGTAGTGTCCTGCCTTGGAAGAGTTCTGTTTAGCCCTGGCCCTGCCACCACGTCTATAGGGTAAAGTGAGAGGGTTGGTCTAGATTCTAGATCGAGAGATCATACCAAGTTGCTGGATCCCTTCCCCTGAAAGTGAACGCAGTGTTTTACGCATTGTGCCTTTTTTTTTTTTTTCATGGAGAAAAGTTTTTAGCTTTCATCACGACATCTATAAAGTTTAAGCCCGCTGGATTTGAAGAACAAAGTTAAGTGAAGTACTAAGGACACAGGCATTGCTGTGTTTTTGGAGGGACCCAATGTACTTGGCCTAGAATGTTTATAGAATTTTATTCCAGCTGCCCGCGCCGGGTGAGGAAATTGGAGCTTAGGAAGGTTAGATTTCCTAGACAGGGCTTTGAACCACCACCTGCTCTTCCAATGGTACTCATTCCTTGATGTAACAAAAATTTATTGAGTATCATGTGCCTGACCACTGTTCAAAGGGCTGGAGGTAGGGTAAAATGCAAGTAGTAAGCTCTCAAAGCTAAGATTGGGTGACATTTCTATTGGGCAGTAGATTCCTCAGAAGAATCTAGCTGATGAAGTATATAGCGCTGTTTTCTTAAAAGGTGTGTCCTACCTAAAGGTCTGGAGTTCAGGTAATAGCTTCTGAGAGTCTGGATCTTGGTTTAGTCAATCTTTGTGGTTTTGAAGATTTGATAGATCTGTTCCACACAAAAATACTCTTTTCCGAAAGTGTTATGTGGCTGTGGTTTACAACAATCAGATTGAAGTCCACGTTGCCCCTAGGCTAGATTCTTGCAGCCTCACAGTTGGCCTTCACTACACTTGACACTGGTTTCTGAGAGTTTAAAATAAAATATGGAAAATACTTGTTGGGTCCCCAAATTGTTGGTTCCCTAGCAGGAACAATGAGAAAACTGCAGAGTGGGAAAGGAATGGATGTGTTAAGTGCTTAACTTGTCATGTTAGGAGCATGTGTCCTGTGTCAGTGATAATCCTGGAGGTGAGACCTGTGCTTGTTTTATAGCCTTTGATCTGATGCCGGAGTTGACGAAAATATAATGTCTGTTTTGTCTTGGAGTCTGTATTGTTTTGTTTTGTTTTATGAGATGGAATTGACTCGTATCAGACATGAATTCATGACTAGTTTCCTTTATATTTTGATATAACTGATGAAGTGCTGATTTGATGATAATCAATACCAGTGAGCATCTTCTTACTTTTTTGTTTTTTTTAAATAGGCATCATGGATCAGGTAATGCAGTTCGTTGAGCCGAGTCGGCAGTTTGTGAAGGACTCAATTCGGCTGGTCAAAAGGTGCACTAAACCTGATAGAAAAGGTAATAGCTTTAAAATGGAAGAAAAGATTAAATCTTTACATTTGCTAAATCTTTTCTTTGATTGGTATCTTTCTGCTTAATAGCTGTTGCATTATTTTGTCAACATTTTTAGCGATTCATTTTGCTTTATTGTATTTTAATACTGCCATTTTCTAAATTTTGTACGCTTTTTTACAGATACTTTACAGATTTTTCCGTTTTATGTATTTTCAAATGGTGAAAGATAATTTATCACAGCCTTGTGTTTCATGTTAGGTTTGCCTTAGTGGTATTTAATGACTTTAGAGTTTTAGGTGTCAGTGTCTTCCACATTTCCACTCCGAAAGATCTTTTGGAGTCCTCCCTTCTCTGTTGCTGCCCCCATTTCCTCCCCCCAAAACAAAACCTTAACATGAAATCAACAGTATAGTTGTTATCGATCTACTAAGCTAAACTTCGTTTTTCATGATTCATCTGTAAAAAGGTGCACCAGAAATGGTGTACCTTTATTCATTTGAGTGTTTCCCGAGTTAGCACCTGGGAATATAACAGAATATAATATATATGTAGTGTAGTAAATATATACACATATGTAATAGAGACCTGTCCATGTTTTTGTGTAGTGTAGAATCTTTCAGGGAATATAGTCATGAACCAGTAATGGCAATTATAACTCTAATTACTTCTGCGGTAATTACCGTGAAAGACAAATAGAAGTATGGACAGCACATAATAGTAGGACTAACCAAGTCAGGAGGGCACGGGGGGCTTCCCTGAGGAAATAACATTAAACGGAACATTACCATGGTCTGAAACCTGTTTTCAGATTGTGCCCAGCCCAGCTTGATTTCTCAAGCCTTATTCCTGGCTTCATTATGAAATCAAAAACAACAGCTCTATTGTTCATTAAAAATCATGTTTTATGTTTTTATAATTAATACTTTTTTTAAATTAGAGAGAGAGCGCGTGCGCAGGGGAGGGGCAGAGAGAGAGGGGGAGACACAGAATCTGAAGCAGACTCCAGGCTCTGAGCTGTCAAGCACAGAGCCTGATGCAGGGCTCGAAACCATGAACTGTGAGATCGTGACCTGAGCTGAAGGTGGAGGCTTAATCGACCGAGCCACCCAGGCACCCCTATAATTAATCCTTTTAACAGTGTAACAAATTTTGAGATGGATGCTGTATATTTCTGTTATCCGTGTTTCTTTTTTCTTTTTCTTTCTTTCTTTCTTTTTTTTTTTTTTTTTTGATATTCTGGTCATTTGATAAGAAGTTAGACTATTTTGCTGCTTGTTGATGGAATCACTAGCATGGGCATACACTTTATTTCTATGTGTCCTTAAATATCAAAGAAGAAAATTAAAAAAATTTGTCAAGCAAATATTTATTAATAATGTCATGTTTTGTTTAACTTAAAAGGATATGTTCACTCTCAGGAGAAATGTACACCAGTAAGTTTATTTATATTGCTGCTAATTTTTTTCTCCTATATTTGCAATGTCAATGTAAAAAATTATCTAAATTTTGTGTTTTTAAATCCAGAATTCCAGAAGATTGCCATGGCAACAGCAATAGGATTTGCTATAATGGGATTCATTGGCTTTTTTGTGAAATTGATCCATATCCCTATTAATAACATCATTGTGTAAGTAAACTTTTTGAAATAGACAGTATCTAGTATAGAATAAAAACTGAAATCATTTGAGTTGACAGCCTGCGATGTTATTAATACACAGATATGTGCTTTGACTTTTTAATGCTGCTAGAGTCTGCTGCTATTTATTGAGTACCTGATAATTCAGAGTGATTTTATATGTTATACAGTCTTTATTAGCAACTCTGAGATAGGTACAATTTTCTTTTATAAATACAATTTTAAAGGGTCACGAAAGTGAGTTAAAAACAGTTTGACCAAGCAAGTGACAGAACCAGTATTCAAATTTAAGTCTTCTTTATGCTGTATATTAAGTTATTGGTTTTTAAAGTGCAGAGGAAATGCTCCCCCTGTGAAAGTCACTACAGTGATAGAATTCAGACTCTAGACTCGATCTCTTAGGTTCAAATCCTCTCTTTTGTTACTTAATAGCTGTCATGACCTTGGGCAGTTTACTCAGCTTCTCTGTGCCCATTTTATTCCATAAGGCTAATAGCTTTTATTTGGGTTATGGTAAAGATTAATGGCTTAAGTCATGTAAAGCCCTAAAAAACAGTTGGGGTAAGACAATGAAATGGAAGTTGTGACTGCCATGAGTCACTGGTACTAATGGAGGGTTTCTTAACCCTTTAGTGTCTTAGAGAGGAGAAGAAAGCACTGACAAACTGGGATTACTTTATTCTTTCCTAAATGCTTTTCTTTTCAGATTGATTATAAGTTGTGGAGAAACCTAATGGCAGTGAGCAATGAGAGTAGTCAGTTTTAGGCGTTTTAGTTTGGTGTAAAGACTTAGTATGAGTTGCAGTACTCATTTGCTCTTTGATGCTTTTGCATTTATTTAATCTCTGAACTTCAGCGCCATTTAGAAGTAGTAATACCTATTGGGCTTATTTTATGGGATGGGGAGGTTTGAAGCAATTATTTAGACATGTTTTGTAAACTATACATCTTTTAAATACTAGATACTGTTGATGTAGATGCTGGTGGAAGTTGTCTTCTAAATGATAAGTGACTGAATATATTGTGAGATGGAGTTCTTAAGTAGGTTATTATAGTTATTAAGCAGAAGTGCCACGAAGAGATACCGTGAGATCAGAGAAAGTTAGGCCTGAAAAGGATCAAGTCTCTCGAATCTCCTCCATCACTTGAGAAATCTCTATTCTACTACTAGTAAGCAATACCAGCTCTGGAATTGTGGAATCCTGGAGAGAATGGTCAAGTAGAATTAGGAAACCTGAGACTCTGTGTCTCTGGGCTGCACTTGAGCTCATCAGTAAACAGAAGGGGTAGGATGGAGTTTCTGGGAAGTCACTTCATTTCCATACATACAGCTCAGGGCCTCTTGCTTCCCATTCCAGATAGGTTTAATTGATACAGTTAATTTTTTCAGTTGATAGGGAATTTGTTTCCTGTAAACACCCCTCATTGTTCTTAGTTTTACCCTTTGGGACAACATATAACTTTCTCTCTTTCAGTATATTGTTATATGAGTGCCTCTCACATTTTTTCTCCAGTCTTCACTTAATATATTTTTAACTCTCTTGCCAGGCGTTACTGTCTGCCTTAAGTGATTGATAGGGCCTTTCACATTCAATTATGAGTTCTGAGGCATTCCTGGTATAGATACTTACATCTATCTATGCACACACGTAATGTTAATCTATGTAAGTACGTATACATATATTATGGGGTGTGTGTGAGCACTGCAGAACCTAGTTCACTGTACTCTTGTTGCCATGAAAAGCACTGAATAAGTGTCTGTTGAATTAAGTCAACAACTCAAGGTTTATCTTTTTCTAAGGGTCATGATGGTATGAACAATCTCTAACACTTACTGGGCACTTCCTGTGTGCCAGGGACTCTTCCTGCTTTAGTTAACTCCTTTAATCCTCATGACACTTCTGTGAGGTTAGTACTGTTCTTTTCATTTTATGGATGAAGAGACTGTGGCACGGAGAGTAGGTACTTCCTCAGGCTGCTTGGCCGGTAACCGGTAGAGCAGTGTACCATACGCAGGCCGACTGGCTCAGGAGCCTCTATTTCTAATTGTTGAGAGCCCTCTCTCATGCTGGCTCTGTTGAATGTTCCCTATTTTGAGTCCTGTTCCTCACTTTATGCTCCAGTTTGCATTTCATCCATTCTCTTAAAATCCAGCGTTTAGAATCAAATGCCTCTACATATGTCTTCTTGCTGACGGCTAAAATCCTCAGACAGGCTTCTCACAATTAACTGCTACAATAAATTTCCTTTATCCTGGGTTTAAACAGTTGGGGTGGTTTATTTTTAGCCTAAAAATGGAACATTTTCCTTGTTAAATTCCTTTTTCCTGGATGCCCTTAGGGAAGACTTTTGAATCTTTAATCTGTCCAACATTGTTATTTATCCTAGTTTTTTTTTTTTTTTTTTAATTTTTTTTAACGTTTATTTATTTTTGAGACAGAGAGAGACAGAGCATGAACGGGGGAGGGTCAGAGAGAGGGAGACACAGAATCTGAAACAGGCTCCGGGCTCTGAGCTGTCAGCACAGGGGCCCGATGCGGGGCTCGAACTCACGGACCGCGAGATCGTGACCTGAGCCCAAGTCGGCGCTCAACCGACTGAGCCACCCAGGCGCCCCTATTTATCCTAGTTTTGTATTACGACAGCTTTTATTTCCTTGTCTAAGTTGTAGCCTAAGGACAGGGCACTCTGTTTAGGACAGGGCAGCCTTAGTGCACCCTTTTTGGATTGAGTTTAGTCAGGTTGTTCTAACAGGGTTTTGAAACAAGTATTAAAAATTTGCTTTCACTTAATTCTTTCCGTGGCAAACACACAGTATCTTTTATCAATCTTACCAATCAGAGATGGTTCAGCAGCTGGTTACTTAGAAAACTTGTCATCTGGTGACAAAATTGTTTCAAAGTTAAAGGAGTTAGAAATCTACCTTTAGAGAGTTTTTACATTAAAATGAAGGCCAAATAAAGCATTCTGTGAGAAATGCTATCAAAACTTATTCTTCTCATGACATTCTTCGACATCTGTAAAACCCTAAGATCTTTTTTTCCTGCTTGAAAAGAACATAAGTCACTGTTTTAATTATTTTGGGGTGATGGCAAGTGAAATACAACCACAAGCTCCTCTTTCATTAGGCTAAATTATCACTTGTTTTCCCTTATGATAAATGTATGTCCTCTTCTATAAAATTATAGCAGTCACAAGTAATAGCCATAGTATTATAATTTAAAGGAGTTATGTAGTCATGGATAGTTTAGTTACAGCAATACAGTTTAATAACAAACACTAAAAATACTTGGCATTAAAGTAATATTGAAGAGTATTTCTTTCAGGCATATTACTTTCATCGAGTAGTGCAATTATTTTTCCTTTTTTAACATTACTGAACAATAATAGGGACGCCTGACTGGCTTATCAGTAGAGCATGCCACTCATGATCTCAGGGTCATGAATTCATGCCCCACATAGAGTGTGGAGCCTACTTAAAAAAACAAAAAAAAATTAGTAAACAATACTAAAGTGTGCATCTTAGCATGCGGTTTTAATGTTTATGCTTTTGAAACTTAGAAGTTCTGTAGAAAAGGTGATTTTTGTTTTCATTATGATTAAACCCCTGTTTTTTAGTGATTGTGTGAAGATACAGTAGTTGGAAACTGTTGAACTAGTTCGCATTCTTTATTTTCAACTGATTGTGTATCAACTTGAAAAACTTACCAACTAACCATCCTGTTATGTAATTCGTATTTTTCATCTTGTTCAGAAAGACTTTATGCCAGACTGTTAAACACGTGTCCCCAAAAGAGGATTCTGAGTTTTTAATACAAACCTGTTCAAACGCCACATCATCTCTAAGGACCTTTTTTAGTTACAAGATTTTAAAGTACAGTTTCTTCTCCTTTGTGCTATCTTTGGGTTCTCAGATAACTGGTTTTAGTTCCATAAAATTGTAGCACATTGCATTTCAAATAATTATTGTTATTAAAATGTTCTATACACTTAAATGGACCATTTTTCTTTCTTTTACAGTGGTGGCTGAATACCTTTTTAGAAGAGTTTTTCATCTTGGGGATTGGTGAATAAGTGAGGATTTGAGAAGCTCATGGAGTAAAAATCTGTCTATATGTTTTGTGTTTTTCTTTCCTTTTTTGCCTTCCAAGATGTTTTGTATTTGTAAATTAAAATAATTTCAAAATAAAAACAGGCTTATCTTTTTTCCATCATAGATATTTATCAAATTTGATAGGAGATAATGGGTTCTTTTTTTTTTTTTTTTTCCCTAAAGTTTATTTATTTTTAGGAGAAAGCACAAACAGTGGAGGGGCAGAGAGGTAGGGAGAGAAAGAATCCCAATCAGGCTCCATATTGTCCTCCCAGAGCCTGAGGCGAGGGTTGATCCCACAACTCTGGGATCATGACTTGAGCTGATATCAAGAGCCGGACGCTCAACTGACTGAGCCACCCAGGCGCCCCGGAAATAATGGATTCTTTTCCCTCCCTCCCTTCTTACTTTCCTTCCTTCCATCCTTCATGTTTTGACTTATAGGAGAAATTAAAGTGATGTACCATAATTTCTGAGTGCACCTCTCTCAGATAAACATTTTCCTACCATGGAAGAAGAAACAAAATAAAGGATGGTAAAGGTAGTGAAAATTCGAGGATAGGGTAGGAGTTTTGTCCTTAAGCACTCAAAATATAAGCAGGTAGAGCAATAGAAGTGTAGGTGCTACTTGGAATGTTTTCCTGAAAATAATGGTGGAAACTTCAGTGTGAGAGGCCCTCTTCAGACAAACTGGTCACACTGTCATAAACATTGGAGTTCTGAGTTTTGTGAAGAATTCACTGATAATTGAATGTAAGATAAAAAGTGGCCCTATTTTCTTTCCCCTTTAAAACACAATAGTAATAAGCTAGTGAGATAGTTTATTCCCCTTTTCAAAAAGGTTTGTTTGTATGTTTATTTGCTTTTTAAGATTATTTTGAGAGAGAGGGGAGAGAAGAATCCCAAGTCGGTTCGGTGCTGTCAGCATGGAGCCTGAAGTGGGGCCCGCTTTAAAAATAGTTTTATTAATCTGTTCATTCAGTGTTTAGTTACTGAATTTTATTTCCCAAGTTCTATATTTTCTTAATAAATTGGTTAGTAGCACTGAGAAATGTATAGAATTGTTGAATCATTATATCGTATATCTGAAACATAACTGTGTTAATTATACTTGAACTAAAAATTTTTAATTGATTAGCAGCACATATTTGATAAATGTCCTCTGATTCTTCTTTTGTTTCTTTTTTTTTAAGTTTGTTTATTTCAAGAGATAGCATGAATGGGGGAAGGACAGAGAGAGAGAGAGAGAGAGAGAGAGAGAGAGAATCCCAAGCAGGCTCAGTGCTGTCAGCACAGAGCCTGAAGCAAGGCTTGAACTCATGAAACCATGAGATCATGACCCGAGCCCAAACCAAGAGTCAGGCGCCTAACCGACTGAGCCGCCCAAGCATCCCATGTCCTCTGATTCTTCTTGAATAAGGTAGGCAGGGGTCTAACTGGTAAGGTTGGGCAATATTCCTCATTTTTGGAGTCCATGGTGCAGAGAGTAAGGTTTTTCATAGTGACGGTAACATATTTTCTGCCTGTATTTGAAATGCCAATAAGTATTTCAGTTTTGAATGAATTGTCCTCAAGGAAATAAAAATACAGCCTTGGCCATCTATAATCTTAGGGAGTCCATATAGCCACATTTTACAGATACTTCACTCCTTAAAGACCAAAAGTCTGTGTGTCTGTGTACATGCACATGTGTACATGTATATGTGCACATGCATGTGTGTATACATGTATACATAAACCTGCATATATTTGTACACATACATGTACATGTGCGCATAATACATATGAAGTATGGACAAATTCTAAAATGTAGACTTTCTTTGCTTCTGGCGAATGTGTATATTTTCTTCTAGGATAAGATAATTCTGGACCTTAGTATTTTCATTCTTGATATAATTATGAATCCCTATTTATAGTGTGTATTTTGGCTGTTTATTTTTTCTTTTGCTGACTTGCTGGTTCTTGACACATGGATAGGTAATGTACTACATACATATGTTTATACATGTAAAATGAAAGCTGACCAATAATGTGAAAGAACAGAATAACCACACTCAACAATGAATCTTATATAGGAAAAATAAATAGATTTTTCTTATTCACCATGTAAGTATATCTAAGAGCTGGTGCATTTGTGTTTTGAAGGGTGGCTCAGTTGGTTAAGCATCCAACTTCTGCTCAGGTCATGATCTCATGGTTCGTGAGTTCTATCCCTGCATTTGGCTCTGTGCTGACAGCTCAGAGCCTGGAGCCTGTTTCGGGTTCTGTGGCTCCCTCTCTTTCTGCCCCTCCCCTGCTCACACTCTGTCTCTCTTTCAAAACTAAATAAACATTTAAAAAAAAAAATACAAAAATTATGTTCCCTTGGGGCCTCCCCTTAGAGATTGATTCAGTACGTCTGGCTCAGCCTGAGAATTTGCATTTCTGTCTCCCTGCTGATGGCTACTGGTACATGGACCACACTTTGAGTGTCAAGTTTTCTACAGTTCTTAGTGGTTTTGGGGCACCTGGGTGGCTCAGTCACTTGAGGATTCAACTTTGGCTCAGGTCGTTATCTCATGGTTTGTGAGTTTGAGCCCCTCATTGGGCTGTCTGCTGTCAGTGCAAAGCCCCCCTTCAGATCCTCTGTCTACCCCCCTTTGCACCTCCCCCACTTGCACTCTCTCTCTCAAAAATAAACATTTAAAAAAATAAGATTCTTAATATATTTTTTCTTTTTTTTAAAGATTTTATTTTTATTTATTTATTTTTAAGAGAGATAGAGATCGAGTGCAAGTGTGAGGGAGGGGCAGAGAGAGAGGGAGACACAGAATCCAAAGAAGGTTACAGGCTCTGAGCTGTCAGCACACAGCCCGATGCAGGGCTCGGCCTCACGAACCATGAGATCATGACCTGAGCCGAGGTCGGGCGCTCAACTGACTGACTGAGCCACCCAGGTGCCCCTAGAGATTTTATTTTTAAGTAATCTTTACACCAACGTGGGGCTTGAGCTTACGACTCTGAGATCGAGTCACATGCTCTACTGGCTCAGCCAGCCAGCCAGCCATCCCCCCAAATTTTTAATGGTTTTGTGTTGTTTAAATACTTACAACAAAATATAAGAATGTCCCTTTTGTAGTTGTTCTGCAATTCTCATGAACCCCTATGCCTTAAAGCAAGTGCTCAGCCACCTGGTCCACTAGACTAACCACAAAAAGTCAACAGAAAAATAAACATCAAGGAGACAGAAATAAATAGTCCAGACAGCATGGCAGAGCCTTGATGGAAGGGTAGCAAATAAAGCATGGTTCCTTTTCCAGTTGCTTTGTTACTGCTGGAAAGGAGTGTTTTACTGCAGAACCTGTCCTTCTTGGGCCATTTGTCTCATTTTGTTAGGAAGGTTCTACTTGGAAAGAGTGGTATTTGAATTAGCCTGAGTGCTGGAGGCATCACTGTACTTTGTGTTTGAAGGAGCGCCTTATGCCAGAAAGCATTAGAGCTGAATTCTACCTCTGATGGTACACTCTGGTCATAATTTTGTGTGCTAGAGACAGTCTCTTCTGGGTAGATTTCCTGATGCTTCCGATGCAGTTGTCCCATTTTCTGAGGCTCATTCTACCTCAACCCTTTCGCATTCCATAGCCATGCTTACAGTCATGTGTTCGCTTGTCTTCCACATGATCTTCTAGCCCCTAATCGACCTTGCTGTTTTTGTTTGTCTTAGTCAACATTGATTATAGCATTGTTTGTGGGCTTTTGAGAAGGTTCTGAGAATGTCTTGATACCGTGACTTAGTAAAGTTCATCGCCACAGGACATTGGTCGCTTTGCTAATTACAAATTAATAAAAATGTATTTGCATTCTCCTCCTACCAAACCCTTGTTGAATTTCTAAAGGAATAGTATCACAAATGTTGACTCACTAGTGGAGGTTGGAACATAGCTTTGTAGGATTGATGATACTTATATAAGGCTTTACAGTTTTCAAACTACTCCTTCTTAGTTGATCTTCATAATAGCCCTGTGGCAAGTAACGTAGATATTGTATTCTCCAAAAACATATCCACAGCTTACTCCTCACCCCTCCACTGCCACCACACCATCACACCTGGCTATTTTTCTTTACTGTCTGCCCCACTAAAATAGAAGTTCCAGGAAGGAGACATTTTGTCTGACTAGTTTATTACCAAATCCCAAGTACCTGCCTACAGTAGCCACTCTCCTCGTTACATGAAGGAAACGGAAGTGTTGTATACATTGCCGGTTTAATAATTTCTTGTTTGTAAGGGCAACATAGAACAGGATCATTTCCATCACTGGCCTGGTAGGGGACACAAGCAAATCCTCAACTTCTCTGGTCAGAGTAACCCAGTATCAAAATTAATACACACATATATGGATGTGCGTGTATTGGTTTTTGATTTTGGAATACACACACACATTAGTGTTCTTTATATGCCTGCATCGTGGTCTTGATCTGTGCACTTCTTAGCTTTTCAACTTGGAACAGTAGTCATTCTGGGCTTTTAACCTGCCATGCCTACTTTCCCCTCTCTGCCAATGGCCTATACAAAAAATCATTTCCTTCTCCATCAATGATTTAGGAATCTCTCTTGTATCTCCATATGGCAATGCAATTTAGGTTTTTTTCAGATGTGATTACATTTTGTCAGCATCAGTACAATTTATAAGGCACTTTCTGCTGCTTTAAAGGCCACAATAACACACTGGAGGCCACCTGCAGTCTTGACAGAGGACTACCCAGCCTTGAAAGAAAGCAAATGGGTGTAAAACTGACCAGGGTAGCACTCTCTTTTCTAGAATATTTTCGAGGCCTTGTGAACCAAACCAAACAAAAATCTAGATGGGAGGACCAGAAAAACCAGCCAGTTCTTTCAGCTCTTCTGGTATTCTAAGTGTAATGGCCAGAAAAGGCCCTGCCCCTCCCCATAGTAAGAAGACTGTTAACTCCTTATAGATGTGAAAGGGCTTTGAAAGTTAAACTGTATAGATGTGAAAGAGATTGTGTCATTTCTGTGTGTTTGGGGAAGGTCAGGAGGGTAGAACCAAGACACTTGTCACAATAAACTGAACCAGTAACAAAGCAAGATCATTGTCCCCTCAGGGAAGAAGAGTAGTTCATTGTACCAGCAGTATGTAGGGAGAGTTGTATGTAACATGTCACCCTAGGTAAAGTTTCCTTAACCCTTTTGAACTGCAGTCTCCTGATCTTAAAAATGGGGATGCTAATGCCCAGCTTTCAGTGTTGAGTTACTTTAAGGAAGAAAGTACTACATGTGAGTGAAGTGGGAACGGTGCCCAGAACATAGGTATTTTAACGTTAAATCTTGTTTTTTCTCTGATCCTTCCATCTCCCCAGAGGCAGGGTTCCCTGGGCTGTACTTAGCTGGCCTTCCTCCAGTTGGTACAGGCTGGAGTTCTGATCCTCTTCATATGGCCATGTCTCTTGTCCCAACAGCTTGCTCAGAGTCATGTTAAAAGAATGTCTCACATCCTCTGTTCCCTAACCCAAAGTACAAAGGCTTGGGGGGAACTTTAGTTGAATTCACTGAACTGATTCCCTACTGTATGCTAAGAACTTGGCTGGGTACTGATGAGAAAGTGTGCTTCCTTAAGTAAGAAGAAAGTGTTTAACCTCAAGTCTGGCTGTGTAAATAGGGTGCAAAAAGTCCTATTGGTAATGATTTGTTCTGACCCTTTCTCTAGGCACCCTAGAGTAGAAAAAGTACAAGCAGTGCTGATAGTAGACAATGGCATGGTCAGCCACTGTAGTCAGTTGTGAAGGAGCTATCGCCAGACATTTAAAAATGGTGCACTTTGGGGCGCCTGGCTGGCTCATTCAGCAGAGCATGAGACCCTTGATCTCAGGGTCGTGAGTTAGAGCTCCCTGTTGGGTGTAGACATTACTTAAAAATAATAATAAAATAAAAATTGTGCACTTTACCTGTTTAGTCTCTGAAGAAACTGGGGAAGATAATTTCTAAAGTGCTTTTCTGTGATCTGGTTTCCTCAGAGAGGACTCTGAGGTATCTAAAAATGTCCATACCCCACCAAAGCTGGCCTTCAGTTCAAGGGCACTCATTGGGTCTGCAGGGGTTTTTTTCTGATCACCAAGTATGTGTCATTTTTCGACACCAATTCTCCAATTCTATGACACTGAGTGTCCCAGCTCTGCATTTCAATTCTGACACTGTCTACCTGGGGTTAGGCTCAGATCCCACAAGTAAAGGACTCAGTCCCACAAGACTGCCCTCACTTCAGATGCAAGTTGCGAGTGAGGTCCCCAGAAAACCCACACTACTGCCCAGGTGACTACAAATGTGGGGGTTCTCATGATGTGTCCCCCTCAGATGTGATAATTCACCAGAATGACTCACAACTCTGGAGAGTGGTTTACCAACATCTTTATTATGAAAGATACAATGCAGAAACAGCCGTATGGAAGGGATGTATAAGGCAAGGTGTGAGTGGGGAGGCGGATGCAGACCCTCTGTGTCCTCTCTGGGTGTGCCACTCTTCTAACACATTGATGTGGTCACCCACAGGAATGCTCCCTGAACCCCATCATGCAGGGGTTTTTACTGAGACTTCATATGTAGGTATTGTTGATTAAATCATTAACTGTGGCGATTGGATTCAATTTCCAGCCTCTCTTCTGTCCCAGAGTAACCCTCTAATTCTGCTTGGGTTTTAGTCACCAGCCTCCATCTTGAAGCCACCTGGGGGCTTGCCAAGAGTCACCGCATTCGCATAAACTCAAGTGTGATCAAAAGAGCCTCCTTATGAATAAGAACGACACCCCTATCACAGGAAATTCCAAGAGTGTTAGGAGCTCTGTGCCAGGAACCAGGGACAAAGACTAAACATACATTTTTTTTTTTTTTTTTTTTTTTTTTTTTTATACCACAGGGACCTTAATGAAAAAAAAAGTGGGGGAGACTCAAGAGTATGTATATGAATGTGTAGTGTGTGAGTGTGTGTGTATATGTACAAGTGTATTTATAAACTGTATATTTAGAGAAATATATGTTGACTCTTCCTAGTATTTATTACACATTAGTCTTTGCCTACTATATTATTGTTCAGTAATGATGTAATAATGTGTTTAATATAAGAGTGTTTGGAGGCAAACCTGAGCACCTAAACTTGGGAAAACAATGTTAGAATTTGACGAAGCATGCAGGATCCTCAAATGTATTCTCCTTTTACAAATGAGGACCCTCTAGTTCTCTCATCATATTTGTGATCAGCTTTCAGAATTCTACTGTAGGCTTTCTTTCTCTACGTATATGTGTACATATGTAAGTTTTCACTTATTTAACTTACCAATCTATTATCACTATGCATCCACTGATTCAGTTTTCCACTGGTGTATCATTCATTTCTGTCAGACTTGTCCTTTTAAAATTATATTAAAGACAAAAGTAATTAATACCAAAAACTCATCACTTGCTAAGTATTTCTTTTTTAGCGTTCTATTCAGTTGTTTCCTTTACCTGACCTGGATTGTCCAAATTAGTTGCTGCACAAATAGGGCTATTAAGACTATGAAGCTCTGCTACCCATTCTAAATGCTGTCTGCCAGCATTATGGGTCTTAATGTTGACATGACCTGACCTAGACTAAGCCATTGTGAGAGTCAGCAGTTGTAAAACTATACTTGCAAACTAGACTGAATATCTGAATGTTCTATAGCGAAGATATTTAGAAAAAATGTCAGTCAGAGGTAATGTTTAGGGTTAAAAAAAATACACTGGAGTCCATGTACAGTATGCGTAAAACAAAAGTTTCAGGTAACAATACTTAGCCTTACTCACCCTGTGCATTTTTTATTTTCTATTAATTGTTTATTTTTTTAAAAAAGACTTGTACTTATGAGGCAGAGGGGACAGAGGGTTACTGCTTCCTGTCTCTAGAGGGCTGAGGGGTTAAAGAACACATCACTGACAACTAGCATGGACTGGAGACCTGAGGTTCTTTGAATGTTCAAGACTGTGTACACCCTCAGGGCCTTTGCATGACCCAGGGCCTGGTGGGGGAATCTTTGAAAACAGCTGAGGTTAAATTTCTGACAACTTACAGGACGGGGCTTTGGAACAGTTTAACTTTTTATTTTTTAAAGTTTATTTTGAGTGAGAGCATGGGCACGAGCATGTCTGCATGAGTTGGGGAGGGACAGAGAGGGAGAGAGAGAGAGAATCCCAAGCAGGCTCCATGCTGTCAGCATGGAGCCCAGCTTGGGGCTCAGTCCCATGAACCATGAGATCATGATCTGAGCCGAAATCAAGAGTCAGACACTTAACCGATTGAACCACCCAGGCGCCCCGGAACAGTTGAATTTTTATTAGTCAAAGAAGAAAATGTGAATTTCTCTTATCCCAGCCTTGTGGTCTAAAACTCATACCGGCTATATTCTGTGGCTATAAACCTTTGCACCTCTCACACACATACATTTTATCAAACTAATAGGGAGCAAGGTTTTTAGTCAAATGGTACAGAGGCTTGTAAAAACATCAACCTTTGGCTTCAACCCTTTGACTTGCCAGTCCCACTGTCTAGAAGCCTAACTTTTATTTTAGCTGTTTCTTCTGGGAATTACCTTAATCTCAAAATCATACGAATTCTTTCCAGCTTCACCTACTTAGATATACTGTTGATTTTCTGTTAGGACAGATGATGTGTTAGCTTATTACATGCCTGCTGCTTTCTCTTCTCCATCTTCCGAGTATAAACTACTATCTTTAATTGCCCTGACTACCTTTGTGTCTTTAAATAGTATATTTCCACCTCTATTTCTTGTTCTGACAACTGCGGGCAGTCTCTTTTTAACTCCCTACCTTGACAATGAGGTTATTTGTGGGCTTGTTTTTTCTCTTTATTTGGCTGCTTCTTTCCATCACCTCTTGGCTCTTGCCATTTGAGTTTTTACGTTTTCAGACGTGATACCCTTTACTCTTGTCATTGTTTGCTTGGCAAATAGGTCGGTTCTAAAAGTTAAAAAATTAATACAGGCACCTGGGTGGTGCCTTCAGTTAAGCATTCATGAGTTTGAGCCCCATGTCAGGCTCTGTGCTGACAACGCGGAGCCAGCTTGGGATTCTCTCTCTCTCCCTCTCTCCCTGCCCCTCCCCTGCTCTCACTCCCCACCCCCCCAATAAATAAACTTTAAAAGTTAAAAAATTAATAAATGATGTTTACATTGTTATGACAAAATAAATATTGCTAACTTCCCAGCCAAGTAACGTATTATGGTTACGTTTCTTTTTCGATCAGCTTTATGTATTTTGTGTGTTTATGTTTTTATTTCTAGTTTCCTTAACATTGCCTGCCTTAATCCCTGTGTCTCAAGGAGTATCAAACGTATGGAATTTTCTCTTTTCCTCATGCCTTTCACCTCCCTCTAGAGCCCTCTGTCCTCTCCTGTCCAGAGGAATTATTTTCTTGACCTGATACACAGCAACATCCTGGCATAATGTTTCCCAGATTCTAAATCTTTCACTTTCTTGATTTGTTCTTTTGTTTTGCTGTAATTTATCATCAATAACTTCCTAAGTAAAATGTGTACGAGATCCAGATATCTTTTGTCTAATCTCACACTTCATTGATAGTTTTATTGCATATGAAAAACTTGGTTCTAAACAGCTTAAACATTTTTCCTCAGAACTTTGAAGATCTTTATAATTAATTGCCTTTGATAACATAGTGCTGCTGATAAATGTATTTCCAGTGTGATTCTCATTCTTTGTTAATGACTTTTGTTATAATTACTATGACTATTATTATTATTAAAGCTTTTAGGGTCTTTTCTTTACCTTGATAAACTTCATGAAGAATTGCCTAGATGTGATTTATTTCTTGTGCTGAGCATTTACTGGGCTTTTTAAATCTGGAGGCTTATATTCTTCAGTTCTAGAAAATTATCTTTACAAATATTCTTTCCTCTATTTCCTTTCTCTCCTTTCTTTTTCTAGAACTCTAGTTACTCTAATGTACTTTCTCAATTCTCCACGTATTTTTCAATTTCTTACCTTGGGGTTCTATTTTCTGGGAGAGTTTCATCTTCCAACTTTAATTTTTTATTTTAACAATGATTTTTAATTTCTATGAGCTCTGTTTTTGGTTTGGATTTTTTAATAGTTTCATATTATTGATTCATGAATGCAGTAACATCTCAAATCTCTTTGAGAAGATAATGGCTTTTTTGTCTTTCATGCTTAAAACATTTTTTTTCCCCATTCTTACATTATCTTTCCTTCTGGATAATTTTTTTTGTTCATAGTTAAGAATGAGGCACAAAAATAGGATTGAAAGTTCTATGGGCTAATCAGTTACCTGTTTACTCTTAGGTTCATTCCTTATCTTTCCCCCTCTCTGTTCTAGTGGCTGACCCCTTCAAACTAGATTTCCAAACTCTTAGAAACTGGCTTCAGCTCTGGGGAGGCACTGGCTAGAGGAGGAAGAACCCAGATATTTCTCCTTTTCTCTAATTTCTGGGTAACACTTCCTCTGGTGGTTGCATATCTCTTCTGTTTTAGGCTCCTGAACTCTTCTCATGCCAAGGGCTTGGTACCAAGCTTCAGGGAACACCACCTTTTCCCATCATTCCTCTGGATCTAAGGATGGTCATGGTTTCATGATTTTGCTAATTTGGGGGTTTTCCCACCACCACCTTTGCTTTTTAACTTTTTTAATGACTGTGAATCTAGCTCCCAATATTAAATTTTTTCTCTGTGCTGCATGGAGTATATTCTCTTTTCTTGACTAGACCCTTACTCACATATCTTTGGGGCTTGTAAACTAACAAAATTTACTTTAGAGTGATTTGCAAGTAGCTGACTATTATGGTTGGGGACGTCTACGCACCAAGGTGGGAAACGTTTTTCTGGGGCTAATTAATATTTGGAGTAACATTATTTTATTGTTCTTTTGTCTGGGAAATAAACGCTTGTCTGCCATGTTCTCTACGTATAGTGAGAAAGGGGACGAAGATTCTTAATTCCCAACACCATTCTTCATTTTGTGTGCTTATTAAATTTGGTTTTCTTATATATTATTCAGTATTTCTTTGTATTTATAGTACAAAATATCCATATGAGGTCAGTGCACCTGGTGCTGGGACTAGTTCAAATTTTATTTTAGGAAGACCGTAGTAAGAGCACTCCAGAGGATGTATTGATTGCAGTAATAATCGTGAGAAAAACTGAAAGCAAGGAAAAGAGTTTGCAGTCTAGTGTTCTAAAAAGTGATGAGATTATCCTGAAATAAGAACACTAGTGGAAGGAAAGGAGAGGACTAGGAAGTGGATTATGGAGGGGATGAGGAGGTTAGCATTGGCAGGCAGTAGGGCACAGGGGAGGCAGCCTCACCACTTACCAGTTGTATTATTTTGGATAAATCAATCCTCTCACCATGCCTCAATTCCCTCATCTCTGAAGTTGTGAATATTGCATGTAAAGTGCTTGGAAGAGTTCCAGGCACAATAGTGACTAACATTTACTTTTCTTTTTCTTTTTAAAGTTTATTTACTTTAAGAGAGTGAGGGCATGAGTGGGGGAGGGGCTGAGAGAGAGGAAGAGAGAGAATCCCAAGCAGGCTCCATGCTGTAAGCACAGAGCCCAATGAACCATGAGATCATGACCTGAGCCAAAATCAATAGTTGGATGCTTAACTGAGCCACCCAGGTGCCCCAGTAACTAACATTATTAATATGAGATGCAGGAAAGCAGAAGACTTCAGAGTTAGACTGGTTCAAATCCAGGCTCTGGTTTTTAGTAACCGTAGGGACTCAGGCAAATTTGTGGTTGTTTCCTTATCAGTAAAATAAGGAAGAAATGCCATATGAGGTTGTTATAAATATTGTTTATTATTTTGAGTCTACTTTACATGTTTGGAAGAAAGTGTTCAATAAATAGCCATTCTATTTTAAATTGATGTTAGTTTTATATTCAAATATTATACACCATGTGACTAAACAGTGTAAAAGAATAATAAAACAAATACTTGTGTATTCACTACCCAATTGAAAAAATTAAATCGAACCAGAAGTGTCCTGTGCCCTCCACAATTGTATTTCTCTCTTTTTATTCCACATAGAAGAGATAACTATCCTGAATTTTCTCTCATTTTTTGGGTTGTATACTATAGGTATGAGCACATAAACAATATATTTTCAGCTTGACAGTGTGGGAGCTTCGTATTAATGGAACCATACTGCCTTTATTCTTCTATGACTTGTCTTCTTCACTCAGAATGCTGTTTTTGAGATTCATGCATATTGATACAAAGCTCTAATAGCCATAGTCCGTTTATTCTCACTGGTGTGTGCCATTCCATTGTAAAATTATTCCACAATGTATGTACTCATTTTACTGTTGACGGACATTTGAAGTGTTTCTAGTTTTCTCATTTGTTTTTCTTTTCTGTGATGAATCACACTGCTAAGAACATGCTTATGCGTGTCTTCTGGTGTATTTGTGCAAGCATTCCTTTTGGTTGAATACTTAGAGTAAAAAGTACTGTCTGTGCTCCACAAATACCTGTGGAGTGATGGTCCGCGCTCCTACTCCCATCAGTGCTGGTAGGAGACATCCTGCTCTGCATTCGCCGGTGCTCTGTCATGCATATCTTCTGTCTGTGGCGGGGATTTTCACTTATTTTATGGTATCTTTGGGTGAAGACATTCATAACAGTAACATCTCTGAGGACAGGTTTCCCCCACTACCTGGATTCTTACGCATAGTCTACTTCCATAAGTTGAAATAGAGTAAAGCAAAATAGCAGGGATCATTTCATAAAAGTTAAAATCCTATTCAGATTTCTTTTTCTTTTTTTTTTCTTTTTTTAGTGAAAAAAAGTACTAAAGTACATCTTTCATAAAAGCAAAGTGTCATAAAGTGAACTTTTGGATGGGGGGTGGAAAACGTGTACTTCAACAATTCATTTAACATTTGTACCTTTTGTGTTTGTTTATTGTTGTTATTAATACTGCTGGGTTCTTACAGGATTACCCAGGCTCATCTTTAAATACCTATGCTTTCCATGGGGCACCTGGGTGGCTCAGTCAGGCGTCCGGCCTCCGCTCAGGTCATGATCTTGCGGTCCATGAGTTTGAGCCCCGCGTTGGGCTCTGTGCTGACAGTTTGGAGCCTGGAGCCTGCTTCTGATTCTGTGTCTCCCTCTCTCTCTGTTCCTCCCCCTCCCCCCTCTGAAAAATGAAAGATTAAAACAAAAAAATTAAAAAAATACCATTGCTTTCCAAACTTGGTAGAACCTAAGACTCCTCCAGGTATTTGTAAACCATGTGGGTCCTGGGGCTCCACTTTACCTACCAAATCAGAATCTATAGATGGTGGGCCTGGGATTCTACACTTTTTAACAATGCTCATAAATGGTATTAAGTTTGGTAAAGATTGAGAAGCACTGCTCAGTCTACACAGCTCATCTTTCTAGCTGAAGGCCTGAGCTCCCACCTGGAGATCACCAGATTGTTGTATCATGACCTCTGGAGTGGATGAAACGTGTGACTCGGTAGGTATGACTCTCATGTAACTATTCAGTAACATGGGCAGCCACACCTAAATATAAATATTTCTCCTGCAATTATAGCTGTGGTCATCATGCTGACAATGAAATGCTCGGCCCAGGCAACCATGCACAGGGCAGTGGAGGTCAATAAAAATCTTTGAAACCCAGCTCCTTTTTTATGGCAATCCCCAATGCAATATCTACCCAAGACCTTTCCTCTATGTATCAGGAATTAATTCCAAGTGAAAGTCATGCCCTGTTAACTTAAAAAAGAAATCTATTTTACTTTATATTTCAATCCCCAAAAACCTGATGAGCGAATACACATAAAAATGTTTCTCCCTTGTGAACAATTACATACAAACTGAAGAATCACAGACAAATACAGCCCTGATAAGGTTGCAATTAATAAAATGGGGGTGATTTGGATAGGAGTGGATTTTTAGATAATCAGGAATTTGATTTGGGGCATGTTAGTTTGAGCAACCTATTAAATAGTCAAATGGAGATGTTGAGAAGGCAAGCTGGTGTTTTCATGAGATGCTCAGGCTAGACATATAAACTTGGGAAGCATCAGGGTAGAGATATGTTTTAAGCCTTGAGGTGAGATTAGACCATCTAAGGGGTGTGCGTAGCAAGAAAAGAAAATAAATCCAGTGATAGAAGTCCTGGGAAGTGCAATGTTAAGAAGACAGAAAAAGAGAAGCCAGTGAGATAGGAAGAAACCTGGGGATTGTGGTGTTGTGGAAGCTATGTAAGGAAATGCTTCCAGGAGTAAGTGACTCACTGAGTCAGATGCTGCTGAGAGTTTATGTAAGCTGAAGATTGAGAGTTAATGTAGAGAGTATTTGTACTGATGGAGAGAGCTTACCTAGAGAGAGACTACTGAGCAACGTAAAAAGTATTTGTGACCTTGATGAGAGTAGTAGAATGTTGGGGCAAAGGTCCGACTAGAGTGGGTTCCAAAGACTATGAGGGGCTAGGGATATGAGCAAAGAACTACAGACAACTCTTTTGAGGTTTCTGTAAAGGGTGCTAGTTGAAAGGGGTGGTGGGGTCAAAAGACGGTTTCTTTTTAAGATGAGAGAAATAGCAATGTATTTTTATAGAGATAGGAATGGCCCAGGGGAGAAAGGAAAAATTTATAATGCAGGAGTGAGAGGAGACAGATCTACTCCCCCAGCAGTGGGAATGGCTTGTTCTTGCTAATAAAAGGAAAAAGTATATGGGTATAGAACAGAAATTTTTCCGAGTGAAGAAATGAAGGAAAAAAATAGTTAAGTGGGTTGAGGGTACATGTCAGAGAGTGATATAATGATGTGTCATGGTATTTAAACTGGGTAAGAATTAGAAGACGAGCTGCGTGAGTGATACTGGCTTGTGTGTTCCAATGGGCTGAAGGTACTACAGGGAGTGAGCTAGAAAGACAGGACTTTGTGGTTGAAGGACAGTTCTAAGATTCAAATGACGGAGAAGTTGTAGTTGCGGTAATGACTACTTATAACACTTGGAAGGACCATGGGAATCATCAGCAACTATGATAGAATGAAAATCCAGATCCTTGGAGGTAAAGACGTCAAGAAACTGGAAAGTAAAAGTATTGAGAAGATTACCTTTGTGGATTTTAAGATCACCAAGAATTAAAACAGAAGTAGGGATGGAGAGGGTGACAGCAAGCTAGGAATGAGAGTCTTCCCAGAATGGGGTGGGAGGGAGGACTGACTCAAGAGTTAAGGAGAGTGGGTGGTACTGATTGATGCTGTGAGGTTGAAAGCTGGAGAGTGGAGTTTACAGAAGATGACAGATCGATCTCAAAGCTGCACTGAGGAGCAAGGAGGATACCTCTCCCATCTCCAGTCTTGATGTTAGGAGTGGGACTGGGAAAGGAAAGATTCTCCTTGACAGAGCTACAGGCTAAGCAGTTCTGGAACAGCGTAAGGAGTAAAAGAAAGATTCTAATACAGGAAATCACTGGGAATTGACTGGTAACTAGCCATGCATTCCAGATGGCAGAATGGAAGAATTTCAGAGTTAAGGAAGGGTTGAGTGATGGATGGGATCAGAAAACGGGAAATCCAGAACCTTACAGGAATTAGGCAGCAGTTTTCAAGGAATGATTGGGAGTTACCCTGAAGTAACTAAGGATAAAGGGAAGAGTGATTGTTTGCCCTTATTTCTTAGAGCGACAGCAAAGCAATTCTAGACTCGGGAGATAGGAAGGGGGAGGAATTCGGAGACCCTCTTCCTACATTTCTAGTGGTGCCTGAGCAGAGATTTGCTCAAACTTCAGTGTGTAATGAACCACCTGAGGATCTTGCTAAAATGCAGATTCTGATTCAGGAAATGAGGGATGAGGACTGGGGTTTTGCATTTCTCAGAAGTTCCTTCACAGACACTGGTGCTACTTTGAGGAACAAGGGTAGAGGATGGAGAAGAAGCAGACTTATCAGGAGCCCATTGACTCCTGCAGTGGAGGCATTCATCAGAGTATTTATAATAAAACATGTATGGTTATTTGTGTATATCTTGGGGGGGATGAGAAATATTTCACTGAGGTTGTGTGAAGGTGAACCTTTTAAGATGCATTGGATTTTGGAATGCTGAGACTACAGGTATGCTAGGTATCTTCTTAAAGGATTTACAAATGTCTTGATCCTCCAAGTTTCCTGGATTTAACACATTGCTTCAAGAGAAGTATTATAACAGGATAATATATAGAAACATTCACTACTATGTTTTTTATATCTATTCACTTCAGTTACTTTTCCCCTAGTCAGTCAGAGGCCATACGTTGCTCTTAGAAGCAATTAGCAGGAAGGGAATACACAGAGATATACAAGCTCAAAGTTCAAGATTTAAAAATTAAAAAAAAAAATGTATATATAATATATATTCTATATTTTTAAAAACAGGCTTTTTGAGATACATACGTATTTTAAATACATATATATATATATATATATATATATACACATATACATACGTATAAACAAAGAATAGGTTTTTTGAAAATCAAAGGTAAATCTTGAGGAAAGGCAGGCACAGAATTGTGACATAAAAACAGAACCAGAAAGAATGTAAGAATGTGGAGGAAGAAGGAAATTACTATACATCTGCACCTGGGCTTGAGTTTGGAAAGCAAGAGATGAGTCCTCAAGGAGTTGTGTTGGAAGCAGAGAAGGAGGAGATCGGACCTGGTAGGAGGAAGTCTTATTCTAAGACTCCCTATCAGACAGGCCACCACTTCTTGGCTCACATCCGGGGACCACCTAGGGAGAGCTTAGCCAATATCCGCAGATCATTGCCTTTGGAGGGAACAGCACAAACTGTTCTAGAAGAAAAGCTACATAGCTCTTTGCCTCCTCCTGTGGGTTGTATGCTTTCATTTAGTAAATATAGTTTTCTATTAAAGGAAATATATTTCATGTTTTCATGATTTGGTTGAAGGTGGAATTATTTTATTTAATTGAGTTTGAGCTTCAAGAATTCGTGTGTGTGTGTGTGTGTGTGTGTGTGTGCGTGTGCGTGCAAGCACGTTGTATAGCTGCCAGACTCTTGATTAATAATTAAGATAAGGAGTTTGTTGTGTGTAGCCAGAGAAGAAAGAAATCCAATGATAGAGCCCTGGGGAGCTGCAGTGTTACGAAGTCAAATCCGTCAGTGCTATTACAATACATAGATAAAGGCAAGAAAATTTAGGTAATATTTCATTTTTTTCTAGTTATTTAGTATAATATGGATATAGCTCATATAGCTACTATTCAAACCAGCAGAATGTCGATGTTCTATTGGACTAATGGTTAAATTTTTCCGTAGTAATGAAAATTGTATATCCTTTGAAACCCATCACTTAAGAGCCGTCTGAATTTCACCTAATGTCTCACAATACAATATTTTTATATTTATCTTAAATTCATTTTAAATCTGTATTTGCAGTTTCATTTCTTCCTCTCCATAATGTTTGTAGATGAAGACATTTTTTTTTTTTTTTTTTATTTCTGAAAGAGAGAGAGAGCGTGGAGAGGGGCAGAGGCAGAGAGAGAGGGGGAGACAGAATCTTAAGCAGGCTCCACACCCAGCCTGGAGCCCAACATGGGACCCGATCTCACAAGTGATGGTGAGATCATGGCCCGAGCTGAAATCAAGAGTTGGCAGCTTAACCGACTGAGCCACCAAGGTACTCTGCAGATGCAGACATTTATTGCAGCATTCAATTTATTTGCTATTTACTTAACAACCAGGTTCACTTGATGTGGCTTTTCCTAGATAAAAAGGAAATCGAGTGTCAATAGTTTTTTTTCACCAATAGGATACAATTATCCCATTGTATCCTAGGTGATGATTTAGTAAAAATAATGTCAGAAGAACTGTGTTTGAAGATCTATATTAAGACTAAAAGTTTTACTCAGAGTTCATACAGAAGGTAGGGATGTCATTAACGTGCTTAACAATGAGTAGCTACCCTATTTTCTCCTTCTTTCTTTTATTTCATGCTTAAGCAATCATCAATATAAATGATATGGATGATAAATATACTTTATTTCTGCAAGATCAAATAAAAAATGTTCAGGTTAGAGAAAGCTTGCTTTCTTTCTTTCTTTCTTTCTTTCTTTCTTTCTTTCTTTCAGAAACTTTGCAAAAATACATCAGTCACCAAGAATAAAGCTGAGACACGCTTTATATTGGGCATGAGCCTCTGCCAAGTTGTTCTCGCCCAAAATCCTGACATCTTTTGGACAGTTCTGCTGAAATGCATGGGAATGACTTTATTGCCCTGATATGGACATCCATAATATCAAAATTATTATGCTATAATATTAAATGTGTTATTTCACATTTGTAATAAAATGGGTTAACAATTTAGAATTCATTTCTCTAAAACTTACAGTCAGAATTTATGGATTGTCAAAAGCATGAAAGTTACAGGCTTCATGGTGATTATTGCTGAAGCCTTTGTTTGGCATCAGTTCTGGAGTGGAATCATTTGTTTTATTTTTAAATGCTAGATTTCACTGAAGAATTGAAATCATTTGAATGTGAGAAAAACTCTGGGTAGTTTCCTGGGCCAGAAATCTGTAAGTATAATTTTTCTATTTCTTAAAAATTCCACTGTATAAAACAGAGGTGGTACACAAATAGTAAAGCTAACCTCCAATTCTGCAAATCTTTCAGAAACCAGTTGGCAAAATCAAAATAGCTAACTGCTTACCTTTTAACCCAAGAAAAGACCTGTCTCCAAATATCAATGTTTTTAGTTTTAGAAGCAGTTTTTTAAATTTTCAAAATTGCTTGATTAAATTAAAATTGGTTTCTCTTAGTCATGTCACCTTAAAGGCAGTGTATTACTTTCTAGAATCTTTCCCTTAAAAACTGTAATTTAAAAATAAGTGTCAAATTCTCTTTCATTATCTCAATAGAATGTTTAATTACTGGTTATTAGCAAACTATCTCAATTATTGACTTTTTTTTTTAATATATATAATTTATTGTCAAGTTAGCTATAACATACAGAGTATACGATGTGCTCTTGGCTTCGGGAATAGATTCCCATGATTCATCACTTACATACAACACCCAGTGCTCATCCCAATAAGTGCCCTTGACAGTTATATGATAAAGCATTCCAAAATTTGGTGGCCTAAACAGCAGCAACTTATTTTTCACAGTTTCATGGGTTGGCTGGGGCTCACTTGGACAGTTCTCCTATGGAATTATTTAAGGTCTCTTATGCATATTTATTCAGCTGAAAGCTTGGTGGGGGGTGGAATATCCGAGGTGACAGCTCATTCTACAGGGCTTCTCTTCATGTATTCTCATTCAGTACTTTAGTCCGGACTTCCTAGCATCCAGAGGACTGAGCTCCAAGATAAGAGAATAGAAGTTGTGATCCTTTGAAGGCATAGGATTGGAAGTCCTGGAGCATCATTTCCAATGATTTCTAGTGGACAAGGCAAGTCAAAGGACCAGCCCAAATTCAAGGGAAGGAAAATAGTTTCCATCTGTTGATAGGATAAGAGGCATACATGTACAGGAACAGAAAGAATGGATGGCTGCTTTCATTAACACTATCCTTTACCTTCTAGCAGTAATAGTTAATTATCTCTCAGTTGTCCAACATTTATTGCATCCTGGGAAACAAGATGGAGATACATTCCATAAGTTGACATGATTCCTATCTTTGAGATAATTACAGTATCGTAGAGAAGATTGGCAATTAAACAAACACGCAGGACAGCACTTGTGTTTCTGGCAGTTTGACAGATTGAATAACACAGACAAAATATAAATGCAGAATAAATTTTAATAACTTTTAATGCATTACTAGGAAATATCGAGTGACATACAGAGGACATTCATTTAAAGCATGTTACGTGTAAAACGTGATGGTACAGTGTTTATGAAGACATCAAGAGAGGATATGCATTATAAATGCTAGCAACTGGGGTTTGGATATGTACAGACATAGAAAATGTAGAAAATGGGAACCCTTATTACTGTGTAATGGGTCCAGAAATGGGTCTTTCATGTAACAGGTCCAAAATTTCTAGGTGAACAGTCCAGTGAAATATGGAAACTGAACCTGAGCAACCTGTGAGCATGGAGCCAATAATTTGTTGAGTAGAGAAAACCAAAGCTGGAAGATTAACACAAAACTGATTGTATATGTAAAATCCTTGGAGCACCAGGCAGAAATTAATACAAAATCTTCTCTGTAAGAACATCTTAAATATATAGGGCAAAGAGTGCTTATAGAAGAAACAGTTTCCAAACAAATTGAAATCACAATAAAAAAAATTAGATGCCATAGATGGTAGTTCCTAAGGCTACTCACCAAAATTTCTGGGTTTTCCACATTTAGATATTCAGTATTAATGCATTTCCTTTCCCTTAGAATGTCATGTGGCATGCTTTGGCCAATGGAATATGAGTGTAAATTACATGGTCATTTCTTACTGGAAGCATTTAAGTGTTTGAGTGCTATTCTTTATAATTTTCTTTTTCTGCCATGATGATTAATTGTGGTAGCATATCATGATAATGAAGATACAATTATGAGCCCTCATAAAGGGGACACTGCTTTAGAGGGTAATTTGAACCAGCAGCACAATAGATATGAGTTTTTAAAACACTTAAATTTGGAAGTTATTAGTTTCCATGACATAACTTAGCACATCATAATAAACCACACAGGAAATTATCCATTGTATAGGAGTGTTAATAAGCAATCCAAAACACGTTACTTAAGGTCAAATAAAAGAATCTGACTGAGTCAACTAACTGTGATATTATTTTATTATAAATACAAATTATTTTTAAATAATCTTACATGCAAAAGAAGGAATAGACATTATAATCAATAAAAAGACCAAAAAATTTTGAAAAATGGTAAATAGAATTTCTAAAAATGCAAAAATATAGTTATTTAAATTGAAAACTCAGATTCAAACAAAATCACCAGGCATGTCTACAAACAGGATCAAATGACCAATGACCAAGAGTAGTGACAGTAAAAATAAAACCACACGTGATTCAGACATTGACCTTATCAAATAAAGACTTTGTAATAACTATGGTTAACTTCCTGTCAGTGTGGCGTGATGGGCATTTTTCAGGACAGCTAAAAGTACTCCAGACAGGAGTTAGTGAAAACCCCGTGTACAAGAAGCAGAAATGTGAGTTGGAATGACCATCAGCCAACACCAAGATCAGCCTCCACTGCATACCAACAGTGTGGAAGGAGGCAGCGTGAAGTGGTGTGCACTAAGTCACGTAAGTGTTGTACTTACCAAACTGGAATCATCAACATGGCCTATAATGATTCCAATAATGAGCTACATGAAGATCGTGGTGAAGAAGAGCGCTCATGATGGCATTTCAACACCCACCAAAGAGTCTTCTTCTGAAACGGAATTAAACATCAAGACTCACAAGAATACCATAGGCCAGTCTTGGCAAGATAATCACATGGGAAGATATAGAGCAAGAAACACAGCATGCCAGCAATGTGGGAGCAGGTATATTTCTTCTGTGGTATTCCTTGCAGTAGTCCAAAAATCACCTGGCAAATATATTTTTGTTTTCAGGTGCAAAGGGATGAGACACTCATGGTTGAGATGGGTGAGTCCCTAGCTTGAAAGCATCATGATGCACAGGAATCAAAATCTCTCATAATGTTTGCAAAGATATGCTTGTATGGTGTTTGCTAGAGAGATACCCAATTATAAGAGTCATTACACTCAGGGAAGCCCAAATATATGGCTTCGTAGGTATTTATAATTCTCCTAGTTCAGATGCATTTTTACAACTAAGTTTTACCATAAACAGTGTTGCCTAGGAATGAGTTGATATTCTACTTTTATCATGTCTCCAGGAAATCAGATCTAGAAATTTTACTGAAGGTCAGATTTTTATGCAGAAAGGGGAAGTACGTATTAAACTTTATGTTACCTCATAATACTCAACTATTCACTATCCCTGCGCTACAAGAAGGGAGTAAGGTTGACTCAAAACTAGATTATTGATTAAAAACTCCAGAATTCAATGAAATTCAAAATAATATTAACAGTAAAACTTAATATATGCAACCCAAAACTGAAGCTACAACTTTTAACTGAAATATAGATGCTTAAATTCCTTAAATGTGGATACATAAATTCCTTTACCAGTAAGCTGAAGACAACATTGCTTTCCAAAAGTTGAATTTCTATGACCAACTAGGGAATAGGAGAATGTTTTAATGTTAGAAAATCAATGAATATAGTTTGTTAAATAGGTCAAAAGAGAACAGTGTATATAAATTTTTCATATTCAGTACTCATTCTTAAAAAAAATAAGTACAAAATTATCACAGTAAAGACTATATATCTCATGAAATAATATATTTTTTAAAAGTTTATTTGTTTTGAGAGAGAGAGAGAGAGAGCGAGCATGGGTGGGGGAGAAGCAGAGAGAGGGAGACAGAGAATCCCAAGCAGCCTCCATGCTGTCAGCACAGGGCTTAGTCTCACAAACCCATGAGATCATGACCTGAGCTGAGATCAAGAGTCAGACGCTTACCTGACAGAGCTACCCAGGTGCACCAAGAATTTTTTTAATACTGGAAAACATTATGACATTTTCAACAAGGTCAAGTCAAAATAGTCTTCATTTCCCTAATTCTTTTATAATTATTGCAGAATTTCTAGAACTAAATAAATTAAAAAATAGAAATATGAGTTACAATTATTCCAAAAAAGAAGAGATAAATAATATTATTTGGTTCATACCCAGTTGGCAATCAAAAGAGAATCAAGTGAAAAACAATACAAATCAGGGAAATTAGTAAATTTACAAGGGTAAACTATCTAAAAATTAGCAACATCAATAGTTTTCCTATGTAGGAGATAATCAATTAGAAAATACCAAACAAAGCAAGAACTCATTTACAATGGGAATAAAAACATAGAATACAATATAAGTCAGAGAACAATAACTTATACAAAAATGGTACCTCTGGCTGGACCACTGAAAGTTTACCTCTAACAATTATAATGCAAATGAATTCTGACAGTTTTCCTCAATAGCTTTAAATTGGTCTAAATGCCTTCCTTTAATAGTTTTGACATCTTCTAGAGCCTTAGAGCTTTTTGTAGGATCTTCAGTATCCATCTAGGAGACAACAGAAAGAGAATGGAAGATTATAGATTACTTTCATCCATATTCTGCTGATCAGAATCCAGTCTCATCATCCCACCTTACATCAAGGAAAGCTGGGAAATGTAGTCTTCCTCTGTAACCAGGAAGAAGAAGAAAAATATAGATATTAGTGAGCACCAGTATTCTTTGCCACAAATATCTAATAAGAATCTAAGAAATGTGTGGGCCAGTTCAGAAGAAAACTAAGAATCTGAACATACGTAGACTAAAGAAGGGTTAAATAATGGGAAGTGCCATTATTTTGAAGGAAAAGACCTAATATTGTAAAGACTGCATTTCCTTACTAACACAAAGTTTTAATAAAACTTTCAATTTCATTGAAAATATCAATGAAAAATTGTCTGAAAATTAAAAAAATAAATTATCCTAAAGTTCACTTATAAAATGAAATATAAAAATAAATATAAAGTATAAAAACAATATAAATAATAAAATATATAATACATAAATAAAATAATATAAATAATAAAAAATATAAAATATAAAGTATAAAAATAAAGTTCACTTATAAAAAAAGATAAGCAGAGATATTTTTAAAAAGAAAGAATAAGAGCATATTTCACCTTTGGGGCAAAAAACATAAAGGGTAAACATAATTAAAACATGATGTGGTTTCCTAGACACTTACAATGCATGAATAGGATTAGTAGAACTACATGTATGACATGGAAACTGATCCTAATACTAGATGACAAATATAGCATAACAAATATTAAGAAAAGGACTATTTATTGAGTAATTATTTGATGATAATTGTTTGAAAAAGTAAGTTTTTTTCTCACCACATACATAAACACAAAACCAGGTATCTTAAAGCAGATGTAAACAACTGAAAACCCAAAGTCCAGATCTAGCCCATCTCCTGATTTTGTAAGTAAGCTTTTGTTGGTTCATGGTCATGCCCATTTGTTTATATAATGCCAATGGCTGCTTTTCCAGTCAGAATTGTCACAGACACCCTGTGGCTTACAAAGACTAAAATAGTTACTATCTAGTCCCTTATGGAAAATGGTTTGCTGAATCCTGAACTGAAACAATGAAAATAATTGAAAGAAAATGTAGGGGAACGTTTATTTGATTTGGAATAGGAGTTTCTTAGTGTAACAGCTAAGTAAGACACCACAAAATGCAGTGTGGTGTATATTGGAAATATTAATTTATCTGACAAATAAACAATGGTCTCAGTCAAAGGAAAAACTGAGAAACATGTTTGCAAAGATGGTTACAGTAATTTCTCTCATGCTATACTCATGCCTCCATGACTTTGCTGTACCTCCCATCAAAAGGGGGAATCTATTTCTCCTCCCCTTGAATCTGGGCAGCTCTATGACTATCTGAACAAGGAAATGTGGCGAACTATGTTTTGTCACTTCTGAACCAGGCCCTCAAGTGGCTGTGCGACTTCCACTCCAGCAGTGGAATACCTGGAACATTCTCCCTTATACACAAGCCCCGTCCAGCTCCTTGAGAGACCTCATAGAAAGAGAAGTCCAACTGTCTCAGACATTCTGCCATTTTTGCTGAGGCCCTTTTGTGAGTGAGGTTTTCTGGGACCAGTCAGCTCCCAGCTGACCCTCAACTGACTACAAAGGACGAGTAAGCCCAGCCCTACCTGGGTACACCCATGCCCAAATTACTAATCTATAGGGCTGGGAGGAAATAAATAATGTTGTTTCAGTCCCTAAATGTTGGGGATGATTTACTTACAGATAACTGACACAACAGAGTTGTGGTGCACATGACAAGCAAAGGATCAGTCTTCTTCTCAAAGAATATGAACACATCGATAAGTAGGTTCTTTTTTCCTTTGGTAGTTGCTTCTGATTCTCACCTAGCATTTTCAGTTTGGGTCTAGATGATAGGCCCTCAAATTGCTTATCTTTCTTCCATCTTCTTAATTAGTGATAATGGTGGTTGTTGGGTCAGTCTTTCTTCATTAAATTCAGTTTTGACATGTAGAGACTTTGTTGGTTACGGTTTCCCATTCTGTTACTGAATGTTTTCCTCTAGTGTACTTTTGCTTGTTACACAGAAGTATAATACAGTAAAGTGCATGCACCTTAAGAGTACAGTTTGGTGAATCTGTACAAACCCATTCATCCATGTAAACACCACCTAGATCAACATGTAGAACTTTTCCTGCATAGCACCTCCTTTTTTCAGAAACAGCTTTTCCTTTACATGCTGAGTATATAGATCATGCCTGCTTTTTGGTGTTGCACAATTTCTCATATGATCTGCACTGTGTGTATGTGTGTATCTGTGTATTTTCTTTGTAATCATCTGTGTTAATCTGGGTTCTCCAGAGAAACAGAAGCAATAATAGATATGTATTGTAATATGTGTATCTCCACTTTCACCTCCACTTATGTATGTATGTATGTATGTATGTATGTATGTGTGTATGTATGTATGTATGTGTGTATCCATCTATCCATCCATCCATCCATCCAGAGAAGGAGAAAGAGAGATTTACTATAAATAATTGGCTTACCTGATGATTATGGAGGCTGAGAATCCCAAGCTGAGCCCTGGAGAGCTGATGGTATAGTACCAGTCCTAGTCCAGAGGTCTGAGAGCCAGGAGAGACTATGGTATAAATTTCAATCTGAGTATGAGTCTCAGGGAGAAAAGGGAGAAAAGGACAGATGTCTGAGCTCAAAGACAGGTAGGTAGAAAGAGAATTTGTTCTTCCTCAGTTTTCTATTCAGGCCTTTCTATTCAGTTTTCTATTCAGTGGATTGGATGAGGCCCAGCTAGGGTAGGAGGCTGGGAGGGCACATCTGGCTTTACTTAAGTCTGTCAATTCAAATGTTAATCTCATCCAGTAACTCACAGGCACAATTGGAAATAAGTTTAACCAAATATCTGGATACTCTGTAGCCCAGAGCAGAGTAGGTTGAGTGTGGGACATGCACACCCAAACATCAGACCACAAACAACACTGTCAAGGAATTAATGGAGGCAAGTCACTGAGAGAGTTGGTGGAAATCTGGCCAGGGAGCTGTAAGAAGATATACCTTTTCCTGATACGACCCAAGCTTCTTAAATGTATTAGAATATCTGTATTTGGATAGAGGATGAAACCACATAGTATAATTCTGGCCATATTATTAAAACAGTAGCCTGGAAGCATACAAATGAAATGATTGGGTCATGATTTGGAGCACAGACACTGCAAAACCAATTTAAGATTGGGAAAATTTTCTAGAATAAATATCAAGTGTATCCCTTATGTAAGTCATAGCACCTTAGATTAATTATATTTTGTATTGATCACATTGTGTTATTAAAACTATATTTATGGTTATTTCACAGAATCTCTCTTATAAATTTTTCTTACTTTGAATGCAGCTGTACGTCTTTAGACAAAATAGCTCGTATTTATATATTTTTTTCATCTTAACTGAATTGCTCTGGCATTGTTGTGGAAAAATATTGATTTTGGGGTCTTATTAACTGTCTATTATTGTTTATTAGGTAATGCTCCATCATCTTTGCCTTGGTTGATAAATATCTGTTCTCCTGCCTGTTCATGTGATTTACTTCTCTCTCTCAGTGAGGCTGGCAGTACATAATTAGTATTTTATATAATGACTTTCCTTTCTAGAATTCAGGGGAGTTTCACTTGGTGCCAGTGAAATTCTGACTTATTTTTTGCTACTATTTTCTGAAGGAATGGGTAATTTGAAGACTGTAAATCTTATATCCAGTGCCCTTTGAATGACCTTGAGGTCTTTCGTAGTCCCTGATCCCACTGATGGTGTTACAGCTTGTGCAGACCACAGAAACAGCCCCGTTGAGGTGCCCACTGATTGGAGCTCAGCAGACAGTGCCTCGGGGCCTTGGCACCAAGCCATTATCAGCCAGGAAGCGGGGGACACTTTTCTAATCCATCAACCCAGAAAGACCACCCTGTGTGCTTTTAAGAGTGGCATAATCTGGCTTCACTGTTTTAAGTTAGGGGTTTTTTTTCCAACCAGTAACTTATATGACATGATAATAAAAACATGGAGTTTAGGGGGGCCTGGGTGTCTCAGTTGGTTAAGCATACAACTTCTTGGTTTCACCTCAGGTCATGATCTCCTGGTTTTGTGAGTTCAAACCCTGCATCAGGCTCTGCCCTGGCAGCATGGAGCCTGCTTGGGATTCTCTCTCTCTCTCTCTCTCTCTCTCTGCCCTCCTCCCCCCCCACCCCCCACCCCCCCGCCCCGGTACTGTCTCCATCTCTCTCGAAATAAATAAAAATAAAGAAATAAAGTTAAAAAACTGTATAAATACATAAACTTTATAAACAAACAAACAAACAAACACACAAACTTAAAACACACACACACACATGGAGTTTAGAAGGAAAAACATGCATGTTTGAATTTTGGTTTTATCATTTACCACCACTTTTGTCCCCAGCTGGACTCCAGACTTTACTGCTCACCTGCTTGTACCCAACAGCCTTGGTCCAGCATTTTTGCTTAAACTCCTTTCCAGTTTCTCTCTTAACTCAGGCAAAAGATATGAGGGGTGTAGCGTCCATGGTGGGAACTGAAAGTACTCCTCAAGCAGTAACAGTAGCCTGGATGAAGAGCTCTGGGAGCCCAGACCACCCAGACCAGCTTGACCTTAACTCCTGACTCTCACCTGTACAGACGACCCACAGAGTGACCAACAGTTACCTCATTATAATACTAAATCCCTGCCCAAGGAAGAGCACAGGCCTCATTTACATAATATACAGTGTATGTGTAGGCACGTTTCCTTAAGGTACATGTGGGACCTTATGCCAGCCTCTACTTATGATGACAAGGCTCCCCTCTCTAAATATCCATCTTAACCCTAAATAAGAGGAACCCAGCCACCTCTGCTCAGGGAGTCACAGCTTTGGAAGTTATTCCCCATGATCTCCTTATTTACTGCAAATAAAGTTCACTTTATTTTTACTTTTATTTTACTTTTACTTGTATTTTATTTTTACTGTGTGTGACAACTCCATCTTGTGTGGTTTCAATCTGTGACTCACTAAGGGGCAAACTCACAGTTCGGTTACAATTTGATTTTTGTTAAGTTAGGAAACCTCTGTGAATCAATGTTTTCACACAATTTGTTTTTTTCTTTTTGAAATAACACACTTTTGGGGAGCCTGGGTGGCTCAGTCAGTTAAGCGTCTGACTTTGGCTCAGGTCATAATCTTCCGGTTCACCAGTTCGAGCCCCGAGTTGGGCTCTGTGCTGACAGCTCAGAGCCTGGATCTTGCTTTGGATTCTGTGTCACCCTCTCTCTGCCCCTCCCCACTCACAATCTGTCTCTCTCTCAAAAATAAATAAACATTAAAAAAAAATAATACACTTTTAATTACAGAAGTTATTCATGTTCATGGAAAATGAATACACACTCAGAACTCTCAGAGTTCCACTAGAGAAGGATAAACACTTCAGGTTTGGTGTGAATACTTTGAATTTTTTTCTTTGCCTACATATTATATGTTCATATAATCATGTGTACATATATATCGGTACATATACATTTATTTTTTTAAATTGTAAATATTTTAATTAAACTTTTTATTGACTGTATCTTAAGAATGTGCCATAATTTATTTCATTAATCGCCTATTGTTTCACATACATACAAATATATACATACATTTAAGACTTTGGCAAAAGATATTTTTCCAAATCACTTTCTCCAAATTTCTGTCCATAGCTCATATATAAGTAGTATATAAGAAATGTCTATTGTTGCATATTACCATCCTTTAAAGAGTGTGTATGCCTTTTTAATAGATGAAAAATGACTTTCTCTGGTTGCTGTGATTTGCTTTTCATTGATTAGTAGTAAGATTAAACTTGTTTCCATTTGTCTGCTTGCACTTATATTTCTTATTTTGTGAATTTCATGATTGTGACTTTTCCTTATGTTCCTATTCTTAAAAATACTTACCTTATTGGTTTTTAAGAGTTCTTTATATATTAAATGTTTTTAGTGTTTACTTTTGGGTGAGAGAGGGAGGGAGGGAGAGAGAGAGAGGGAGAGAGAGAGAGAGAGAGAGACCAATGCAGGGGGGGGGCAGAGGGAGCGGGGGAAAGAGGATCCGAAACAGGCTTGTCTCTGACAGCAGCGAGCCCGATGACGAGCTTGAACCTATGAACCGAACCATGAGATAATGACCTGAGCCAAAGCCAGAAGCTCAACCAACTGAGGCACCCAAGCACCCCTAGTGCTTTATATATTAAAGGAGTTCACCTTTTCTATTTCTTGTGTGTGTGTTAGGGAATTCTAAACCGAAAATTAGAGGAGACTGCCTTCCCTTAATTTATCTATTGATTCCTTGTAACAGGCAGAAGAATTCAAGAGGGTGACATTAGTCAGAGTCTGTTTTTTTTTTTTTTTTTAAAGTCCTCTTTACTTTTCTGAACAAATAGTCTTAATGATTGTGTGCAGTCTGCATTGGATTTAAAGCCAACTTTTGGTGAGGCGTATTTCTTTAATCTGTTTGCTAGATCTTGGCAGAATTGGACACTACCTCTGTTTTAGGAGATGGGGACCAAATGAGATTAGTTCATTGTTAACCTTCATGGACACAATCTAGTCATTACTTTTTCCCTGGGTGAAGGACCCACATCCCCCTTCAATGTGTGGGATGATTGTCAGGGATGGCATCCAATTACAGCTTTTCCTTTCTCATAGTGGGTACAAAACTGCACTTTAATAGAAACATTGCAGTGGTTCAGAAATGAGAACATTTTCATGATGGAGCAAGCCATAATTATTTTTATCTCATAACTTTCTTCTTTCCGTCTGTAATAACTTATATACAAGACTTTGTGGTGCAACAATGTCAGTGTCAGTATTCTAAAGTATTTTTCCTGAATGAAGACAGGACATATTCTTCATATGGTGGATGGCCAAAAACTGTTCACGCTAAGGCAAGATTTCTCTAGGTTCCCTGGCACAGTAAGTTAAGTGATTTTTTCAAATGTACAATTGCTTCCTGAGTTGTTTATGGTGTATTTTTCCAAAACTCTGTTTTTAATGTTCTTAAGCATCTAGAAGCATTGAACTTACACAGTGAATACTCATATAGTCTTTACATCTATACACTAATTGTAAACAATTATCCCTTATTTGTTTGTATTCTCTACACATTTTCCCAAACCACTGGAAAACAAATTATTGAAATCATGATACATCACCCCTAAATATTTCCATATGTATTTGTAAGAATATTAAATAATCCACATAACTATATATAATTGCCAACTTAATAAAATTAACAATTATATATCACTTGATATCCAGTTCAGATGATATATTTATATATATATACATTTACAGTTTTAAATAATCAAAACTGTCAATATTATCTTTTGAGCTTTTCTCCCTGATAATACGCTTTAAAATATCTTCCCTACCTCAAAAATTAAAAATATATTGTTATGCATATCTACATTCTTATCCTTGTGTGATTTTTTAATTTGAATTTCTAATTTGAATTTCTAGAATTCAATTGGATTAACTTGGTTCTAAAGAAAAAATCAAGTTTTATTTTTTCCATAATGTTAAATTATCTCAGCACAATTGATCAATCCATATTTACCCCACTGACTAAAAATGATATCTTTAATATTTGCAGATGACATATCTGATAAAGGGTTAGCATCCAAAATATATAAAAAAAATACCACTCAACACCAAAAGACAAATAATTCAATTAAAAAATGGGCAGAAGGCATAAACAGACATTTCTACAAAGTTCTCCTCGAACTTTGCAGAAATGTCCAGCAGATGGCCAACAGACACATGAAAAGACGCTTAGCCTCACTAATCATAAGAGAGATGCAAATCAAAGCGACAATGAGATATCTACTCACACCTGTCAGAATGGCTAACGTCAACAACACAAGACAGGACAAGTGTTGGTGAGGATGTGGAGGAAAAGAAACCCTCTTGCACTGTTGGTAGGAATGCAAACTGGAGCAGCCACTTTGGAAAACAGTATGGAGGTTCCTCAAAAAGTTAAAATAAAGCTATTCTACAATCCAGCAATTGCACTTCTAGGTATTTGTCACCAAAATACAAAAGCACTAATTCAAAGGGATACATGCATCTCTTGTTTATTGCAGCATCATTCACAATACCCAAATTATAGAAGCAGCCCAAGTGTCCATAGACAGATATATATACACAATGGAATATTATTCAGCCATAAAAAGAATGAAATTCTGCATGGATGGAGCTAGAGAGGATTAATGCTAAGTGAAATAAGTCAGTTAGAGAAAGGAAAATACCATATGGTTTTACTCATATGTGGGATTTAAGAAACAACACCAAAAAAAAAAAAAAAATGAGCAAAGGGAAAAACAATAGAGAAACAAACCAAGAAACAGGCTCTTAACTATAGAGAGCAGACTGATGGTTATCAGAAGGGGAATGGGGGTGGGGAGGGTAAAACGGATGATGAAGATTGAGGAGTGCACTTGTGATGAGCACAGGGTGATGTATAGAATTTTGAATCACGATATTGTACACCTGAAACTAATATAACACTGTGTATTAACTACACTAGACCTTAAAATACAATTAAAGGAGGAATTAAGATGGCAGAATCCTGTGTTTGCCTCGTCCCTCAAACACAGCTGGATAAATGTCACATTATTCTGAACACCCAAGAAATTGATCTGAAGACTGACAAACTGTACAACTAGAGGGAGAGGGACCACATAGTGGGAGGTATGAAGTGCAGAGACATGATTTGGGGGAGAAAAGAATCACAGCCGTTGTGTAGGAGATGGAGCCCTGATCACGGAGAGAGGACAGAATGAGAGAGAGCGAGAGAGAGAGCAAGAGAGAGAGCGAGAGCAAGATTGCTCAGCACACAAGGGATCACACAAGAAAAACACTTCCCCAAACCGATGACTGGGAAAATGAAAGGGTCTGATTATTGGGAGTTTTTACGCCAGCAGAACTAAAAAACTCCAGTTTTAGAAATCGGTGCCATGGCTGACGTGGAGCCCAGCGGGCACAGTGGTGCTCCTGTGGAGGAGGGAAAAGGCCCAGGAGCAGATGGCATGATCTGAGGATCACATCCAGGATGACTGGAAGAGACATCTTCCCCTTCTTGAAGTGCATCTGGGAGAGGTGGCACTGCCTCTCAGGGGACAAAAGAGCTAGAGAGCACCATTGTGCCTCCCTGTTCTTTAGCATAGGGGCAGAGACACCTGCTGAGGGCAGCTAACCTGCACACCGTCTGTTTGCTGTGTTTTACTCTAAACTGTGCATTTCTGTGACTGCCTTTCTGGGACAAAACAGTCCAACCCCAATGTGGCGAGACCCTCATCCAGAGGGTCAGCGCAGGTCTCTAAAGATCAGAGTTTTGAAAATCAGTCAGCGTGTCTGAGATAAAACACAGGTTCACTGCCCTGCCAGGTGGTCAAACAGCCTGCACACAGACAGGGTAAAGACAGGGATCCGAGGGACGCTTGCAACACACAAGGGGAGACTGTTCACCTTCTATGAGGGCTTCCTGGAAAATGGTGGGTTCAGATTCTCCTCTCCAGGGATAGGGAGAGGGAAGATTCCATTTTTCTTCCCCATCCATCAGCACGGACTTCAGTGAGCAGCACAGCAACAACAATGGAACCCTGAGCCACTTACACCGAGCCCCGCCCCCTGTGCTCTGAGATGCTTCTTTTTCTTTCTTCCTTCCAACATTTTATTTAAGTTCCAGTTAGTTAACAAATAGGGTAATATTAATTTCAGGAGTAGAATTTAGTGACTCATCACTTACATACAACACCCAGTGCTCATCACAATTAACCTTAACACCCTTAACACCCATCCTCCAACCCACCTCCCCTCCAGCAATCTTTGGTTTCTTCTCTATAGTTAAGAATCTTATGATTTGCCTCCATTTCTGTTTTTATCTTATTTTCTTTTTCCTTCCCTTTCCCTATGTTCATCTGTTTTGTTTCTTAAATTCCACATCTGAGTGAAATTATATGGTACTTCTATTTCTGACTTATTTCACTTAGCATAATACACTCTATTTCCATCCACATATTACAAATGGCAAGATTTAATTCTTTTTGATGGGTGAGTAATATTCCAATATATTATATATATTATATAATTATATAGTAATATTTAATAATATCATTTATAAATATAATAATATTTAATAACATAATTTATAAATATAATTTATAAATATAATTTATAAATATATATTAGATATAATAATATTTGACAATAATATTTATAAATACATTTTATAAATATAATTTATAAATATATAAATTATAAATATATTTATAAATTAAGTAATTTTTAATAATGATTATATAATAATATTATATAATATAATATATATACCACATCTTCTTTATCCATTTATGAGTCAGTGGACATTTGGGCTCTTTCCATAATTTGGCTACTGTTGATAGTGCTGCTATAAACATTTGGGTGCATGTGCCTGTTCTAATAAGTATTTTTGTATCCTTTGAGTGAATGCCTAGTAATGCAGTTTCTGGGTTGTAAGGGTAGTTCTATTTTTAATTTTTGGAGGAATCTCCGCACTGTTTTCCAGAGTGGCTATACCAGTTTGCATTCCCACTAACAATGTAAGAGGGCTCCCCTTTCTCTGCATCCTCACCAACATCTGTTGTTTCCTGAGTTATTAATTTTAACCATTCTGACAGGAGCGAGGTGATATCTCATTGTAGTTCTGATTTGTATTTCCCCGATGATGAGTGATATTGAGCATCTTTTCATGTGACTGTTAGTCATCTGCAGGTCTTCTTTGGAGAAATGTTTGTTCATGTCTTTTGCCCACTTCTTAACAGGATTATTTATTTTGGGGTGTTGAGTTTTATAAGTTCTTTATTGACTTTGGATACTAGCCCTTTATCTGATGTGTCATTTGCAAATATCTTCTCCCAATCTGAAGGTTGTCTTTTAGTTTTGTTGATTGTCTCCTTTACTGTGAGGAAGAATTTAATCTTGATGAAGTCCCAATAGTTCATTTTTGCTTTTGTTTTCCTTGCCTCCAGAGAAATGTCTAGTAAGAAGTTGCTGTGGCCAAGGTCAAAGAGGTTGCTGCCTGTGTCTTCTGATAGGATTTTGATGGTTTCCTGTCTCACATTTAGGTCTTTCATCCATTTTGAATTTATTTTTGTGTCTGGTGTAAGAAAGTGGTACAGTTTCATTCTTTATGTCACTGTCCCAACACCATTTGTTGAAGAGACTGTCTTTTTTCCAGAGGATAGCCACTGGATATTCTTTCCTGCTTTATCAAAGATGAATTGACCATATAGTTGTGGGTCCATTTCTGGGTTTTCTATTCTTTTCCATTGATCTATGTGTTTGTGTTTGTGTTTGTGCCAGTACCATACTGTCTTGATTACAGCTTTGTAATACATCTTGAAGTCCAGAACTGTAATGTTTCCTGCTTTGCTTTGCTTTTTCAGAACTGCTTTGGCTATTCAGGGACTTTTGTGGTTCCACACAAATTTTAGGATTGTTTGTTCTAGATCTGTGAAAAATTCTGGTGGTATTTTGATAGGGATTGCCTTGAATATATAGATTGCTTTGGAGTGTAGACATTTAACAATATTTGTTCTTCTAATCCATGAGCACGAAGTGTTTTTCCATTTCTTTGTGTCTACTTCAATTTCTTTCATGATTATTCTGTAGTTTTCAGAGTACAGATCTTTTACCTCTTTGGTTATATTTATTTGTAAGTATCTTATGGGTGTTTGTACTATTGGAAGTGGGATCTATTCCTTGATTTCTCTTTCTTCTACTTCATTATTGGTATATAGAAATGCAACAGACTTCTGTACACTGATTTTATATCCTGTGACTTTGCTGAATTCATGTATCAGTTCTAGCAATTTTTGTTGTTGTTGTTGTTGTTGGAGTCTTTTGGATTTAATACACAGAGTATCAAGGCTTGTGTGAATAGTGAAAGTTTGACTTCTTCCCTGCCAATTTTGATGCTTTTATTTCTTTTTGTTGTCTGATTGCTGAGGCTAGAACTTCTGGTACTATGTTAAATAACAATTGGTGAGAGTGGAAATCTCTTGTACTTAACCTTAGGGAAACATTTCTCAGTTTTTCCCTATTGAGGATGATATTAGCTGTGGGTTTTTCATGTATGGCTTTTATGATATTGAGGTATGTTCCTTCTATCCCTACTTTCTTGAGGGTTTTATCAAAAATGGATGTTGTATTTTGCCAAATGTTTTTCTTCATCTATTCAGAATTTCATATGGTTCTTATCCTTTCTTTTATTAATGTGGTGTATCAGATTGATTGATTTGTGAATATTGAACTACCCCTGTAGCCCAGGAATAAATCCCACTTGATTGTGGTGAATAATTCTTTTAATGTACTGTTGGATTTGCTAGTATCTTGTTGAGAATATTTGCACCCATGTTCATCAAGGATATTGGCTAGTAATTTTCCTTTTTAGGAAAATTTGTTGATAGTGCTTTTTAGTGGGGTCTCTGGTTTGGGAATCAAGCTAAAGCTGGCCTCATAGAATGAGTTTGGAAGGTTTCCTTTCATTTTTATTTTTTGGAGCAGTTTCAGAAGAATAGGTTTTAATTCTTCTTTAAATGTTTGAGAATTCCCCTGAGAAGACATGCCTCCCTGGACTCTTGTTTGTTGGGAGATTTTTGATTACTGATTCAATTTCTTTGCTGGTTGTGGGTCTGTTCAAATTTTGTATTTCAACCTGTTTCACTTTTGGTAGTTTATATGTTTCTAGGAATTTATCCATTTCTTCCAGATTGCTCAACTTTAATTTTTCATAGTATTCTCTTATAATTGTTTGTATTTCTGTGGTGTTTGTTGTGATCTGTCCCCTTTTATTCATGATTTTATTTATTTAGGTCCTTTCTCTTTGCCTTTTGATAAGTATGGCTAAGATTTATCAATTTGGTTATTGTTGTTAATTATCTCAAAGAATCAGCTCCTAGTTTTGTGGATCACTTCTAGTGTTTTTTTTTGATTTCTATATCACTTATTTCTGCTCTAATCTTTATTATTTCTCTTCTTCTGCTGGTTTTGGGCTTTATTTGCTGTTCTTTATCCAGCTACTTTAGGTGTAAGTTTGGGTGGTATATTTGAGAATTTTCTTCCTTGTTGAAGAAAGCCTGTACTGCTTTATAGTTTATGACAAACTTTGCTGCATCCAAAAAGTTTTGGACTGTTGTATTTTTATTTTCATTTGCTTCCATGTATTTTTTTTTTATTTCTCCTTTTAATTTCCTGGTTAACCCATACATTCTTTAGTAGGATGTTACTTAACTTTCATGAATTTGTGGTGTTTCTACATTTTTTTTTTGTAGTTGACTTCAAATTCTATAGTATTGTGGTTGGAAAATATGCATCGTATAATCTCAATCTTTTTGTACTTGTTCAGAGCTGGTTTGTGACCCAGTATGTGATCTATTCTGGAGAATGTTCTATGTGCACTTGAGAGGAATGTAATTTCTGCTACCTTAGGATGAAATACTCTGAATATATCTGTTAAGTCAATCTGGTCCATTGTGTGATTCAAAGCCATTGTTTCCTTGTTGATTTTCTGCTTAGATGATCTGTCTCTCTTGCTGTAAGTGATGTGTTAAAGTCCTCTACTATTATTGTGTTATTGTCAATGAATTTCTCTAAGATTGTTATTCATTGATTTATATATTTGGGTTTCTCCAAGTTGGGGGCATAAATATTTGTAATTGCTAGAACTTCTTGTTGGATATACCCTTTTATTATGATATAGTGCCCTTCTTCATTTCTTATTACAGTCATTGGTTTAAAATCTAGTTTGTCTGTGGGCACCTGCATGGCTGACCCTTGGTTGTTAAGTGTCCAACCCTTGGTTTCGGCTCAGGTCATTATCTCATGGTTGTGAGTTCGAGCCCCACGTTGGGCTTAATGCTGCTGGTGTGGAGGCTGTTTGGAATTCTCCCTCTACCCCTCTCTCTGCGCTCCTCCTCTGCACATGTGCTCTCTCTTTCTCTCTCTCTCAAAATAACTGAACTTAAAAAATGATAAAATTTAGTTTGATATAAGTATGGTTATTCTGGCTTTCTTTTAATGTCCATTAACATGATAAATGGTTCTCCACCCTCTTACTTTTAATCTGGAGGTGCTTTGGGTCTAAAATGAGTCTTGTAAGCAGCATATCAATGGATCCTGTTTTTTAATCCATTTTGATACTCTATTTCTTTTTATTGGAGAAGTTAATTTATTAAATTCAGAGTGATTATTGATAGATATGGATTTAGTGTAATTATATTACCTGTAAAGTCACTGTTCCTGTAGGTTGTCCCTGTCCCTTTCTAGTATTTGTTGGTTTGGTCTCTATTTCCTGCTTAAAAGGTCTCCTGTAATTATTCTTACAGAGCTGGTTTAGTGTTCACAAACTCCTTCACTTTTTTCTTGTCTTGGAAACTCTTATTCTCTCTTTCTATTCTGAATGACAGCCTTGCTGGATAAAGTATTCTCAGCTGCATATTTTTTCCTGTTTAGAATGTTGAATACATCATGCCACTCCCTTCTGGCCTGCCAAGTTTCCATGGATAGACCTGCTACTACTTTATGTGTCTACTCTTGTAGATTAAGTATATTTTGTCCCTATCTACTTTCAGAAATTTCTCTTTCTCTTTGTATTTTTCACATTTCTCTATGATTTGTCTTGGTGTTTTTGTTGATTTTAAGGGGAGTTCTCTGTGCCTCTTGAACTTGAATGACTGTTTCCTTCCCCAGGTTAGGGAAGTTCTCAGTTATAATTTGTTCAAATAAACCTTCTGCCTGTTTTTCCCCACTATTCTTCTTCTGGTACTCCTATGATATGGATATTATTGTGCTTTATGGAATTGCTGAGTTCCTTAAGTCTATATTCATGATCTAGTCATTTTCTTCCCCTCTTTTTTCAGCTTCATTATTTTCCATTATTTTATCTTCTATATCACCTATTCATTCTACTGCTTCTTCCATCCTCATTGTGATTACATCCAATCATTTTTGCCTCTCAATTATCGCATTTTTTAATTTCAGCCTCACTAGTTGTTAGGTCTTTGATTTCTGCAGCAAGGGTTTCTCTGATGTCCTCTATGCTTTCTTCAAGCCCAGATAATATTCTTATGATTGTTGCTCTAAATTCTTGATGAGATATACTGCTTATATCTGTTTTCAGCAAAAACCTGGCTGTGGTTTCTTCTTGATCTTTCTCTTGGGGAGAATTCCCCTGTCTTGTCATTTTGTCAGGTGTCTCTCTCTTTTTTTTTTAAATGTTTATTTATTTTTGAGACACAGAGAGACCGAGCATGAACGGGGGAAGGTCAGAGAGAGAGGGAGACACAGAATCCGAAGCAGGCTCCAGGCTCTGAGCTGTCAGCACAGAGCCCGATGCGGGACTCGAACTCACAGACCGTGAGATCATGACCTGAGCTGAAGTCTGACGCTCAACTGACTGAGCCACCCAGGCGCCCCCGGTGGTGTCTCTCTTTTAAATGTTATGAAAGCTTTGTTATGTTTCCTATTCCTGAAAGTATTACTATATTAAGAAGGGGTTGTACACTGGCGAGGTCCTGGAGCTTCAGGAAGTATTTCTGGTGTATGATGTGTGTAGTCTGCTATTGTGATTTAGCTGCTCTTTCCTCCTGATCTGTCCTCTGCATAGTTCCTCCTTGCTTGCAGTAGGGAGTGTTTGGACCTTTAACTAGGTGCGTTTTGATTTGTTAAATTAGCACCCCCACCCCCAAAACCTGATTCAAAGAAAAAGGAAAAGGAAGAACAACAATAAAAAACCCCAAACAAACAAGTAAACAAAAAACTATAAAAGCCTGGTCCTATTTCCACCACAATTGAAACTAATGCTTTGGAGCACTTTATGATCAGTAGACTTGATGCATTTGGTGGCAGAGGGGGCTGTATTGGTCCTGGGGGAGAGGCCCAATTTGTTGGCTCACAGATAGACCTGACTTACTAAAGATGTCCCTGCAGGGTTCAGGGGGCCAGGGTTTGGTGTTAGCGGCTCCAGCCTCCATTGGGGGGGGGGGGGGCGGCACTGTGTTGCTCACTGAAATCCTACTGTGTTGGTGGTTGGGGAAAGATGGCATCACCCCACTCTTATCCCTAGGCAGGGATACCCACACCACTGTTCAGGTAGCCCTTATAGACAAGCTAATAATCTCCCCTCCTGTGTCCCATGCTTCTGTCAGATCCCTGCCTTCAATCTGTCTGTGCCCAGGTCATCAACAAGCCTGGCACCACACTCCCCTGTGTTTTATAGCTGTCACACAACTGGGATTCAAAGCTCCAAATATTAAAAGATCTGGCAAGGCACAGAACCATTCCCCTCCTATGGAGGAGACCCTCACAGTGCTGTGCCTGTCAACATTCTGTCCCAGAAAAGCAGCTGCATGGCTGTGAAGGTGCCTAGAGTTTATGGTAAAGCACAGCAAAAAGCTTTGACTGTTTTATCCTCCCTTTATTGCGTGCCTCTATCTCTTGCTGTTAAATGACCTCTCAAAGGCACCACCCCGGTATTTTGTCCTTGGAGAAGCAATATATACTGTTCCAGATGCATTGGGAACATTCTCTCCCAATGCAACCCAGGGGATAACCACACCACACTGTCTGCTCCTGGGCCTCCTCCTCTACTACTCCCCAGGAGCACCACCGCCTGCCCAGATCAAGTCCAGCAAATGGCACAGATTTTCAAAAACTCAGAATTTTACCATACTGTTTGCAAAAACTTGTAATTATCAGTTCCTCCAGATTCCCTCATCAATAGTTTTGAGGGAGTACTTTTTTTGCATGATTCCAAAGCACTGCTCTCTCTCCCCCTCTCTCTTTCTCCTCTGTGCCAAAAGGGTCCTTTCCTTCTGCAGCACCACAGTTTTTCTCTTACCCAATTCACCTCTCTGCACTGTGTACCTGCCACATTCTCTCTCTCAAATTATGCAGTATTCTCTTAATCTTAAAAATAATTCCCTAAGTGTTCAAAATGATTTGATGTTGATTTGGCTGTGTTCAAGGGACAAGACTATCCCAAGGTCCCTCTACTACTCCACCATCTTAATTCCTCTCCTCTTCAGGTGCTTCTTTACTAGGGTAAGTGTGCATGAAACCAGAGCAGCAGGCCCTTGCTGCAGAAAACCAGCACAACCCCCCTGCACACACCATCTACTGACCATTGAATGCTGCAAAGCTTCAGCTCTAGTGGAAATGCTTTAGGACTCTTTTAACAAGCAGACCAGCACACACCTAGTTAAAACTCACCACATACTACACAAGGTCCAAACACTTCCCACTGCAGGCAAGGAGAAACTCTGCAGAAGACTGACCTGAGAGAAAGAGAAGCCAAAATACAGTAGCAGAGAGCACACAGCATACACCAGAAACAATATCCTGAGGTGCCAGGCTCTGGACAGTATGTGACCTCTTCTTCAGAAAGCCATTACTCAGGAGCAAGAAATATAACAGGATTTTCTAATACACAGAAGAAGACAGAGACCTAGACAAAATGAGAAGGCAAAGCAACCCATCCTAGAAGAAAGAACAAGAAAAGATCATGGCTAGGAATCTAATCAAAACATATATAATATGTCTGTAATTTAAAACAATGATAAAAATACTATCTGGGTTTGAGGAAATCATAGAAGACACCAGGGAGCCCCTTATCACAGAGATAAAAGATCTAAAAACTAGTCAGGGCAAAACAAAAAATGCTATAACTGAGATGTGAAACCAACAGTAGGTAATGTCCACAAGGATGGAAGAAACAGAGGAATTAATAAGTGATATAGAAGATAAAATTATGGAAAATACTGAAGCTAAAAAGAAGAGGGAAAGAAAAATGATTAGATTATGAATATAGACTTAGGGAACTCAATAATTCCATAAAGTGTAATGACATTTGCATCATAGGAATCACAGAAGCAAGAGAGGGAAAATGGGACAGAAGGTTTATTTGAACAAATAATATCTGAGAACTTCCCTAATCTGGGAAGACATCCAAACCTATAAGGCACAGGGAACTCTCATCAAAATCAACAAAAGCAGGCCAACGCCAAGTTATGTCACAGTGAAATTTGCAGAATACAGAGATAAGGAAAAAAATCTTAAAAGAAGCAAGGGAAAATAAATCCCTAACTTACAAGGGAAGACAAATGAGGTTAGCAACAGACTTATCCATTGAAACTTGGCAGGCCAGAAGGGAATGGAATGATATATTCAACATGCTGAGTGGGATACTATGTAGCCAAGAATACTGTCCAGCAAGTCTATCATTCAGAATTGAAAGAGAGATAAAGAGTTTCCCTGACAAACAAAAACTAAAAAAAGTTTGTTAACACCAAGCCAGCCCTGGAAGAAATATTAAGGGGGACTCTGGGTGGTATAGAAAAACCAAATGTGACAACGACTAGAAAGAAACATAGAAAACCTCCAGAAACAATAGCTTTGAAGGTAATACAATGACACTAAATTCATATCTATTAATAACCACTCTGTATTTAATGGACAAAATGCTCCAATAAAAAGACATGGGTATCAGAATAGATAAAAAACAAAAAACAAAAACAAAAAAAAACAACAGCAACAAAAAGCAAGAGTCATCTATATGCTTCCTACAAGAAACAGATTTAGACCTAAAGACACTGGCAGGTTGAATGTGAGGGGATGACATCATTCTAATGATGTCAAAAGAAAGCTGAAGTAGCTATACTTTTATCAGACAAACTATATTTTAAAACAAAGACTCTAACAAGAGATGAAGAAGGGCACTATGTCACAACACAGGGTATATCCAACAAGAAGCTCTAACAATTGTGTATATTTATGCCACCAACATGGGGGAAGCCAAATATATAAACCAATTAATAACAAACATAAAGAAATCCATGGTAATAATACAGTAATAGTAGAAGACTTTAACACCCCACTTACAGCAATGGACAGACAGGCCATTTAAGCAGACGATCAACAAGTAAACAACGGCTTTGAAAGACACAATGGACTAGATGGACTTAACAGGTATATTCAGAACATTTCACCTAAAATAGGAGAATATACATTTTTTTTTCAAATGCAGATGGGACATTGTTCAGAAAAGATCACACACTGGGTCACAAATCAGGCCTCAACCAGTACAAAAAGACAGATCATACCATGCATATTTTCCACCCACAATGCAATGAATCTTGAAGTTAAGTACAAGAAAAAAATTGAAGAGACTACAAATACATGGAGGCTAAAGAACATCTTACTAAAGAATAAATGGGTTAACCAGAAAATCAAAAGAAGAAATAAAATATATATGGAAACAAATGAAAGTGAAAACATGACTGTCCAAAACCTTTGGGATGCTGCAAAAGCAGCCATAAGAGGGAAATTTATAGCAATGCAGTTCTACCTCAAGAAGCAAGAAAAGTCTCAAGTACAGAACTTAGCCTTATACCTAAAAGAGCTAAAAAAAAAAAAAAAAAAAAAAAAGAAGCCTACTGCCAGCAGAAGAAATAAAAAATAGAGCAGAAATAAATGATATGGAAATAACAATAAAAAAAAACCCCAGTAGAACAGATCAATGAATCCAGTTGTTGGTTCTTTGAAAGAATTAACAACAACAACAACAACAACAACAACAACAACAACAAAACTTGATAAATCCCTAGCCGGACTTAGCAAAAAGAAAAGAGAAAGACCCAAATAAATGAAATCAAGAGTGAGAACGGAGAGCTACAACCAACACCACACAAATACAGACAACTATAAGGGAATATTATGAATAATTATTTGCCAACAAATTGGGCAATCTGGACGAAATGGATAAATTCCTAGAGACATATAAGCTAGCAAAACTGAAACAGGATGAAATAGAAAGTTTGAACAGACCCATAACCAGTAATGAAATTGAATCAGTAATCAAAAATCTCCCAACAGACAAAAATCCAGGGTCAGATGGCTTCCCAGGGAAATTCTACCATACATTCGTATGTATATATTTATGTATTTATGAGTTTGTTTATTTGTTTATTTATTTTAAATTTGAGAGAGAGAGAGAGAGAGAGAGAGAGAGCAGGGGATAGAAGCACAGGACAAGAGAGAGAATCCTAAGCAAGCTCCATGCTTAGCACAAAGCCAGATGTGGGGTTTGATGCCATTACCCTTTGATCATGCCCTGAGGCAAAATCAAGAGTCAGATGCTTAATTGACTGAACCATCTGGACACCCCTCTATGAAACATTTAAAGAGTTCATACCTGTTCTTCTCAAACTGTTCCAAAAAATAGAAATGGAAATAAAGCTTCCAAACTCATTCTATGAGGCCAGCATTACCTTGATTTCAAAACCAAAGACCCCACTAAAAAGGGGAATTGCAGGCCAACATCCATGATGAATATGGTTGCAAACATTCTCAACAAGATACTAGCAAATCCAACAATACATTAAAATAATTATTCACCACAATCAAGTGTGATATATTCCTGGCTGCAGAGGTAGTTCAACATTCACAAATCAATCAATGTGATACACCACATTAATAAAAGAGAGAACAAGAATCATATGATCTTCTCAATAGATGCTGAAAAAGCATTTGACAAAACAGCATCCATTCTTGATAACCATCTCCCCTAAAAAGTAGGGATAGAAATAACATACCTCAACATCATGAAGGCCATATACACAAGATACACTGCTAATATCATCCTCAATGGGGAAAAATTGAGAGCTTTTCCTCTGTGGGAAGGACTAAGACAGGGATGTCCAGTCTCACCATTGTTAGTTAACATAGTACTGGAAGTCTTATCCTCAGCAATCATACAATAAAGAGAAACAAAAGCATCGAAATTGGCAAGGAAGAAGTCAAACTGCTGTTCACCGATGACAAGATACTCTATGCAGAAACCCTGAAAAATTCCACCAAAAAATTTCTAGAACTGATACAGGATACAAAAGTTGCAGTATACAAAATCAATTGTACAGAAATCTGCTGCATTTCTATATACCAAGAATGAAACAGCAGAAACAGACATCAAGGAATCAATCCCATTTACAATTGCACCAAAACCCCTAAGGTGCCTAGGAATAAACCTAACCAAAGATGTAAAGATATGTACTCTGAAAACTAAAGAACATTTATGAAAGGAATTGAAGAAGACACAAAGAAACAGAAAAACATTTCATACACATGGATTAGAAGAACAAATATTGTTTAAATATCTACACTCCAAAGCAATCTATACATTCAAGGCAATCCCTATCAAAATACCACCAGAATTTTTCGCAAGTCTAGAACAAACAATCCTAAAATTTGGGTGGGACCACAAAAGTCCCTGAAGAGCCAAAGCAATTCTGACAAAGAGAAGCAGAGCAGGAAGCATCACAATTTTGGACTTCAAGATGTATTACAAAGCTGTAATCATCAAGATAGTATGGTACTGGCACAAACACAGACACATAGGTCAATGGAAAAGGATAGAAAACCCAGAAATGGATGCACAAGTATATGGTCAACTCATCTTTGATGAAGCAGAAAAGAATATCCAATAAAAGAAAGTCTCTTCAACAAATGGTGTGGGGAAAATGGAACATCAACATGCAGAAAAATGAAACTGTATCACTTTCTCACACCATACACAAAAATAAACTCCAAATGGATAAAAGACATAAATGTGAGACAAGAAACCATAAAAATCCTAGAGAAGAACATAGGCAGCAACCTCTTTTACCTTGAGTAGAGCAACTTCTCCTAGACATGTCTCCAGAGGTAAAGGAAATAAAAGCAAAATGAACTATCGGGACTTCATAAGATAAAAAAAACTTCTTCACAGTAAAGGAAACAGTGAGTAAGACTGAAAGGCAACCTTCAGAATAGGAGAAGATATTTGTAAATGACATACAAGATAAAGGTTTAGTATCCAAAATCTATAAAGAATTTAGCAAACTCAACACCCAAAAAACAAATAGTTTAGTTAAGAAATGGGCAGAAGACATGAATAGACATTTTTCCAAAGAAGACATCCAGACGGCTAACAGATACATTGAAAGATGCTCGACATCACTCATCATCAGGGAAATACAAGTCAATAACACAATGTGATACCACCTCACACTTGTCAGAATGGCTAAAATTAACAACTCCATAAACAACAGAAATTGGTGAGGATGCGGGGAAAGGGGAACACTTTTGCACTATCGGTGGGAATGCAAACCAGTGCAGCCACTCTGGAAAACAGTATGGGGTTTCCTCAAAAAGTTAAAAATAGAACTACCCTCAACCCAGCAATTGCATTACTTGGTACTTACTCAAATTATACAAAAATACTGATTCAAAAGGGCACACGCACATGCACCCTGATGTTTATAGCAGCGTTATTAACAATAGCCAAATTATCAAAAGGGCCCAAATGTCCATCAACTAATGAATGGATAAAGAAGATTTGGTATATATATACAATGGAATGTTACTCAGCCATCAAAAAGAAAGAAATCTTACCATATGCAACAACGTGGAGCTAGAGTGTATTATGATAAGCAAAATAAGTCAATCAGAGAAAGACATGTACCATACGATTTCACTCATATGTGGAATTAAAGAAACACAATGGAAAACATAGGGAAGGGGAAAAAGAAGAGAGAAGCAAATGATAAAAGATACTCTTAACTATGAGGACAAACAGGGTTGCCGGAGGGGAGGTGGAGAGAAGGGATGGGCTACATGGGTGATGGGCACTAAGGAGGGCGCTTGTAATGAGCACTGGGTGTTATGTGTGGTGACTAACCATTAAATTCTATTCCTGAAACTAATATCACAGAAATATTAACTAACTAGATCTGAAATAAAAAGTTAAAACATCAAAGAAAATTAAATTAAATTAAAATTTAAAAATGGAATAGTTTATAGGAATGCATCAGGTCTATTCTTATGCTCATTGATGCACAGTTACAACTACTATAGCTTTGTCCTGTATTTTAATATTAAGTATCCATGTGTTCATTCTACAATGTGCTGGGTATTTCCATCTATATTCCTCCCACTGCCTCCAATCTGGTTTTGTCATCCTTTTAGTGACGAGGCTTCCTTGAATATAAAATGTCAGTAACCTCCACCATGCACAAAATCTCAGAAGCACCCCAGTCATTGTGACAACGAAATTACCCACACAGATTTCCAAAATGCCACCTCAGAGTCCTATCTGAGATCACTTAGTGTAGTATGATTTCATTAAGAAATGTCTTGAGATTAGGTAAATACTCCTGTTATACATGCGAAAGCACATTTGGACTCCCTTTTAAAAACATTTGTCCTGTTCATCAACACCTATTATGTACAATGCTTGACACTTTGTGCTCAATAGAAATTTGTTCACTGACTAATGTAATGAATAGATAACCAGATATAAATTGTATTGCAAAAAACCCTACAATGCTGGCAAAAGAATAAGAAATGTGTGAGAGCTATATGAAAACTAAAATCATTAGTAAAAATTATTACTAAAAACATAAAAGAAGACAAATAAAGTGAGAGAAACAAATAGCTAATGGCTGAAAATGTCAACTATTACAAATTAGACACCACTATCATTGAGAATAAATGATTTATTGGTTTAATGCAATTTGAATCTATGTCTCATTTTTTTAAACCTTGATTCAATAATTCTTAAGGTCTTAGAAAATAAACGGATGAGACTAGCAAAGGCAATAATCAAGATGGAAACTACACGGTGGTAGTACGAGAAACAACAGGTAAACCACTGTAAGGAAGCAGATGGTGAATAGGCCTGGTATATATAAGACTATGTATAAAACAAAAGAGGAGGAAACAGGCTGTTCGGTACCTGGCTTTGGAAAAACTGGCCACGTATTTGGATTAAAAACAGAGAACCTTATTTCACAACACGCAATGAGATAGTTTTAGTGTGGAATAAAGAACTAGGTGTAAAAATCATAAACATTTGATTAACAATCCGCCTCTTACCTTCTCTTGAAGAGAGAATTGTGGTGAGTGGATTTGATGATGAAATTGGAGAAGTCAACAGGAGTTAAAATTGCTTTTGGTAAGAAGAGAGGCAGTGAAGGTGTGTGTGTGTGTGTGTGTGTGTGTGTGTGTGAAAGAGAGACGGAGAGAGAGAGATAGGGGAAGAGAGAGAGGGAGAAGGGAGAGTCAGAAACAAAGGAAAGGAGGAGACACCAGAGCAAATAACACTGTAGAAGCTGAAGATGAAAAATTACTATATGAATGAATTACTGAAATAATTAGAGAACTTATTTCCAGGGAAGTGTTTTTGTTTATCTGAATTTGTGAACTGAGATATTTATCTCTTACTCTACACACACACACACACACACACACACACACACACACACACACACACCACTCTAGGCCAACATCATCACTACTCATCTGAACATAATTGCCTCCCGTTGGGTCCTTCCATGTCACTCAAGCCTGAGTGATCCAGAGTCGCACACTAGACGTCCCCAAATCTCTGTGGAACTCTGCAGCTGAAGGAACTTGAACAGCTTCCTTTCACTCTTAAATGGCCTCCAAAGTCCTGCCTTACTGGCTCATCGTCAAAGTCTCCAAGCTCACCTACCTTAGTCAATATGTCCCAGCAATGTAGGAATATTTTTCTGTCCTTCAAAAGCGCCATACTTTTCCCCACTTTAGTGGGGAAATAAGGACTTTCAGGACATACTACTGTTGCTTCCGTTTGGAATATTCTTCTTTCGCTATGTCCCCAGCTGATGGATGTCTTTTTTTCAGGTCTCAGACTTAACTTCAAATTTTTCTCTAGACCTTGTAGCCAGGTTGGGTGCCTATATGTCATGTGTCAATGGGTCTGCCCATCACTGCAGACGTTATATCTATCATTCCTTGTTCAGTGTTTGTCTCTGTTGCTAAACAGTGAGCTCTGCAAGGAGAGGAGCTGAGTTTGTCTTGTTCACAAGTGTACCTCTGTGCACAGCACTGTGCTCAGCATCAAACTCTCAATGAACATTTTTGCTTTTTAATGAGTCAATGGCAAAGCATATAAATGATTGAAAGGAAGTCTGGGCAGGGCAGGACAGTTCAGGCCCAGGAGGTGTTCAGGTGCCTTCTCAGCTAATGGAATGATTCACAATATTAGAGTATTATGAATTTGTGTGCGTTTCTTTACCAGGGGGTTTTGTACTTAAAAACATTTTTTAACTTACATTTATTTATTATTGAAAGAATGAGACACAGCATGAGTGGAGGAGGGGCCAGAGAGAGGAGACACAGAATCTGAAGCAGGCTCCAGGCTCTGAGCAAGCATTCAGCACAGAGCCCGATGCAGTGGTTCAAACCCACAAACCGTGAGATTATGACCTGAGCCAAAGTTGGACACTTAACCAACTGAGCCATTCCAGGTGCCCCATGGGTTTTGTACTTTTCTATGTTTTCATGTAACTAATTAGCATGCTTTGGTTTCAGTTTCAAGAAGTCTTTTTAACATTTCTTGTTAAGGCCAGTTTAGTGGGGATGAGTTCTACTGCTTCTGTTTGGACAACTAACTCACGTTCAAATCTGAAAAACATTTTTTTTTTTCAGGTTGACGGGGTTTTTTTTTTTTCTTTCAGCACATTGAATATATCATCCCACTCCCTTCTGCTTCGAAGAATTCTGCTTGAAAAAACATGCTGATATTCGTAAAGAGGTTCAGGGAGCAGCTGAGACAGAAGGCAGTCAAATTTCCCTTGCCAGGGAGAATCCTGGATGTTTTTACCTGCTTTCCTCTGTGCGGAGCCCGAGGACAGGTACAACAACTGCTTGTGTGCCTTTTGAAAACCGCTTTGTTTGTTGTTTTTAAATATGTTCCCATGGAACTTTTGAATGCAAAGCCCTGTTGGCTCTCAGAGCTAGGTGATGTGAAGGCCTGTCCTTCAAGTGGAAGTCATAAAAGTTGGGACACTAGATGTGTGGACTAAAATTTTTTTTAATGTTTTATTTTATTTTTGAGAGACAGAGAGAGACAGCATGAGTGGGGGAGAAGCAGAGAGAGAGGGAGACACAGAATCCGAAGCAGGCTCTGAGCTGTCAGCACAGAGCCCGACACAGGGCTCGAACCCACAAACTGTGAGATCATGACCTGAGCCGAAGTCGGACACCTAACCAAGTGAGCCACCCAGGCACCCCAGGGAGGTGAGAATTTTTGCCTGTGCCTTCTGTGCTGAGTTCAAGGGGAAAGCCATGGACAGTGCCATGTTCTTTAACAGCTGCTTCCTTTTTTGGTATAGTCTTGTGGGACTCCTGGACAAGCCTTGTTGGCTATCAGAGATAGGTGATTTGGTTTGCATCCTCGGGATGGCCGACTTGAAACTTGGGACATTCATTGTATGTTCCAAACCCTTTGCTCCTCAGGGAAAAGCTGAAAGTTAGAGGTTCCCTCAGGATTGCATGATGTGCATGGTTGGGGTTTATGGTGAGAGAATGTCTCAGCCTTTCAACGTAGGTATTTTCTCCGTTGTCCAGTGTGTAGAAGTCACTCAACTCATTCCTGAATTTCTCTCAGAGGAAGTTGCTCCATATGTAGCTGAACATTTGGTGGGTCTGTGAGAGGAGAGAAATCCAGGAGCCTCCTATGTTGCCATGTGGGGGACGTCTTATTGTATAATTTTATAACAATAATCAAAATTACTTTTGGGGCGCCTGGGTGGCCCAGTCAGTTAAGCAGCCGGCTCTTGATTTTGGCTCAGGTCATGATCTCACCATTCGTGAGTTTGAGCCCTCCATCGGGCTCTGCACTCACAGAGCAAAGCCTGCTTCGGATCCTCCGTCTCCCTCTCTCTCTGCCCCTCTGTCTCTGTCTCTCTCTCACTTTCTGTCCCTCTTAAAAATAAATAAATGAGGAAAAAATAATCGAAATTACTTTTATTATTAGGGTCAAATACCTAACAAACATTACTATGTACATTCTTCAATGACTTCTGAACGGTCTTCAAGAGAAAGCCCAAATGTTTTAGCAAATCTACATAAGACCCTCATGGTCTAGTTCTTCCTTCCTCTTTGCTTTCATCCTTTATTATTCTTGTTGGTGTCAGGAAGGTGGTATAGACCCAGCTTTGGCTTCTTAGTCTTAGGTTGTAGACCCAGTTCTACTGCTTAGTAGCCACATGACTTTAGGAAAGTTGCCAACCTCTCTTAGCCTCATTTTTCTCACCTAAAAAGGGAATATAATACTAGCAGCTACATCATAGAGGCATATGAGCAGTACTTGGATCATTATTGCACAGTTTTGAACATGATGCTTGATATACATGTTATTTAATAGCCTGGTCATCATCTGATTGTCTAAGTGGCCATTCTCTGATGCTGCCACATGCTCTCTTGCCCCTGATGCTTTTTTTGCTTTAGGCCAACTTATATTTCAGGGTTTGAGTCAAGTGTCCCCTTTTCCACGGCCTCCTTTTCAGATGTCCCTATGTTTCATCACAGCCTCTAGCTTTTCTTTATCTTATTATTCACTTTTTTAATTATAATAATCAATTTGCTTGTTCATATCCTTCAATAGACTGAAATATTCTGGAGGCTTGGAACTATGTTTAATTTTTATTCTTAAGCTTTGTTCTTATTTTTTATTTAAATCCATTTCTGATGTTTAATAAGTACATGAGGTAAGTAATAAATGTTTATGAAATGAATGTGTAAAATTAACAAGTGGGTGAATTAGGCAATGACAGATTATTACCTTATAATTAATGATTGTGTTTTATGATCTAGTTGTACTTTCTGTATTAGCTAGGGTGTAGGTAGTGAGTGGTTTGGAGCAGAGAATAGGTAACTATATCTGTGGGGTGAGTTAGATTTTGAGTGGGTATGGGGTAAGGAGTAAGTACTAAGTATATGTGTGGATATGTAGACAGTGAGTGCAGGTCAGGGGGTGGGTAGTAAGTGTGTATGAGGTGGAGTGTAGGTGAAGAATGGACTTGAGGCAGGGGGTAGCTGGCTAGTGGTCATGGGGCAGGGGAAGGTAGTGCAGTGATATGAAGCAAGTTTTTGAGTATAGGTAGGGCAAGATATACATACAGTTAGTTTGCCGGGGGGGTAATTAGTTAATGGTTATGAGGTAGGGGTAGGTAGTGAGTGGCTATAAGGTAGAGTGTAAGCAGCAAGTAGGTATGGGTAAGGGGTTAGGTAGTAAGTGGTGGATGTGAGGATGAGGTTTGATAATGAGTGAGGTGGAGAGTAGTAAGTAGGTAAGGGGCAGATTGTAGGTAGTGCATGAGTGGGGAGGTGAGGCTAGTGGTCTCATTTATGGATATAAAAATCGGACTTGACCTGAATATTGGATTTTGGCCTGGGACCTTGCTCCTGAACTTTGGACCTGAAATTTGAACCTGGACATTCTTCCAACCTCAGTTCAGAAATCTCTCTTTATTTTTGGACCTCACGTAGATGTGGGTCCTTGGACCTTAGAAATGGAAGTCATGCCTCAACCATGGACCTGAATTTGTCCAGGACCTTGGATCTGACTAGGTCTTAGTTAGAAAGGGTGAACTTAGAAATAGATCTTGGACATGGACCTCTTAACCCTGACTTTTACCTCAGACCTGGACCCTGGAATTGGACCCTGGACCTACACCTCATATCTATACCTGGATATAACCCTGGACCTGAAACTTGCAGCCGAACCTTGATTCTATTTTTTAAATGCTTATTTATTTATTTTGAGAGAAAGAAAAAGAATGCGTGGGGGTGAGGGCAGGGAGAGAAGGAGAGAAAAAAATCCCAAGCAGGCTCCACACTGTCAGCGCAGAGCCTGGTGGGGGGCTCAATCCCCTGAACTGTGAGATTCTGACCTGAGCTGAAATCAGGAGTTGGATGCTTACCTGACTGAGCTACCCAGGCTCCCCTGAACCTGGATTCTAGAACTAGGTGTGGCCCTGACCTTGGACTTGGACATTTATTGTAGATCGTGACTGGGGGTCTTGGACATTAACTCTAGAAGTTGGACACTGATTATACCTAGGCCTTGGAACTGTACAAGAATCTGTGCCTGGTCCTGGACATTTGTTGAGGATATTGGACTTGACTTCAGACCTGGAGTTGAACATTTTCTGAAATTTTATCTGTCTTTTAGGTTTTAGCACTGGGCTTAGAACTTTGATTTGGAGCTTTACCTCAGACTTGGACCTTGGATTTGAAATTTGAACCTGGATTTTATCTTGATTTTGGACATTATAAATGCCCAGTGTAGGGGCACCTGGGTGGCTTGGTCGGTTGGGCGTCTGACTTCCTCTCAGGGCATGGTTCATGGGTTTGAACCCTGCATCGGGCTCTGTGCTGACAGCTCAGAGCCTGGAGGCTGCTTCTGATTCTGTGTCTTCCTCTCTTTCTGCTCCTCCCTGCCTCATGCTCTCTCTCCCTCCTTCAAAAATAAACATTAAATTTTTTTTTTTATAAATGTCCAGTTTAGTGTCCACTAGACATAGACCTAGTTTAAAATTTGTAATTGGTTCTGGACCTGGACCTTGGTCTTGGACACTGAACCAGAAACTAGACTGACTTTGACCTGTAACTTGGACTTTGAGCTAAAGTATAAGATCTGAACTTTAGATTCTGACATTGGACCTTGATTTTCCAGTACAATTAACCTGATATTAGATCTGAAGATTGGACCTGGACTTTGACCTTGTGTCCTGACATGGATCTGGACCTTGGAGCTGGGCCTTTGACCTTTGTATTGGATATGGGGCCTATATTTGACCTGGACTTGGACCTAGAATTTGAACCTTGTACTTTGACTTAGACCTTGATGGTGAAACTGTACATTTGATATTTTCAATAGACTTCATACCTGGTTTTGCCTTGAACATTAGACCTGGAAAAATCTAGGTACAACATTCTGAACCAGGTTCTGGTTCAGGATTTAGGTTCAAGTTCTATTTCCCACTCCAGTGTGCGCGTTAAAAGTCAGGTCTATATCCAGGTCATGATTGCAGATTTGTTGCTCAGGTCTGAATTTAGAGGTTAATATCCAAAGTCCAGTTCAAAAGCACAGGTTGAAGACTAAGTCTAGGGTTAAGAACCAGGGATCTAGATTCAGTTAAGAATTCAAGGTCAAGAGCCAAGATCTTTATTCCACATTCTAGGTCCAATACTGAGTGTCAGGCATAAATTCTATGTCCAGGGTCACATCCAAATCCAGGTCAAAGGTTTAGGTGCAATTTCTGGGTCTAGTAGTTTTGAAAAGCAGTATTTATTTACATATTACTCTCAAAAGGAGCTACCTATTTAGTGTTTGAACAAATTGTGATGAATCCCAGCAGCATTTGTGAGCAGGAGCCCAGAGTCACATGTTGTTTTCAAAAATACCTTCTTATTTTGAGTCAGAGCAAGTTACAGTGAACTCAAAGAGTATTTGTGTAGATGAGTCCATAATCACTTGTTCTCAAATGTTCCTTCTTAATATCAGTTCAACCAAATTAAGATATCAAAGCAGTATTTTTAAAAACAAGTATAAGTAAGTTCTTAAAAGCTCTTAGTAGGGATTAGAATAAATCTAGATGGAATTTGAGTATACAAAAAAACAGTATAAGAAAAAAACAAAATTAGAATCAGACATTCCTCTCTAAAGGAAATTATTATCTATTAGAATACACTGAGATGAATGTAAGATTTATATGAGAAAAAGTTCACAAACACATGTTCTCAACTGTACTATTTTACAGCGAATTTGAACAATTAAGGTAAATCAACACAGCGTCTGTGAAAACAATAATATATGATTAAACAAACTCAGTATCATACATTATCCTTTAAAATATGTCTTATTGCGGATTAGATGGAATCTAGTATACATAAATGAGAAGGAAGTTAACAAGCTTAGAATCAGAAACATCTTTAAAATTTTTTTATTTGCCTGTTAAAAAAATCTTTATATGGGCAAAAAAGTCAGAAAAAAAACTTTATATCAAAAGTATTTTCTCACTGTTAGAGCAATTTGAGATGAATTTGAGCATTTTTTTTTGTCGGAAAAAGTACTGTATGGACAACTAAGTTCTGTCTCTGACACTCTTCTTTAAGGTAACTTCTTATTAGAATAAGCTAAGGTGAATGCAAAATTTATATGCGAGAAAAGAAGCTCAGAACTTACATTCTTCCCAATTACAGCTTCTTCCTGTGAGTTAGAACAAACTCAAGTAAATCTAAGACATATGTACGAAATAAGTTTAGATTCACACATTATTCTCACCAGTACTTTCTTATTGTGAGTTTGAGTAAATTTAGAAGAAAATAGTGTACACGTACACAAACTAGCATTATGAGAAGTCAAGCTCAGATTCAGATACTTATCAGATTCTTCTTGAAAATAGATGCTTTTGGAATGTTTATTAAGGTTAAAATAAGCTGCATCTAAACAAAATTGCACATTCTGAGAATCACACGTTTTACTCAACTGAATTTTCTTTAATATGTACAACTTTAATATAAACTTGGACATAGACAATGGACTTGGACACTGACATCAGATGTAACCTTGAACCTGAGTTCCTTGGACTTGAGATTAGATCTGGACTTTGGACTTGGACCTGGATTCTGACCTTTGAAATAAACCTTGGGCTTTTGACTAGACTGTGAACCTGGACCTTGAACCTAGACCTTGGTCTTAGAACTTGAACCTGAAATTTGGATCTGGACCTGACCCTTGAATCTAGACTTTGCACCTGGACACAATAATACTTCAGCCTAGGACCTAGATGCTGAGGAATTTGGAACTGACTCTAGATGATATCTTTGGTCGTGGAATTAAACTTTGGAGCAGAACCCTAGATCTTAACCTCTAAACTTCATCTTAGATCTCAGGCCTAGTTTAACACATGATCTTGACTCTGGTACTAGGACCTGGACTTTGATCCTAGACCAAGATTTTGAGCTTCAAACTTGGATGAACATCTTAGACCTTGGGCTGGATTTGGGACTTTACACCTGGAGGCTGATAGTGAAATTCAGATCTTATTCCTGAATCTCAGACATGGAGATGATTCTAAGACATAGGCTTTATGGGGCTAGAACTGCAATTCACAGGTAAATATTCTTTTTTTTGTTCTTTTAAAAAACTTTTTCTCTTAACGTTTATTTGCTTTTGAGAGACAGAGAGAGACAGAGCACGAGTAGGGGAGGGGCAGAGAGAGAGGGAGACAGAATCCAAAGCAGGCTCCAGACTCTGAGCTGTCAGCACAGAGCCCAATGCAGGGCTCGGACTCACGATGTGAGATCATGACCTGAGCCGAAGTCAGACGCCCAACTGACTGAGCCACCCAGGCACCCCAAATATTATTCTTTATACTTACCTGGACCTATATCTCTTATGTGACCAAGACTTGGATAATGGAAATTAGACATGGGCCTCAGGCTTCAATATGGACCATAAATCCTGGCTTTTAACCTAGATATAGGACACCAAACTTGGGCCTGAACGTGTCCAGGACCTTAGGCCTGACCTTTGACTTGGTTGTTTGTCATGGACTTGGACCTTGGATGAGGACCTCTTAAGTCTATCTTGGATGTTCTACATGTATCTGGACATAACTTTGGATCTGGAACTTGCACCTGAATCTCCATCCTTGATCTATACTGTTTACCTGAACATTTAACTAGTACCAGAAGTTAAATATGGATTTGTAATTGATTTGACCTGGTCTTTGAGCTGGAAAACCTAGACTTTGGATCTATTCCTAGTACCATGGTGGTGAATGTTGTAATTGGTCCACTTGCCTTGGACCAGGGGCTAAGATCTGGACATTGGACCTGGAACTGGACTTAACATTGGACATGAATGTTGAACATGAAGCTTGGATCTAGAATTTTCCAGTTCCTCGGACATGACCTTAAATTTGACACTTAGACCCTTATTTTGCACTTGGACTCTGGGCTTGGAATTAGACCTGGACTTAGACTTTAGACCAGGATGTGGGATCTCTGAACCACGATTTGACCTAATTGGAAATAAAACATTTACTAAACATTATACAATAAAAAGATAAAATTTAATATGTAAATTGAGTTTAATGTCTAAATTCTAAATTAACTTTAACACCTGGTGAAATGCTCAAACTGGTAAACCTTCAGCAATATGGACCTTAATCTGTATTGGAGCTCAAATTAGAGTTATACCCGGGGATCCCACTAAATTTAAATAAGTCATCCTATACCTGGGGATCTCACTAAGTTTAAATAATGTGCTTTCTATAAGCTTAAAGGAGTTGCAAACATAAAATAGAAGAAAAAGAAGTCTGCCTCACCTTAACAATTAAAACTATTGCCTTGCTTAAATATCCCCATGGTCATAGCTCCATTTTCCCTAAAATATCTCACAATGGGCATGGATTCTCTGACCTAATAAATAATAAATTAAAATTAAATTAGGTCTCTGGCATTTAAAATAGTTTTGACAAAAAGGGACCCTGAAGATTTGTCCCAACCTATTATAATTGTTAACACAGACCAAAATAAATTAAAACAAGACTTTCAAGGATCGAAACCTATTATATGAAATCTATTTAGGCCCAATATAGCTTGCTATTAAACCTGGATAGAATGAATGATGCTCACAATGAATTATTTAATGCCACAGTCCCATCCATTAAGGTCTCTAATAGCCAGTATTATTGAAATTATTGACTCCATCTAACAAGCAAGTGGTAGATACATTGCAGTCATAGATTTGGCTGATATATTCTGTTCAGTGCCCATTTCAACATCCTCTCAGCACTAATTTTCTTTTACCTTAAAGGAACACAATAATACACCTCAACCTGGGTAGCCATGGGGTACCTTGACAGTCCATTCAATACCATCGTTTCAAGGCCACGTTCAACTTTCTCCAGGAATGTAGGTATGACACTGCATTAATGAATCTTTCTCTGAGGAAATTCATTTGGCACACTCACTCAACACATACAAACATTCATGAGGAAGCTCATTAGAAAGGGATGTCCCACACATAGTACAAGGCCCCAGCACCTCAGAAAAATTTCTGGGCATTATTTGGTCAGTTGAAGGCCACTCTATTTCTGAAACTGTCAATAAACAACTTTTGACTCTTTTATCACCTACAATGTTAACATAGCATGGCATTTTAAGGCCTTTTGGGGTTTTTGAGGCAACATATACCTCATTTACAATTTTACTCAGGACCGTTTATTCTATTACTTACTAATTGGCCCAACAAAAGGCTCTAGATCTTTCCAAATTGCAACATAACAAGCAATCTCATTAGTGCTCCCCATAAAGTCCTTTATTGTAGAGTTTTTAGGAACCTCTTTTTCTTCCTCCTAGAGTCTGTGGGGCACCCAGGATGGCCATAAGTCACCCATGAGCTTCTGCTCTCCTGAGTTCCATGTTATACACCAATAGAGTGAAAGTTACTGCCTCCATGTTGGGTCCTTCTAGAGATGGAGTCTCTTATGGGCCCTGAGTCTGTGACTCTGTGCACCCAGTTGCCATTATTCCTTGTGTCTTAGAGACAACAGTCTATAAGCTGGGCATGGCCATTGAAACATTGATAAAATAAACATACATTTTTAGAATAAAGGAAGACTCAGACCATCTGGTATATTCCCTTTGCAGGAGAAAGTGGTTTCCCTTGTCCTCAGTCCCTTGCCATAAGGCATTGGAGGATGTCACTCCTCTTGTGTTACCTGAAGACCCCACAGGAAACAGCTGAGTAAATAAGAATGGGAGTTGGTATACTTTATGGATGGCACTACCAATATTACACACGATGGAGTCTGCTGGAGGGCTTATGCTGGCCATCCTTTAACTAAATGCCCCCAGTAAAGTCCAGAGTCTAAAGGCTGGCACAATTGGCTGAACTTTAGGGAGCAACCTTGGTACTAGATGCCCTGGTTTACAATCAGTCTCATCTCCACATTCTTATAGACTCGTGGTCATTGTCCATAATCTGTCCATTGGGTTTAGCCAATGGCAAAAAATATGGTCTTTAGCATAAAGAACTGGGCATTTCTTGCCTCACTCCTACCCCAAATATAAGTCAAGATCACACATGTATCAGCATACATTAGATCTATAATTCAAAGCCTTACTAAAGTACTTCCTATTTCCTTCACAGTTTGAGCTATTATTGAGAATAGCTAAGATACTCATTTAACTTCTCAGAATACACGATGTTGGGTTCTTGAACATAGCATTCAATTGAAATTTTACTTCTCTTATTGGTCTCCAGCTATAGAACTCCAAGTTCTATACATAAATATAGAACTTACTATAAGTAAGTATATTGGCTTACTTAAACAAGTTCAAATTCAATTTTGTGAAAGATGGCATATTTCAGCAATCATTTAATCATCAAGGGGTGAATTATAATAAAGAGTCTGACTCTGTTTTTATTGTTTGACTACTGACATCTTTCAAGCCCCACCTCTCTTCCCTCTTTGCCTCATAGTTTGGAAAGGCTGCGAGGAAGGCCATGTTCCCCTTCCTTTGACACTAGCAGAAAGTTTAAACTATGGAAGTCCTGGCCCATGCCCTCATCCTGGCCCCATCCCCAACCACAATAAAACCTCAAACCACTTGCTCCTCCTTGCTCTCTCAGCTTTTTTGAGACCACCCTACAGCTCTCTCCTGCTTTTCCTGGGAAGGCCTCACTATGTGAGTAATAACCTTTACACCCTTCTGGTGCATGTATGGCATCATCAGCCTTGACATCTGGGTCAATCTTATAGGGAGATGTCCTTGCCCTAACATGAGAAAACCACAAGATAAGGTGAAAACTACATGTTCAAAATTTAGATTCAAAATCCAGATTAAGTTTCAATTTCTAGGTCCAAGGAACAATTTCATATCTAATGTCCAGGTTCAGATCCAAGTACAAAGTCTAGGTCAAAGATCCAGGTTTGAGGTTTGTTTCCAAGGTTAAAATACAAGGTCCAATTTCTACTTCTAAGGTCCAGATCTAAGATATGGTTGAAGGTCAAGGTCTAGGTCTCCTGACAAGATAGAAATTTAGGTCTGAGGTAAGAGGGTCTCTTCAAACACTTAGCATCAAAGTCCAGGGCAAGTGCAGAGATTCAAGCCCTAGGTCAAAAATTCTGGTTTGGGGGCATCTGGGTGGTTCAGTCGGTTGAGCATCCAACTTCGGCTCAGGTCATGATCTTGTGGTTCATGAGTTCAAGCCCCACATTGGGCTTGCTACTGTCAGCACAGAGCCCATTTCAGATCTTCTGTCCCTCTCTCTCTGCCTCCTCCCCCACTTGTGCTCTCTCAAAAATAAAACATTAAAAAAAATCCTGGTTTAAGATTCACGTCCAAAGTACAGTTCCAAAACCAAGTTCCATGTCCGAGGTCAGGTCCAATGAACTAGACACATTTCATCACAAGGACCAGGTCCACACCCATATCCACTCTCTGCCTACCTACTTATTATCTACATCCTGCCCCCAACCCTCTCTTTACCTACTCACTATTTTCACCCTGCCTCACAACCAGGGTGAAAAACTACAGGTTAAAAACTACACTGTGTCATATAAATTGACTACCTAACCACTTACTATCCACAACCCACTTCACATCCACTCTTTACCTACTCACCTCTTTAACCCCCTCAATCACTCACTTCAGGGTTAAAGAATTAGAGGTATTTAACTTCTAACCACACATACTCGTTATTTGTTTCCACACTCACTCTTTACTTAGCTCTCTATGCATACCCACACATACCTAATCTTTGTCCTTTATCCACTCATTAATTACTTCCCCTAACCACACTATTTTGCCTCCCCTTATCTCACACTTATTCATACCTTACCATCTACCCCATGCCATTTACTAACTACATCTATTCACTACCTATCCACTCACTAATTAATCCTTGCCCTATACCTGCTCATTATCAACCATTCATCATCTACTTCCCATTCCATGCTCACTCACTATCGTTTCAACCTCACCTACTATCTATTTCCCACTCTATACCCACTCACTACCAACTTTCACTCCATGCATTCATGACCCACCCTTGTCCTAAACACATGCATTATTTTTTTTTTAATTTTTTTTTAACATTTATTTATTTTTGAGACAGAGAGAGACAGAGCATGAACGGGGGGAGGGTCAGAGAGAGAGGGAGACACAGAATCGGAAGCAGGCTCCAGGCTCTGGGCCATCATCAGCCCAGAGCCCGACGCGGGGCTCGAACTCACAGACCGTGAGATTGTGACCTGAGCTGAAGTCGGATGCTTAACCGACTGAGCCACCCAGGCGCCCCAACACATGCATTGTTTAAGTTCCCTATGGATAATTATTTACTTAATTAATCATTATCTATATATTATCTATCTATATTATATATCTATCTATTCATCCATTCATCTGTTCATCCCTCTGTTTTTCTTGTCAATTTAACAAAGAGCTGGGAAAGAACAATTTGACTTTGTTAGCTGCTCACCATCTAAAACCAGACCCCCCCATCTTGTGATTATTTATTTACAACTGTCTGTAACTAAACCATGGAGACTTTTGCATACCAGAGAGTTCAATGTCTCACACTCAAGAAATACACTTTCTGGGGCATCTGCGTGGCTCAGTCAGTTAAGCATCTGACTTTGGCTCAGGTCATGATCTTGCAGTTTGTGGGTTTGAGCCCCATGTCAGGCTTTGTGCTGACAGCTCAGAGCCTGGAGCCTGCTTCAGATTCTGTGTCTCCCTCTCACTCTGCCCCTCCCCTGCCCATGCTCTCTCTCAAGAATAAATAAACATTAAAAAAAAAGATACACTTTCTTCTCTTATCCCATGTGAATCTCACACACATACACTCAGCATATGGGAGAGTCACATGTTGGACATACTGTGTCCAACAAATCATCAATGGTAAGAAACCGTAATAATTTCATGTTGAAAATTATTTAGTATTAAAAAATGTCCTTTTATCAAGCAATAAACTGTTGTAAACAAATGATTGAAAAAAAAACCCTTATTTAAATTATTGGTTATTTCTTTGCTCTGTCCTAAGATATTCTGTTGAAATGTGTTATTAAGAAACATTCTGAAGCCTGATACCAATTATAAGAGTGTCAAAGACCCCGGGAAGTCTTTCTGTCTTCCCTCAGAAATTAAGGTTATTTTAAAGTGAAATAGCTTGACCTACACATTAAAATTTGATTTTTCTTTTATTCTTATTTCTGGCTACTTTAAAATAAATTTTACTGATTTCCCATGTATCTATATCTTGAAGGCTTTTCTTAATTAAGTTTAGTTTTTTGTTTTTTTTTTGGTTTTAATGCCAGTATATTTAACATACATTGTTACATTAGTTTCAGGTGTACAACATAGTGATGCAACCATTTTATACATTACTCAGTGCTCATCATGACAAGTGCATTCTTTAATCTCCATTACCTATTTTACCCATCTGCCTACTTTCCTTCCCTCTCGTAACCATCAGTGTGTTCTCTATAGTTAAGGGTCTGTTTCCTGGTTTGCCTCTCTCTTTTTTCTCCCTTGGTTCATTTGTTTCATTTCTTAAATTCCACATATGAGTGAAATCATATGGTATTTGTCTTTCTCTGACTGATCCTAAAGGCTTTTTGGACCATGGTGAGTAGAATTTAGACAATTTAAGAAGATCCAAACTATTACATTACAGTTTATCAGGACAGCTGTTTCCTAGAAAAGTCACCCTCTTGCTCACAGTTTGTGCAATGTTGACTTGATGAAAAGGGTTTCTTTTGAACAGCATTTATATAAAAATGTTTGCTTTTGAAAGGGCCTCAAGTCATTGTAGTCCTGACTCTCATGCAGCTGTTTCTCTGCAAGAGATAATGCAATTGTTTAGGTTCAATTAGCCTTTGATTTTTATTTATGTAAACTTGAACCTAGAGTGCGTCATTACAGACTCATAATTCAGAGGAATGAGTCCCAAGTCCCTTACACATATCAATAGACTTTATAAAATTAGCTTTCTTTAAAAGATGTGGTTATTTTCAGAAGGATTTTCCAGAGAAAATTCTAATATTAGTGATTTATATCAAAAGTATAAAACAAGAGCTGAAATATTCTTTTCAAGCTAAGGGGAACTGGTTTTTCTTTTTCACAAGTGTTTTAAGTAACAAACATATGCCCTCCAATTTGATTAAATAGATCAGAGTTGGTTGCTTTATCTTGCACCTGTTTGGACTCTCTTTATGTGTCCAATAGTTTTGTGATTTAGTGATTCATTCATCCACCTTGTAACTCATTCACAACACATCTGCTCCAAAGTTTTGTCCTTGAGTATCAATAAGCATTGTCACTCCAGGTGTCCCATGGCTCTTCAACTATCCACCTACCTACTAAGCAGTGATTAAAAGCTAAAAATATGAAGTGTCTTTTTTTTTTTTTGGTTAGTGGTATTGCAAAAAACCAAAAATCTATAAAGCACATGATTTTACATAATATGCACCTACAGTTATTTTTTGGCCCTCAATCTATAAAGAATAAACATATGCAAATTTCTGGAAATACACACCTTCAAATCACACGAATCTCCTAAATTATTTAAAAATTATTATTAAAGTAACCCTTTGAATTGACTTAACAAGATACCAAGATAGCAAAAGATAAGAAAGAGTAAATTATAGACGTTATATTTACCTCACAAAATCAGACTTCACTTGGCTGTAGGGTCACCACACTTCTTGGTTTTCCTGAAACTGAGGGTTTTGCTAGGATCTTGGATTTTCAATGCTAAAATCAGGATGGGTCATTTCGTATTTCCTCCACTATCGTCTTTCTTTCACCTGCCAGGCATGGTCTTGGTGGAACCGGTTCTCAAATCAGCGTTGACCAAAGCAGAAACTAAATCGGAGTTGTCAACCCGCTCATCTAGTGGGACGGAACCTCACGTTGCTAACTACAGATCTGTTGCTGATGTGCCGGAAATTAGCTCAGACATTTGTATAACACATGTCATAGCAGTGTTCATTTTGTCCCCTGCCCTGTTTATCTCATGATTGTATTAGGGTCTAATTTGATTCTAACCTTTACAACCAGACTTAAATTTGGGTTTAACTATTTAACAATCCAGTTCCCCCCGGGAGTAGACGAGAGCTGTTAACTCCACTTGGCTGGTCTAGGCCCTAAAATCCTGTATACTTCCTGCCAATAATCCTGCTAATTAAAAATCTAAACCTCCTCTCGGGCGTGTTCTTTACCAGCTGTGGGCTACGGTGTTGCTCTAGCTGCACCAATCCCAGAAGCCAGGTGACCATTTCCATTTGTCTTAACAATTAGTTCTGACTTCTTGAATTTCTCCTACCCAATTTGTCTAATTGAACATCTTTCCCTACCTCAGTGGTTCTCAAACTTTAATATGCATAAGAAAACCTCCTGGTGAGCTTTTACCGCACTGTTTTCTGCGCTCTGTCCCCAGAGATTCTGATTCAATAGGTCACAAAAGTACCCATGAATTTGCATTTCTGACAAGCTCACAAGTAAAACTGATGCTCTTGGTTCAGGGATCCCCTCTGAGAAACAGTGTTTGGAACCAAAACACTGTCTAGAGGGAAGCCCTCCCTGATACCAGATTGTTTTTGTTCCATATGGCTATCCAGCTCAGTTCTAACTTCTTTTTCTTCTCATTAACTCATTTTGGCTGGTGATGTGCCTGCACACCAAACACCTGACATAAAACTCCTGGCCCGAAGGCTGGAGTGACGGACACTGCTGCTGACTTTTGACTTTTTCCTTCGGCGATATCGCTTTTCTTCACATAGATAAAGTAAAATGGAGCCCATTTCAAACTTTAACTTTTAGTCCACACTCTAAAGAGGGGTACACGTTTATCAGATTAAGTCAGCAGCTGAAATAGATTTAAATTCATTCAATGTTCCTGCCTGTTTCCTCAATGCATTTTTACTGAATTTAACAATGTGAAGTAGGACAAAATACAGAAATTTACCCCAAGTAGCTTCTGGCTCTGATGCACACTCTCAACAGCCTTCATGGTTTGAGCTTGAATTTAATGAAATGGATACAAATAAGTCTCCCAAAGTGTTTTTATTTCCCTTCTCAATTTGAATCATCAGAATATAAGATAGAGAAAAATAGCGTAAAACTAACATTATGGAATGGAGGCATGTATTACTAAAAATTCTCATATTATGTTACTGGTTATATTGTCAGCTGTGGGGAATTTTAGCCAGGATCTCATCAGCAGTAAAAGACAGGAAACAGCTATGAAGGTTGCTGAGGTAGGATTTCTTGTGTCTCTTCCTGAGGATGGATAAATAGGGACTTTGATGACTTGGGGCTTCTTTTTCACGGTGCATATAGTGGTAAATGTATATATAGAAGGGCTGAAAATAAGGTTTAAAATTAGAAAAAAAGAGGTGACTTATTCACTCATTCATATTTTGAATGCAAAAGAAACAAAATTCCTAAGTATCTCTTAAGCCAAAGAGGAAATTAAAAATATAATCATAGCTTATTGAGAAAATGAAATTAATGAAAAGACTTTATAAAAACTCATAGGGTTTGGTCATACTCTGAAGCCTAAAATGCTATGGGGGGTTGTCTTGTATTTTAAGACTTTATTATTCTTAGGTTCATGGCAAAATTGAGAAGAAGCTACATAGATTTCCCTTATACCTCTCCCACAACACAGGCATAGCGTCCCCAACACCTCTTACCAGAGGGGTACATTTGTTGTAATTGATAAACCTACATTAATATGTCATTATCACCCAAAGTCTATAGTTTACATTAGGGTTCACTCTTGGTGTACATTCTATGGGTTTGAACCAGTGTATAATGACACGTGTCTACCATTATAGTGTCATAAAGAGTGTTTTCACTACCCTAAAAATCCTCTGTGCTCTGCCTATTCATCTCTGTCCCCCACCAGTCCCTGACAACCACTCATATTTTTACTATCTTTATAGTTTTTCCTTTTCTTGAAAGTCATGTGGCTGGAATTGTACAATATATAGCCTTTTCATATTGGCTTCTTTACTTGGTGCTATGTATTTAAGGTTCCTCCGTATCTTTTCACGGCTTGATAGTTCATTTCTCTATGGTGCTAAATAATATTCCATTGTCTGCATACATCACGGTGTACCCATTCACCTACTGAAGCATACATATCTTCGTTTCCTCCAAGTGTTGGCAATTACAAATAAAGCTGCTGTAAACATCCATATACAGGTATTTGTGTGGACATAAGTTTTCAACTTCTTTGAAATACCAGGAAGTGCTATTGCTGGAGAGTATGGTTAAGACTATGTTTAGTTTTCCAAGAAACTACCACAATATCTTCTAAATTGGCTATACTATCTTTGCATTCACGCTAGTAATGAATGAAAGTTCTTGTTGCTTTATACCTTCACCAGTATTTGGTGTTATCAGTGTTCCACATTTTGGCCATTCTAATAGGTATGCAGCAGTGTCCCATTGATCTAGTTTGCATTTCCCCGATGACGCACGATGTGGAGTACCTTTTCTTCTGCTTCTTTGCCATGTACGTATCTTCTATGATGAGATGCCTGTTAATGACTTTGTCTCATTTTTTAATGAGATTTTTTTCTTACTGTTTAACTTTAAGGCTTTTGTTCATATTTGAGTTAATAGCTCTTTATCAGATATGTTTTTGCAAATATTTTCTTCCAGTGTGTGGCTTGTCTTTTTCTTTTCTTGACAGTGTCTATTAAAGAGCAGAAAGTTTTAATTTTAATGAAGTCCAGCTTATCAACTATTTCTTTCATAGATTGTGCCTTTGGTGCTATATCTAAAAAGTCATTGCCAGGTGTCAGTTGCCCCTCCATGAGTGAGAGGAGAAAGCAGGTGGGCAGGCAGCCAGACAGCCATCTTGGTAGAACCCGGGCACCCCCTTGGAGCCATGCTGTGGAGCTGTGCCTTGTAACTGTGTCCACTCCAGGCCCTGCTTAACCACAAGGAGGCATGCCTCCACTGACGAGGGATGGAACAGCTGCCACAGAGGTAGTTTTCTTCTGAGATCATTAATAGGGACCATTCTCTCCCCAACCCAGATGGAGCAAGGACATGAGACTCCTCTCTGACAAGTTAATGAAGGAATGTGAAGACGGCTCCTGGAAATGTTTGCCTTTATATAAATGTAAATCTACTTGAAAGATTGAAGACTTCGAAAACTTTTCTCGTGACACAAATCTTGTAAACTAACAAATGTCACAGGCTCAGCTCTTCCCCAGAAGCCTCGAGGAAGACCTGAGCTTGGATATGTGATGTTCCATAATAATGGATTTCCTATCCAGGAATATGGAATATCTCTCCATTTATTTAGTTCTTTGATTTCATTCACTAGTTTTATAGTGAATTTTGTTTTGTTAGATTTTATTTTATATAAGTATTTTTTGTGAGATACTGATAGAAGTGGTATTGCATTTTACATTTCAAATTCCATTTGATTATTTACTGTTATATAGGAAGTGGCTGACTTTTGTGCATTAACCTTGTATTCTGCAACCTTGCTATTAGTTCCAGGAGTTTTTTTGGCTGATTCTTAAAGATTTTCTACATAGACAATCCTGTCATCTATGAACAAAGGCTGTTTTATTTTTTTCTCCTTCCAAATCAGTATACTCTTTATTTCTTTTTCTTGTCTTATTATGTTAGCTGGAACTGCTTTTGTTTTAAACAGAGAGATGAAATAAATAAACCAAGTATTCAATTCAATAAGTTAGAACAGATGAGGAGATTCTCGTCAAAATGATACATTAAGTTCATGCTTTGGTGCATTCTGTATCCCTAACTGAAAGCAATAATAGATATTTTAAAAATAATAGATATTTTTAAAATAATAGGTATTCTAAAAATGCAAAACAGGAGCAATATTGCTGGTAAAGGTTACTGGACTGTGGCTATGGGCACAGGGCTTAACACCTGTTGGGCAAAGATTCTAGGGTCAGGCTCACAACTTGAAGCTAGGTGAGGTATGAATCTCCTGATAGAAAAACATAAATGAAGTCTCATTTATAAGAGATTTTGGCCTTGGAAAGCAGCTAGACAAAGGCACAGTTTCATGTCCACACCTGAACCAATCTGCCTACTTGCTTAATAACATTGACCAAAACACATTATTCAAATAATATTGTCCCAACTATGAATATGGACTAGGATTTCTACAATTACCTGTTTCTAAGCTGATATCTGGGAGACTAAGTGGAGGCAACATAAAATCTCTACATAAGAAGAGGTAAACAGAGAGAACAAGAAAGAGAAGATAAAACCCCAAACAAAAACTTTTCTGAAAACAAGCTTGCAAAAATGTATAAATGCATAAAATATTTCATGATAAAAGGACATAAGACAAAACTAAGAAACAAAAGAGCAAATTTAAATGTTAAACAAAATAGTAAATTTAAATTTAAATTTAAATAGTAAATGTACTGCAGATACATTGACTTGAAATAGTGGGACAAATATTTGCAATAATTACCATGATAATGCCAAAAAAAAGATACAGAAAGAAATAGCTCGTATAAAAATGTGAACAATAATATGTTTAAAAAAGCAGAAGAGCTAAAAACAGCGAGATATAAAGAAAAATCAATTAAAATCTTAGAAATAAAACTGTGGTACAGCACTAGATGGGAGGGATTTTCAACGGGACACAATTGCATCGTGAAATAACGAACCAGAAGCCGGTGCCAAGGAATTGCTGCAGGGTGCTGGTGTAAGAGCTAGAACCACAAGCGCGAAGTAAAAAGACAGGGACATGGAAACAGACGGAGAACCTCCCACACATATTTGATGCGAGCCCCAGGAAAACGGAATAGAAGAAATGGTGAAAACACAATATTTTAAGAGAGAACTGTCAGCATTGACACGATCAATCAAAATTATTTGAGACCTGAGAGCAAAAGAGCAGTCTACGCTCTTCGAGCTGGTTAAATAGAAACAAATCCACACCTGGGGCGCCTGGGTGGCTCAGTCAGTTAAGCGGCCGACTTCGGCTCAGGTCATGATCTCGCGGTCCGTGAGTTCGAGCCCCACGTCGGGCTCTGTGCTGACAGCTCAGAGCCTGGAGCCTGTTTCAGATTCTGTGTCTCCCTCTCTCTGACCCTCCCCGTTCATGCTCTGTCTCTCTCTCTGTCTCAAAAATAAATAAACGTTAAATTTTTTTTTTTTTTAAATAAAGAAACAAATCCACACCTAGACACATAACACACTGTAGAATACTCAGGATACAAGGAAAATCGAATATGCATCCTGAGGGAAACAATAATCTGCAAAGGGATAAACGTATGGACAGCAATAGTGGGCATTGGTAACTAGGCATCATATTTTCAAAGTGCCGATGTAGCTATTGTAGCCTTCATGCTGGACAAACTCGACTGCGAGGATGACATCATTGCAAATGAGATGTAGTTGGTCTCCCACTCCCTTTTTCAATATTTCCAGTGAAGGAAGTCCTTTTCCTCTCTCACAGTGAGCAGTCCCATGATTTTCTGAGCACTCTTAATAAAAAGTTTTGTGGGCACTCCAAAATATGAAACACATTTTTCTTTTTTTTTTTTTAAATTTTTTTTTAATGTTTATTATTTTTGAGAGAGAGACAGAGACAGAGAGCAAGCAGGGGAGGGGCAGAGAGAGAGGGAGACACAGAATCGGAAGCAGGCTCCAGGCTCTGAGCCATCAGCCCAGAGCCTGACGCGGGGCTCGAACTCACAGACCGCGAGATCGTGACCTGAGCCGAAGGCAGCCGCTCAACCGACTGAGCCACCCAAGTGCCCCTGAAACACATTTTTCAAACCAGTGCCTAGACTGTCCAATCCTGTCCCACAGTTCAAGCTTCTAATTTCATACAAAATGATGCCACTTTCCTCCTCTCAGCTGCGGTTGGTGGAGAAGAGGTCAGGTAGGGGGACAGGAAAGTTTCACTGGACTTGTTCAGAGCCAGATGTCTACTTTCTGGGCTGAGTAATGTTTGAAACTGTCTCTGATTCACAGGCACCTGACTGATATGGCCTGATATTCTCTTTGCTGCAGCTGCCTCTGCCCTCTGTCCGCTGGTCATTCAGAATCCAAGGTGCCACCTTCAGCTTCCGAGACTCCACTCCTATGGGAAGCCTATCGAACAGGACCTCAGAGGACTCATGCCAGTGATATTAAGGGTGTGGCCCACATTTGGTCCATGGGTAAAGCTCATGCCTCCTTTTGTCCTGACCAACCCTTGGGGTGGCTGGATGATCCTAATCTGGTCACCCCGCCCTCAGCTCTCCTGTTAGCAGCTAACCCATTGTCTCTAGCTCTTCACATTTCCCAGGCGGGGTTCAGAAGCCAGCCCGCAGTGTCCACTTCACAGTCCAAATATTATGCTCTCCCCACCATCCAGTTGGAACTTGATATTAGGAGTCGGCTTCATTGTCCCAAGTAAGATAGCAGACCCCGCGCTGGCCCTCTCCCTGTGATCACGACTGCTGAGCCATTTCCTGTGAAAACGTGTACCCTTAGTGTGTCGTCTGTCTTAGAGCTCACTTTGGACGTTGGTGCCTTTGAATTATCTTACTGAATATCCCATCATATCAACTCAATTAGCATTCAAGACAATTTAGACATTTTTAGATATAAAAAGACCAGGAGGTTTGACAACTGCTAAAATATTGAGATGTATTTCAGCAAGAAGAAAAATAAACTTGGAGGGAAGATATGGGTATACTGTGTACAGAAATTAATTAACTATGAGAGCAAATGTAATTAACTATTACATTTATTTTTAGGTTTTGTTTTATCAAAGTTATGCAGGTACATAATTTAGGAAGTCAAGTAGTTGTATAGCTGTGGTTTCTTTTAAAACCCAAGTTTCCAACCCCTCCATCCCCTCAGGCTTTCTCTGGTCAATCTTATCCAGCCTCATCATATATATATGTATATATACATATATACATATATGTTATATTATTAATATATATGCTATGGAATTATAAATTGAAACTTCAAGTGTAGACCACTCCTGTGACATATATGACTAGCTGCCTGCCTGAGCACACTTGAATATATCTAATAGGAATCACAGACCATTAAGGTCACAACTGAATTCCTGACTTCTTCAAACCTGCATTTCACCCAGTGTTTCTCACATCTGTAAAAGACAACTTTAGGCTACCCAAAATACAGATACACTCTCTTTTTAAAAATCCCACTTTAAATCCATCAGCAAATCCTATTGTTTCTATCTTTGATTTTTTTAAAAAATGTTTTTATTCATTTTTGAGACAGAGAGAGACAGAGCATGAGCAGGGGAGGGACAGAGAGAGAGGGAGACACACACAGAGAGAGAGGGATCTTGAAGCAGACTCCAGGTTCTGAGCTGTCAGTGCAGAGCCCGACACGGGAGTTGAACCACGAACCACGAGATCATGACCTGAGCAGAAGTCGGACGCTTAACCGACTGAGCCACCCAGGTGCCCCCTATTGTTTCTATCTTTGAAATCTCCCCAAACCTCACCATTTCCAACACATCTCTCACTCCTTCCACGCTACTTTACCTGCTCGGGTCCACTGTCACCAGCTCCTTTGCTGTTCCTTGGGCATTCCCTGCACTAGTCCAGCTCATCGGTCGTGGTCCCTCAGCCTGAATGTTCCCTCATCTGGATGGCTTCCTGGATGCCTCCCTACTCCCCTCAGGCCTCTGCTTAATTAGCACCGTATCGGTTTATCTCCTCGTGTCTAATTCATTGCCATCCAACATCTGTCACCATGCCATTTTCACTCATTCCCTTTCTGTCTCTTCTCTCTCTCAACTTGTGTGTGTATGTGTGCACACACACACACAGTTTGTTCATTTGTTTTTATTAGTTTATAAAACATTTATTCTCCCTAGGATGTAAGTTCCATGAGAATAGAGACTTTGTTTTATTGTCCTGCTGTGCCTAGAATAGCGCTTGTCATGTAATAGGGCTCCAATAAATTAATCTTTTAGTTTTTTATTGAGTTACATAATACATCCAGTGAAGTGCACACATCTTAAGTGTATAGCATAATGAGTTTTTATACATGCATGTACACATATACAACCACCATCAATATGTGGTACATTTCCATCACTCCAGAAGGTTCCCTTGTGCCCTTTCTAGTCAGTACCCCTTCCAGCAGGTAACCAGCAATCTGACAACTGTCACCACCTATTAGTTTTGTCAATTAAAAAATTTTTTTTTAATGTTTATTTATTTTTGAGACAGAAAGAGAGAGAGAGAGGGAGAGAGAGAGAGGGACTCAGAGAATCCGAAGCAGGCTCCAGGCTCTGAGCTGTCAGCACACAGCCTGATGCAGGGCTCAAACTCTGAATGGCGAGATCATGACCTGAGCTGAAGTCAGACGCGGAACCGACTGAGCCACCCAGCTGTCCCAGTTTTGCCTATTCTTGAATGGCGTATAAATGAGCCATACATTTTGTATGTCTTTCTGTCTGGCTTCTGTTGTTCAATATTGTGTCTGTGAGACTCATCCGTGTTGTTACTGTACCAGTAGTTCACTCTTCTATTTTTATGGCTGATAAATATTCTATTATATGAATATATGGCAATATATTTACTGGTTTTCTGGTGGGTGCAAATTTGGGTTGTCTCCTGTTATTTGCAGTTGTGCATGCTCTTGTATATGTCTTCTGGTGCAAATATGCCCTCCTGTCTTGGGTGTCTATCTAGTGGGGGATTGTGGTGTCACATCTGTGTGTTTCACTTTTACTAGACACTGCCACACAGTTTTCCGAAGTGGTTCCACCACTTTCCACCCACACCAGCAATAACTCTAGTATTTTCCCCCTCATTTTTCTATCATGGCTCTATCAGGAAAGGGAAATTGCTTGTCTCATTGGAGTCATCACTATAACATTCTAGAAACTACACAATTTTGTGTCCAGATCAAGTTCATTTAACATGTTCAGAGTTGATAACTCCCTTGCCGCGGATGCCAGGAGAGCACAGATACGTGGTCTCTGCTCCCAGTTTTCAATAAAATTTTCAAATGATTCCAGTAAAGGTCTATTGTCCCATGCGGATGTAATCTGCCGGAAATCGAGATAACTTTTATCTGTTGATACCTCTTGTGGGCTGAATTGCGTCCCTCAAAAAGATATGGTCAAGTCCCAATTCCTGTACTTGTAAAAGTGATTTAATTTGGAAATTGAGTCTTTGTAGATGTAATCAAGTCACAATTAATTCTAAGTAATAATCGTCAATTGTCCTAATCCATTGACCGGTACCATCATAATGGGGAGTTTTAGATATAGACACACAGAGAAAATGCCATGTGTGATGATTAATTTTAGGTCTCAACTTGACTGGGCCATGAGTGACCAGAGTTTTGGCCAAATATCATTCTGGGTATTTTTGTGAGGGTATTTTAGGATGAGCTTAGCATTTGAATAAGTAGACTGAGAAAGCAGACTGCCCCTCCTAATGTGGTGGGCCTCACCTAACTGGCTAAAAACTTTCCAAGGACAAAAAGGCTCACCCTCCATATAGTAAGGGACAACTATGTCCTACCTGACTGCCTTGAATGGAGACACTGGCTTTTCCCCTGCCTTTGGACTCAAACTGAAACTTAGGATCTTTTGAGTCTCAAGCCTCCCAGCCTTTGGACTGGAACTACACCATTGACTGTCCTGGGTCTCAGGCTTGCACTTAGACTGGGACTACACCACTGGCTCTCTTGGGTCTCTACTTTACTGACTCACCCTGCAGATGTTGGGACTTGCCTGCCTCCATGATGGCATAACTGCATTATCGGTTCTGTTTCTCTGGAGGACCCTGACTAATACGGCATGTGAAGAGAGAGCCAGATACTGGAATGATGCATCTACAAGCAAAGGAAAGGCCTAAAATCAAGAATCGCTGGCAACCACCAGAAGCATGGAGCAAATTCTTCCCCAGAGAATTTGGGGAAAGAGCCTCCCGAAAGAACCAACCCTTCCCACAGCTGGATTGCAGTCTCCCAGCCCCTAGAACTGTCAGGGAATACATTTCTGTGGTTTTCAGCCTCCAGCGTGGGATCATTTGTTATACGGCCCTAGGATATGAATACAATACTTTTGCTCAGTGAACCCCTGTTGATAGAGTTTGGCCATCAGAGCCCACAAGAGGGGGGCGGAGAAGACAGACCTTCTAGGGCTTTTTTCCCCCTTGTACTATGTGAATTTTCTATGCAGCACCTAACTGACCATAACAACATGGCGGTAGATGTCCTATCACATAAGCCATATCAGCAGGTAGTGTAGAGGCCCCTGCTGTGAGAGACCTTCATGCCCAAGAAGTCCACAGTCTGCTTGCCCTCATAGTTGCCGCTTACAGAGAGAATCCAGCTGAAGCACAACCTGGGTGAAGCCAGTCCCACTCAGTAGAAGCCCATAGAGTTTTACGATGTGGTGGTGATTGCAACGGGGGCATCTTCTACCAAAGCAACTAGTTACATTTGAAGAGGAGAATCCACACCTAAGTTCTGTGACTCTGTTCAGTACACACCTGTTGCTCATTCCTACCCTGAGTGTGGACCCCAGGGACGTCTGGTAGTCTTGCCAGCAGCATGGCCCTGCCGCACTCACACTGCACAAAGTCAGGCCCAGAGATCCTAAATAGATTCAGCTGCCGCTCTTGGAGCTGGAGGCATACTGGAAAGACGGAAAGATGGTTATCCGGGGGGAGAACAACAATGGAACATGGATCAGTAAGGAAAAAGCACGTACCAGGCAGAAAGCAAGAAAAAGCAACATGGACATGAGGCTCACTGCAGTGCTCTGATGATCTTGCCGTCTCCGCATAGGTCAAGCAGGGGAGGCTTTGCCGCAACCTGACCCACGTCTTTGCAAACTTGCCGAATTGCACCCGCACACGGTGAGATAAGCAGCCTTGAGGGCGGCTGTCAAGGCAATTGCTCACCGTCCTCCCTTGTCTTACCGGAGGCCGCCGAGAGGCTCTCCTCTGCACCTCCAGTGACCGTAAAACATGGGACACCCATCTTCAGCCACTTTGGGTATAGCCACAGCCTGTCTAACCATGTGGCTGCAGTTAGCACTGGCTCCTCAGTGGCTGAGCAATAGTGGTCTGGACCCTCTGGGTCAGTGTCATCCTGTGGAACTAAGGACATGGGGAACCGTCACCGTGCTGTTTGGCTTTTTTTTTTTTTTTTTTTTCTTCGTGCTGTTTGGCTTTTGATGTAAGCGGGACACCATGCAAATCCACTGAGGCTTGTTGTCGCCTTACAGCTGAGTCTAGGGGACTGTCCCAGGCAGACCTAACAGATAGAGCAGTGATATTGCAGTTCCCGTTCGTCCCCTTGTGACCCCTTGGGGACCGACTGCCTGACTGGTTGGTGGTCACATGTATCCGTGCAAGAAATGTGATCTTGGGGAGCAGAGATAAAAGTTGTGATAACTGCATTGAATGACTTATTCAATTGCTCTGAGCCTTGACTCTCTCTTTTGCCAAATGGGGATTATAATACTTATTTTTCCGGGTGGCCATGAGAATAGCATGAGATGCCAAATTCATTGGGCTTAGAGTAAGTTCATGACTTCATAAAATCAAAGTCCTATAATGAAAGTATGGAGTCAAATAATGTGAGATTGTTTTGTGATAAAAGACAAGTTTCCAAAAATCCTGTAACATTTAAAGTGAGCCAAGATAATTCCATGGTAATCCTATCCATTGGGTGCTTCTATCATTTTTATACAATATTTTTTGCTATTGCATGAAAGATACTCAGCTATTGCTGTAATTTGTATTTTGGTTATTTAGAATTCTATTTTCTCACATTTTGTTTACTATTTGCAAACCTGTATACAGTTTTGTGTGTGAAATATTTTAATCTTTTCCCAGATACCTAATGGGATGTTAATATAAAGATCCATTAAAATGCAAAATTAAATTGACAGGTGATTTTTTTCCCAATAGCAATATTTAAAAAATTTTTTTTTTCTTCATCTGTTGTTTCTTGATTTTCTCCTTCTGCAGATTGTAAATATTTTATATTCAAATACTTTTGTTTATCCCTCTTTGATTTCTTCTATTGCTTCAAAGCTGAGATTGCTGTCATGATACAGATCTGATAAATATTTTATTACATTACTTTGGATTTTCCTTTTAGATTTTTATGGTTTTGTTTTTTATTTGATCTGGAAGCTATTTTATTTGGATTTACCTTAAATATTTTTACACAATTGTTAGGCACTGAAAATGCTAATTTATTAAGTGATATTTTAATGTATACTAGTTCTTGACATTCTATTGATCAGATCATACATTTTAATACAGTTACACTATTTATGATCTCTTGTTTTCCTTTATTGCTACCATCTGAGATTGAACATTTTGTTCACTATAGTTATTCGATGGATGCTTTTATTGTCAAATAACCAATTTAAAAAATTAAGTGCTTTGCTTTGTAATCGCAATGATCAAAATAAGAGCTCCCAATTCTCTTGGGATTCTCTAAAAATTAGAGAGGTAAAAATAAGAAAAACTCACTCCTCATCTAAAACAATCCTTTGTGAACATTTGTTACATTTTACTTCAATTTTTAAGAAATGTCATTTCTAGTTTATGAAGTTCTATCATTTATAAAATTGGGGTAATGTTTCCACCTACTCAGAGTTGTGAGGATTAAACAAAATTAAGTGTTTGAGCATTGAGCATAGTGTTTAACCTCTAGTATTTAATGAATATGAATGATTACTCTTTCCTTCCATGGTTGTGCAATTTTGCGCTTTGCCTCCTTTCCCATGATGCTGTATACTTTTCCCCAGTCAGATATAAAGGTTTTGAAAGAAAAAATTTAAGCGCAATTTAATTGGGCGTGTAATATTTCCATCGTATGTGAATATGTGTGCGTGTGTTTGTGTGTCTGTGATTAAACCCGCCATTTTCTTGTTACATATTTGCTCTTCTCTAGTCGTTTACATTGTGAGAAAGCTTTATCTAGTTTGGAATTGTTTTCTTAGGCTAGACCTCTAGAAGTGAAATTGCTCTGTCACTGATTAGGAATGCTGAGTAAATGTGGCTGTTCGTGTGTGTATGTGCACTCGCCGATACACTCATGCACACACACACAGTTACAATGTATATACTTTCTTTTTTAAATTTTTTAAATTTTTATTTTTTTAATGTTTATTTATTTTTGACAGAGAGAGAGAGAGACAGAGCATGAGCGGGGAGGGGCAGAGAGAGAGGGAGACACAGAATCTGAAGCAGGCTCCGGGCTCCGAGCTGTCAGCACAGAGCCTGATGCGGGGCTGGAACCCACAGAACCGCGAGGTCATGACCTGAGCCAAAGTCGGACCCCCAACCGACTGAGCCACCCAAGCGCCCTGGGTAATGTATACATACTTTCAAAAGGCCTCTTTCCGCTTTGTAATCCAGATATTTTTGTTCCTGTTTCAGTTCAGTTTGTCCATACATTGTCTTATTCTTTATTTTGCTAATTTTATATTATTTTTCTTTTTTGCTCGTGAGATTGTACATTTTCCCATGTGCTTTTTTTACAATATCATATTCTTACAGAAAATAAGTCACTAATTTATGTCCTTTGCCTATTTATGCAATTTCTTCGTCACTTTATGATCTCTGTAGGAAGTTCTTCTGTCTCCAAGGATCAGGTAATGTTCTTTTCAATTTCCTTTTATAATTTTTCAATGTTTTCCTTAAATTTTCTTCACTATGAGAGTGCTGTTGGGGAAATTTGGTAATCACTGATATGTGAAAAGATGCAAAAATAAAAATAACCACACATCCCAGTAACAATAATAATAATAAACCTGTTGATATTTTTTATTCTATTTATTTTTTTCTTTGGATATTTGAGTTTTTTAAAAGTTATTTATTTATTTATTTATTTATTTATTTATTTATTTAGTGAGCGTGCAGGCAGGGGAGGAACAGAATGAGAGAGGGAGAGAGAAAATCCCAAGCAGACTCTGCACTATCAGCATGGAACCCGATGTGGGGCTCAAACTCATGAACCATGAGATCATGACTGGAGCTCAAGTCAAGAGTCGGATGCTTCACCAACTGAGCCACCCGGGCGCCCCAGATATTTGAGATTTTTATATATTATCTTTATGCATTGTTAATATTTTACTATAAATGTATCTAATTTCATATAAATTATCTGCAAATTCCATGATTAATTACAGAACGTTTTACCTCATGGATGTATTATAATTACTTTTAACTCTCACCTAAATTTAAATATTGAATTCCCCTAAGTTTTCCTTTTGCAAATAATGATATGAGCAGCTTATTATATAGATACTACTGTTCACCTTTCTAATAATTCCCATTGTGAAATATATTTAAATATATAATTAGTTCATAAAAATTTTTAGTATTTTTTAAGGCTCTTGAAACATAAGGGAAGTCACTTGTAGGGACTTTGTGTCAGCATTGATTTATTGTGTTTTATTTTGGGGCCACTTGCAACCTGGAATCTCATGATTTTTTTTTTTTTAATTCTGGAAAAGGTGGTACCAAGTGACTTATTTAAAATTATACCTAATTCTAGGGGGTGTCTGGGTGGCTCAGTCAGATAAGTGCCTGACTTCCAACTCAGGCCATCATCTCACAATTTGTGACTTTGAGCCCTGCCTCGGGCTCTGTGATGGCCGTGCAGAATCTGCTTCAGGTTCTGCCTCTCCCCCTCTCTCTGCCTCTCCCCAGCTCACGGTCTCTCTCTCAAAAATAAATGAATAAACTTAAAAAATATTATCAGACAGAATAGACAGAAAAATGAGGGGACACAGAGTTCTTGGACTAGAGCTCAATGAATTATACAATGCCCCACTGACATATTAGTACATTTTAACAACTGGGATTATGAATAAAAAGGTATGTATTAATATGGACAGAAGTTTTTATAGATTTTATTGATACAAGGGATTATAGCATTATTTTATAAATAGTAATAAAATATACAGTATTCTTTATTGAAATTCCAAATAGTTGATTGTCACAGAAGGCTTTCACTGATATTTTGCCAACCTCTTGTATCTGTAGCCAATCTATGGTTGTAATTGATGACTGGGTGTAGTTCTGACAGAATGTTGGTTGGTGTTTTCATTGTGGTAACAAGTGAGGCAAAAATGAAACAATGTAGATGTTTGCTCTAGGTCAGTGAGCTTTGCTGAACTGAGTAACAGTTTTCAAACAGTGTAAGAATATTTCTGAAGAATTTTGTGCTACTCACATTATGGCAGCTACAAATATGGCACAAGGTGAAGTTTAGTCTTCATTATTGACATCTTGTTCCCCGATTTATGAAATTTAGGCAATAAAAGTACAATAACCGAGCTCTGAATTGAAGCATTTGCCAACTTCCTCACTGCAAATGCTCCCACCATGGCCAATTCAAGACTACCAACGTGATGTCAGCAGTGAGAAATTGGGAAGAAATGAACATTAGCACACCATTTTATCATATTTCATCATAAGCACAATAGCCATAAATAACCTCAAATATATGCCAATAGTAAAATGTAGTAAAATAATTAGGAGGTGATGAGTTTTGAATATTTACCTTTGAAGTATAATTTATTTAACTGTATGTTGGTGTACCTCAATTTTTAATAGTGGTTGTGTTTGCTAACTGGCATGCAAAATTCCTAAAAATGTGAAATCGCATAAAATGTAAAATCAACCTGAAAATGAACCATTCTGAGGTGGTTCTAGCCCACCACTGCTTAAAACCAAGTGTAATAGAAAATTTACCTGCACAGGGTTCAAATGAAAGTATTAATGACTTATCATAAAAGTCAGCAGTACTCCCTGTCGCCTCTTTCCACCTGATAGACCTGCTCGTGGGGGCAATCAACTTCAACTCTCTTCGACAATTCCCCTTATATTATCTCCACGTTAAAAAAAAGCACCTATTTTTTTTTCTTGATTTATTTCTTATGCACATAGTATATTGACTTCCTGCATGGCTCTCCAACCATTCACATCACCCAACGTAGTCACATTCTAATTTACAGATAAATCAATATCAGTATTTATAACAGTACAAAAATATATTTCCGAGCCACATGGTTAACATTTCTCCTTTCCTGTAAAGACTCTTAATATGTTCTTGGTATTACTAATCCTCACCTCTGATTGACTGATTGATATTTCTCCCCAATATCTTTACCTCAAGGAAAACAGCAGTATAGCACATAGTGACATCAGTTCTATTTTACTTTTCCTGTGGACTTCCGTATTCTTTTTCCATTGCCGTGTACTAAGTCATCACAAACCTTGTGCCTTAAAATAACCACGCTTAAGATCTCATAGTGTCCGTGGGTCAGGAGCTCAGTTGTGGCTTAGCTGGGTCCTCCATTTAGAGTCTCCTGGGCTGCAGTCAAGGTGTTGGTGGGTGTGTTCTTTTTTAGAGCCTGGGCTCCTCTTCTAGGCTCATATGGTTGATGGTTGTCTGTATAATCCAGTTAGGTGGGTGTGCGTTTTCCTGTGATATTGTCTTCTTGATATGTCATTTATTGCTTTTTAAAAACAATTTCATTTGGCATTTAGCAAAACTTGTATTAGTATTCTAGAAGTTTCCTGTATAGTGCTTCCAATTCTTTTTTCATAATTAATATTTTACTATCTCATCTATCAGTTTTTAGAAGTATCCTTGACTCCTACTTATTACCTAGATAACAATTAATTATCTTATTCTAGTTTCCCTTTTCTCTTCCCATTTTTTCAATGCCTTCTTTTTACTATGTTAGAGCTTGTAACATTAACACAATATTCTTCTACCCAGAATACTTAAGTTCCCTTCCTAGCTCTCCTTTCCCTTCATTATCATGCCTCCAGAGACACCAACCCCTTACCTGTGAAGCAGATTCTGTGGAGCAGAAGTTCTCCTTCCTTATAGCGGCCATTTTGGTCCCACTCTCTTTCAAGCTTTACCCTGCAGCTGGCACTGCGACTTAGCAGGTCCTGATCAATGTTCAGTAGTGTGGCATTTAATGTGATTTCCGCTTTTCTTCATTCCCTATGTTTGTCTACACTTTTACAAAGTGTCTTAAGTCACCCCTTCCATGCTTTTCACACTCAAAGGCTTGGTGGTCCAAAGCCATGTTGGGATTTGGAACTGGGTTTAAAGGCTATGGTAGTCTCTGTTGTCTAGCAATACTGAAAGTAGCTCATGGGTGCTTTTAGTCACTCGTGTGTGGGAGAGTGTGTGGGAAAATTTGAAATCAGGCAGCTGCCATTTTCTTCTGGATCTGAAAGATGAATAACTATGATATTCTTTGTTGAATAGTATCTGATTTCTTTGCTCTCACAAGCCTGAACTCCTATTGAGATTAGTCCCGGATTTTCATTTCTTTGCTCATTTTAGTCTCTGTTGTTGTTTTGTTCTGCTTTCTGGTAATTTCTTAGACTTCAACTCTTTGTCTTGGTCGTTTCAGGCTGTTAAAAGAAAAACATGATAGACTGGCTTACCAGGGAACATTTATTTCTCTCTGTTGTGGAGGCTGGGGGACCAAATTCAGGATGCGGGTAGACCCTGTGTCTGGTGACAGCTCTCTTCCTGGTTTGCAGATGGTCATCTGCTTGCTGTGTCCTCACATGGCAGAGAGAGGGAGAGAGAGAGAGAGAGAGAGGGAGGGAGAGGGCTCTGGTCTTTCTCTTCCTATTAGGGGCCTAATCCCCTCATGGTAACCCTAGCCTCAGGACCTTATCTAAATCTAATTACCTTCCAAAGGCTCCATTTCCTAGAACCATCATATTGGGGGTTAGAGCTACAAAATATATTTTGAGGAGACACAAGCATTCAGTCCACAGCACCGTTTTATTTGTGTTTGTTTGTTTTATCTAAGTATGTTTTCAATTTTAAATAACTTTGCCTTATTTTTTTTCTTTTTATCATAGCATTGGGTTCTTCTTTCATGTTTATAGCATATTTTTTGTATCTCTCCAAGGATAATTATAAGTTTTTGGAAAGTTTCCCTTGATCTCTGACTGTCTATTTTTCTGCTTTTTCTGTTTTGGTCTCTAGCCATTGAATCTAGTCCAAACCTCAATCATTTCTTGCTGGATATAGCCTGTGAATCAATCAGAGCCCAATCAGGACACCATAACTTCTCTAGGAACCTCAAGTGGAGATGCTTTTACATAGGGAATTGTTTACATAGTGGTGGAAATGCTGAAAAAGGTGAGTGGCATTGTGGAGAAACGACCCAAGGGCTGGAGGTACTACTGGGTTGGATGATGTTTCCAGACCCTGAAAACCAGTTGTTGTACAGAAAACCTAGAATCATGTGGGGTCTGCACAGTGAGTCCTGGCACCATAATCCCCTACTAGGGGATTGTGTTTCTAGATAGACACCCAAGACAGGAGGGCATATTTGCACCAGAAGACATATACAAGAGCATGCACAACTGCAAAGAACAGGAGACAATCCCTAGCAGGGGATTGTGTTTCTCTGAAACAGAGAAAGGGGGAGAAAAAGACCTACCTTCTCTCTTGGCCAGTTCCCCAACCTTTCCCAGCCCTCTCCTGGCAGGTAACTCTGCTGGAATCATGGAGACTTACAAATCTCAGGCCTCCTTCCTGTTCGTCTTAGGATGGAGAACAGTACAGAGAGGGTCTATTCTCCACACACTGGCAAGAAAGAACCTTTGAAAATGCAAGTCTAATCCTTTGTGTTCTCTGCTTAAAATTCTCAAGTGGCTTTCCAGCTATTCCGAGGAAATCCAAAGGGCTTCTCATTGCCAAAAAGGACGGGTGACTGGGACTCCAGCTTCCTGGGCTCTGTCTCACACTTACATTCCTCTTGCCTTGCTGGCCTCCTCGAGAATTCTCACGTAAAACGGTAAATTTCCACCGATACTGCTATGCCTTTACCCAGCTTTAGTTCTCTCCATACTCTCCCACCAACTGCCATATTGTCTACTTGTTGGTATTTATTTTTTAATGAATTAATATTAGTTAGTTTGTTTATTTTTGGACATTCCTTCACAGGAATACAGGCCACAACAAGGAAGGAACTTTACTTATTGCTTTATCCACAGCACCTAGAATATTGTAGGCAACCATTGAATGCTTGCTGGATGAATGAGTTCATTGTGCAATTATTTATTGAACACCTGCAATGAAAGAATCAATCACTCTCTAGTGATGAAGTTGTGGGAGGACATCTTCTTTGGGGTGCCCTCAATTTTCAGTGCTGGGGGGCATTTATCCTGGCTCTGCTTAGTATCTTCAGAGATGCCTCGATCTCGTGACTTGGAGCGCGGAGGGGTAGGGTCAGGGGGTCCAACGTGGGGGGCAGACTGCTGGCTGGCTGAGGTTTCTGTAGTTTCATTGGTAACCTTTCACTAACTAATTTTGTTTCCATAGGTTTGGAGTGTTTTCAGGTAACTAACTTCCAATTCCTACCTCATTGCCTGGGGAAGGGGCAGAGTGTGGGGCTCGAACTGCTCTGCGCCCAGACTTTCTGTCAGTGTTCCTGGTGCTCACAAGTGTGGCAGCCAGTGGGATTTCTGTGGGAGAAGGGTGGCTGTGTTCACCTCCACAGTCCCCTCTGCAGGTGCTTGGCTATAGCCCATTGATTGCCTTGGTTGCTAACACATCTCTTTCCACTTTGGGTTTTCAAAATATTAGTAGAGACCTCTTGCCTACTGTTCCCTTCTCTTGTAATTTTTGTCTTCATGGGTTAAGGCCTCGGAAAAAAAATTATTATTGCCATTGTAGCAGACTTTTCGGAAAGAGAAGAAAGAAACAGATGTGGTCTACCACTTTAACAGAAATTCTTCGAATTCTCTTTTATTATAAAGACCCAGGGCTGCTTTGAGTAAAAATTAAACTTTTTCATAATCAGATTTTATTTTACCTTTTGACTGCTTGGCACACTTCCAATCCTCAATAAAAGATGAAAAACAAAACAAAACAAATAAGTAAGCAGAAGGAAAATAAGAATTTGTATGACTGGGTAGGAATTCTTTACTGCTGTGTCTATGACGGGAGTTTCCCCAGCTTTCTGCAAACCTAGGTCCTTAAAAGGAAGCACAGGGAATAAGGCTTACGGCAGGAGTACACATGCATGGATCAGGAAACCTTTTCCTCGTCTTCCTCGCCCACATTCACGAAAGCAGGGGTAGGATGGGTATCCTGATTCTATTTTTACAAAAGCTGTGTAATTTATTGAAATGGAAACCCAGAGGCTTATCTCTTTGGTATTGCTCCCAAAGGATTCAGTTCCGAAAAGCAGCCAGCAAGAATGATGATCGTTCCCCCCAAAACCATTCTGCAGAAAGAATAAATACTCTTGGAGAGAGAGAGACAGAGACAGAGAGAAGAAACCAATCAGCCAAACAAACAATACAGTTTGCTCAAAAGCCGCCTCGACCATTTTGTGAGCTGATTATGAAAATATTGCTTTGAAGTTTATTTCTTCTGTGTGTCGCATACATTAGGAGAAGCGAGAATAACCCACTTGATAATGGCTCCAAACTTTTCTCCAAAACACACAGAAAAAGAAATTCTAAAACAAGCAAGCAACGTCTCCACTAAATCAACTCGTCTGAGAAAATTACTGTTTGCATTTTTAATTCTTTTTTCCTTTGCTCTTGCCTTCTCATATTATGTTTCACCACAGAGCCCTTTCAGTGTATAAGCAGAAACAGGAGGCAGCATGCATGCACGCACATGCACCCACACACAGAGTTATGCCCACATAACTTTGCCCCCACCCCGCACTTAGAACTTAGCTTTCCCCAAACAACGAGTTTGGGTCAAAAGAAGAAGTGTTGGTCAAGTTTTAGCATCAGCCGTGTGCTGTACCTGGATGCCCTAGTGTTGAGCACAATTTGGAGTCCATTTTTCTACCTGTCACACAGTGATTATCTTGTGAAGGGCGCCAATGGGCTGTCTGCGTTATACTTCTAACCATCGAGAATTTTCTCGTAATGCTGAACTTCAGAAGGAAGGAGATTCTCTTCTGTTTCTCACAAAACTCTCCTGGCCCCTTTACAAATTTGCCCATTCTTCTCTCCTAACTTTTGAATTGTTACGATTGAGTTCTCTCTAAAATATTTTTGAGTTATTTATTCCCTAGCCTATGCCAGGCCATACACAAACTTATGTTGTGGTCTTTTTCTAAAATAAGAATGTGAATTACATTTAAATAATAGACATGGAAATGCCGTTGACTCTTCTTAATGCAATTTAATGTCTCTTGCAAAACTAAAACGGCAGATTCTGACTTTTCTCATGTCAGAGGTTGCAGTGTATTGGGCCTGTGGTTTACACATACACACACATTTAGTTTACAAAAATTCAAGCATACTATTTTTCATGTTTTGTGAGCCTATGATTCACAAAAAAAACTATGATTTTTTTAAGTGAGCAATGTATATGATGTACTTTTCTATTCAAAACCTTGAGGGGCGCCTGGGTGACGCAGTCGGTTAAGCGTCCGACTTCAGCCAGGTCACGATCTCGCGGTCCGTGAGTTCGAGCCCCGCGTCAGGCTCTGGGCTGATGGCTTGGAGCCTGGAGCCTGTTTCCGATTCTGTGTCTCCCTCTCTCTCTGCCCCTCCCCCGTTCATGCTCTGTCTCTCTCTGTCCCAAAAATAAATAAATAAAAAAAAAAACAACAAAAAAAAAACCTTGACCTATAGCATAATTTCTTAATATCATAGTATTATATTTTATGAATCTATCACAATTTATTTGGGTCACTATTATTGGAAACATAGCTTGTTTTCCTTTTATTTATTTTTTTTTAAATTCTTTTTCAACGTTTATTCATGTTTGAGAGACAGAGAGAGACAGAGTGCAAGCAGAAGAGGGGCAAAGAGAGAGGGAGACACAGAATCCGAAGCAGGATCCAGGCTCTGAGCTGTCAGCACAGAGCCTGTTTTGGGCTCGAGCTCACCAACTGTGAGACTATGACCTGAGCCAAAATCTGATGCTCAACAGACTGAGCCACCTAGATGCCCCCCCCCCCTTTTTTTTTACAGTGATAAATAGTATTATGACCAGGCTTATACAAACATCGTTTAAAATATCCAATTATTTTCCTTAAAAAATTACTACGAGTGGATTGCAACAGAAGATTCTAGGGCGAGGGAGGAGTAGGAAGCACCAGGAATCTGTTTTCCCGCCTCGACAACTATTACACTGGCAGAATCTGTCTCATAAACTATTTTGGAATTCTGTAGTATATTGAAGGCTTGCAACCTATAGGGGGAGACTTACACCATAAAGGGCAGTTCATTTAGTCACTTTCAGCTCTTACCACAAAGGCAGCTGCACATTCCCACTCCCACCACACGTAGGCAGGAGCCTGGTGTAGGAAAAGGACCCTGCCCTCCAAATATCAGGGATCCGTGCTCTTATTACTGATTACTACTTCTGATCACAGAGGTGCAGACAGAGAGCAGGCAGTCATGGCTGCTGCTCCCCACCTTGTCACGAGTCCTTCTTTCCCTGAGGGAAGTGACTTACAAGACATTTAAAGCGCCAGCACCTTACCCTCTCCCCTATTTTCTTTTCTTATTTCTTTTATGGGAGCCACATACTGAATGCTAGAACATTCAAAAGCACCTGCATATATGAGGAAAATTAGAAAGTGAGCGCATATGCCTAGGGAAAGACTCAGAAAAAAATCAGAGACCTTTATTTTATACCTCAGACTGATCCTCAGCCCAGAGACAGCCAACAGTAATCACAAAAACAGCAACAACAACAACAAAACAGTAACAACAACAACAACAACAAACCCCAGCAACCCTGGAGAAGAGGGAGAATCTTATATTATTTCATTCAAATGTCCAGTTTTCAACAACAACAACAACAAAAATCCCAAGACATACAAAGGACAGGAATGTATGGCCCATTCAAAGAAAATAATAAATCAATAGAAAATGTTCTTGAAGAAAGACCTGATGGCAGATCTACTAGACAAAGACTTTAAGACAATCGTTTTAAAGATACTTAAAGACCTAAAGAGGTAGAGAAAGTCAAGAAAACAACCTGTGAACAAACAAAGGTTATTTCATGATTGAAAGGACTATCTTTAATTTTTTTTTAATGTTTACTTGTTTTTGAGAGAGAGAGACAGAGTGTGAGTGGGGGAGGGGCAGAGAGAGAGAGACAGAATCCAAAGCAGGCTCCAGGCTCTGAGCTGTCAACATAAAGCCCGACACAGGGCTCAAACTCACAAACTGTGAGATCATGAGCTGAGTTTAAGTCAGACACTTAACTGACTGAGCCACCCAGGCACCCCTGAAAGGACAATCTTTTCAGCAAATGGTGATGGGAAAATTGGGCATCCGCATGCAAAAGAATAAAGTTGGACTTGTACTTAATGTCATAAACAAAATCAACTCAAAATTGGTCAGAATCTAAATGTAAGACTTACAATAATAAAACTCAGAGAAAAATACACAGGACAAAAGCTTCAGGACACTAGATTTGGCAATGTGTTCTTGGATATTGACCAAAGGTAGCATTAGAAAAAACAGACAAGTTGAATTTGTTGAAAATTTAAGTATTTTGTCATCAAAAGACACTATAAACAGAGTAAAAAAACAACCCACAGAATTAGAGAACACACCTGTAAATTATATGTCTGATACGGGATTAATATATAGAATATAGACAGAACTCCCAAAACCCAACAGCAACAACAACAAAAACAACCTGATTCAAAAATAGGCAAAGGACTTGAATAGACATTTCTCTAAACAACGATCTAGAAATGACCAATGACCACATGAAAAGATGCTCAGTATCACTCATTATTAGGAACATGCAAATCAAAACCACAATGAGATGCCACCAAACCCACTAGGATAACTACTGTTAAAAAAAAAACAAGCCAAACCAAAACAAAACAAAACAGAAACCAAGTGTTGGTGAGGATATGGAGAAATTGGAATCTTTGTGCACTATTGGTGGGAATGTAAAATGGTGTAGCTACTGTGGAAGTCAGTATGGTGGTTCCCAAATAAAGTAAAAATAGAATTTCCATGTGATTCAGCAATTCCTTTTCTGGGTATATGCTCAAAAAATTGAAAGCGGGTCTCAGGGAGATATTTGTATACCCATGTTCATAGTAGGATAAGGACACCTGGGTGGCTTAGTCGGTTAAGCATCCAACTTCAGCTCAGGTCATGATCTCGCAGTTGGTGGGTGTGAACCCCACATCAGGTTCCGTGCTGACAGCTCAGAGCCTGGAGCCTTTTTCAAATTCTGTGTCTCCCTCTTTGTCTGCCCCTCCTCTGCTTATGCTCTGTCTCAAAAATAAATAAGCATTAAAAAAATTAAAAAAAAACAAAGGTAATTATGATATGCTTCAACAAAGATGAACCTCAAAGAAATTATGCTAAGTGAAACAAGCTAGTCACAAAAAGATAAATAGGTACCTAGATATTAGATATTTAGAGTAATGAAATTCATAGAGATAGAAAGTAAAATGGTGGTTTCCAGGAGCTTGGAGAGGCGGAATGGAGAGTTATTACTTACTGGTTATAGAATTTCAATTTTATAAGATGAAAAGAGTTATGGAGATGGACGGTGGTGATGGCTGCACAACATAATTGCTGTATTTACTATCATGGAACTGTATACTTAAAAATGGCTAAGATGATCCATTGTATGGTATGTGTATTTTACCACAATAGAAAAATATTGGGAAAAAAAGGTAAAATTGCTGGGTTGAAACATACATGTACTGCTCAACTGACTGATATCTATGATCAAATTGACTTCCAGAAAGTTTGCACCTATTACCAGTTGGAAAGATCATCTGTCCTTTAGGAGATTTATATTCTACAGCATCTCTATCATGTATATTCTTTCCACCCATTCTTTAGTTATGTCCCCCGAGGGCCCAGAAAACATTGTTACCTTCTCAAAGATAGATAGAATAATGAAAGTACTAGGAATACAGCATATCTCTACCACACCTTGGAAAGAGGAGTGCTTTTGAGGCTATTCTTTGTTGTCTATAGATGCTTTTGAAATTAAAATGGTCTCTGGTTTTAGAAGATACAGGAACATGATAAGTGGTGGAGGCCAAGTCACAGACCCACATAAGGCAGGAAATACAAAAAGGAGATATGGCCACCATGTTAAGATGGTGGGGCCAGTGTGGTTGTCAAACTAGATTGACCTGCAGAGATCTATGGAGCTCTACTTGCCAATCCTTTTCTGATTAATATATTGCATTTAAATGATTTGATTGCTATTTTGCCAATTATTATATCATTAGCACAGTGAGAGTATCCAATAACCCAGACATCCATGAGTGGAACTGATGCAGTGTAGTCTTAGCCAGAATATTTTCTCCACTTGATGGAATGTTCTTGGCTCATCTCCTTCTTATAATCAAAGAATATAAATATTCTAGGACCTCTTCCTTCTTATCTTGCCTATTTCTTCTTACATTTTACTAATCAATCACGGCTTCTTAAATTCTCTAATCTTGTATATTCTGTTTCTATAAACATAAAATACAGAATGCTTCCAGACACGTAATTATTCTATGTACTCCCATTTTCTTTTTTATAGTTTAATTTTATTCTTTAATCCATTTTGAAATTAATGTGGAGAGAGCTTATTTTTTTCTAATTACTTAATCAATAACCCAATTACCATATATTAAATAATTCCTATTTTCCCCATCGATCTGAAATACCGACTCTACCATATTCTAAACTATGTATTTAGATAGATTTCTGTATTTCCTCTTTACTTTCATTGATGTGTCTGCCCATTTTGATAATGATATTACACTCTTAAATGTGTTGTAACTGTATATTTAATGTCTGACAATGAAAGTGCCCCTTAACATGTTTCCTTCTTCATTTTGTGTGTGTGTGAGGGGAGGGTTGGATATATTTTTTATAATGTTTATTTATTCTTGAGAAAGAGAGAGAGAAAGAGTTCAAGCAGGGAAGGGGCAGAGAGAGGGTGAGAGAGAGAGAGAGAGAGAGAGAGAGAAACCCCAATCAGTCTCTGCATGCACTCTGTTAGTGCAGAGTCAGACGCGGGGCTCAAACTCACTAACTGTGAGATCATGACCTGAGCCGAAATCAAGAGTCAGATGATTAACTGGCTGAGCCACCCAGGAGCCCCTGGATAATTTTTTTATACTACCTGTTTTTCTTTAAAATGACACTTATCTTCATTTTGTTGAATTATGAAGTGTCTGTTTGGTATTTTGTATAGAGCTACTTGAAATCTAAAAATCAATTTTGAAAAGATTAATTCTGTTTTTTACAATATTGCACTCTCCTTCTTTTCCCCACCTCTTCCACAGGAAGGAACATAGTATGCTTCTCAATTTATATGCTTAAAAAGTAAGTGGGTGCCTGAGTGGCTCTGTCGGTTGATCAGCTAGCTCTTGATTTTGGCTCAGGTCATGGGATCAAGCTCCACATCAGGCTCTGCACTGAATGTGGAGCCTACTTGGAATTCTCTCTCTCTTTCCTTCTGCCCTTCTTCCCTGCTTGCTCACTCTGCATCTAAAATATGATTAAAAGATTATAAAAAGTATCACTAAGTCATTTTGTTGTTTGTTAAGGCCCGAATCTTCCTCCTGAAGCTTATTTCTACATATTTTATACTCTTATATCAATATTAAATACTAATATCTAATAACAATTGAGTAGTTACTGTGCACCAGGTAGTGTTTCAAACCCATTACCTGTGCTATTTCATTTATTCTTCCAAAATGCCTTATGATGAGGTATTATTGTTACTCCTTTTTTACATATAAAGAAACTGAAGTCTCTACAGGTCTAATAATTTGGCGATATTTATACAATGTCTCCTCTTATTTCGTATACCAGGAAATCTCAAATTTTAGAGAACAAAAGAACTACCTGGGAGTCTGTTTAAAATTGTTTATAATTTCAGTTTAATTGGTCTATATACCCAGATTTTGAGTTAGGAAGTCTCGGATGGGTCTTAGGAATCTGTACCCCCCTCCCCCCTCCATTCTCCTCCATTCTGGTGTAGGTGATGTGTGGTCTACACCTTGAGAAGCACTGCACTGAGTTATGAAGGATATGATTGGGATTTTTTTCTATTCTATTTTCTTACTAGCTATTTTGCTAGAATATTAATAGGTAACCAATTGATGTCTGTGTATTTACTTTATATCTTGCCACCATCTAAATCCTTATATTAGACAAAAAAGTTTTCACTTCTTTTTGGTATAATGAGACACCTCACACAGTGCCTGTAAAAGAACTAAATAAATGAATACATCTCCTGAAAATATTGTAAATTTTTTCTTTTTGATGGCATTTATATTATTTATATTTATATTTATATTTATATTTATATTTATATTTATATTTATATTTATTTATACTTATATGGAATTTTCTATTAGCTAGAACCTCCAGAAACTATTAACTAATGATATCAGTAGTGGATAGAGGAAGTATATGTATTTATATTGTCAAGTTTATTCTCTTTCATCCCTGCATCTTTATATTCATCATTGACCAAAAAAAAAAAAAGGGAGGGTATTAAGATGTGAATTCTGATAAGCTATAGTTATTTTCCTAAATAACATTTTTCTCTGAATATAATTAACTTTTTTTAAATGTTAAAATGTTTAAATATTCTTAGAATATTATAAACATTGAAAAGGAACAGATCTTTTACTTTATTGCTTAAAATTAAGGCAACGGTGTCTATAGAGTAATTTAATAAAATACTTCATGAAAAACTCAAATACAAGTTAAGAAAAAGGAGAAATATAATCTAAAAGGTTTGCTTGAAAATAGCACCTTGAGAAAGCATAGCTTCCAAGGTCAGCTCCCCCAATTTCCCACTGAAATACATACACTTACCACACTAAAAATTAAGAACCACAGAAAGCTTGTTTTCGTAACTTGGAAAGAATGTCAATTGTATAAGATCTACAGGGTCAATTTCTACAGGTTTTATAGAAAACCTATAGCAACATGGAGGTCACTGGTGGAGAGGGAAGACAAACTGATTGGAGTGGATTTTGGAAAGAATGGAGGAGAGAAGTTCCAGTGACAAATACATAGTAGAGATAACTTTCTAGTTGTCTGGTTATTTCTATCTATCTCCCCTCTATCCAGGGGAGCTGTGAAGTCAGGCAGTAAGTGGAGAGTAAGTGGCATTAGAAGGATTTCTTTGGATGGGAGAAGTAACATAGGATTTGCAAAATAATGGAAATGACCCAGTAAAGCATGAAAACCTATTGATGCTGGGGAGTGAGAGAAAGAGAAAGAGAGAGAGAGAGAGAGAGAGAGAGAGAGAGAGAGAACATAAGAGAGAATAAGATCTGCTGAACGAGTTGAGACATTGGCCTGCACGTTTCATCCATAGTAATTGGAGACCAGGAAGGGACTCTGTAGGCAGATTCAGGTAGGTTGGTAAGTGTGGGAGGAAGGGAGCTATGGATATTTTTCCTTCTTGCTTCTACTTTCTTGGAAAGAAGTCAGATGATTAGTGGAGAAGATCGGGACGAAAGTGTGGAAGGAATGAAGAGAGAGATAAAAATAGAAATAGTCAACTAGGGGAGCGGGAGAGGTGGCTTAAGGAAGTTCTGCACTATAGGCTCACTTGAGTTAGTGGTAATGCGTCTAAAGGACCCAGACCAGTAACGATAATATTCTTTCCCCACCCAACTCAGCTGTATGGCTTCAAATGCAGCGTAGGATGTAATGATGAAATTCAAGAGTATAAATGTATATAAAGTATATAGAGTAATGATAAAGTTAAAATATATACTTGTATGTAAAGACGTTACCCTCTTCCACTTCCTCAAGCCTCTCAAGTCATTTCCTCCCACATTTTGTGATTCCACATCACAAAAGGTCCTGGAAAAGAGCTGGCACTCACTCCTCTTCAGCGGATGAAAAGTGGAGGGTGGGTCCAAGGGGACATGAGAAAGGAATATGTCAAAAATAAAAGAGTGAAAAAAAAAAAACTCAAAAAAGTCAGAAAGCATTAAAAACATGTGAAATGTGATAAACTTGCTAAGGTGAAGACTATTTGAGATAGATCAAAAACTGAGTTGGCCTCTTGTCAAATCACCACCACCAACATGACAAAAGCGGTTCGGGTAGATAGTATTTAAGTAAGTTTACACAAACACAAAGCTCTCCGCAGGTGCATTCAATTTGAGTGCACAATTAAAGCTAGAAAGTACTGTCAGATAGTATATTGGTAACTTATTGCTACATTTTTCACTGAGTCTGTAAAATCCCTATACTCTGCCTCCAATTTGTGATTAAACAAAAAAATTTTTTAAATTTATTTTTGAGAGAGAGACAGAGCGAGTGGAAGAGGGGCAGGGAGAGAGGGAGACACAGAATCCGAAGCAGGTTCCAGGCTCCAAGCTGCCAGCACAGAGCCCGATGCGGGGCTGGAACTCACGAGCCTTGAGATTATGACCTGAGCCGAAGTCGGACTTTCAACCTCCTGAGCCATCCAGGCGCCCCCCCGCTGTGATTTTTTTTTAAAGGCACACTCAGTTTATTTAACATTCTGAATAAATAAACAAAACCAAACTAGAGAATGAAACTATTCTTTCTGGGCAAATAGCTCAATTAGTAAGGGATGCTAACTGCTATGCCAAGTAGTCCCCAAGATGTACAATGGCTCAGCAGCGATGGTGTTCTGTTTCCAGAAATTCCAAGGAGGAGTCGCTGCGACACAGCTGTTCGGAGTCAGCTGGAGGGAGCAGCTGGCTGCCATCCTCAGCAGCCTTATGAAGTCACCTGGGTGTGCCTATCTCGCTGCCAAAAGGGAAAGGTCCTAGAGGATCAGATGCCAGCCTGGAAGATAATCCCCGCCCTGTTGCTCGATGATCACCGATCACTCTTCACTGCCAGGTTGGGGGGCACAGTGGCTAGCTATGTGCTTAAAGAAGAGGAAAGGGGCGGGAGCATCAGCTTGTGGCTGTCTTTACCTTAATGTCATTGCTTATGGTAAGACAGACCTGTTTTGGATGTTTTAATTTTAACTCATGCTTCTTAAAAAAAAATGTTTATTTATTTATTTTGAGAGAGACAGACAGAGCATGAGGAGGGGAGAGGCAGAGAGAGAGGGAGAGAGAGAATCCCAAGCAGGCTCTGCACTCAGTGCAGAGGCCAACACGGGGCTTGAACTCACAACTGCGACATCACGACCTGAGCCGATAGGAAGAGTCGGAAGCTTAATTGACTGAGCCACCCAGGCGCCCAGAATTTTAACCCAAGTGTTTGAGTTAGCTCTCTGATACACACTTGCCAAAAATGCTGTATGAGAGTTTGCTTCCTTTGTAAAATTTTATCCATTGAGAGTGAAATCTGTGGAAAGATCATGAGATTTATGAATGTATACTACATCTTAAGAGCCACTAGCCCCTGGAGTCCCTAAGCCAACCTGCCCTCCGGTAGGTTTTTGGGTCAGAATAGCAGGGTCAACCGGGTTTGGAAAGATTTTGAAAGGAGGCAAGCTTAATTAAAAAAAAAATTCAAGAACAAGCACCTGATTTGAGAGCGCCAGCGAATTTAAAAGTTCATTGCTCCTTTTAGTTAGTTACTCATTCTGTTCCTGGATCAGTGAGGTGACCAGAGACTTGATCCTGGGCAATAAATCAACAATCACTTGGAAAGAAATCATTGCCACTTCTGCATTTTGCATATAATTTTGTTTGTTTGTTTTTGTTTTTTTTTGGATTCTCTAGTGTAGGTTGCTAAGGATGTGCATACATGTATTTCGAAGATATGTCAAACTCTCCAAATTATGTACAAAATATAAATCTTGCAGGTACAGATCTGGGGAAACAAACAAGCCAAAAAAAATTCCCTTGTGTTCCAACTCTAATATGTTAAGCAAAAGCAGTTTAACTAATCAAATGCAGATATCTGAGATCGTGAACACCCTTAATGCAATTTCATACACGCTTACCTAGCTCTTCCTATGCCGGAAGTGGATGGCTAAATGAGCTTCCTGTTTTTGTTTTTGTTGCTGTTGTTCTAATTGTTGGGTGTATTTTTATTTTTTATTTTTTTATTCCAGCTTCACTTTACGAGAAAGGTTGTTGTTTTTGACTTTTCTTCGCTTGCACTCAGACATACGTTATCACTGCCAGCTGACTCGCCAGGAGAAAAAAAAAAAAAAGAGTGGCGCCTGAATTTTGCTATTCTATGGAGCACTGCTATTCTGATTCACCCCAAGAGCAAAAATAAGAGGTCTGGAAAAGCAAAGGAGACTACAAGGCCAGAAAGCACGGGGTCTCTTTAAAAATAACAACATTTCCCCCTCATTATAATTAATTGCAAGCTCCATGTGGAAAATTTGTAAAATGAAATTTGAAAATACAGTTTTAAATCTACTCCCAGCCCTCGCTAAAGCACAGAAATTTTCATTCCAGTTTTTGTTTTTGTTTTGGTTTTAATAAAATTGGATGGCTCTGCAGGGAGAGTTCGGTATCCTAATTATTTTTTAAACACAAGTAGATCTATCCAGTTTGAGGGGTTGCTGGCCCATCTTCACACGTCAAGGTTGCAGGGCATGCGGGTGGACATTCTCTCAGTACACTTTTTGCTGTGGAGCAGATGTTTAACAAGGGCTAAGGAAGGTTACGCTGAGGTGCGGTCTCGTCCTACTCTACAAGCCTGGTTCTTCAACATAGTAGGCAGAAGGAGAACTTGACAACCCGATGCCTGGTGGAAATTCTCATGGCATCTCTTGTTTCTGACCTGCCCATGGCATTTGGTTTATAAGGGACCACTCGCTCCAAGTGCACTGTGTCATGAGTCCCACGGGGCTGTGCACACGTGGGTGTGCAACCTGCGCAGACGCTAAGGCGCCCCCTCTCCGAGGGTCTTGGGCTTGTTGTAATGCTCTGCTGCTGCCATCTTGAAATTCTTATCAATTGTATCTCTGAACTTGTATTTTGTAATTGAAGCCCGATGGGACTTGGGCGTATGCTTGTTCCACGAGACACGCACAATTCGTGTGCCTGTCACCCCTTCCCCGCCATCGCTTGCAGCACTCAGACTCCCCTTGGGAACACCTTGTGGGATTTCGGCGGGACTTGCAGGGAGTCACGGAGTAAGCAGAGTGCTCACGGCCACCAGGGGTCACACTTTCTGTCTGAACTAGAACTCGCTCCGAATGAAGAGAGAATGCACTTGCACCTGAAAGAAAACACATGAAACAGGGCAACCTGTATTTGTCTTCTTCCTTTCTGCTGTTAGCCAACCACTTGCGCTAAAAATGATGACGTAGAAAGCAATGGAAGAATAGGGCACCCCAAATGCCTTTTCCTTCAGCCATTCCTGATCAGCAAACTGAAGGTAGAGAGTGTTTAAGAATGTCCAGGGAGCCTGGGTGGCTTGGTCGGTTAAGCGTCTGACTTCGGCTCAGGTCATGATCTCACGGTCCGTGAGTTCGAGCCCGGCGTAGGGCTCTGTGCTGACAGCTCAGAGCCTGGAGCCTGTTTCAGATTCTGTGTCTCCCTCTCTCTCTGCCCCTCCCCTGTTCATGCTCTGTCTCTCTCTGTCTCAAAAATAAATAAACGTTAAAAAAAAAAAATTAAAAAAAAAAAAAGAATGTCCATATGTTAGGAGAGGAAATAAAAACGGTAGGGTTTGAAATAAAAGCGGTAGGGTTTGGTGCTCTGGTAAGAACCAAATACATCTACGTGTCCAAGCTGAAAGATAAAAATTGTGTAGATCTTGGCTACTGAGTGGGCTTCTCTGTGGCTTTTTTTGGTAGTTGCTGCATGCTTGGGCAGCCTGGCTTCCGGGAAGGAGATTGCCACAAAGCACAGTTTTGAAGTCATGGGTAGTGGCTGGTTCTCATGGTCACGCTGGGTTTTTTTTCTTTGGGGCCAGTTGTGCCTTCTGTCCCTGGCACTGTTTTGGGCATAGCAAGTACAGAAACCGCGTATTCCCGAAGGAATGTGGTGGGAGTCCCGACCCACACAGGAGCTGCACCCCCTACCCCTTTTCACTTCATTGGCGGTCTTGCTTCTGGGTTCAGCTGCTTGTTCCACCTCTAGAATTTGATAATTATAAGATTTCCAGTCTGGGGTCTGGAGAGCAGCATTTTATTGTTTAGATGCTTGATTACATAATCCTTATAACTGGTATTTTACTTACCTTTCCGTTCTGTTTACAAAGACAAAACTCAGAGTCTCCCTAGAGATGTATACTTTCTTATAAGCCAGGGGATCTAAGGCATTTTTATTCAATAAAATGATACACCCCAATCTTCATCCCCTTAAGGTTTTTTGATGTTACCCTTTTGAGATGTCATAGCAAAATGCATTTGGTCTCTAACGATAAAAAAACAGATTATATAAAAACACCCAGAGTCCAAGCATATAGTTGGAGAGGTGCATGTGTTTGCATGGGAAACCTTTCTTACATGTGCACTATTAATTCACTATTTAACACAGTTAAAGAGGTGCATGTATTCAATTTCTTTCATATTCGTGCCACAGCTTTATATGTGCAGCAGGGGCTTGGTATATATTGTTCACTGTGTAAATTGGGGATGCCATTCTGTAATGGTTCTGCACCTTTTGAAATGATTTAAAAAGTGTACAGGGGCACCTGGCTCAGTTGGTTAAGTGTCTGACTCTTGATTTCAGCTCAGGTCATGATCTCACAGTTTGCGAGTTCAAGCCCCTCATCGGGCTCTGCGCAGACAGTGCTGAGCCTGCTTGGGATTCTCTCTGTCCCTCTCTCTGCACCTCCCTTGCTCACACTCTCTCTCTGTCTCCTTGTCACTGTCTCTGTCTCTCTCTGTCAAAAATAAATACACTTAAAAAAAGTGTATAGCCTATAATTTCTGCACAGAGCAGTTAGGCTGTGTGTGTGTGTGTGTGTGTGTGTGTGTGTGTGTGTGCTTGCCCATACAAATTCTTTAAGAACAGAGTTCTCTTTTGGTGAATTCCAGTTCTTATTTGTAAAACTAGCTTTTAAAGAAAATTGTCCTGCCATTAGAAGTGATTAATCCACCCCCATCTTTTCTATCATCAGTGAATTTAATTAACGTGGTGTTCCTTCCTTTGAGAGATTAGCAATTAAAACAGTTCTAATTCTCCTCATCAACGCACACCTGAGAAATTAAAATAGATGCTTGTTCTTAATGGTTGCTGCTTGTTCTGGCTCATTGTACGATGACCTTCAACCAGTTTTTTTTTTCTTCATGTATTTGCATTCATCTGAAGAGTTATTTCAAATCATGTTGTGAGGTTTTCAGAGACACCAGACCCTCAGCTTTAATACCGTCATCATCAAATGAGTTAAAATAAATGCACTCCTACTAATGTATTCATATTCAAAACCTACAATGAACATTCATTTCTGAGGCAAAGATATGTGTCTAAAACAAGGCAGAGCTGAATTTGAGATCAGTGATTGCTGCCTAAGGCATTGTAGAAACCAGGCAAAAGAAAAGTAGAAGATGGAGTCCCTTTGCTTTGCCTTCTTCCCTCACTGGGCAATTTCTTGTTGTTAATATGGAATGCTGGCTCCTAGCATGAGCAGTTGCTCTTTGTGGCTGCTTCTCGTAGTGCTATGCTGTCACCCATCTTGATCTGAGAACTGATACTTAAAAATGGGAAACCTTCCTCACCTGTGCGTTATTGGTTCACTATTTAACAAAACCTTCAGGCTTCCAACGAGAGTGCCTCCATTTATAATGAACTGTCCTAGAGGTGTATAGCCCTAAAATGGCTGAGGCTGGATGATGGGTGGGTGGCTTTTGGGAGTTTCCCCCGTGGATGATACATTCAGGGGAAAGATGGTGAGGCACATCTTTGGCAACAAAACAGAGGGTCAATAAGACATCTTCCGAAGGTACAGCACCATTGCAGCCCTCTCAAAAGAGCTCTTGACTTGAATATCAACTGCCTATTTGACATTTCCACTTGGAGGTCTCAAGGGTACCTTGACCTCAGTGTGTCCCAAAGTGAAACACATTGTTTCTTATCTCAGGGTGGCACTGTCTCCTACCCAATCATAAAAGCCAGAAACCTTGATCTTTCTTCCCCATTTCTTCATCTGGCTAACTCCTATACATTCAGGTCCCAGATTCATGCTTTAGAACCTCTACTGACTCCCAAGCTAGGGCTGTCTTTTGCTCTCTTACCTTTTCTTGTACTTATTACGCATATCATTTATTAAATTAATCAGTTATTATTTAAGTGAGCGATTATTTGTGTATCTGCCTCATCTATATCAGGATTTAAAGGCAGCAAAAGCAGGAACTGAAACAATTCTCAGCTCTTTTTCCTAGTATGGTACCTCAGATTTAGCAGTCACTCAGGAAATGTTTGTAATATGAATAACAAATGTGTATGACTACTAGCCATACATGAACATCAGAAAGATTCATCAGTGTAACCAGCCCTTCTCCAGCCTGCCTTGCAACACACAAATACACAGTCACTACTATATTCTACCAGTTCTGTTGACAAGTACCTTGTCTGAAACGTAGGTAGCCTGTTGAGAGTATAGAATTTTCGTTCCCACCTTAATTTTATTTGCTTTATTATAAATAGAAACCTGTACGTTTCTAGGAGGAAGGACTAAAATAACAATCTGTGATTATTATCAACAGTGTGGCCAAAACTGCCAGAGCTCTTCAATATCTGTCTTTTTCCCTTCCTGGAAACACAGGTAAATGAACCGGAAGGACCCTTGAGGTGAGCTGGACCATCTGAATGAGTTCCGGCCAATGGGATGTGGTGGGTGCGAGGTCCACACTTCCAGGCTGCACAGGGGCAAGCTTGGAGGCTGCATGTCATATATGGAAACGCCAAAGACGGAAAGGGTCTGGGTCCTTGAGTCAGGGTTAGAGGAGAACCAGCCAACTCCGACTGGACAGTGATACAAAGAAGAAAGAAACATTTGTGGTGTTAAAGCCTCTGAGATATGAGAATTGGTACAGCAATTACATTTCCACGGCTAATATAATAGATTGGTACTTCGAAAGGTTGTAGTCACAAAAATCTGATGTCTGACATCGACTTCGAGTCAGGTGGGAAGGTAGAGGGTGATCTATGGTATACAGTGGAAATATTTAGTAAAATTATTACCTGCAGTGCCTTTGGAGGCAGCTTGTGAGCCTCATGATTCAGCAACTCTAGCAAAAGCAGTTGGAAAAAAATCAAAGTGTTAATGTGTGTTTGCTGTAGTTGGCTGTGTTGGCATGCTATTAAAAGAAAGAGAAGAACTCAGGAGAAAACTGGCTAGTTTGCAAGCAGAAAGTCCAGAAAGTTGGGTCTGTGAAGGGTTGCAAATTCCAACTCCTTCTGGAACATAAACAGTAGGAAATAAGATATTGAAATAAAAGCCTTGGAGTTACAGAGCCATATTATGACTCAGCCTCATGGCCATGATCAGATTAAAGAGTTGTTTTCCCACCATGAAGCTGAGGTAGGCAAGGGCATGAGAAAGCAAAAAAGGAAGATCAGAAAATTTGTGTATGAGGACGCTTTGGGTGTGGTTACAACTCTATGGAACAGTTCGGACCAACTAGATCAAAAGGAATTGAAGGGATTATATATGCCAACAGAACTACAAACCTCATCTCTAACATCTTTGGGTCCTGGGCAGAAAGTGTGAGGCAAAGCTTACACGGATCCTGTGAAGGAATATTCCCAACACCTGGTTCAAATAAGGGAGCATGCTTAGGAAAAGAAAAAAAAACTCCAAAGAGGGAAGATCCAGAGGTATCAGGAAAATAGCTCATAGAACCTCCTTCAGAGAGGAGCCCTGGAGTCTGACCAGGGGTCCCCCAAATGCAGGCAGAGGAGGCTGACAATGCCCCGTGTCCTCGAGGGTCAGTGAATGGCAGTGTTTATTGCAGTAATCTTGTCCTTGTTTAATGAGTGAGAAGAAATGAGCACCTTTCTCTAGTTTCTAGGCTGCAGCTCTATGAGCAGGCACTCTGGGTGGAATTACCCAGAAGGCCCAGTCCCTGAATTGGATGCACCGATTGTGGAGCTCTGGTCAGCCTTTCCCGGGGAGGTCTTGAGACTGTTCTATGCACTGGAAGAATGTTCAGGTGCCTGAGAGTCTGGCCAAGTCTGCTAGTGTTTCACAATCCTTCCTTTCTTCTCCAGGCACACAGGTAGACATGTCACCCAACACCTTCGCATCAGTGGGGCCGTCTGACTGCAGGTGAATGGCCAGCCACACAGTCTCTCACTCACGCTCGATCATCCCTTTTACCCTTATGTGGGGAATGTGAAGGCCACATTCTGGAACTTGTACAAAGATCAAGGAGGAGCCGGGGTCCCTAAATCATTTTTTGGAGGGTGCCGTGACCTATCATGAGTGGTGTAAGAGTGAGAAATAAATGTGTTGTGTCCAGCCACTGAGATTTGGGGACTTTTCTGGTTTCAGAAATTAACCAAAGCACATGGGGCGGTGGAGTCCAGTAGACAGTTGTGACAGGGATGTCAGAACCTCGGTCACAGGCCTCGATACACCAGAGACTCAGCACTGCTGGCCCGCAGATCTCATCCGGGAAGGAGGGCTGTCCTTTGCTCACGCACATGCTAGGAACTGGGAATGTGTAAAACTTCTTCGCCGTGCGCAGCTTACAGATCGCGCACGTCTCGAGTCTGATTTCTCTCCTCAAGTGCCTCTTCACTATTTGCCTATGACTCTCACCCTCCAATCTTGTTCAGGTTCTTTTTCACGGAAAATGCTCCCATCCCCGCTGGCCGACCACACGCCTCCGTCTTCAGCCCAGCCCCGCTCGCTGATGTTGGGCTTGTTGAGGACAGCAGGTGGCGGTATTGCAGAGTGGTTAGGAGCCCGGAGCCCCAGAATTGGACTGCTTGTGTTCAACCCTGCCTTGCAGCCCTCTAGCTCTGTATTCTTGGGCAGAGCTTGAATTCCCATGTGCGAGACAGGCTGCGGACAGAGCCATATCATACGTGCCGAATGCCCCGTGCTCGGCAGATCCGCAGCATATTCAGCAGGTTCAAGTCACATTCATCCTGTTTTCCATACTTGAAGGCAGTGAATGCAGCATCCTGTGAATACACGCACAGCTCGCTGTAGGGTTTCAGACGCCAGCCCTGTCACCCTGGGCGTTGTGCTCAGTCTCTCAAAGTCTGTTTCCTCAACTGGAAAGTGAAGTACAGTGTCCAGCTCTCAAGTGATCGGGAAAAGGCAAAGCTTTCAGCACCTATTTGTGGAGGGTCTGTTATGTCCAGACATGGTGCTGAGAAATTCATTTCCCTTCCTTTCCTCCTTCCCATGCTGTATCTATGTCACTCTCTCTTTCACCTCATACAGTTTTCTGACTGGTCTTTCTATGTCAGGTTTCACCCCCTCCCCACCTATTTCCCACACCATAGTCATTGACCTTTTCCTTTTCTTTTTTTTAATGTTTATTTATTTTTGAGAGAGAGAGAGAGAGAGAGAGAGAGAGAGAGAGATAGCACAAACAGGGGAGGAGCAGAGAGAGAGGGAGACACAGAATCTGAAACAGGCTCCAGGCTCTGAGCTGTCAGCACAGAGCCCCATGAGGGGCTCGAACTCACAAACCGTGAGATCATGACCCGAGCCGAAGCTGGACGGATGCTCAACCGACTGAGCCACCCAGGCACCCCTCATTGACCTTTTTAAAATGCAACCTGATCATGTTACTCTCAGGTCTGAGCTCTTTTTGTCTCCCTGTTGCTCTCAGAATGAAATGGGATCTATGGTATGCTCTACAGAGGTTGCATGATTTGCTCATATAACATGGTTTTACACCCTTGCCTGTCCTCTATTTCTCTCTCCACGTTCCTGGTTGAGGGTTTTTTTTTTTCTTATCATTTTCCAAAAGTCTCCCAGTTCTTCCTGCACCAAGGCCCTGTCTAGATTTGAAATGTCCTGCACTCCCAGTTCACTGTTCCAGTGCTCGTGTCCCAGCTTGACTTGCTCTACCAAAACTCGTAACCCCATCTCGGCGAGGTATTCCTGAACTCCCATCCCAACGAAGTTAGACCCCTGTGCTTTAGTACAATCCATTCTCTCCTCTGCTGCAAACACCGCACTGGAAATTATGTTTTCAAGTCTGTTGTCCTGCTGGGGGTGAACTCTACTAGCAGAAGATGGCTCGTTGTTGGGTCTCTGGTAGTTTCTGCCTCCCAGGCACACATTCCAAGGAGAATTTTTAAGGTCAAGGTTGAGGGAAACACTGATTCAGGGGCGCAGGCATACCACTGGCTCCTCCTGCAACTTCTTAAGAGATCAGGCCCCCCAGGCCTGGGCCTTCCCAGGGGCAGGGGGCAGAGGGCAAGAGTGCAGAGAAGGCTCCCACTACTGCAGCTCTGCCCTTAGCAGGGAAGCTCACAGACTCTAGAGACCACTGTGCAAGTCCAAACTACATCCACATTGCCACCCACTCCTTCCACTTTCCCACTCCCTGCTTGGTGCCTGGGATAGAAAAAGGAAGAGATATTTAAAAGGCCTAGAAGCAGGCCCTCACTGGAATTCCCAAGGCCAACTGTGCCAGACCAGGACCCCTGGCAGGAATTCCATCATTCAGATCCATGAGCAGATATCAGCAATAAACCCCCCTGCTTCCCTCCTTACCTCCGGGGCCACTCCTTACCTTTTCTCTGTCGTGCTGTGTTTTATCCACAAGTTATTCACTCACTGTTTACACGTTTCTAATCAGCCTTCTCCAGAAAGCAGGCATTGTAAGGCGGTGGTTCCTGCCATGACCGGGACAGAACAGGTGCACAGTGCTGAACACCTGCCATTTCATGGAGGGACGAAAGGAGTGGACTCAGGGCTTTCCTCCTCTGTGTCCTTTCAGCTCTTTACTTGGTTTACGTGAATTTTATGCCGTGTGAATCCCCATGTAGAATAATCACCCACATATTTTAAGGTTAGCTGAAGAAAAATAGAGAAATTAAAGCATTCATCTAAGTAATTTGGTTTGGCACTGAGTTTTCTCCAAAATTGCCTCAATTCTTTCCTTGGCTTTGATGATGACAATCTGGCTTGAAACTACTCATAGATAATATTTTAATTAAAACTCGCTGAAAACAAGCTTACTGTACTATTTAAATAACTGAAGAGGAAAATGTGGAAAAATTGATGATTTAGAAATGAAGCAGGGAGAAATATTAGAAAAGGAAATAGAGGTGTAATTATATTACATATTTAATGTTGCTACAGATCCAAGAATAACAACTTCTATGAATATTCATTATACACTTTCATTCCAAAATTTTTTATGAGCCATGATAGCAATGCTCTGTATTTATTTATTGGATCCCTTTTACTTTTCAGATAATGGGATATTTGTTTTACTTATTCAAGGAAAAAGAAAACATGAAAGAATAAGCTCAAATATAAATGGCAATGTTTTTAGACTGTTTAGTTTTATCGATTTCAAAGATTTTACAGTATGTTTCATATTATCACTGACCTTTGTACCTACTCTTCATATCCTACAGAAAGAATAATTAACTTTTGGGTCATAGGGCATTTAGTCTTGGGTTGTCATGGTCCACTACAGGATATGTTTGACCCTGGAATAAGTTGAGTCCCTTGAATTCCTGGACCAGGCTTCTAGGCAGGAGAAGCATTAAAAATGCATCTTCATGGGGTGCCTGGGTGGCTCAGTAGGTTGAGCATCTGACTTCGGCTCCGGTTATAATCTCACAGCTTGTGACTTCCTGTCCTGTGTTGGGCTCTGTGCTGACAGCTCAGAGCCTGGAGCCTGCTTGGGATTCTGTGTCTCCCCTCTTTTCTCCTCCCCAACTCATGCTCTCTCTCTCTTTCTCTCTCTCGAAAATAAATAAGCATTAAATTTTTTTTTTAATTCACCTTGTTGCTTGCATGGCTTTAGCTCTGGCTGCTCTATTTAGAATTTATTAATGGCAACATGATGACTGAAACAATCATTTCACACATAGAAGGGCTAATTTAACGAGGAATCTTTCTCCTGTAGTTGAAGAACTGTGGTTACAGTTCTTTTCATGGATCACAGATAAGGTCCTGGGAAATGTTTATGAGTGTCACTGTGGCTGGGGCTGGCGGGGCGGGTGCCTTGGCTGCTTTACCTGCTATTGACTCAACTCCACATTCATCCTTCACTGCCTGATCTATGAAAATGGAGATAGATCTCTTTCATAGTTTTCCTTTGCCGATGTCACTAGAAGGTTGTCCTTTCTGGCTTTCGTGGTCCATTTCCGACATTTCCTGGTCTGATGTCAGAAGAAGGTTGTCCTTTCTGGTTTTCGTGGCTCACTTGCCAGGCTCCTGGGGAGCAAGCTTCTTCTCCTTGCTGTTCGGCAGTGTGGTTTCTCCAGGGTTAGGTGCCTACACAGAGCAGCTGTCTCAGCAGAATTTCCTGCTGCTTGCTTTCCACAGGTCTTGATAGGGGTAGCACCTGTGCAGCTAGAACGCAGACAGCATAGGACGGGCCCACCCAGGTTGCTGCTCTCCTTAGCTTCACACGTGGGCACACTGAGGCTGGCTGCCTTCCCTTCATCCCCGGAAGATGCCCAGAGTGGCCCAGGCCCATGTTGTACCCAGAAGTGTGCCGGAGTCCTGCAGAGGTGGCCTCTACGGTACACACCCACAAGCATCCTGACTCCCTCCGTGTACCACCTGTCAGTCTCAGCTTTCCTGCATCATAAGTGTGTTTCCTGTGGCCCCCCTGACATGCACCCTCTGTGCTTTGGGCCTAATATCGGCAGTCTACCTTGACTTTCTCTGCCTGCGCATTGGCCTCGGTTTGCCTGTGCCCGGGAAGAGTGTTCCCACTGGGCTAGTGACAATGGACCAGCCAGGGCCTGAGAAACCCAGCAAAATTCTCCACCATCTAGGCTCAAGGTGGGAGCCTCCTTCCAAATGTGTCTGTCCTTGGGTACTCTTCCATATCTCTAGGAGGCCCTTGAGAGCTCTCTTTCTATCTCAACACTTACTCTCCTATCTTATGCCTAAGAAATAAGCTAATATTATTTAATTTTTTTAAATGTTTTTTATTTATTTTTGAGACAGATAGAGACAGAGCATGAGCAGGGGAGGAGCAGAGAGAGAGAGAGAGAGAGAGAGAGAGACAGAATCCGAAGCAGCCTCCAGGCTCTGAGCTGTCAGCACAGAGCCTGACGCGGGGCTCGAACCCACAGACTGTGAGATCATGACCTGAGCTGAAGTCGGAAGCTCAACCGACTGAGCCACCCAGGCACCCCTAATGTTATTTTACATTAAACTTACCTTACTTCAATTATGTTGTGCTTTGCATTTCCTGGTTGGATCCAGACTACATATATATACGTATATATACATATATATACGTATATATACATATATGTGTATATATACGTATATATGTATATATACGTATATACGTATATATATGTTTGTTATGCAAACATCCTTGAACAAAACTCTCAGTATCCTTTGCTAAAAAGATGTGCGTAAATACCAGACCACAGAGAATTATCTCCCAAAAGGGATGTCCTTCGACCTGATTTGGGGCAGGGCCTCCAAGAGGTAAAAAATTCCAAGGCACATTGGACAACTGAGAGAAGAAGGAATCTTCACCCTGTTTCCCATAGAACAGTACCAGGAGGGCACAAAAACCCAGAGTGTATATATATATATATATATATATATATATATATATATATACACACACATACATAGTCTGAGAACATATCTTGATATAAATTTTCAGATGATTTAGGCAGATGTGTGCTTGGATCTAGATTATTTGATAAACGTGTCAAAAATACATGTGTTTTGGCATAGAGTAGATGACCTTGTCACAGCCGGAAAGCGTTGCCCCTGCTGTGTGCACCGTATGCAGCCCCAGGGAGCAGCTGCCCCATAGCGTTGAAGTTCAAGGCTCCCACTAGTAATGAGCATCCCCTGCTGTCACCTCTCACAGCCCTGTGCTCCTAGACCCAGCCAGATACAAGGCCCCTGCTCCCTATTATCACCCAAACTTTGTTGCTTGGCTCATCCCTTTTCTCCCTAATAGCCAGTCACCTGTTCCCCCAATCCCTTCCACGGGGCCTCTGGAATTCTTCTCTGTGATCGTTGTCATCAACACTGTTATTGCCACCACCCTCGTCTAATACTTACCAAGTGCTAACTCAATGCCAGGCAGGTGCTAAGCATCTAGCCTGGGTTATTTGTTCAGCCTTGAGCATCCACTACATGACTGATCCAACTTTAATCCACATTTTACACAGTAATCGCTGTTTTGAGAGGTTAGGTCACAAACCTAGCACACAGGGGAACCTGGGTTTCGGGTTACTGCTTCAAGTCTAGACCTATAGCGTCCAATACTGTAGCTACTCGTCACACGCAGGTATTTAAATTCAACTGAAATGAACTAAGAAGACAAATTGAAGGAGGTCTTCAGTCACCATGGTCACATTCTAAGTGCTCAGTAGCTACATGTGGCTAGCAGCTACTGATTGGCTGGTGCAGGAATAGAATATTTCCATTCTTGCAGAAAATTCTGCTGGATGGCACTGATCCACATCAGTACTTTCCCCAGCTATCTGTGGTGAAAGACTTGTTATTTTTTTTCCTTTCAATTTTATTTTCAATCCATTCCATATGGACACTTTTAGAAGATATAATAAAAATAAATTGCTGAGGGAGTGATGGGAACAGTGGTAGCTAAGGCGGCAGAACAAGATGGCAGCCCTGGAGCTGGTGACTAACTGCTCCTGATAAACTACTGCCCATGCACCCCCACAGCAGCCTCCAGCCAGGCTCTGGAGACTGGCATCTCCCAATAGCAGATTTTGGGGGGAAAAGAGGATTGAAATCCTTATTTGTCATGAAAGTGACCCAAGAAAAATGTCCCCTCTCGTACCTCTTTGGGATCACCCGTAGAAGGAAGGTACTGAGGGGTGGCATCTGACCCTTCTGTCAGTTGTCCTGTGGTGTCAGCATCCCATCGAGCCTTTCAATGGACAGCAAGATCCTTTTAAGTCACCACAGAAGCATTGTCTGTTCTAGTCCACCTGGTGTCTTCCAGTGTGTTGGATCTTCCTCTATTTCTTGGAAATGTGTGAGAATCTAGGAATAATGTTATGATCTCAGTTTGATGCCATTGCAACCCTTGCAAGGCTATATCTGGCTCCACGGTTTCTGACACACTGTGCAGCTCTAAACTCCCTGGGTTTTGTGCCCTCCTGGTACTGTTCTATGGGAAACAGGGTGAAGATTCCTTCTTCTCTCAGTCGTCCCAAATGTGCCTCGGAATTTTTTGCCTCTTGGAGGCCCTTCCCCAAATCAGGTCGAAGGACATCCCTTTGGGGAGATAATTCTCTGTGGTCTGGTATTTGTGCACATCTTTTTTAGCAGAGGATATTGAGAGCTTTGTTCAAGGATGTTTGCATAACAAACAGCCTTGGCAGTAGAAAAATAGTGACTCCCTCAAGAGAGATTTAGAAACATCTTGCCTTGGAGAAATTCCAGAATAATAAAGATGATGTCTCTCTCCAGAGAGGGAGGGCAAGTCAGCTAGCAGCCCCTATCTATGTAAGACCGGGATCTCCTAACCTTGCAGTTCCTCAAGTGTGACACAGATCCACGGCAGCCACAGGACATGGCAGGGGAGGGGACCCAGTGCAAACATGGGACTCATACTGCAATCACTTATCTAAACCCATTTGGGCTCTTTGTCTCCTTATGGACTAAAGATACGGAATGTGGCCAGTTGACCTGGAAGCTGTGGTAGCGCCTGCTGCGCCAGAACTCCTGGACTGCTGGAGAGTCTGTCTGGATCCTCCCTACTTTATGCTCTCATCTGCGTCTCTCCATTCTTCCTCATTTCTATGTCATGAGGAGCTTGTTCCTGGTAGTCATTCATTCCTGATTCATTCGATAAATGTTGTTGAGTACCCACCATGTGTCAGGTACTGTTCCAGGTGCCGTAGATACATCAGTGAACAACACATCCATTATTCCTACTTTCACAGAGCTGCACTTCGGTTGGAACCATGTGGGGACGAATACTGTGAAGACGACAGTAAACCAACCAATTCTGCCCAAATATCAGAAGGCTACCAGTGCTATGCTGAGGAATAAAATGGTGTGATGGAAAGACAGGGACCATACTGTCTGGCTATCTACACTGGATGGCCATGGAAGGTTTCCGGGAAAGTGATGTTAAGAAGTTGAGATTTGAAGGCAACCTGGTTGGCTCAGTTGGTTGAGTGGCTGAGTTCGACTTAGGTCATGATCTCACATTCGTGAGTTCAAACCCTACGTTGGGCTCATTGTTGTCAGTGAAGAGCTTGTTTTGGATCCTCTGTCCCTCTTTCTCTGCCCCTCCCCTACTCGCGCGCTCTGAAAAATAAATACAACATTAAAAACAGAAGTTGAGATTTAAATGAAATAAGAGGGAACCATTCCTAAGAAAACTTAAGAAGGACATTCAAGTAGAAGAAATAACTATAACAAATGCCTTAAAGGATGACCGACTTGGTAAGTTTCAGAGAGGCTGGAACTTGGGGTGGGTGATGAGCGAAAGCACAGAAGAATATTCCAGGTGGTTAAAGGCACCAAAGCCAGGGCCAGGGGTTTAACCTCCATTTTGTGTGTTATAAGAAGTCACTGAAAAGTTTGAAGTGAAAGAAATGATTTAATTTATGTTCTTAAAGGATGATTCTGGACTTATACTATAGCCATTGTAAAGGAGACTTGGGATAAAATCTAAGTTGTGCTTGCAAAGTAGATTTGACAGGATTTGCTGATAGGTTAGATGCATGTGGTAAGGGAAGGAGAGGGGAAAGTCAAAATATCTTCTACATTTTTACCTTGAATAATCGGGAGAGATAGCAAGGATACTGGCACTGAGAGGTAAATCATGGGAAGAGGAGTTTTGTTTGGGTGAGTAATGAAATACCTATTAGACATCCATGTGGGCATGACAGTTGTAGGCAATTGAATGCATGAAGCTGGAGAACAAAGGAGTTTTCAAAGCTAAATATGGAGCATTGAGAGTCATTGGCAAGGAGATGATGTTTGAAGCCTGGCACTGAATGAGTTTCCTTAGGGAATGTGTGTAGAGAGGAAAGAGGATCCAGGACAAATTTCTGTTGTTGTTTGCTGCTTAGAGGTCCAACAGAGTGGGTGGAGACAGCAAACGAAACAAGGATTGCCAAGTTGGTCAGAGATAGTCTTAGAAAGCATGAGGCCATAGAAATTGAGACAAGACAGTATTTCTAAATAACACTTTGCATAAAATTTGTTTGGCAATAGGGCGATTATTGTAGCTCTTTGCAAGAAGGATCTCAGTGGAACAGAAGGAGACAGCATCCTGATTGGGGAGAGTTAAGCCAAGATTAATATGTGGGAAAGAAGAGCTATATGACTATAGACTGTAGATAAACATTTACAAAGTCTTGCTGTAATGAGGACTTAAGAAATGTGATAGTTGGATGGGGTGCCTGGGTGGCTCAGTCGGTTGAGCGTCCCACTTTGGCTCAGGTCATGATCTCACAGTTCGTAGATTCGAGCCCTGTGTCTAGCTCTGTGCTGACAGCTCAGAGCCTGGAACCTGCTTCAGATTCTGTGTCTCCCTCTCTCTCTGCCCCTAACCCACTCACATTCTGTCTCTGTCTTTCTCAAAAATAAATAAATGTTAAAAAAAAATTAAAAAAAAAAAAAGAAATGTGATAGCTGGAAGATGATGGGAGTGGTCAAGGGAGGGCTTTTATTTTGGTAGAAGAAAACAGATAATATTTGTGTGTTGATAGAGATGATCCTTTCAAGAGGTAGAATTTATGAGAAAGGGGACAGACGGGCCTAACATCATTTTCTTATTGAGCTTAGGCTTTGGGGGAAGAAAATAGAAAGAGAGGAAATAGCAAACTATTTCTGATTCCCTGGAGGTGATGAATCCAGAAAGGGTCATACATTTGAAATTGGCAGGGGTAAGGCTGGGAGAGAAGACAAACAATTCATATTTAGCAGACCCCAGACACTAAAAATATTAACTCTGCTCACTTCTGTTCATTTTTGGCATCACCACCCTCATCCAAACGCTCTCATCTCTCTTTGGGTCCACATATACTTTCTCCACATCTATTTCACCCCTTCCTCAGCCCATGCCTGTGCCCTCCACCTGTAATGTAACTTCCACGCAGCTGCCAGAGGGATTGTTTTAATACTTAAATTCAATTATATTGCACTTCCGGGTTGAGTGCTTTAGTTGCTTCCTATTTCCTGTGAAATAAAGCTATTATCATGGCTTCCAAGGCCCTAGATGATCATGACTGGCTGCTGACCTGTCTCCTGCTTTTCTTACACTACAGATCCCCTGAGCTGTAGCTAGCCCAGATGGCCTGGTTGCATTTCCTCCAACAGGCCAGGTTCTTCTTGCTCAACAGGACTGCACAGCTGAAATCTCTACCTGGAAAGATGTCTTCCTAGTCTAGATAGACTAGTCTCTCTCTAGGTTCTCCTTCCTCACCTATCCCTCTACTTCATATTGAACCTTCTAGGTTCACAATGACCGGTTATTGAACGATAAATTGTATTTTATACCCAGAAAATCATCATGGAAACATATTTTGGACAGAGTCAGTATTTTGATGAATTATTATTATGATAGATATAGTTATGGATGCTTCCTTTTATACTTTTAGAGCCTTTTGAATTTTTGACTCAGAACTTTGTGCAGACTAGCCACAATATTCAACTTTATCCGTTTGTCTCCATGACCACATCAGTCTATTCATTCTGACATTTAATAACCTATAGTGCTAATCATTTTACTCATCATGATTTAGATAGACAAATGGTGATTTCAAGCCAACATTTAGCAGTATTGTTTTTTAGTTATTCTCAAGCTTAATAGAATTATATAGTTAAAGTAGAAATTGAGTTTGTGCTGATAGCAGAGATATTCTCACTGGAAGCAGCTATTTCCCATAAAATCTGTGCAAGTATACAGGTCTACACCATTGCTCTCCATTTCTCATTCTCCATCATGTAACGCTCATCCCGCAATATTGAGAATGCATGCTAGTTACATTAAAAAAAACAAACAGCGATTTACATTGTAGGGGCTTCACCAATGTGAGCTAAGTCTCAAGATGGTGACAACAAAAAAGAAAAAAGAAAACTCACAATAGTTTAGCTTAAAATAGGGAATCACATGAGGTCCGTGGCTATAAATAAGAATCCTGTTGTAAGAATTCGTTCAGTTTTGATGCGTGGCTGATCTTTCTCCAGGATTGATTGAATGCAGCATTTAAAACTGCAGAGAGCCTTTGATCTCTGCGAGTGCCTAGAATTTGCAGATCAGCTGTTGGAGAAGGACTTACCCATTTTCCACTAAAATATCTGACAAGTTTGGATCTTTGCGGATTTAAATGCCCTTACCTGTAGAAGACAAATAAGAGACTGGTGTGTCCTTATCTGTTGAATATTACTGCAATGACGACTTGATAGAAAAACAAACCACAAAAACAACAAAACCTCAACCCGGTTTCCTCAGTCATATGGCTATTTTTGACACGTTAATGAAAAGTTAGAATACAGAATGTTATGTTACAGTATTAATAACATGACACAGTGTACATAGAAATATAGACATGCACCAAAATGTTCAGTTTATTTGGGGTGAGGCTGGTTAAGCAGGCACAGTTGGAGTTTGACTTTCTAACCTAAGGCATTTTTTTACTTTTTTATTTTATTTTATTTATTTTTATTTATTTTCAGTATATGAAATTTATTGTCAGATTGGTTTCCACACAACACCCAGTGCTCATCCCAAAAGGTGCCCTCCTCAATACCCATCACCCACGCTCCCCTCCCTCCCACCCCCCATCAACCCTCAGTTTGTTCTCAGTCTTTAAGAGTCTCTTATGCTTTGGCTCTCTCCCACTCTAACTTCTTTTTTTTTCCTTCCCCTCCCCCATGGGTTTCTGTTAAGTTTCTCAGGATCCACATAAGAGTGAAAACATATGGTATCTGTCTTTCCCTGTATGGCTTATTTCACTTAGCATCACACTCTCCAGTTCCATCCATATTGCTACAAAGGGCCATATTTCATTCTTTCTCATTGCCACGTAGTACTCCATTGTGTCTATAAGCCACAATTTCTTCATCCATTTATCAGTTGATGGACATTTAGGCTCTTTCCATAATTTGGCTATTGTTGAGAGTGCTGCTATAAACATTGGGGTACAAGTGCCCTCTGCATCAGCACTCCTGTATCCCTTGGGTAAATTCCTAGCAGTGCTACTGCTGGGTCATAGGGTAGGTCTATTTTTAATTGTTTGGAACCTCCACACTGTTTTCCAGAGCGGCTGCAGCAGTTTGCATTCCCACCAACAGTGCAAGAGGGTTCCCGTTTGTCCACATCCTCTCCAGCATCTATAGTCTCCTGATTTGTTCATTTTGGCCACTCTGACTGGTGTGAGGTGATATCTGAGTGTGGTTTTGATTTGTATTTCCCTGATGAGGAGCGACGTTGAACATCTTTTCATGTGCCTGTTGGCCATCCGGATGTCTTCTTTAGAGAAGTGTCTATTCATGTTTTCTGCCCATTTCTTCACTGGGTCATTTGTTTTTCGGGTAAGGCATTTTTTTAATGTTTACTTTATTTTTGAGAGAAACCGTGAGCAGGAGAGGGGCAGAGAGGGTGGGAAACAGAGGATCCAAAGCAGGCTCCGAGCTGACAGCAGAGAGCCTGATGTGGGGCACGAACTAATGAACCACAAGATCATGACCTGAGCTGAAGTGGGACGCTCAACTGACTGAACCACCTAAGGCATTTCAATGATGTTTTATTGTCAACATTATGAGTAACAACAATATGATAGAAGATTAAAAATAAGTCTATGAAAGGATAGTTTTTGTTTCTAAAAATCAATCTATATAGTTTTGAGGACTTTTTTTTTCAAAGTTTTTAATGTTTATTTATTTTTGAGAAAGAGGCAGAGCGTGAGCAGGGGAGGGGCAGAGAGAAAGGGAGACACAGAATCTGAAGCAGGCTCCAGGCTCTGAGCTGTCAGCATAGAGCCCGACGCGGGGCTCGAACCCACTAACCATGAGATCATGACCTGAGCTGATGTTGGACACTTAACTGACTGAGTCACCCAGGTGCCCCTTGAGGAATTTTTTTTTAAACAAAGTGATAGAAATTTGAACTTACACATTTGTCTTCTTGATTTTTCCTTTCAGTAGTACTTGTCTGATTAATATTTAGGTTTTTGTGTTCGGGATACTTGTATTTCTGTGCTAATGATGTGATATTTTTGAACAAGGTCACAGATGCTGACAGAAAAAGTCCAGGAATAAATTATTCCTACTGGCATCAATGTGAGAAAAGAGTAATTTTTAAAAATATTAACGTCTATAAAAGCTTAGAACAATCTTTCTGTCTCAAAAAGCATTTTAAAAAATTACACCATGCAGTTGAAAACTGACATTTTATTATTTAATCATGTCCTATTTTAGGCGATGTGCTGAGAGGACACATTACCATGTACATTTTCTCAATATTAAAGGCATTAGAGTCGTAGAATCATAGAATTGAGAGGTACTTTAGGCATCATCTTGTCAAATGCTTTTATTTTACAGAAAAGGGAAGGGAGGCTTAGAGTGCAATGGCCTTGGGGACAGGCAAGTCTCTTCCAGCCCGATTACCCATCTGTGGGAAAATCAGCCTCAAACATTTCCACTTAACTAATGAGTGGAAACAGTCACATACATTTACAGAACCCATTTGTATGTCCACATCCTACATACTTCGTTAAATGTTTCTGTCCATTCTTTCCAGCCATGCTCCCTATGAATCCTGGTCCCGGGACAGCTACACACATGTCTCTGACCCTAACTACAGAAATATAAAAGCAGGTAAGAAAAGGAAGAAAATGCTTGTGATCTTCTAACTGTATCAAAGTGACACTAGAATGAATCTAACACATTTTTAGGTTAACAGTTACTTTGCTGTATATCAATAACAAATAATGAGGAAGATAGTCTATGCACATCTGAGAAGAAGAGTCCCTTTTTGTTAGTTTTTTTAATGTTTATTTATTTTTGAGAGAGAGAAAGGGGGGGGGAGGGGCAGAGAGGAGGGAGACACAGGATCTGAAACAGGCTCCAGGCTCTGAGCTGTCAACACAGAACCCGATGTGGCACTTGAACACACGAGTCACGAGATCATGACCTGAGTCAAAAACACTTAACCTACTGAGCCACCCAGGCGCCCCAAGATTCCCTTTTTGTATTTTTAGGAAGTGTTGAGATCATTGAGAATAATTTAAAAAAAATTTTTTTAAATGTTGTATTCATGAGAGAGAGAGAGACAGAGAGAGAGAGACAGAGAGACAGAGGACGAGCAGGGGAGAGGCAGAGCAAGAGAGGGACACAGAATCTGAAGCAGGCTCCAGGTTCTGAGATGCCAGCACAGAGCCCCATGCAGGGCTCGAACTCATAAGCCATGAGATTATGACCTGAGCAGAAGTCAGACGCTTTACTGACTGAGCCACCCAGGCGCCCCTAAATCATTGAGAATTCTTAGTGAAAAAGTGGGATGCATTAACACTGAACTTCTTCAAAGGGTGGTTTTAGGCGACTCTGCCCACTCTGAACCCCAAATTCTTGACTCTAACAGATAAGGAAGGGGTTGGACAATCTAGGTAGCTATTTGTATTATAAATATTTTTAATTTTCTGTATATTTTGCTAGGTAGCTATTTGTATTATAAATATTTTTAGCTTTCCGTATACTCAATCATCCCAGGGTCAGGGGTCAGCCAACTAGGAACCACCCTTATCGCTTCCTGCCTACCCAGATTATTCCCTGGACTGTTCGCCCTGCCTTGCCTTTCCTGCAAGAACCCCAATAAAGCCATGGCCTGGCAAACCTTGCCCTAGCTCCTGTCTTCTGCCTCCTAACCACCTAGTTGTCTTTTCCATGTGGAGTCAGAGATGCCTCCAGTTTCTAGGAACTGGAAGTACAGGTGACTCTTGAACAACACAGGGGTTTGAGGTACTGATCCCCTACGCAGTTGAAAATCCATGCGTAACTTTTACTCCCCCCAAGATTAACTACTAATAGCCTATGGTTGACTGGAAGCCTTACCAATAACATAGAACAGTCAATTAACATCTATTTTGTATGTTATATGTATTATGGACTGTATTCTTATAATAAAGGAAGTTAGACAAAAGAAAATGTTATTAAGAAAAATCATAAAAAAGAGAATATGCATGTATTGTGCTGTACTGTATTTTCTGAAAAAGATCTGTGTATAAGTGGACCTGTGCAGTCTAAACCTGTGTCGGGTAAGGGTCAACTGTATAATAAACTTTGTTTTTTCTTGAGCCTTTCCTGTGGCCATTTCTGACTGACCATCCCATGAAAGAATATAAAACATGATTTAATATCGTATTTTGTCATATGAATTGTCTGTTATATATAGTTATATATTTTATATCATTTTATTTGTTGTATATTTTACAGAGTGACTGTAGCTGCTTATCTCATAACTTTGTGAAAATGGAATTAAAAAATTTTTTAATGTTTATCTATATTTGAGAGAGAGAGAGAGGCAGAGAGAGGGAGACACAGAATCCGAAGCAGGCTGCAGGCTTTGAGCTGTCAGCACAGAGCCTGACGTGGGGGCTCGAACGTGAGATCATGACGGGAGCCGAAGTCAGATGCTCAAGCGACTGAGCCACCCAGGCGCCCCATATGAAAATGGCATTTGTTGAAAACATTTGCACCTACAGCCTGGAACATGAACTATGCAATTTTATAAACATGGTAAATCTAGGTTGACTGTGATTAAATATAAAGAATGCACAGTTGCTCTTCGTGTTAGGGTACGGTTTCTTTTCCATCAGCAAGTGTACTTAACGGCCATGTTGTCCTCACTGGAGTCACGTTCTGTAAATGCCTCCCGTGTTCTGCCTTCTGGCTTCACTGGAATTGTGGCTTGTTGCATTATACCCTTTATTCTAATCGGGAACACAGAGTATTGGAGCCCTTGCTTAATGTGCCTTCTCAGGACATTGGCCCCCAGGGTCTCCCACACCAGGGCCCTGCCATTGCTATGCTCTTAGGGTTCTTCAGCTCTGGAAGCTGCCCTCAGTTTTCCTAGGGGAGGGGTTTTCACCATCTTTTGCTAAAAAGAGAGTTTTAATGTTTGCAGTCTGAATGTAAAAACGAATGTTCCCCTTCCTCAAAAGTGGCACAACACGTGATGCTAATGCAGAACTCTGACGTGATCCTTACCTGATCCTTACGATCCTATGTGGCTTCCCACATTTCATAGGGACCAGCATTGTTGCCTTACCTGGAAGCTTCCTAGAAACACAGGATCTTAAGCCCAATTCAGACATACAGAATCAGAATTGTTAACAAGAGCTCCAGGCGACTTTATTTAAAGAGAGAGAGAGAGAGAGAGAGAGAGAGAGAGAGAGATGGGTGCCGGGTGGCTCAGTTGGTTGAGCATCAGACTCTTGATTTCAGCTCCGGTCATGATCTCACGGTTTGTGAGTTTGAGCCCTGCGTCAGGCTCTGTGCTGACAGAGCAGAGCCTGCTTGGGATTCTCTCTCTCTCTCTGCCCTGCACCCTCACTGCATACACACACACCCTCTCTCTCTCAAAATTAAATAAATAAACTTAAAAAAAAAAAAAAGGAGCACCTGGGTGGCTATCAGTTAAGCATCCAGCTTCTGCTCAGGTCATGATCTCATGGTTGGTGGGTTCGAGCCCCGCATCAGGCTCTGTGCTGATGCCTTGGAGCCTGGAGCCTGTTTGGGATTCTGTGTCTCTCCCTCTCTCTGCCCTTCCCCTGCTCAAGCTCTGTCTCTGTCTCTCTCTCAAAAATAAACATCCAAAAAAATTTTTTTAATAGAGAGAGGCACCATCTTTATGTATTACTGCTTAGTCACTTCAAGCCCTGTACCAGAGCCATGAACTGAGAGGATTAAGTACACTTGTAATAAACTTAATTAAATTACTGAAAAGTTAATTTGAAACATGCATAATAATGTACAAAATAATTATTTTGCAGCACAGTAATTAGGCATAAATGATAAAAGAATTACAGTAAGTATTAATTATATCATCATATTACATATTTTTCTCTCTACTTGGCTTGTATTTCTAGAACTTTATTCAGCTTCTGATGGCGATGATATCAAAAATTTTTAAATCATTGCCAGAAAACTCGTACCCACACACACCAACCGCAAAAATAAGCAGTTAAGAAGTAAATTGCAGAAATGAAGTTTTTCTCTTGTTCTGATTAAATCACCCTATGCCTTATACTTAGTAGACACTCAACAACAGTTTTTGTTTTGGTTGACAAAGATAGACTCCTCACTCCAATAGTTGGGATTCTTCGTGCAAATTGTCCTTGGCGTTCCCCGAGGTTGAAATTTACAATGACGATCATGTCAAACGTCTATTACTCCTACATCCAGTCATCATGAGAAGATATTTTGATTTTCTTAGTCTTGGCGAGATTTGCGGGTATCGTTGACATACTCAAAGTGTTTACAAATACAGTGGAATAATCAAAATGAGTAGAGGAATACGTGCAATGACTCCACCATGCTATAGAGCAAAAATTTGCAAGCGGGGGCATTTTTGCCTGCAGGCGGGAGTCAGGTACATCTGGTGGCCTTTGGCAGGTAAAGACCAGCAACGCCACTCCATATCCCAGAACGCACAGGACAGCCCCAAAGAAAGACCATCTAGCCGCAAATGTCACGGTATCGCAGGTGAGAAACTTTGCTGTACAAAAAAATCAAAACCCCAGTTAGATAAGGGAAAGGGTCCAGAGCTACACTGGTGGCTCCTGTGTCTGCAGGAGCAGAAAGAGGAGGAAGAAATGATGTCACAGAGGGGTGACCAAACCAGTCTCCTGTTTTCCCAAAGCAGGGCTAGTTCAGGCTTACTATATTCAAAGCAGGGGAAGCCTGGTCTCAATCCTAAGAAGCCTATTTCTTCTTCTACAAGTTCCAACGATATGTGAAATTGTCGAATTCCCTTAACGTCATAATATTGGGCACATGGCTTCAAGATTCACGTACCCAAAGATGTTAATGGATTTAAATCTAACCGTTGAGGACGACTCCAGATTCATAGATTCTTCCTTAGTCAGTGCCACGGAAGTTGGTGGGGACAGCAAGAAAGAGCCCTAAAGAACTGGGATGTTTGAGAATGACAAATGTTGCAATCTTGGTCTATGTGCTTAACTTACTGCTCGTTTTCATCTGTCTGGCAGATAAAAAGAAGTCAGGCAAACAGAATTCAAACAAAACAATATTCCTTGCATTTCCTCGATGCCATCAGTTACATCCTTGTTGAAAGCAGCTTAAGGACTTTCTGGAAAGTGATAAAAAGCATCATAATAATCCCTCATTGAATGTTAACTTATTTTTATTGGCTAATTAATGAGATAAAGTCACAGAAAGAATGCAGGCCATCCCTGCTGACAGATTCAATAGTCAGTGTGGATCCTCACTTGAGATGAGCGGCATTTAATGACCGGCAGAGTACAGACTTCATTATATTAATAATAATTGCATAATGCTTTCTGCAATACTCGGGGAGATAAAGAAATAGGCTGATAAATCAAGAAGAAATAGGCCTTACACAAACTGTAGAATCTCTTGCATAGGATGCAAAGTGAACGAAGCCTGAGAAAAATTAGGTCGTATAATTTTAAAATGAAAGGGTAAGGGGGTTGATAGGAAGAGAAAGGTTGATTTAATGGGACATATATTTAATATATTAAGAGTAGGATTGCTCAAATGAGGGCTAGAAATGCTCCTGGACATGACTGACCCCAAACGGCCTTCTCCACGAGCTTTCCTGTATCTTCTTTCCACACTTGTTTTTCCAAACTTGGTTCCAACAGGGAGAAAACAACACATTTCAATATTAATTATTCGGAGCAACCGACTCCTGATTCCAAAAACCTGGCAACTATTAATAGAACAGATAATGAAGCACTTTTTATAAAATCCATGCGCAGACTGATTAATATGTTTTGCATGTTTATTGAGAGAGATGAAAAGGAAGGAGATAATAAATGCTTGATGAACGTGTCCCACTGCAGAATCAGTGATTACTCAGTTTTCATTAGATTGTTATTTTTTCCTCTTGTGCTGTTAATATCGAAATGAATGAAATGCAAATGTGGGGTATCATTAGTTAAAAAGTATCTGGACTGTTTAAAAGCCTTTCTTCTTATTTTTATACATTTTCCAGAAGTTTTTCTGTGTAGCGAAGAAACAGTTCTGGGGCTTATGTACTTGTTGTTGCATTGGGTCTGTGGTCTATTTCATTTTTTGTGTTTTGACATTTCTGATTTTCATCCTTCCAATCACCTCGGGACTTTTTGTTTTTGTAAATTCGTGTGATGAATAGCTTAGTTTATTACTTTATTAGTTTAAATCATGCTTATTTAGAATTACATATTCACTTTGCATATTCCAGCAAATCTGATTTGTCACGGTCTCAGTTTCTTCTTCTGGCAACTTAATATTTTTAAGTTTATTTTTAACAATGGGAATTTCACGTGTCATTTACATAGTAACAGAGGGAATCATGAATCAAGATCCCACATACCCCTGGCCTAGTTGCAACAATTATCAATGTTTTGCCAATCTCTTTTCAGGTATCCCAGTTATTTTTTCCTTGCAGGATATGATGCCACTTTAATCAGAAATACTCCGATTTTGTAATTATTTTGACTGATTCCTTGAGCCAATATATTTGATTATTTATTAATTTTTTTCCTTATTCAAGTAATCTTTATTTTTAATAAGATGCTTAATTTTTTAATCTAGGCAGTGCACATTTTATTTGATTTATTCTTTTCTATTTATTGTCTTCTGTCATTGGTGATGATTTCTAAGTGGTGATGGCCAGTTCATTTCCTTTCTCTTTGTATCATAATTCATGTTTTTTTAAAAACATTTCATAGGTTTTGCATAATTTACTAAAGTGGAGAAAATGTGGGATGCCTGGGGGGCTCAGTCGGTTAAGTGTCCGACTTCAGCTCAGGTCATGATTTCTCAGTTTGTGAATTCGAGCCCCGCATTGGGCTCTGTGCTGACAGCTCGGAGCCTGGAGCCTGCTTCAGATTCTGTGTCTCCCTCTTTCTCTGTCCCTCCCCTACTCACACTCTGTCTCTCAAAAATGAATAAATGTTAAAAAAAATAATAGAGGTAAAAATAAAGTGGAGAAAACGTAAAGGAACAAAATTCTCTTAATTTCAGTCTTGGTAAATCATTAGTAAGTACTTCATGATATATCTTTCCCAGCCATTTATCTATCTCAATCGGAAATCACACTCCGTATATAGCATTGTGTTTAGGTTGGATTTCAACCTACAGTACGTCACAATCATAGCATCTCCTGAAATGTACTCACTGAGGTCAGCGATGACTTCCTCATTCCCAAGTCTCTTGGAAATTTTCAGAGCCTTTTTACCTGAATTCTTTGATCCATGTGTTGTCATCAATCTCTCACAGTCTCTGTGTCTTCCCCTGCTTCTGCTCATTTTGCTTTCCCTTGAATGGCTCTGGCTTTTCCTTCTTAAGCCTCTAGAAGGCTGGAATCCATCCTTGCCTTTTAAAATGTCAGTGTTTTGTCCTTGTTCCAGTGCCCTAACTCCACACAATCTCTCTGATTCATCTCATCCTCATTGTGGCTTTCACTCTTTTTTGAGTGAAAATGTGTATATCAAGTTAAAATGTGCATATCACTGAAGACGCTCACATCTGCCTCTTCAAAATAAAACCTCCATCTCACTGTGTGACCCTATTATTCCTCCAGGTTTCCATGCAAGCAATCTGGGCATAAGTCATCTCCTTTTGGACATGTTGTCGTAAGAACATTTAGCTCTTTCTTGTGGATTTGAAAAAAAAAATATTGCTTATAAATGATATTAATATACTTTAAAAATATCTGACTGTATGCTTTTCTTTTTAGTGATGGCATGAAAATGTTCACCGCAGGTGTCAACATTTTATGTGTTTTGCATTGAATTTAACGCTTAGGAAACTTTTTTTCTGAATCAGAATGTCTTGAAATGGAAAGCTTTGTAGGGATGATGACATAGGAGGCTCTTGAATTTACTTCCTCCTACAAATGCAGCAAATCTACAGCTACACATGGAACAACTCCCTCGGAACGAAATCCAGAATCTAGTTGAGTGGCTGCTACACATTGAGAGAATGAGAAAAAGAAAAACAAACAAACAAACAACATTAAAATGGGTTGGAGAAGCTGGGACACACTTCACCATAAACCCCAACTGGTACAGCAACATGTGATTGAGAGGGAAATCACACCCCCGCCCCCAGCTTCTCCCTGAGGAGTGAAGGGTTTAGATCCAACCTCTAGAGCCTCAACTTTTAAGACCTCTGATGGATGGGACCCCAAAACATTTAGCTTTGAAAGCCAATGGGGCTTAGATCCATGACACCCACAACACTACAGCAAACAAAGAAGCAATTCTTAACAGGCTCAAAGGACTCACTGTGGCTGTCCCCTGGGGACTAAGCCCAGAGGCAGACAGAGATGTCCAGTTCTCAGTCTTTGCCTGAAAAAGGCTTATTTACATATATTAAAAGCTTCAGCCTGAAGGTCAGGCTCCTAATTTAGCACACATCTAGAGGATGATTGCAATTCTCCCTGGAGAATGAGACTGCTTGCAGAGGCCATCTCCACAGTCTCTTTTTGCTTTACCTTGGAGGGCTGGCATCTCCCTGAAAAGAGCCTGAGGCCACATCTGGTGCTCTGGCTTTCGTGACTGCTGCCACTTCATAGCTTGGCCCCGATGTCCTGTAGGTTTTGTGTTTGCAGGTCCCACAAGTCTGCAGCAAACAGAGAAACAGTTCTTGACCAGCGGTTCTCCCAGGGCTCAGTACGGAAGGGTCAGAAATGCCCCTCTCCCAGAGTTCCTCTGAAGGAGTTATGATTGCATATTTGAAAAGCTGCTGTTGGAGGGTGCAGCTTCCAGCAGTCTGCATAAGGGGCTGAGGTCCTCCCCCTTTGGGACACTGACAGGTCTTGACACACCCTCAGCTTCTGTTTGGGACCATTAAGAAGAAAATAGGTGATTTGGATAATCACAAAGTTTTAAGATACAACCGAGAGGTGGGGGCCAAGTGAAAGATAAGTTGATATTCTATGCGAGACCACCCTTCAAGCCTAGAAGTGGCTTTCCTACCTATTGCACAGAAGCCGACACAGAGAGCCAAGGAAAATGAAGAAATAGAGGAATCTGTTCCAAACCAAAGAACAAGATAAAACTTCAGAAATAGACTTTAGTGAAAAAGAGAAGCGATTTACCTGATAGAGTTCCAAATGATGATCATAAAGATGTTCACTGAGATGAGGTAAATAATGCATGCACAAGTAAGGATTTCAACAAAGAGGTGGAAAATATAAGAAAGTACCAAACAGAAACCACAGAGTCAAAGAATAGGGTAACTGAACTGAAAAATACCCTAGAGGGGTTCAAGCTCAGACTAGGTGAAGGGAGGAAAGGATGGGTGACTCTGAATGAAGACAGGGCAGTGGAACTCCTATAATTTAAACAGCAAAAAAGAAAAAAAGTAAGATGTATGCTTTAAATCTTTTATGGTTTTGTCAACTTTGCTTCAGTAATGCAGAAAAACTAAAAGTTAGGTATTCAGTGTACCAAATTTTTAAAGCAATCCTAACAAAACTTCTGCTGAAATATCCGTGGAAGCAAGAAAATAGACGCAAACATTATTGCATCAGACTAATGGAAAGTCTGATGCCAGAATGTGGGAAAACACTCCCAGATGGATGTGCATCCTAAACACGCCTAGCCTCAGTTCACACCTCCTGGCACACCCAGGCTCTCTCAGGAAAGAGAGATCATTGGAATCAAGATCATGATGCTTGACAATGTCTTCACTACTTATTTCCTGATTTAGAAACCCAGAGTCTGAGTTACTCAGAAAATTGCTTCCTCCTGTCTGTATGGCCAGAGGGAACGCTAGTCACCAGTGACCTCCCGTGGGCCCTGCCCCTTTGTGACTTGTGTAGCACTTTCCTACGACTCTTAATGTATTGAATCATTGGTTGCTTTTACGTTTTCTTTTGTTTTCTTTTTTCACTAGACAATATGCTCTTTGGGGATAGGAACTCTTTCTTAAGTATTTCTCCCTCTCTACAGCCCTAGCCTATTCTTTATGACATAGAAAGTTCATGGTAAATGTTTGAGTTGAAATAATGCAGATAAATTAGATTAGTGTTTTGTTACTGTAGGAAGTATTCTCATACATTTCCACATTAAAGATAAAAACGAACTTGTAATTCATAAATAGGTGTTTTAAATATATCTTTAATACTTTTTTCAAAGTGTACGCTTTCAGAAAACAAATACTCTCATTTAGATTTATAAATAAAAAGAAAGCAAAACACATCTGTACCTGGCTGTGCCACAAATTGCTTAATGTAATTCTCAAATTAATGTATTATCTCTCTGAATAAACAACACTCTCCATAGTGCTGGTTTCTGTGAACGTTTACACAATTTCTCAAGCTAAATTAGAAATCTTCTTAGTTTCTTCCTTGTATTTATAATGCCTTTTCATTGCTAAATTCCATTTTGTCCATTAATTTTTACTTTATTGCAGAATCTCATCATTTTATATTTAGCTTATAGCAATGCCCTGTTAGCTGATTCTTCTGCCTTTTGTTTCACTTTTTGGCTATTAATTCAATCTCCATACTACAATAAAATGCACATATGACTAAATCAATGCTTTGCTTAAAGTCAGTTGATGGTTCCCATCACTTAGACTCCTCCTGACATAACTTTCATGACTGCCCTTGCCTATCACTCTTTAAATATTGCCTGTCATTCCTCCCTTCTCCCTTGAAAATAATATTCTAAGAACTCTACATTTCATGAAGTCATCTAAACATTGTCTTCAATCCAGTCATATCAATTAATCACTTTATCTGATCTGCCTTCTCTTTTTACCTCATTATCACTTATATATGTTTTCTCCGGCAGAATTGAACTCATTATTCATTTCTGTAGAGTATTGCTGTAGATTTTTTGCATACTTCTATTATCTTACTTATCCCTATTGTGTTGCAATTTTTTTTACCCAAATGTCTGTCACTGCTTCTTTTCTCTGCCTTCAGGTTGAGAATTGTATTGGCCTTTAAATGTACATGTTCTAGAAGAGCAACTGATACATAATAAACTCAGAGTACTGATTAGTTGAGCCAGTGACTTTAAGTTTTAAAGATAGGAATACATTCTTTAGCCAAACATTTAGATTTTTGCCTGATTCTTCTCTGATTCTTTTCTGATCTTAGACAATAATTGTGAATAATTTTATTCAGCATCTGTTGGTACAATATGCATTTCTGTTCAAGTTTTGCATAAGACAATAATGCAAATATATTTATAAAATCATGCAAGATAATTGTGAGAACGAGGAAATCTTTTATTTTTTTCCCTTTTTCTGACTCAGTCACCTCAAATAGTTTTGTTGTTAGCCATCCTCCCTGAATTCAGGTGCTGTTACTACTGTAAAATGACAAAATAATTGATTTCTATTGTACGGGGTTTTGTGTTTTTATTTATTTTATGGATAACATAAACTTGAACTGTTATTTCTTCACAGGGTGAAAGGAGAGAAGAGAACCTTTTCTTTTTCAGTTTTATAACCACAATAAAATTTGAAAATCTTGAAGGTACATGTTTTATATACTATTAGGGAGTGATTTCATGAATCATTAAAATGGACAGGTTTAGGAATTACTATTAAGAAAGGTAATCACTGTGGAAAAGAACTTTTTGTACAATTGTTTTTAAATGATTTACCTGTCACTATATGTTAGACAGAGCTATTTCGTTGTTAGAATCATGACACAGATAAAGATAAAGCCTTCAGCCTGTGTACCAAAGATAACATAAAAGACAGTCAAGATTCCATTACTTGAACAAATCCTAACTCAGACAGCTACTACTCTCGAGCAAAGGTGAGGAAAGCCAGCTTTATGAGTGTCTTCTTGCATAGAGGTCAAGTTCTAGGGAAGAAATATGAACTTAAAAAAAGAGTTGTCTAGCAGTACTTCACAGGGACAAGGGGATGCATGCTTTTCTCTCCCATGTGGGTGGAATCCTATGAATAAAAGCAATTTGTGTTCTATGGGTTCCATGATTCGATAACATTGAGAGGGAGGCCAGTTTAAAGATAAAGTTCCTGGCTACTCTGTCTCCTCCCAAATTCTCATTAAAATAACCAACAGGCTTTGTCAGTATGGGAGAAATTTTCAGCAACCCTGGAAATTAGGAATAGGTGTCATCTTGTTTCAGGAAAGTAAAAGAATTTCCACTACCTTTACTGCCCATGGAATAAAATTGAAGGCATCCAGAGCTGAGGAACAAGCCTCTTCTAAGAGAAATAATAATCCTGAGGAAGAAGTGGAAAGAAAAGGAAAGTTCCCGAGGAAGTCCCTGAGGAAGTCCCTGGCAGGCTCCTCCTACACGTAGCCGACAGTATTCAGACTCCAAGAGAAACATCTAGTATAAAAAAAAGCAACAAAGCACAGGGGTGTGGTATCTTTATCTATACCATACCCATGTTGCCATGGAGGGAAATTCCTAGAAAAATGCCTCCGTAGCCCCTTGAGACACCTGGACTGAGTTGGTAGTCTTTCTCCATTTATTTTTCTATACTTCTCTTACCCACATCAAGAAGAAACAATATAAGCACTATGAAAATCTGGATAGGACCCATTTATATAATCTTCTCAGAACACTTCTAAATTCCTACCACATGTAAGCCCGAAGTGAATAAGTATAAATCTATGCTTTTGACAATAGATTAAAGGGAAAAAACATGGAGCATAACAAATTCAAAATAGGACACTGTCATTTCTCTGAAATATCAGGGTCCTTGACAACCTCAAGTCATTGAAGAGAAAAAGGTAAAATGTAGAAAGTATACGATTTATGTCTTCAACAAGATAGAAAAGAGAACAGAACCCATAGGGTTTTTCCATAGCATTTATTTAATAAGAGAATCCTTTGAGAATCTTATGGAAAGTATTGACATCCATCCAGAAAAAAGCATATGCCAACATTCGCACAGAGAGATATTTACATAAAATTTTAGGAGCTTTATAGCCACTTTAAAATCCACCTATTGATCCCAAATTACCTCTGTATTAGTCTGGGCTCTCCAGAGAAACAGAATTGTTAGAAGGTGGAGGGACTGTAATGTACCTTCCAAACTGAGAAAGCACTTTGAGACTGAAACACGAATCAGAAAACTCCAACCAGTTTACACAGAGTTTTATTCAGGGTAACTTACTGACAGGAAGGATTGGATAGATGATGTTATGGATCTGTGAGACTATTCTCTGCAAAGTCCAGACCTTAGTCTACAGATTTTATAGAGTGAGTAGACATGTGGGAAGGTGTTGCAATGAGATCAAAGGGTTTGCATACATTTAATTGATAGCTAACATTTAACAGAGCTCACAGCCCCATCTGAACCTCAAGGGGTGAGGGGGTGGGGAAACTATGTTATCTCTAATAGTTATCTAAACGGATTTGTCAAAGGCCTGAACAAGTCTCCCTGCATTCTGGTCATGGCATACAGGAACCTTCAAGGGGCAGGGAACATGTAGCCTGAGGGAGGTTACCAAGGACACGGACAAGATGGCCAAAGATGGAGTCAGTATTGTCAGCACTGTTATAAGAATTGATAAAAACTACCAATTCATATATAGGTGAATTAGCTCATGTGATTATGCAACGTGAGAAGTTCCAAGATCTATGGTAGGCAAGCTGGAGACCCAGGAGAGCCCATGGCGTGAGTTCCAATTATTGTCTGAGTCCAAAGTCAGGAGAAGACCAATATCCCAGGTCGAAGACAGTAGGCAGAGAAAAGGAATTCTCCTATTGTCAGCTTTTTTGATCTATTCAAGCCTTCGTCTGATTGGTTGAGGCCCACCCACTAGGGGAGGGCCATCTGTGTTACTCAGTTTACTAATTCAAATGTTAATCTCATCTGGAAACATCTTCATAGACACCACAGAATAATGTTTAACCAAATATCTGGGCATCCTGTGGTCCAGTCAAACTGACATATAAATACAACTATCACAGCCTCTGATCTAGAAAAAGATGTCATAAATATAGCATGATCTGAGATAAACTATTATTGACACAAATATCCAAAGCCAAAGAGCACAGGCTTTTGAGTTGGATAGGTTGGTTTCAAAACCCTGGTTCGTTTTTTCTCACTGGCTGTGTGATCTTGGATATATATCACTCAGCACATCACCTGCATATGGTGAGAAGTACACTTCTCACCAAAAATGATGGACCTGGTTGTTATATTCACAGGGTTAAAGAATAGGATTCTTGAGTGAAAATTGCAGTGGAAGCAATGAACATCACATTTTACACTGAAAACGTTAGAGACAAACTTAAGACAGTCCTCTAAAAAAACAGAAAAAAGAATAGGTTATACATAAGAGAACAGAAAACAGATTGTTCTCATAACTCCCCAAAACACCAATTGAGTGGCACTGGAGAGAAAGCCACACATCTTAGAAGGAAAGTGTTCACCAGGTAGTATCCAAGAAATATTTGTTTGAGAAGAAAACTCTAACAATATTTTCAGATACTAAATGAGCACCAAGTATACAAGTGCCTTTCTGTACAAGTGACTGAACTATTGGCCCGAGAACCATAAAAAGGCATCAATATGCCAAATGAGAATATTAGTGCACTTAAGAAAATTATGATCAGAAAAGAAAAGCCAAGAGCATTGGTTAGTCAAAATAATGGAAATGTCAAAGGGTCATCATAAATGTAGCTACAGGACTGATTATAAATTTTTTTTTGTTTAAAATAAAAATATATAATTAAAAATGAGGTGTATATGCACAGATTAAATGTTTAAAAATTGGGACACTGGAAAAGAGAGTATCTAATAACTGATCTCTGATTTTAAAATGACTGAAAGCACTGGGTGGATAACTTCTAGTAGAATGAGAAATCTGGTCTTCACGTCATCACAAAAATGACACCATGCAGGAGAGCTTCTACAGGGACACAAAAGTGAAATTCATCAAATTTCTCTTTTAATTAATATTTACATACTACTCTTTTTTAGCTGAAGTTTTCAAGAAAGGTCTAAGTCTGAGAATTTTTTTTATTCTTTTATACCTCAGAATAATTTTCTGTTACCTTGAAATGATACCCATTCGGGTGCCATCTTGGGCAGGTAAAATCTCTGGGCTTACATTATTTGCATCTAAGCTCTAAGTAACATTACCTATTGTCTTGCCTTGTGTAGACTGATGAAAGAGAACAATTAAGCAAATCTGATTTTTATACATTCTTTAATCAAAGTCTTAAGCAAGTCTGATTTGTTTTTAAAGTTTATTTATTTTGAGAGAGAGAGGAAGAGAGAGTGAGCAAGGGCGGGGGGAGCGCAGAGAGAGAGGGAGCACAGAACCCAACGCAGGGCTCAATCCCATGAGCCACAAGATCATGACCTGAGCCAAAATCAAGAACTGGACACTTAGCCCACTGAGCCACCCAGGCGCCCCAAGCAAGTCTGATTTTTGCACAGTTTTCCTCAATCTGTTGCCCCCCGCCTCCCTAACATTCCAGTAGATAAAGTGTGAAGAGGTTAAAAAAGAATCCCAAGGACATAAATTTAACCATCATATTGCTGTGTCTTTTCAGATGCCCTGGATGACCACCTTCCTGCCCTTCCTCTTGTTGGCTGGTTCACCTGCTCCTAGTTCAAGACTTCCGCCTTAAGTGAAATTGCAGGTGGGTCGGGGAGGGGAGGGGACTTGGGAGCTGGTTTCCTTACAAATTCTCTTTTCTCTCTTCTGAGAACGGACAGGTGCATTTTCTTCTTGCAGGGGAGAATTTCTGTGTCTCAAACAAACATGGTCACCGAGGAATCTGCTGTGCCAAGTGCGACGATGCGCGCCCTTGGGTGGCTGTGCAGCTTGTCTTGCCTCACACCCCTCAGTGCCTCCTCTCACTGGCCTAAATCCGCATCTTCCAAATCAGTCGTGAGCACTTTCATCTTTGCCTCAGGCTAAAGCAGTGAATCATTTTATAGAATTGTTTGTCCTCATTGTCAATTTTCAAAACAGGTTATCAATCAAGTTTTCAAACCATCACGATGATTATTTCTAATACATTAAACTAGCAAAGTATTTTCCTCTTAAATGATGGAGTCACGGTAAGAAATGATTAAAAAAGGGGGGGGGGGGAGGAAGGCATTCATATGCATGCCAAGGAATAGGGCAATTTATTTTAATTTACTAGAAAACAATTTGGCAAGAGATTTAGAAACATTTCTAACCTTTTATTCCATAATTCCACATCCTAGAAAGCATTCTACAAAAATAAGTAAAATAAAGAAAAAAAAATTGGTGCACAATTTTTCATTTTAGCATAATAATCAGCAGACATATATTGGGGGGAGTAAACATCAATCTGGATGTTTGACAAATGAAAATTAAGTAAATTCCAGTTGATGAGAATATTGGTACTTTTAATATACTTTTAAATAATTTATAATAACAGAGAATTTCTGCTTTCTAATATTAACTAGAAAACAACAGAACTAATAGCATACATGCATGGGTATTAAATATGAGCGTTAGCTATTTAAACACTGTAGAAAAAAACTTTTAAAGAAATGTATCAAAATATTGAAAATGGTTGTCTGTGGCTGATAGCAAGTGACTATTTTTTTCTTTCCATTTTTATTTGCATATAGCTCAAATTTAAAATTAAAGTGTATTTATTTATAATGAGAAAATGTAAACAAAAGGTGGATGATTTAATTATTCAAAATTGGGGAAGTCTGTTTTTTTTCTAAATCTTTGGATTTTTATTTGACATCGTGCCTTTTTCCTCTCATGAAGTTTTCTTCCAAAGTGTAATATATTGGGCAATGTAGAGGAAAAAAACCTAACACATCCCCAGATTCCGTGTCTTTGAATTTATTCTTTTAACCTACAGTCCTAATCCAGAAAAATTGATGTGACATGTCTGTGCGAAGTCAAGAGTAAAATTGTTAATATGTAAGAATAAAACGTTCTTGAAGTTCTGAATGCCAGAGGGTACAATACCCACAGACTAATAATGCAGTGGAAGTTGGATGGTGGAATTTAATTTGGCAATTTCTTTTTCTGCCCACAGAGAACAGGAGAAATAGTTTAATAATGATAAACTATATAGAGCATTAAGATTTGTGGAAAGCTTTTGGTAAAACTGTAGGGGAGAAAATCATCTTTGTTGTGATTGACTGGCATCTTTATGTGTAAGCTGCTACCCAGCCCTTTCACCTCCTCTACTTCGGAAGAAATATTACTCTGCTCATAGGAAAGTCATCAGACATTTAAATTTATTCTTTCACGATCTGACAGAGGAAAATGGTGGATTAATACAGAAGTCCTCAAAACCAACAGTTCATCACAGATCTGGGCAATCTGATGTAGTTACTAAAATTCACTATAAATCCAGAAATGTTATTTGTAACCTATGTTTCTTCATATAGCTTGAGCCAAGAAAGTACAACATTTTGATAGGATGGAACTATATTCGTTGACGATCGTGTCAATCTGGTGCAGTAGGATATCTACATTCTCCCCTGAGCTCTGCTTCCCTCCTCTGCATTGCCCAGAAACGTCGATATCATCCAGTTTCTTCGTCTTTGTTCCAGAAACACTTTGGGGTTTTTAATTGCTCAGTCAAGAGTCACTCTTTTTCCTGGCCCCATTGTCCACCACTGCATTGGCGGGGCTTCAGACCCCAATGTGTGGAAATCTGAGGCACTCGTGGTCACTGCCCACGTCCACGTCTTGTTGTTCCCTGTGCACTGCCAGGCACCTCCACTGTCACCATCTCTGCCCTGCTACCTGCAACCGCTATGGCCACTGCAGGGGTGCTAAATGGGTCCACATGCCAAGATTTTCCAAAATGTCGAACACTGTCACTGTATTTCTGGAACTTTCAACGAAGCTGAGTGGACTTGCAAACGAAGCCATGATGTGCTGTGTGCTACACTAGGGAGAATTTTCTCTTGCCTTTATGCTGTGCTTAATTTGAGGGGAAGCAAACTGACATTGGCCTGAACATTGATGCCTTGCATAGTGTAGAGTAAAAATAGCTATTCTATTTTAAATTACATCTCCATCTCTCACTGGGAGTCAGACAGGAGGCCTTGAGAGGCCAAGCTGAGTAAATTATTGTGATGGATTCTGTACAATACTCAAAATTACCTTTCTTCACCACCCGCTATGTTTTTATTTGTAAGCTTTTCTGACCAACTTCTCTTTCTAGAATTAATTCTGTCCCAGGAGGCCTCCTTTTGTGAATAGACTCTGGACAGGCTCCTCACTGGTATTGAACATGTGGGAGCTCAGATGTGATTCAAACTGATAATCCTAAAACATAACATAGGCCCCAAATTCAGCTTTTCATGCTGTGTGCTTCTTAATTATACATGGGAATAGTTTTAGACTGATAATTTTTAATAGAATTCAGAAATATAAGCCAACATTCAAATCCAAAGAAGCTTATTTTAAGATATTTATGTATATAAAAAGAAAACTTTGCGTTAGTTTCCAAAGCTGCCATAGCAATTACCACAAACTTAGTGACTTAAAACAGTAAACATTTATTAGGTTACAGTTCTATAGGTTAGAAGTCCAAAACAGTTTCCACTGGGCTGTGTTTCTATCTGGGGGACCTAGGGAGTCATCTGTTTCCTTGCTTTTTGAGTTTCTGCAGGCCGCCCACATTCCTTGGCTGGTGGCCCCTTCCTCCATCTTTAAAGCTGGCAATGACCCGTTGAGCCCTTCTGACATGGCTTCACTTTAACCGTTTATAATCATGTCTCCCCCTGAATCTCTTCTGTCTTGTTCTTCCACTCTTAAGGACCCTGTGATGACAGTGAGCTCACCCAGATTATCTGAGATAATATCCCAAGTGTAAAGTCAGTGGTTCAGCAACTATAATTCCATCTGCAACCTTAATTCCCTTTGCTGTTTGTTGTGTAACCTAGTGTATTTACAGATATCAGATATAACAGTGTATACATTTTTGGCAGGAGAGAGGCATTATTCTGCCTGCCTGCCACAGACTTGTAAGGTTTTGTTTTGTTTTGTTTTATGTTTTATTTATTGATTTTGAGAGAGACAGAGCATGAGCAGGGAAGGGATGAGAGAGAGGGAGAGAAAGAGAATCCCACGCAGGCTCTGTTCTGTTAGTGCAGAGCCTGACGCTGGGTTCCATCTCACAAAACCACAAGATCATGACCTGAGCCGAAATCAAGAGTCAGACGCTTAACCAACTGAGCCAGCCAGGTGCTCCAGTTATTTACATTTTTTTAAAGACTTGATCTCGTGCTTTTCATTTTTATCCCTCTCTGGCAGTCCACACCTTACTATGTGCACACAAGATGAGTGCCACCCAGAAAGCTCTCCCGCTAGCTGTGCAGCAGCACCACGTAGATGTCTGAGGAGAACATCCCTGCTCTCTCACATCTCTCTCTTCTAGTATTTCCTTCAGTGTATCTCTTCTCACAAAAGTTCAAGGGTCATAAAATCCTCCAAAGAAAAAAAGGAATGGAGGTCTTGGGTAGCCTGTTTCATTTTCTATGAGACATGTCTTCCCAAGGAATGTGTGGTAGGCCCTCTGGTCCAAATCGTCATTTAGATTCCACAAGACTACTGACCACAACAGTGTGGTGGCTACTCCCAGACCACACCCACTTTTTCTGCCTTTGATCCATTTCCTGGGCTCATGGTCTTTGCCTTGGGCTGCCATTTTGACTACCTTCCAGCACCTTCCTCTTCATCTCCCTCACCTCCAAATTGCTGCTGGTAACAAAGTTGAACAGTGACACAGCTCATAAGTATTTTTTTGTAAGAAAGAAATAAAATAAGAAAATAAACTTGTGTGTGTTGTTTTTTCAAAAAGAAACGACACATTTAAAAACAAAACTAATAAAGTAATTTGGGGGGGGGGGCAAGGGATAAAGAATGAGGACTGAGAAAAAGCTGAGACTGGGTTTCCCAAGGCATAACTTTTATAAATGTAGACATTGTTTTGAATTATGTGAGTATATTATGGAAGAAAGGCAGATTAAAGAATTTAAAATGTAGATAAAATTCCTATACAATATAATCTACAAAGATACCTCAATAATATATAAAATCTGAATAGCCAAGAACTATTAAAAATATTGAATCAGGGTTTGAAAGATCTCCCCAAAAGGAATCCAAAAGCTTAAGATATTTTATGAAAGAGTTCTACAGAATGTTCCAGGAATAAATAATTTCAATGCCTTACAAATTTCCAGAGAATGGAAAACAGAATATAGCATAATTCATCCTAAGAGTTAAGCTTAACCTTTATAAAAAAACCTAGAAAACCTGTAAAAAGAATATTAGAGACAAATTTTATTAATAAACATAAAAGCAAAATTGTGTAACAAATATTAAGAACATTAAAAACAAATTATCCAAAATTTAAAATAAAATATATCATGACCAAGTTCTAAGAATGCAAAGATTATTTAACATCAGAAAATTACTTATATAATTAATCAAGTTAAAAACAAAGGAGAGAAATAATTTGATTTTATAAATATATGTGGAAAAATATTTGGTCAAATTCAAGATTTGTTTATGATAAAAGGAAAACAACTGTGCAACGTCCACTATCACCAGTACTATTTTAAATTTTATTGAATATATTAATACATTAAGATAAAAAATTAAAAATAAGTAAACAAATAGATAAATAATATGAGTCTTGAAAAGGAAGACATACATTCATCATTGTTATTATTACTCTGCTTATTTAAAAATAGTCTATAGATAAATTATTAACATAAATAAAAAGGTATTATAATTTGGTTTAATATAGCATCAATATTAAAATATAAATTGTAGGGGCGCCTGGGTGGCTTATTCGGTTAAGTGTCCGACTCTTGATTTCTGCTCAGGTCATGACCTCAGAGTCGTGAGATCAAACCCCACATGGGTCTCCTTGCTGAGCACGGAGCCTGCTTAGGATTCTCTCTCTCCTTCTCTCTCTGCCCCTCCCCTGCTCTCTCTCTCTCTCAAAAAAATTAATTCATTAAATTAAATATCAATTGTATTTCTGTATGCCAGAAACATATAGTTTTAAATGTGCTTTTTAAGGCTGCCATCTATAATAACAGCAATAATAAGAACAGAAAAAGTACTTAGGAAAAAAAAATTAACAAAATATGTTCCGGATTTGAAGGAGGACATTATAATAATTTATTTAAGATTAACGAAGATGTAACAAATGGAAATGTTTACTATGTTTATAAATAGGAAGATGCACTAACATAAAGATGTCATTTCTCTGAGATCCTCCAACAGATAAAACCACACTTCCAATAAAAGTCCTGAAAGAGTTTCAAGTCACTTGACAGGCTGATTCTAAACTTAATATAAAAAACCGAAGGACTGAAAACAGCCAAGGAATTCCTTGAATAACAAAGGCAGCTGTTTTTCCGGATGATAATCAGAGCTGATAGGGCTATAGAAATTAACATAATGAGACATTGTACAGGTATAAATAAATTGACAAGTGGAATAAATAGACCAGATACATGCATATATGGTTACATTGGATTTATCTCAGAGGCAGCACTGAGGATATCTGAAGACTGAACTCACTCAATATAGGGGTGGGCACAGTTGTGCCATGGGGAAAATGAAGTTGGATCCCTATCATATCATATATAAATATCATTTGTTGACGAAAAGCTGATGTATGAAACTTAACTTTAAAGAAAAAGGAAATGTGATAAGAAGAAGTCTATATTGGTTTTTAAGATCCCTGCCCTCTCACCCTGCCTGCTGGAGTCCCTTCTCCTGGACTATGGGTGGGATTAGTGCATATGGTGGAATGTTACTCTTGTGATTAGATTACCTTATGGAGCAGAGGTAAGAGATTTTTGTTTGCTTAATTAAGTTCCCTATCAGCTGAGTTGAGTTAGTAGAAGGCTTCATGAATCAGGTGAGCCCTTTAAAAGAAGGCTCTTTAAAAAAGGTGCTCTGTCCAGAAGGGAGACATTCAAAACATAAAGATGCCCTCCTGCTGATTTTGAAGACTCAAAATGCCATGTGTGAACTGTCTATGGAGAAATGCCACTCTATACATGGGCATAGTTTTAGATTGATAACTTTTAATAGAAATCAGAAATATAAGCCAACATTCAAATCCAAAGAAGGTTATTTTAAGATATTTACGCGTATAAAAACAAAACTAAATTCTGGCAACCACACCTGAATGGGAATGGAAGAGGGTCCAAGTTCCAGATGAGAATTGGCATGGGTGACCCCTTATTTTAGCTTTGCGAAACTGAGCTGAAGAGCCAGCTAAACCGAGCCACATATCATTCCCAGTGGAAACTGAAAAAAATAAATACGTGATGTTGTAAGTCAACTAATTTGTGTTAATTTGTTATGTAATAATAGAAAATTATTGCAGAAAGCTATGATTATGAACCTTAAGAATAGAGGGGCTTCTTAACAGGGACATAAAAATCATTGTTGCTACATAAAAGAATAATAAAATCAGTGTTAAATTAAAATTTCAGGTTTCACGTCAGGGAAAATGGAGTAGAGGTACTGTCTTGTATTCCTTCTGCTTAGTACAACTAAAGCCTCTTAGGCATTTTATGCAAAAGAAACATAAAGAAACTTCGAAAGGTTGAGAGAGAAAGGCAGACTGGTAGATGACATTGGGACACAAGAAATGAAACAACGTTGAGTTCCCTAGATTTTCCTCTTGCCTCATACATTTGAGACTTGGAGCTGAAGAGGAAGGCAACTCAGAAATGGTGCAGACATATAAAGCCCCAACAAAAGTCTGCTTTCTGTAGTTAAAGGATCAGGAAAAGGGTAGCCTACTAAGAGAAAACTTCTTGCCAATAATGTCTTTAACCCCATTTAAACACTACAGAAAAACTATCGTCTGGTCCCATCTCCATATCAGCAAGGTCAAGGGGAGCACCTGAAATGTAACTGCTTTGCACACCCCTAGGCTGTCGTCAGAGAAGTCTATGTAGAAAACTGGGACTTTCATCCAGTCTCCTCATATAGACACCCCCTTAAAATAAATGAGAGAAGATTTAAATAAGGGTGAGAGAAACAATTTTCATGGTTTAGAAGAGTCAACACAATAAAGATGTCCGTTCTCCCTAGGAGAACACCTGTTTAATCCAGTTCTTATCAAAATTACAGCAAGCTTTTCTTTTTGGTTTTGTACACATAGACAGGCTCCTTCTAAAATTTATATGAAAAAGAAAAATAAGTAGAATTGCTAAACAATTTTGAAAAAGAAGAATAAAGTGAGTTGAATCACTACCCAATTTTAAAACCCATTATAGAGCTACAGTAATCAGACTGTGTGGTATTGATGGAGGGACAGAGAAAGGGAACAGAATTGAGAACCCAGAAACAACCTTACACAAATATTCCCAACTGACTTTGGATAAAGGTATAAAAGCAATTAAGGGGGGAAAAAAAGACAGATTTTTTTTTTAACAAACAATGCTAGAGCAGTTGGAAATCCATAGGCAATACAAATAAACCTCAACCCAAGAGGTTTCATTTCTATAAAAATGAACTCAATATGGGTCATGAATTTAAATGTTCAATTATAAAGCACTTAGAAAAGAGCAAAAAAAATTAGAAAATCTTCCAGTTCTATGGCTACATTTGACACCGAACACATTATCCATAACATGAAAAGTTAATAAATTAGATTTAATCAGAGTTAAAAACCTTTGGTCTGTAAAAGACCATATTAATCATGAAAGGACAAGCTATAGAATGGAGAAAATATTTTCAACCCATATATGAAACGTAGGATTATTATCTATAATATTAAGAACTCTTTCAAATTGACAGCAATAAAACAGCCAACTTAAATAGAAACTGAGCAAAAGAAATGAAGATGCCTTTTACTGAAGATGTGATGAAGACATATATATGAGAAAATAAGCATGTGAAAGGTGTCCAACACCATTAAGGAAATGTAAATTATAACCACAATGAGACATCACTACATACTTACCAGCTGGTTAAAAAAAAAATCGACACCACCTAATGGTGACAGAAGAGGTGGAGAATTTGGATCACTAATCCATTGCTAGTGGGAATGTAAAATGGTATAGTCACTCCTGAAAGCAGTCTGACAATTTCTTTATGTAGTATATATGCAACCATTGTAAAACCCATTGATTGCCCTCCTCTGTATTTCTCCTAAAGAAATGAAAACTTGCATTCACTTGAAAATTTGTACACCAACATTTATAGCAGCTTTATTTGTAATAGCCTAACACATAAAACACAGATGTCCTTCAATAAGGAAAAAGTTAAATAAAATGGGCATAGTCACACCCTGGAATACTACTCAGCAATGAAATTGAATGAACTATTGGTACACACAATATCTTAGATGAGGGTCATGAGAATTATGTTGAGTGAAAAGAGCCAAACCAAATGAGTTACATATTATATAACTTCATTTACATAATATTTTTGAAATAACAAACATTAGGAATACCAAACAAATTAATGGCTTCCAGGAGGTAAGGAAGAGTGGGGGCAGGAGCGAAGTAAATGTGACTCTAAAAGGGCAACAGCAGGGACCATTGTGGTGATCAGTGTTAAGGTATCATGCTATAGCTTGGAAGTTATCACCACGGGGGGAAACTGGATAAAGAGTAAATGGGATCTCCTTGTATTATTTCTTACAACTGTATTTGAATCTACAATTACCTCAATTTTTAAAAATAATTTAAAACTTAAGAGTTTATGATCACTAAATAAGAAGCCACAAACTGAAAGATATTGTAACTAATGAAAATTGACAAAGATTTAGGATACAGAAAATATACAGACCACCTTCTTCTACAAAGCAATAAATAACTGATCTGTGGAAAATGGCAGAACACCTGACAAGCACTTTTAAAAACTTCATCACATAAATGGCCAAAAGATACACAAAAAGTTAATCACTTACTAGTAATTGAGAAATATGAATTATGAGTATATTTTTCATCTCCCCTTTATCTTCAACTCCAACTTCAACTATCTGTCACTGTAGATTTGCCTTCATTTGACATTTTTTTAAAAAACATTTTCAATGTCATCCCACTGCCTTTTTTTTTTGGTCTGTTCTTAAGATTGAATTGTCTCTGTTGGTTTAGGTTCAAGTTCACTGTTGTTTTCACTGCCATGTCAAATCTGTCACTGAATCCCTCTAGTGAATTTTTCACTTTATTGTACTTTTTAATGCCAGAATTTCCATTTGATTCATATAATATAATATAAGAAATATATACATACATACGTATATATATATGTATATATTTCTATCTTTGCTGAACAATTTTCATTGATTTGTTGTCATCATGCTTAGTTTTACTTTTCTGACAAGGTTTCCTTCAGTACTTTATATATTTACAATAGCTGCTTTAAAGGCTTTGTTAAACTCAATATTTGATGATATGCAAGACATGCCCTTCTGAGTGTTTTTTCTCCCGAGTATTTAGCATACTTGTTTCTTTGCGTGTCTCATAATTTTTGCTTGAATATTGGACATGTTAGATTGTCACAACCTCATATTCATATTTTTTTTTGTTTTGGTAATTGGCCTATTTTTTTTTAACATTTATTTATATTTGAGAGAGAGAGAGAGAGAGAGAGAGAGAGAGAGAGCAAGCCCAAGTGGGGAAGAGGCAGAGAGGGGGAGACACAGCATCTGAAGCAGGCTCCAGGCTCTGAGCTGTCAGCACAGAGCTGGGCGCGGGGCTCAAACTCACAAACCTAGGAGCTCATAACTGAGCAGAAGCTGGACGCTTAACTGACTGAGCCACCCAGGCGCCCCCAAGGCAAGTGGTAATTGGCCTGGTTTAAATGATAAAGGCTGTATTCCTCCATAGCATGCAACTTCATATCTCTGCTTATTTATTTTGCTTGATTTTATTTTTGAGACTGGCTTTTTAAGATTAGCTTTTATTTTTGAGATTATGCCCCTGTGAATACAGAGCCTAATTTGTGAAAGGTGGGACTCAAAACACCTCAAACCAGTAAGTCTCTATTCTGTGCTGATGCACTCCTTCGGGGATAAACCCAGCTATTTTCAGATCTGCCCCAGCTTTTTTCACTTTCCACCGGACTCTTTTGCTTCTTGTCTGTCGGCTTTAATGTCCAGGCTTCATTGGCCAGGGATGTTGGGATGGCTTGGGTTCTTTGTATTCTCTGCTGTGCACCTGCAAGCCTCCAGTCAACCAGGATATAGGGATAGCTTATCAAGTCCCCAGTGACGGTCCCACCTTCTGAAGCTTCCTGTTAAATCCCCAGCTGATCATCTGAGACGTCACTTGCTCCAAACAGAACTACAATCTCAGACAAGCTGCTGCTGACTCTCCCAGTTTCCTTGCCACAGAGATCCCAACTGTGACTGACGATGTTCCAAAGCGAGTGAGTCTCCTCCAGCAGTGTCATGGAAGGGGCTGTTTTTCACAGTCTGCCCCATCCTGGTCGAAGGACCATTCATAGGGCTGCTGGGAAATGGATCAGAGCAACTCTAAGCAAGAAATCCAGATACTGGCTCCGTTCTAACCTGAAGTTCAGGTGTTCCCATAAGTAGATTCTTCTTGGTTTGCTGTATGCCTTTGGTCAATTTCCAGAGTGTTGAAATTGATGTTTTTGACAACTTTGTCCCACCGTAAAGTAACTTTTTGGAGAGAGGATTTGTTGAACTCCATATTCCATCATGCTGGAAATAAGGACTGTGAAGCAAGAATTTTATAACAGGCTACATTTTTAAAGACATTTGAAAATGAACAGAAAGACATACCATGAAAATGAGTCAGAAAATAAATAACCCGTGTGTCATTATTTAACATATAACTTGAGGAAATATTCTAGCCAAAAGAGAGACACCAAATTTAGAACTCAGAAACAGAAAAGTGAGGAAATATACAGACTTGCAGATCTTTCTTATCTTATTTTAAAATTAGATTCAGAAATTTAATTGTTATTATGGTATATCTTATGGATTATTTGGGAGGAAGTTTTTGCGGTCATTGTTGCTGACAGACAAGTATGGCCATCTTGTGTTGCTTTCATAGGCTTTTTTTCCTGTGTTGATTTTATCCTTTGCCCAGGACATTGGCTTCTATTTTTCCTGTCATGGCCGCCTCTTGTCAGTTCTAAAGCCATTTCTTGTCCATTTAATACAGTAAATGCTGTTCTTTTTCAGCATGTTCTAAAAATGACAAAATTATTTGTATAGTTGGCAGCTTGTACCAAGAGACTTAATTTTATAAAGATATTTAACTTTACTCTGCAGAAGCAGAATTGCATAAAACAACATAAAAACCATTTTTTGCCTCTAATTAACTTGAATAATTTTTTCCTGCCTTTTAAGAGTTTATATTAAATTACCCGAGTCACATTTTTTTCTTTAAGTGGGACACTATCTTTCAAAAGCTCTTCTTTATATTGTTCCCCTTCTAAAAATACATGAACACTCCTGCATTAACAGAGTTCCGACCTAGAACTTACATTCTCCGTTAAAGTTTTTGTCAAAGATCTTGAATGGAAAAAAGTGACTGCTAGGAAATATATTAAAATATTTGTCGTGTAAATTCTTGCCTGGTTTGCAGTCCATGCTTCAGTTTTCCCATTCCTCATTTAAAAACCAATTTATAAAAACTAGGAAAAGATGAAAATTCATAACATTGAAAGGTAAAAATAATAAAATATTTCAAGGGGCTGGGAGGAATTTACACCATTTAAATGGCATATGGAGTCGAGTTGGAACTCACAGTCAGCAGCTGATCCCGATAAATACTTTATGCCTGAATGTGAAGAATTTGTCTTCTTCACAGGTTCAGAGACTAAAAATATGTCATGTCTAGAAACTTAGGCAATACTGCAGGTACTATCTAAGCAAGCACCTCTGTTAATAATTTTCTTTCAGCCTATCTTTGAAGGTTTCCCAGGATTGCCACATAAGCAGGGCAGAATGAAAATAATGATGCACAAGGAGCCAGCAATAGGAAGCAACTCCAGGAGGAAATGCTTCGGGAAGGGTGAATCCGGTGACTGAAAATTTTGATGTGCACACATGAAAAAGACAATAGTAAGAAATAATATGGGGGTGCCTGGGTGGCTCAGTCGGTTGAGCATCCGACTTCGGCTCAGGTCATGATCTCGTGGTCCGTGAGTTCCAGCCCCATGTCTGGCTCTGTGCTGACAGCTCAGAGCCTGGATCCTGCCTGAGATTCTGTGTCTCCTTCTCTCTGCCCCTCCCCCACTCATGTTCTGTGTCTTTCTCTCTGTTAAAAATAAACTTAAAAAAAAAAGAAAGAACATGAATATGACTTCCAAGATTCAAGATTAATACTTGTGCTAGGGTGTCCCCAGGTCTGCTCCCAGGTTTGGTGACTCTCTGGGGCAACTTATAGGACTCAGTTTGTAGTCACCCATATGGCTAAGGTCAGTACAGACAAAAGATATGGAACAATATCAGCAAAGGGGGAAGAGAGGTATATGAGTGAAAGCCAGAGGAAACCAGGTGTAAGCTTTTAAGACTCCTCCGTCAGTGGAGTCACAGAGGACCTGTTTAATTCCAAAGAGCATATTACAGCACTGGTACAACAATGGATAATCAGAATGAAGGGTCAAATGAGCTTAAAACTGTAGGGTAATCAATATAAGAATATTATGTGACAAAGGATAATTGCAAATTAGTTTGGTCAAGATGAACTAAATTTCTACATGGCTTTGAAAAAAGTAATTTCTTTTTATTGTAGTAAAATATATATTACATACAATTTGCCATTTTAACCATTTGTAGGTGTTTATTAAGTGGTACTGAGTACTTCACACTGTTGTATTACCATCACCACCAGTCGTTTCTAGAACTTCTTCATCATCTCTAACAGAAACTCTCTACCCATTAAACAATAACTCTTCATTCCTACCTCCTCTCAACCCTTGGTAACCTCCATTGTGCTTTCTGTCTCAATAAATTTGCCTTTTGTAGGTACCTCATTATAGTGACTGACATTAAGCTTTTGATTGCAGAAGGATCCATTTCAAAGACAACCATCTGGAATAAACACCACCAGCTGTATAACACAGTCATTAGTGAAACAACTGGATAAGAAACCAAGCCACTTCCCCATCCATGAATTTCCCCTTTTGGAAAGCCCTGGGTAATGCAGGTAACTGAATGTTTGCATGATCTTGCTTTCCTGCCCCCCCCCCCCCCGCCCCCCCCACACCGCGTGTTCTAATTCTTGCTATTATGTTTTAAATTCACCAATAATGAACCCATGAAATTCTAGGCACCTCACTCTCAGACCCAATAAAAGCTGAGCCCCTGCTCTGTACTCCCTCCTCTTCCTACCATTGAACTCAGTGTGTGGCCTTCAGGTATGATGAGAGTAACTCTAGGACTTGTGAGTAATAAATCTTGTGCTTCAAACTTCTCTGATGGCTGTTGCTGAGTTGTGACCACAATCAAAATAAAAACCACAAGGATGAGTCCAGCCACAACATTCCACAGGTCTGGTTGTGGAAATATCTGTGAGGCCTTCACCACAATTAGCGTGGCTTTCGGTGAGTAGATGATGACATCACTGTCAAGAGGCTGAGATCTACATAGCACTTATATAAACAGAATCATATATTATTTGCCCTTTATCTCTGCTTATTTCACTTAGCATAATATTTCTAAGGTTCATCCATGTTTTAGCATGTATTATGATTTCATTCCTTTTTAAGGCTCAGTAATATTCCATTATAAATATATATCACATTTTGTTTATATATTCATCTGTTGATGTATACTTGGGTGTTTCCATCTTTTGGTTATTGCCAATAATAATTCTGTGAAAAGTGCATGTATTAGAAAAGAATAATGATCTAAAATAAATATCTAAGCTTTCAATTTTTTTTTCCTTAGGAAACTAGAAAAAGAAGAGCAAATCAAATCCGAAGTAAGCAAAAGTAAAAAAAAATAAAAGGTTGGAGGGGAGAGCAGAAATCAATGAAACTGAGAAGAAATCACTGTAGAAAATCAATGAAACCTAAAGGTGTTTCTTTGGAAATATCAGTAAAATTGGTAAGTCTCTAGCCAAGCTAACTAAGAAAAATGGAGAGAGGACACAATTTACTAATACTAGAAATGAAGGAGGGGATATCACTACAGATCCTATTGACCTTAATTAAAAGGATGATAAAGGAAGACTATGAACAACTCTAAGCTCACAAATGTGATAACCTACATTAAATGGACCGATTCCTTGAAAAACACAACTTGCTAAAACTCACACAAGAAGAAATAGGCAGTCTAGAACTAGTAAAGTAGTAAAGATAAAATACTAGATAAAGTAAAGAAATTAATGGGGACCTTGGTGGCTCAGTTGGTTAAGTGTCCGACTTCAGCTCAGGTCATGATCTCATGGTCCGTGAGTTCAAGCCCTATGTCGGCCTCTGTGCCAACAGCTCAGAACCTGGAGCCTGCTTCACAGTCTGTGTCTCCCTCTCTCTCTGCCTCTCCTCCACTCTCCCTCGTCTCTCTGTCTCTCTCAAAAATAAATAAACATTAGAAAGAAAAAAACACAACTTGCTAAAACTCACACGAGAAGAAATAGACAATCTAGAACTATATCTAGTAAAGAAATGAACAAATAATTAATAATTTTCAAAAACACAAAGCACCAAGTTCAAGTGGGTTCACTGGTGAGTTCCACCAAACATTTAAGAAATGCACAAAAGTATAGCCATTTTGGAATCCTGTAAGATGGTTTCTTATAAACCTAAATATACTCTTACCATATGGGCCAGGATTGTACTCCTTAGTGTGTGAAATCCCAAAGATGTTGAAAACATGTCTACACAAAAACCTGCACAGATGTCTGTGGGATCTTTATTCATAATTGCCAAAGTACTTGGAAGCAACCTAGATGTCCTTCAGTAGGTAAATAGGTAAGTAAAGTTTGTTAAATCTAGACAATGGAATATTATATAACACTAAAAATAAATGAACTATTAAGCTGTGAGAAGATATGGAGAAGCATTAAATGCACATTGCTTAGTGAAAGAAGTCAATCTGAAATGGCTATAAACTGAATGATTCCAGTTATATTACATTCTTGAAAACAAAACTAAATTGTAAAGGCAATAGTTGCCAAGAGTTGGGAGAAGGGGTAAGTATGTGGAGAACATAGGATTTTCTTTCAAAGTCCATAGTTGTACATTAAGGTTCACTCTTGGTATTGTACATCTTATGGGTTTGGACACATGTATAATGACATATATCCATCATTATAATGTCACACAGAATAGCCTTCAGTACAGTGAAAATACTCTATATAATACTATAATGATAGATACATGTCATACATCTGTCCAAAGTCATATAATATACACTACCAAGAATGAATTCTAATAAACTGTGGGTTTGGGGTGATTTTGATGTGTCAATGTAGGTTTGTCAATTGTAACATATTTACTAATCACTCTGATGGAAGATGTTGATAGTGGAGTAGGCTATGCATGTGTTGGGGAGAAAGGATCTATGAAACATCTCTGTACTTTTAATTTCAATTTTGCTGTGAATCTAAATCTCTTATAAAAAACCAAATCTTTTAAAAGAATGCTACTGTGGTAACTGGTATACAAATAACAGTTTTGAGTCTCTGCTTTCAATTATTCAAATATATTCCTAGAAGTGAAATTGATGGATCACATGGTGGTTTTATGTTTAATTTTGAGGAACCAGAGAAGTATCTTCTGCAGCGGCTGCACCATTTTACATTCTAACCTGCAATGCACAAGTGTTCCAATTTTTCCACATCATCACCAAAGCTTATTTTCCATTCAAAAACTAAGTCATTCTAATGTGTGTGAAATGGTATCTCATTGTGATTTTGAGATGCATTTCTTTGATGACTGGTGATGTTAACCATTTTCTTCATGTGCTTATTGACCATTTGTATGTTTTCTTTGGTGAAGTGTCTGTTCAAGTCCATTGCCCATTTTTAATTAGCTTTTCCAAAAGTTTTAGTTGTGTTGTAAAAATTCTTTATGTATTTTGGATAGTAATCTTATCAGATATATGATTTGCAAATATTTCCTCCTAGTCTGTGGTCTTTTCAATTTCATTATAGTGTTTGTTAGTGCACACACATTTTTTTTTTTACTTTTAGAACAATTTAATTAATTTATTTTTTTTCCTTTGTTGCTTGTGCTTTTAATTTCATATCCAAAAAATATCACTGTAAAATCCAATGTCATAAAGATTTTCCATTGTAAAAAAATTGTCTTTTTAAAAATTTTATTTATTTTGTTTAATTTTTTAGAGAAAGAGAGAAAGAAATCACACAAGCAATGGAGGGGCAGAGGGAGAGGAAGAGAGAGAATCCCTAGCAGCCTTCATGCCCAGCATGGAGCCCAACTTGTGGCTCAATCTCACAACTGTGAGATCATGACGTGTGCCAAAATCAAGAGTCAGATGCTCAACCCACTGAACCACCCAGTGGTTCTCCCCTGATATTATCTTCTTAATTTCTTTTTTGGATTATTCATCATTAAGAGTATAGAAATTTAAACAATTTTGTGGGTTAAAATTTGTTGAATTTATTTACTAGGTGTAATAAATGTGAGTGTGTGTGTGTGTGAGTTTGTGTGTAATCTAGAGTTTTCTACACTTAAGATCATGTTATCTGCAAATGGAGATAATTTTATTTCTTCTCCAATTTGCAAACCTTTTGCTATCTAATTATTTGGGCTAGAACTTCCAAATCTGTGTTGAATAGTAGTGGTGAAAGTAGGCATCTTCACCTTGTTTCTAATCTTAGGGGAAAAGCTTTCAGTCTTTCACCATTGAGTATGATGTTAGCTATGGATTGTTTGCATATAGCCTTTATTACTTTGATGAAATTTCCTTCTATTCCTACTTTATCCAGTATTTTTAATGAAAAGCTGTTGAATTCTTTTTCTGCATCTATTGAGATGATCATGTGATTCTTTCCTTCATTCCATTAATCTGGTGCATCACACTGAAGGATTTTCATATATTGAATCATCTTTGCAATCTATTGATACATTCTCATTGGTTATGGTTTATAATTTTTTAATATGTTGTGGAACGAGGTTTGTTAATATTTTGTTTAGTATTTTCACATCTATATTTATAAGGAATATTGGTGTGCGGTTTCCTTTTCTTGTAGTATCTTTGTCTAGTGTTGGTATCAAGATAATGTTGGCCTCAAAGAATGAGTTTGGAGGTGTTCATCTTCCTTGATTTTTTGGAAGATTTTGAGAAGGATTGGTTTTAGTTCTTCATTAAATGTTTGGTAGAACTCACCATTGAAAGCCATCTGGTCCAAGACTTTTCCTTGTAAAGAGATTTTTGATTCTGATTCAATTACCTTACCATTTATAGGTCTATTGAGATTGTCTATTTCTTCATAATTAAGTTTTGGTAGATTGTTCATTTTATGTAAGTATCCAATTTGTTAGTGTAAAATTGTTCATAGTACTCTTATAATCCTTTTGTTTCTGTAAAATTGGTAGTAATGCCCCCAATTTCATTTCCTAATTGAGAAATTTGAGCCTTCTGTCTTTTTTTTCTTAGTCCCTTTTTTTAAGTCCCTCTAGCTAAAAGGTTGTCAATTTTTTTTTACCTTTTCAAAGAAGCAACTTTTGGTTTTATTGATTTTCTCTATTGATTTTCTATTCTCTATTGTATTTATCATCACTCTAATCTTTATTATTTCCTTCCTTTTGCTATATTTGTGTTTAATTTGCTCTCTGGATTTTTATGTATTTGTCTTTTAAGTCCTATACAAAGGAAAAAGTAGAGCTACAAACCAAAATTACAATAATATACACTTTTATATTGGCTATGTATTTCCCTTTATCAGAGATATTTATATCTTTATACACTTTCAAGTTATTGTATAGCTTCTTTTCATTTCAACCTGAAGTACCTCCTTTAGTGTTTTGTGCAGGTCAGCTTTAGTGGAAATAAACTCACTAAACTTTTATTGATCTTGGAATGTCTTAATTTCTCCATTATTTTTGAAGGACAATTTTGTCAAAATGGAATTATCAGATGACACCTTTTTTCCAACACTTTAAATATGTCATCTTCCTTCTTGTGACATTTAAGATTTCTGATGAGAAATCAGCTGATAATTTTACTAAGGATTCCTTGTACAATTCACTGCTTTCTTGCTATTATTAAGATTTGCTGTTTGTCTTTCAACATGATAATGTTTCTCAGTGTGAGTTTCTTTAGGTTCATCTACTTGAAGTTCCACTGAGCTTCTTAGAATTATGGATTCATATCTTTGGATCAGATTTGGAAAGTTTTTTATCCTTCTTTCCTCAAATAATCTTTCTGCCCTTTTTTATTTCTCTTTTTCTGGGACTACCATAATGTTTATGTTGATCTACTTTGTAAGTGTCCTGTAAGTCCCTTGGTTCTGTTCTTTATTTTGTGTTTCCTTTCTGTTTCTCAGACTTGATCATTTGGATTGTTTTATCTTCAAGTTAACTGGTTCCTCTACATTCTCGAATCTGCTATTGAACCTCTATAGCAAAATTTTTATTTTAATTATTATACTGTTCAACTCTACAATTTCTTTTGGGTTCCTTTTTATAATGTATATCTCTCTGTTTATATTCTCAATCTGCTCATACATTGTTTCCCAATTTCCTCTATGTCTCTGTCCATATTTTACGTTAGCTCTCTTAACATATTTAGGATAATTTTTTAAAGTTTTTGTATAGTATGTATGATACCTCTTTCAGACATAACTTCTTTCAGTTTATTTTGAAAATTTGAATAAGTTATCTTTTTTATTTCTATGTCTTGTGATTTTTTAATTTATTTTTATTTTCATTTTTTTTCATTTTATTTATTTTAGAGAGAGAGGGAGAGGGAGAGCATGATAGGATGAAGAGCAGAGAGAGAGAGAGAGAAAGAGAGAGACAGAGAGACAGAAAGACACAGAGAGAGAATCTCAAGTAGGCTCCATGCTCAGTGTGGAGCTTGATGCAGAGTTTGAGCCCACATTTCTGGGATCATGACCTGAGCCGAAATTGAGAGTTGGACACTCAACCAACTGAGCCACACAGGTGCCCCAGCCTTCTGATTTTTTAAAATTGAAAATTGGACATTTAACTATGGTAATGTGGTAACTCTAAAAATCAAAATATCTTCATTCCCAAGATTGCTTTTGTTGTTGTTTTAGATTATTGAAGGATGTAGTTGTCCATTTGAAAGTTTTCTAAACTATTTTTACAAAGAAGACTATTTCTTGTTTTGTATGATCATTGAGGTCTCTATTTCTTTACCTCATGTTAAGCTAATGTTTTGGCAGAGATTTTCTTGAATGCCAAACTAAACTAAAGAAACTAAACTAAACTAAAGAAACTAAAATAAACACATAAAAACTACACAAAATTAAAAAAAAAAAACAGAGACAGTCATTTTTCCAGTTTAACATATTGACTCTGTGCTGGGACACTCTTTAATCACTCAGGAAAACTTGCTCTGAGCTTAGATCATCCTTAAGGTGATGCCTAAGGTCTTCTTGGTACTTTTCTAAGCTTATGTTTTCTCTGGCCATGCATGTGTTTTTCTAGGTTCTGTTGTATATATGGTTGATTTTGAGTGTTCTCAATTTTCCAAAGTATTTTGGCCCAGCCTCTCTTTTCTTTTTTCTTTTTCCAAATTGTTATTTTAATACTAGTTAGTTCACATATAGAATAATGCTGATTTCAGGAGTACAATTTAGTGATTCATCACTTACATATAACAGCCAGTGCTCATCATAACAAACGCCCTCCTTAATACTCTTCACCCATTTAGCCCATCCCCCAGCCACTTCTCTCTATCAACCCTCAGTTTGTTCTCTATCTTTAGGAGTCTCTTATGGTTTGTTTCCCTTTCTCTCTTTTGTCCCCTCCCCATGTACTCACTTGTTTTGTTTCTTAAATTCCACATTAGAGTGAAATCATATGGTATTTGACTTTCTATGACTGATTTATTTCACTTAGCATCATATACTCTAGCTCCATCCATGTCATTTCAAATGGCAAGATTTCAATCTTTTTGATGGCTAAGTAATATTACATTGTGTATATATATATATACATATATACACACACACACACACACACACATACCACAGTAATATATTACAGTATATATATATATATATATATATACACACACACACACACACACACACACACACACAGACATACACACACACAGACATACACACACACAGACATACACACACACACATACCACTTCTTCTTTATCCATTTATCAGTGGATGAACATTTGGGCTCTTCCCATAGTTTGGCTATTGTTGACAATGCTGCCATAAACATCAGGATGCGTGTACCCCTTTGCAACTGTATTTTTGTATCCTTTGGGTAAATACCTAGTACCAAAAAAATACCCCTTTTCTACATCCTCACCAACATCTGTTGTTTCCTATGTTGTTAGTTTTAGCCTTCTGACAGGTGTGAGATGATATCTCATTGTGGTTTTGATTTGTATTTCCCTGATGAGTGATACTGAGTGTTTTTTATGTGTCTGTTAGCTATCTGAATGTCTTCTTTGGAAGAATGTCTGTTCATGTATTCTGCCTATTTCTTTTTTTTTTTCTTTCCAAGATTTCATTTATTTTTCATTTATTTTTCAACTTTTTTTTGAGAAAAAGAGAGAGAGAGAGAGCAAGCTAGGGAGAGGGGAAGCAAGAGAGAGCGAGAGAGAGAGAAAGAGGGAGCAGAGAGAGAGAGAGAGAGAGAGAGAGAGAGAATCTTAAGTAGATTCCACACTCATCATGGAGCCCAATGTGGGGCTCAATCCCATAACCCGGGGATTGTGACCTGAGCCATAACCAGGAGTCGGACATTCAACCAAGTCAGGTGACCCCAAGATTTTATTTAAATTCGTTAATTAATATATAATGTAACATTGGTTTCAGGATTAGAATTTAGTGATTCCTTAATGCCCATCACCCCTATAGCCCATATCCCCATCCACCTCCCTTCCAGCAACCCTCAGTTTGTCCTGTACAGTTAAGAGTATCTTATGGTTTGCCTCTTCTCTGTTTTTAAAGCAGAGATGGGGTCTTCTGTCCATTTCTTAATTGGATTATTTGTTCTTTGGATGTAGAATTTGATAAGTTCTTTATTGATTTTGGATACCAAGCCTTTATCAGATATGTCACTTGCAAATATCTTCTCCCATTCCTTAGGATGTCTTTTAATTTTGTTGATTATTTGTCTTGCTGTGCAGAAGCTTTTTATCTTGATGAGGTCCCAGTAGTTCGTTTTTATTCCTCTAGCTTCCGTCAACATGTCGAGTAAGAAGTTGTTCCAGCTGAGGTCAGAGAGTTTGCTGCTTATATTCTCCTCTGGGGTTTTGATAATTTCCTGTCTCACATTTAGGTCTTCCATCCATTTTGAATTTATTTTTGTGTATGGTGTAAGATAATGGCCAGTTTCATTCTTTTGCATGTTGTTCTCCAGTTTCCCAAAACCATTTGTTGGAGAGGCTGTCTTTTTTTCCACTGGATATTCTTTCCTGCCTTATCCAAGATTAGTTAACCATATAGTTGTGGGTCAATTTATGGGTTTTCTATTCTGTTCTACTGATCTATGTGTCTGAGTTTGTACCAGTACCATACTGTCTTGGTGACTACAGCTTTGTAACATAGCTTGAAGTCTGGAATCATGATGCCTCCAGCTTTGGTTTTCTTTTTGAGGATTGCTTTGGCTATTCAGGGTCTTTGGGGGTTTCATACAAATTGTAGGATTGTTTGTTTTAGCTCTGTGAAAAATGTTGGTAATATTTTGATAAAGATTGCATTGAATGTGTAAATTGTTTTGGGTAGTATCAACATTTTAGCACTGTTTGTTCTTCTAATCCATTGGCATGGAATTTTGTTTCCCATTTCTTTGTATCCTTTTCAATTTCTTTCATCAGTGTTTTATAGTTTTCAGAGTACAGATATTTTACCTCTTTGGTTAGGCTTATTCCTAGGAATCTTATTGTGCAATTGTAAATGGGATCAATTCTTGATTTCTTTTTCTGCTGCTTTATAATTGGTGTATAGAAATGCAACAGATTTCTGTACATTGATTTGATATCCTACACCTTTCATGAATTCATGTATTGGTTCTAGCAATTTTTTGATGGAGTCTTTTTGGTTTTCTACAAAGAATATCATATTGTCTGCAAACAGTGAATGTTTGAGTTCTGTCTTGCTAATTTGGATGACTTTTATTTCTTTTTGTTGTCTGATTGCTGAGGCTAATACTTCCAGTACTATGTTAAATAGCAATGATGAGAGTGGACATCCCTGTGTTTTTCCTAATTGTAGAGGAAAAACTTAGTGTTTCTCCATCGAGGATGATATTAGCTGTGCGTCTTTCATATACGGCTTTTATGATGTTGAGGCAAATTATATCAATCCTTACTTTGTTGAGGGTTTTTATCAAGAATAAATGCTGTACTTTGTTAAATGCTTTTTTGCATTTATGGAGAGGATCATATGGTTCTTTTCCTTTCTTTTATTAATGCCATATATCATGTTGATTGATTGTGAATAATGTACCACATCTGCAGACCAGGGATAAATCCCACTTAAATCATGGTGAATAATTCTTTATTGTACTGTTGGATTTGATTTGCTAGTATCTTGTTGAGAATTTTTGCATTGATGTTCATCAGGGATATTGGCATGTAATTGTGCTTTTTAGTGGGGTCTTCATCCTGTTTTGGAATTAAGGTAATGTTGGCTTCAGGGGCGCCTGGGTGGCTCAGTCGGTTAAGCGGCCAACTTCAGCTCAGGTCCGTGAGTTCGAGCCCCGCGTCGGGCTCTGTGCTCACAGCTCAGAGCCTGGAGCCTGTTTCAGATTCTGTGTCTCCCTCTCTCTGACCCTCCCCCGTTCATGCTCTGTCTCTCTCTGTCTCAAAAATAAATAAACGTTAAAAAAAATTTAAAAAAAAAGGTAATGTTGGCTTCATAGAATGAGTTTGGAATTTTCCTTCCATTTCTATTATATATATATATATATATACACACACACACACACACACACACACATATATTGTATATGTTAAATATATGTGTTATATTCAACACATATATATATGTATATATATACACGTATATATATACATATATACATATATGTATACGTGTGTGTGTATATATATATATATATATATATATATATATATATATATATAACAGTTTGAGAAGAATAAGTATTAACTGTTTCTTAAATGTCTGGTAGAATTCCCCTGGGAAGCCATCTGGCCCTGGACTTCTGTTCACTGGGAGATTTTTGATGACTAATTCAATTTCTTTGTGTTTATGAGTCTGTTCAAATATTCTATTTCTTCCTGTTTCAGTTTTGGTAATGTGTATGTTTCTAGGAATTTATCCATTTCTTCCAGATTTCCCAGTTTTTTGGCATATAATTTTTCATAATATTCTCCTATAATTGATTGTATTTCTGTGGTGTTGGTTGTGATCTTTCCTCTTTCATTCGTGATTTTATTTATTTGGATCCTTTCTCTTTTTGAGAAGTCTGGCTACAGGTTTATCAATTTTATTAATTCTTTCAAAGAATCAGTTCTTATTTTCATTGATCTGTTCTTCTGTGGGTATTTTTGTTTGTTTCTATATCATTTATTTATTCCCTAATCTTTATTATTTCCCTTCTTCTGCGTTTTAGGCTTTATTTGGTGTTCCTTTCCTAGGTCCTTTAGGTGTAAGATTAGATTGCATATTTGAGATGCTTCTTGCTTCTCAAGGTAGGCCTGAATTAATGTATTTTCTTCTTATTTGGACTGTCATGTTTTCATTTTCATTTGCTTCCATGTATTTTTTTTTTTTTTAATTTCCTGGCTAACCCATTCATTCTTTAGTAGGATGTTCTTTAATCTCCATGTATTTGTGGTCTTTTCAAAAATGTTTAATGTTTTTTTAATGTTTATTTAATTTTGAGAGAGAGAGAGTGAGTGAGTGAGCGAGCAGAAGTGGAGGAGGGGCAGAGAGAGAGAGAGATACAGAATCTAAAGCAGGCTCCAGGCTCTGAGCTGTCAGCACAGAGCCTGACGCGGGGCTTGAACCCATGTACTGTGAGATCATGACCTGAGCCGAAGTTGGACACTCAACTGACTGAGCCACCCACGTGCCCCTCAAATTTTTTTTCTTGTGGTTTACTTCAAGTTTCATAGCACTGTGGTCTGATAATATGCATGGTATGATTTCAATCTTTTTGTTTCTGTTGAGGGCTGATTTGTGACCCAGAATGTGATCTATTCTGGAAAATGTTCCATGAACACTAAAAACACATCTCATCCTGCTGCTCTAGGATGAGATGCTCTGAATATATTTGTTAAGTCCATCTGGTCTAGTGTGTCATTGAAGGCTATTGTTTCCTTGTTGATTTTCTGCTTAGATGATCTGTCCATTGATGCAAGTGGGGTGTTAAAGTCCCATACTATTATTTTATTATTATCAATGAGTTTCTTCACATTTGTGATTGATTTACATGTTTGGGTACCTTCAATTTGGGGCATATTTATAATTGTTAGATTTTCTTCATGGATAGACCACTTAATTATGATATAATACCCTTCTTCAACTCTTGTTACAGTCTTTGTTTTAAAATCTAGCTTGTGTGATAAAAGTATGGCTATTCTGGCTTTCTTTTGGCATCCATTAACATGATAGATGGATTTTCATCCCCTCATTTTCAGTCTGCTTGTGTCTTTAGGTCTAAATGAGTCTCTTGTAGGCAGCATATAGATGGATCTTGTTTTTTTTAATCCATGCTGGCACCCTATATCTTTTGATGGGAGAATTTAGTCTATTTACATTCAGAATGATTATTGGAAGATATGAATTTAGTGCCATTGTATTACCTTTTGTGTTGGTGTTTCTGATGGTGTTTTCTGGTCCTTTCTAGTCTTTGTTGCTTTGGGTCTTTTTTTCTCTCCACTTAATGAGTCCCCCTCAAATTTTGTGGAGGGCTTGTTTAATGGTCATAAGCCCCTTTATTTGTTGTTTGTTTGGGGAACTCTTTATCTTTCCTTCTATTCTGAGTGACAGTCTTGATGGATAAAGAATTCTTGGCTACATATTTTTTCCCATTCAGCATGTTGAATACATCCTGGCACTCCTTTCTGTCCTGCCAAGTTTCTGTGGAAAGATCTGCTATAAACTTGATCTGTCTTCCCTTGTAGGTTAGGGACATTTTTTTTTTCTCTTGCTGCTTTCAGGACTCTTTCCTTGTTGGTGTATTTTGTGATTTTGACTATGCTATCCCCGTGTGACCCAGGGTATCCTCAGACTATGCTGGCCATTCCTAGGTCTCTGCACTCCTTTCCTACTGGAGTACGACCACACCTGCCAGGCACTACCCTGGCAATGGCACAGACCTCAAATACTTCAGACTTTGTGCTCCACTGTTTATAAAAACTTGTGGTATTAAGCCCTTCTCCTTTTCCTACTCAGTGGTTTGGGGGGGAAAATTTTTCTTGTGCAATCCCCTGCATGTGTTTTTACTCTTTCTCTCTCTATCTTTCCTTCTTGCTCCTTTCTCCATGATCAGACAACCCGCCCCTCCACAGTGCCCATAGCAATTTTCCCCCAAATCAACTCTCTGCAACTCCTACCTTCCATCATATGGCAGTGTTTTTGTGTTTTGTGTACTTTTTTAAATCACTAGTTATGCAGTTTTTTCTCTCTGACATTGGATTGATTACTTGGGTGTTCAGAATTATTTGATAACATATAACTGGGCTTGAGGACCGAGGCAAGCCTAGGATCCCTGTACTCTCCTGCCATCTTAACCTCCTCCATGGCCCTGCTTCTCCTTTTGGCCTCTGATGACCTATATTCTATTTCCACACACTGTCTCTTCCCCAGATGTTTCTGAGATTATAGCCATCTTGTAGCTTTTACAAACAGTGCCCTTCACTTTTCCTGATTGCATCCCAAGTTATGCAAAACAGAGATGAGTGTCTTGTGCCACTCCTTTGGATATACTCCAGACAAATTTGAACAGATGTGCACAATAATTTGCAAATATAGTTTTCTCTGCTGCCTCTGGTTCAAGGGGGATCTGGGAACTGGGCTGCCATCTGCTCAAGACCATGATCACCACTGCACTGGGAAGGAAGTGGTACAAGATGAGTAAAAATGCCACAAAAACGTTCCTACCATTTAAAAGGTAGCTTTTTTCAGGATTGCACATTTTCTTGCTGGCTTTGAAACTTTGTTTTCCAGAGATGCAGCAAAGTTTATGCAGACAACTTCTGTTTTTCTGTTTTGTTTTGTTTTGTTTGGGTTAAAAAAAATTTTTTTTTCTGTTTCTGTGGGAAGGGTGAGAGCTTAAGGTTTCCTAGACCAGCATTTTGCTGTTCTGAAAAATTTTATTATAACTAATGTTTAAACGTATGACACAGCATGTATCAAAAAAAACTTCTTGTATTTAAATGAGGTATATATAAATGAAACAGACAAAAATAAAAGGAAAACCTCTTTTTTTAATGCTACCTTATTCTCCAAGTGCTGAAAATAGGAAGAAAATATAGATCAGTGATGTTAAACTTTTCCAATATGTCACTGACAATTCTTTTTAAAAGTCATTAAAAATGAATTATTAGAAAAATAAAAAGACAAAATATAAACACTATTTTCTTAATGAGAGAAATAGATAAAAATTATTCTGTGATAGTTCTGTAGATGTTCCTAAAAGGTTCTTTCTCAATACTAATTAGTAACCTCTAGTTCTCAACCTGACCACTTTGTGTGGTCTAGGTTGATGATTATCTATCTGTCTTATGAATTAGAAAGACTCATGAGAACAAAGGAATAAATTGCTAAGGGAAAGGGTAAGGTTATTTTGACTGATATGAAAATTGTGTATACATGAAATCATCTAAAACATTGAAGACAGGGAATCATTTGGAAAAACATATTGCCCCAAATATGGTAAAAAGTTAATAACTACGTAATGATTTATAAAGAGTGCATACAAAAAGAGAAGTAAATCAGTAATATCTTAATAGCTAATTGAACAAAGACCCATACACCAATTATAAAATTAAAACTGGCAATGAAAGTGGAAAGCATGTGATTTCCTTTCAAGAGAAGAAAATATCAATCACGCTAAAGCCTGATACATTTTTTTGCTACAAAGTTATTTTTAAAATTGTCCTCATAATTTAGAAACTAGGTCAAAGGTTTATGCTGAAAGATAATTACTTGTTAGTCATAGGAGCAAAACAAGGCACGTTAAAAAAACAAACAAACAACTCTACATTTCTAAAGTGGAGTATTCAGTACGTTTTGACCGAAAGTGAGGTATGTGCCATAATGGTTAAGAGCTTGGGCTATGAAAGTGAACTATCGATAATGATTTCCACCTTTAACAAATACTACCTGTGTAACCTTGATCAAGTTAGTCTGTGCCTCTCTTTCTCATCTGTGCAGCAGTGATAATAGTTTTATTTTATAGGCTTGTAGTGAAGATCAGGGAGTGAACACATGTCAAACTTTGCTTGGCTCAGACACAGCCCTCGGCAACTAGTAACAATGATTATTATTAAACACCTCCAATTACACATAGGACAAGCCTGCAGGATTTGCCAAAGAGACCTGTTTAGAATCGTTCTTTACTCATTTTGACCGGAGTTTAAAAGAACTTACACCAGAGGCACACAGGATGAAGCAGGAAACATTTTTCTTGATCATGTTGTTTCATCTACATTCCTAGTTACTCATCTCTGAGCTTCATGCAACTATTACATTTCAGAACATCATGCCTCCAAGAATGCATTTTTCTATACTCTATACAGTAGGGGTCACGATGGTGACTCTTCTCACAGTAGGAGTCTTAGAGCTGGCTCTGGAACCTTCTAGCCAGAAACTGGGGATCTAAGTGAAGGCACTTAGGATTGCGAACTCTGCAAAGCTGGGTACCAGACATTGGACCATGAGGCCCTGTATTCTCTCAGGAACAGTGACGCCAGTTAAAAGATCACATCAGTGTTAGAGATTTGTTAGTGGCAATTACTGTCTCCTTAATACTTTAACAACATATCCCACATTTTCAGCTGTTAACCTGTTATTGTAAGAAAAAAACCCAGTAACAATGGTAATACAATCGCAAACTGAGGGAAATTTCCAAATGTGACTTTCTTCAAACCATGCTTTCATTTTTTAAAGAACTTTTATTTTTCATTATAATTGGGTAACATACAGTGCAATTTTGGTTCCAGGTGCACAATATACTGATTCAACATTTTCATGCAACACCCAATGCTCATCAGAAGTGCACTCCATGGGACGCCTGGGTGGCTCGGTTGGTTAAGCCTCCGACTTCGGCTCAGGTCATGATCTCAGGTTCGTGGGTTCCAGGCCCGTCGGGTTCTGTGATGACAGCTCAGAGCCTGGACCCTGCTTTAGATTCTGTGTCTCCCTCTCTCTCTGCTCCTCCCCGCTCATGCTCTGTCTCTCTTTCTCTCAAAAATAAATAAACATTAATTTTTTTTAAATAAAAAAAAGTGCACTCCTTAACCCCATTACTTATTTCACCCATCCCCCCCACCCACCTCCCTTCTGTTAACCAGCAGTATGTTTTCTATTGTTAAGAGTCTGTTACTTGATTTGACTCTCTTTCTTTCTCTCTTTTTTCCCCCCACATGCTCATTTGTTTTGTTTCTTACGTTTCACATATGAGTGAAATCATATGCTATTCATATTTCTCTGACTGACTTATTTTGGTTAGCATTATACCCTCTAGCTCCATCCACATTATTGTAAATGCAAGATTTCATTCTTTTATGAGTGAGTAATATTCATATATATATATATATATATATATATATATATATATACATACATATATCACATCCATTCATCCATTCATCTATTGATAGACATTTGGGCAGCTTCATAATTTGGCTATTGTAGACAATGCTACTCTAAACATCAGGGTTCATGTATCCTTTTGAATATGTCTTTTTGTATTCTGTAGGTAAATACCCAGTAGTATGATTGCTGGGTCATGGAATGGTTCGATTTTAAACATTTTGATAAACCTCCATACTGCTTTCCACAGTGGCTGCACTAGTTTGCATTCCCATCAATAGTGCACAAGGGTTCCCTTTTCTTCACATCCCTGCCAACGCCTGTGGTTTCTTGTGTTGTTGATTTTAGCCATTCTGACGGGTGTGAGATGATGTCTCATTATAGTTTTGATTTCTATTTCCCTGGTGATGAGTGATGTTAAGCATCTTTTCATGTGTCTGTTGGCCATCTGGATGTCTTCTTTGGAGAAATGTCTGTTCATGTCTTCTTCCCATTTTTTATTGGATTATTTGTTTTGAGGTGTTGAGTTATATCAGTTCTTTATACATATTGGATTATAAACTTCTCTTGGCTATATCATTTGAAAATATCTTCTCTCATTCAGTAGGTTGCCTTTTAGTTTTGTTGATTGTTTCCTTTGCTTTGTAGAAGCTTTTTATTTTGATGTATGCCAAATAATTTATTTTTGCTTTTGTTTCCCATTCCTAAGGAGACACATCTAGAAATAAATTGCTACAGCCAGTGTCAGAGAAATTACTGCTTGTGCTCTGTTCTAGGATTTTTATGGCTTCAGGTCTCACATTTAGGTGTTTAATTCATTTTGAATTTATTTTATTTTTGTGTATGGTATAAGAAAGTGGTCCAGTTTCATTCTTCTGCATGTTGCCGTCCAGTTTTCCTGACATGATTTGTTGAAGAGACTGTCTTTTTGCCATTGGATATTCTTTCCTGCTTTGTGAAAGATTAATTAAACCACATAATTGTAGGTTAATTTCTGGATTTTCTCTTCTGTTCTATTGATTTATGTATCTCTTTTTGTGCCAGTATCATACTGTTTTGATTACTACAGCTTTGTAATATAACTTGGAGTCTGAAATTGTGATGCTTCCTGATTTTGTTTTTCAAGTTTGCATTGGCTATTCTTGGTCTTTTGTGTTTTTATACAAATTTTAGGGTTTTTTTTTTCCTAGTTCTAAACAAAATGCTGTTGGTATGTTTACAGGGATTGCATTAAATCTGTTGATTGTTTGAGTAGTATGGACAATTTTAAAGTCTTTCTTCTACCAATCATGAGCATGGAATGTCTTTCCATTTCTTTGTGTCATATTGAATTTCTTTCATAAGCATTTCATAGTTTTCAGAGTACAGATCTTTCACCTCTTTGGTTAGGTTTATTACTAGGTATCTTAATTTGAGAGGTCCAATTGTAAATGGAATTTTTTTCTTTCTGCTGTTTCACTATTGGTGTGTAAAAATGCAACAGATTTCAGTACATTGACTTTGTATCCTTTGAATTTACTGAATTCATTATCAGTTCTAGTGGTTTTGGTGGAGTCTTTCAAGTTCTCTATATATAGAATTATGTAATCTGCAAATAGTAAAGGTTTTACTTCTTAGTTACTGATTTGGATGTGTTTTGTTTCTTTTTGTTGTCTGATTGCTATGGCTAGGACTTCCAGTACTATATTAAATGAAAGTGGTGAGAGTGAACATCTTCCTCTTGTTCCTGACCTTGAGGGAAGCTCTCAGCTTTTTACCATGTGGATGATGTTAGCTTGGGTTTTTCATACAATGCCTTTATTATGCTGATGTATGTTCACTCTAAACCTACTTTCCTGAGGGTTATAATCATGAATGGATGTTGTACTTTACCAAATGTTTTTTTCTGTATTTATTGAAATTATCATATAATTTTACCCCTTCTTTTATTAATGTATGTATCACATTAATTTACTTGCAGATATTGAACCAACCTTGCAACCAGGAACAAATTTCACCTGGTTGTTGTGAATGACATTTTAAATGTATTATTGAATTTTTGCTAGTGTTTTGTTGAGGATCTTTACATCTGTGTTCATCAGAGATATTGGCCTGTAGTTCTTGTTTTTAGTGATGTCTGTATTTGGTTTTGGTATTAGGGTAATGGTGGTCTCATAGAATGAATTTGGAAGTTTTTCTTCCTTTTCTATACAGTAAAACCTTAGTTTGTGAGCATAATTCATTCTGGAAACATGCTTGTAATCCAAAGCACCTGTATTTCAAAGTGAATTTTCCAATAAGAAATAATGGAAATTCAGATGGTTCATTCCACAACCCCAAAATACTCATATAAAAATGATTACAATACTGTAATATAATGCAAAACAATAAAGAAAATACAAAATATAAAGAAAATAAACAAATTAACCTGTACTTACCTTTGAAAACCTTCATGGTTGCTATGAAGGAGATAAGAGAGAGGAGGGTTATTGTGTAGGATGACTTTCTCTATCACTAACAGGATCACTGCTATATATTGGCTCAATGGAATCTTTTTTTTTTTTTTTTTTTTTGTGCAACTTTAACAAGGAACCTATCCAATGACCCATAATGAAGTAAAACATTCATAAGCTTTCTCTTGTGACAAAAAATACACTAGTGGCGGTTGTGGGCACCTTCCAATGTTCTGAAAACTCATTGATTTCTGCCAAACACCAATACCTGAGACCAAGCATCTGAGCATGGGAGACAATCAACCACAATCCCAGAGAGAGAGAGAGCGAGAGAGAGAGAGAGAGACAGAGAGAGAGAGAGAGAGAAGAACCATTGGCTTAGCTGTGATCATGTGACATTTGGCGTCAGGTACTACTTGTATTGCAAGGCATTGCTTATTTATCAAGTTAAAATTTATTAGAAATGGTCACTCATCTTGTGGAACAATTGCAGAACAAGTTACTCACAATCCAAGGTCTTACCATATTTTGAAATAGGTGTTAACTCTTCTTTAAAAAATTTTTTTTAAATGTTTATTTATTTTTGAGAGAGACAGAGTGTGAACTGGGGAGGGGCAAAGAGAGACACACAATCTGAAGCAGGCTCCAGGCTCTGAGCTGTTAGCATACTTAACCAACTGAGCCACCCAGATGCCCGTCACTCTTCATTAAATGTTTGGTAGAATGTGCCTGTGAAGATCTTAACTTTTATTTGTTTCAAGCTTTTTGATTATAGACTCATTTTTTTTTTTGCTGTTATTGGTATATTCAAATTTTCTATTTCTTTCAGTTTTGGCAGTTCATATGTTTCTAGGAATTTATCCATTTCTTCTAGGTTGTCCAATTTGTTGACATATGCTTTTTCATAATATTCTTTTATAATTGTATTTCTATGATGTTGGTTGTGATTTCTTCTCTCTCATTTGTGATTTTATTTATTTGAGTCATTTTTTTTTTCTTGATAAGTCTGGCTAGAAGTTTATCAATTTTATTGATTTTTCCCAAGAACCAGTTTTTGGTTTCATTGATCTGTTTTATTTTATTTTTTTAATATTTTTTTAGTCTCTATAGCATTGTTTTTTAAATCTGTATTATTCCCTTCCTTCTGCTGATTTTAGGTATTGTCTGTTCTTTTTCTAGCTCCTTTAGGTGTAGGTTTAGGTTGTTTGAGATTTTTCTTGCTTCATGAATTAAGCTTTATTACTATAAACTTGCCTGTTAGAATTGCTTTTGCTTTATCTCAGAGGCTTTGGACACTTGTGTTTTCATTTTCATTTGTTTCCATATACACTTGAATTTCTTATTGGATTTCTTGGCTGACTCATTCATTGTTCAGTAGCACGTTATTTTACCTCCATGTATTTGTGATCTTTCCAGATATTTTCTTGTGGTTAACTTCTATTTTTATAGCATTGTGGTCAAGAAAGACGCATGGTATGTCTTCAATCTTCTTTAATTTTGTTGAGGCTTGTTTTGTGGCCTACTGTGTGATGTATTACAGAGAATATTCCATGTGAACTTGAAAAGAATGTATATTCTGCTGTGTTAGGAAGGAATGTTCGGAATATACGTGTTAAATCCATCTGGTCCAGTGTATCATTCAAAGCCATTGTTTCTGTATTGATTTTCTGTTTAGATGAGCTGTCCTTTGATGTAAGTGGGTGTTAAAATCTCCTACTATTATTGTATTATTATTTATTAGTTCCTTTATATTTGTTATTAACTGTTTTATGTATGGGTGCTTCCATGTTGTGTGCTTAAATATTTATAATTGTTAGGCCTTCTTGTTGGATTGTCTTCTTTATCAATACATAGTGTTTTTCTTTTTTTTTTTTTTGCTACACAGTCTTTGTTTTAATATCATATTGGACAATATAAGTATTGTTACTCATAATATATATCAACTTTCTTCTGGTATCTATTTTCATGATAGATATTTCACTATCCTTTCATTTTCAATCTGTTGTGTCTTTAGGTCTAAAATTAGTCCATTGTAGGCAGCATATAGTTGGGTCTTTTTGTTAATCCATTATGTAATTCTATGTCTTTTGATTGGAGCATTTAATCCATTTACATTCAAAGTAACTATTGATATATATGTATTTATTGCCATTTTATTACTTGTTTTGTGGTTTCTTCTGAAGATTTTCTCTGATCTTTTCTTGTGTTTCTCTCTTTCATGGTTTGCTGATTTTCTTTAGTGATATATTTGGATTTAGTTCTCTTTATTCTTTGCGTATTTATTTAATTTGTAGTTACCATTAGGTGTGTATATAATATCTTCAGTATATAGCAGTCATTTAGGTTCGAACCTATTCTTTACTCCTCCTCTCCCTAGGATTTAGGTAAATGATGTCATATTTTACATCCTTTTATTTTTGAGTTTCTTGACCAATTTTTTTTTAACAGAAATATTCATTTTGACTGTCTTTGTATTTCCTACCTTCATACTGTCACTTTTGGTGTTTTCACTCAAAATGTCTTCTTTAATATTTCTAGTTGGGACTGAGTTAGTGGTCATGAATTCCTTTAGTTTTTGTTTGGGAAACTCTCTATCTCTCATTCTTTTCTGAATGACAGCCTTTCTGGATAGAGAATTATTGGCTGGAGATTTTTCCCATTCTGCACTTTGAATATATATGACACTCCTTTCTGGCTTGGAAAGTTTCTGCTGAAAAACCTGCTGATAGCCTTATGGAGTTTCCCTTGTATGTTACTGCCTTCTTTTTGTCTTGCTGCTTTTAAAGATTTCTTCTTTTTCACTATATGTTGTCAATTACAATATGTCTTGATGTGCATCTGCCTTTGTTAACTTTGTTGAGGGCTCTCTGTGCCCCCCATAGCTGGATATCTGTTTCTTTCCCCAGATTAGGGAATTTTTCAGCTATTATTTCTTCACACAAATTTTCTGCCCCCTTTTCTCCCTCTTCTTCTTCTGGGACTCCTATATAATTAATGTTATTACAATTGATGGAGTCACTGAGTTCCCTAAGTCTATTCTCATTTTGCATAAATCATGTTTCTTTGTTCAGCTTGATTGCTTTCCATTACTTTGTCTTCTATGTCACTAATTTGTATATCCATTTCTTCCCCTTTATTCTCTATTACATCAAATGTGTTTCTAATCTTGCTTACTGCACTCTTCATCTCCAATTGGTTCTCTTTTAATGATTGTGGTAAGGGTCTCACTGATGTCTTCCACTCTTTTCTCAATTCCAGTGAGTGTCCTTATGATCATTGCTTTAAATACACAATTAGTCATGTTACTTATATCTATTTCACTTAGACCTTGAGCTGTGGCCTTGTCCTGTTTTTTTTTTTTTTTTTTTTTTTTTTTTTTTTTTACATCTGCAACAATTTTCTCTGTCTTATTTTGTCTTTGTCTCTGTGCCTGTGTCTCTGAGTTAAGTCAGCTACATCTGTTCTCGAGGGTAATGGCCTTATGAAGAAGAGATCCCATAGTTCCCTGCAGTGTAGTGTCCCCTGTTCCCCAGGTCCTGGAGATTCAGAGAGTGTCTCCTAATATGTGCTGCATGTGGTTTGCTGTTTTGTCCTGGGCACTTTATGCTTCAGGCGATTCATGTGTAAAGGCTCTCTCTGCCTCTTATAGGCAGTGTTTGGTCCCTTCCTGAAATTGGTGTATTTTAACTAGGTGTGCTTGTGAAATGATACCTGTAACTATGGCATCAGAACCCAGGCCTTACAAAATTCCTGGGTGGGAGATGCAGTGCGAGCTGGGGTTTGTGATGGTCTTTTAGGGGAGGTCTGCTGTGCTGAGACTTAGGCAAGCATGACTGGGAAAAGTGACTCAACTGGAACATGGGGTAGGGTGCCTTGTGTAGGCAAATTAGGTAGCAAGTCTCAGAACTGTGCTGGTTCTTACAGGTGAACCTGTGATTTCCTTTGTCCCTTTGTTCCCAGAAGGGTCTCTCTGTGGATGTTGCTTCTCTGGGACACACTCCAAGACATACTTTGAGGTGAGCAAATAACTTCTCCACTGTGTGCCCCAGGCACTCTTCAGATCACTGTTTCCAAACCACATATGTGTGGACTCTTTGCCCTGCTTTCTCTCCAAAAGCCACCCTAATGTCTCTGGGTTCCCCCTGAGCCAAGCCTGCTGACCTTTAAAACTGTAGGATTTAAGCCCTATTCATTGCAAGAACTCATGAAATTCAGTCACCCTTGTTTTCTAAGCCAGTTGCTATGGGGATTCATCTTCCCCATGTGGCTCCTTGTATGCTAGTCTGTCTCTCATCTCTCTCCACAACTGGAGCTCCCCAGCACAGCAAGCACAATCCATTTTTCTTAGAAACTGTGTCTCCACACTTCCTACATTCTTCAATGTGACCTCTTGCTACCTTCAGTTGTGGAGTTTGTTCTGCCAGTTTTCAGGTTGATTTTTGGGATATTTAAGATGTTTTGATAGTTGTTGTGCTGTATTCAAGGGACAAGTCAAGCCTAGTCAAGCCTCCCAACCATGTTTTCTTAGTTGGCCTCCAAGAACATTCCCTGTGTGGAAGCTGGAGACCTTTCACAAATCCCTTTCTTCTCTTCTCACTGAACTGTGTTGCTGCCATTGGAACCTAGAAGTTCCTGACCACCCGAAAATTCTCTTTAGAGGTCTCTTGTCTGTATGTGCTTGTCCTGGTAAGGGTCCAATCCACACTCCTAGCTTCTGTCCTGTCACACATTTAGGATTCATCATAGCAATATTTACAGGTTTTCTGGTCCATGTGTATATCTTCTGAAGATAAGTTGCTTTGAGAAAGATGGAGAATTGAAGAACCCAACTTTGAGGCCAGGTTTCATATTCAGTAGCAAGTAGGCTCTGTTAGGGGAAAAAGAAAGCTATGAGATTTAAAAAATCAATGGGAGACAAACCATCTGGAAGAGAGTAAATGTTGCTGATTGCTTGCCTGGACTTAATCAGTTTTCTGTAGATTTTTCTGTAGATTTCCAACTACAGCCTGCTTCTTACCTCAGTTTTTCAACTTGGACGTTGGGCTTCTGAATATACCTTGAAATGCTTCTCTGCCTCTTCATGTAATCCTCTCTCTGAACTCATCTTTCAAAACACATCTTTTAAGAGTTTGACTCATACTTAATACACAATATTACTATAGTTACTAGCTGTGGTTATAGCTCATTTCAATCTGTTTTATTGTGTAGACAACTTGTGTTTCTTATTTCTATTAAACTATTCACGATCATAACAGAAACACTTAAAATCCCTTGTCAAGAGATTGTGTAATGGCATTTGTCAAGAGTATTAAGAGAAAATAAACTACATTGCAGAAGAATTCTCTGATTTAAAAAAATACATATATCTGAAGACACATGCTTGAGTAGATTACACTGCAAACCTGGCCCATTTCCATTCATTAGTTATATCAGTGGGAAGAGCACAACTTGTAGATAAAAGAACATATCTGTAGGCATGATAAATTTATCTGTGATTGGACCAATTGGGATTTTATGGTCTGAAGCATTATGCATTTGTCAGTCTTGTTTAATTGTTTTCAGCAAAGTGACTCAATCATATTATTCATGTCATTGAGGAAAAAAAGGAAATGGTCTAAAATTAGCTTGTGTACCAACTCCAGGCAATTGGTCTTTGTCCAGACACATTTTTCTATCTGCTGATAGAGCCTTGTTGTAAAACTTAGAACCCTTTGTGCAGAATCACAGCCCATTAGCCATCTGTTTGTCTGTAACCTACCTTTCTTCTTATAATGTAAGGAGTTCATTATTTTGCATGTTAAGAGGCATTTGACTTTCATAACATTTATCTAAAAATATCTCATATCTATTAAGGAATAACAGCAGATAGAAAAAAGAATCTCACATTGAAACAATTTTCATAAACATACGTTTAAGGATAAATTGATTTAAAACATGGGAACTTCAAGGGGCACCTGAGTGGCTTAGATGGTTAAGCATCTGACTTTGTCTCAAGTCATGGTCTTGCAGTTTGTGAGTTTGAGCCCCACATCAGGCTCTCTGCTGTCAGAGTGGAGCCCGCTTCAGATTTTCTTTCCCCCTCTCACTCTGCCTCTCCCCACTTGAGAAAGACTCTTTCTCAAAATAAATAAATAAACTTAAAAAAAGGGAACTTCACATAAAACGGTAACAAAACAAGAAAACGACAAAAATAGCTTCCTAAATAAATAATGCATTGCAGTAGAAAGTGCAAAATCTTCTTGCATTGTAAAGTACATGAAGAGTCAGCATAGCTTTATGAATCTCAGAGAGAAATATGAATACTCTGAAAGTGTGTAACACATGATTATCAAAGAAGTTTGCCTTTGTTCCCTGACTAAAGTAGCAAAAACAGAGTTTGATAGCTCCTCCAAGCCACCCCCAAAGTAACATTGGACAAAAAAGAAAAAAAAAAAAAAAACAGGGGCACCCGGGTGGCCGAGTGGGTTGAGCATCTGACTTCCGCTCAGGTCATGATCTTGTGGTTTCTGAGTTTGAGCCCAACATCGGCCTCACTGATATCAGCTCAGAGCCTGCTTTGGATCCTCTGTCCCCCTCTCTTTGGCTTTCCCCAACTTGTGCTCTCCCCCATCCCCCCCAAAAAGGAAAAGAGAAAAACTGTAAGTTGATTAAAAGACTCTGTAGAGGTGGCTTGCAGTTGTGTTGCTCCTCAACTGTCTGGAGAAGTCACTCTAGATACCTTGGGTAGTGGTTGTCTGTTATCTTATTCATCATTCAGCATTTAACACAGTGCTGGCATTTATTAGGCGGATTTATTTTTTAACTTCTTTTTCTAAATACAGACATATCTTCAGTAATATTGAACACTTTGAAAATACAAAAAGGATAAGAAATAAAACGTGTTTGCATAGTTCCACCACACTGTGATAAAATTCTGAGCTCTTTTTTATCATTTATCTGTTAGCTTTTTGATGCATTTATGAATGTGTATACACATATGCAAAAACACAATTGGAATTATATTTTATATGCCTTCAGAATATTTTTAAATTTTTTATCACTAAAATAATTGTACCTATTTTTAATTTTATTGTTTTTTTAAATTTTTTACTTAAATTTTAGCTTGTAGTGTAATAATGGTTTCAGGAGTACAATTTAGTGATTCATCACTTACATACAACACCCAGTGCTCATCATAACAAGTGTCCTCTTTAATACCCATCACCCATCTAGCCCATCACTGCCCCCCACCTCCCTCCATCAACCTTCAGTTCATTCTCTGTCTTTAGGAGTCCCTTATGGTTTGTTTCCTCGCTCTCTCCACCCCCCTTTCCATATGTTCATCTGTTTTGTTTCTTAAATTCCATGTTAGGGTGAAACCATATGGTATTTATCTTTCTCTGACTGACTTATTTCACTTAGCATTATATACTCCAGTTCCATCCACATTATTGCAAATAGCAAGCTTTTAGTCTTTTTGATGACTGAGAAATATTCCATTGTGTATACGAACCACTTCTTCTTTATCCATTCATCAGTGGATGGACATTTGGGCTCTTTCCATTGTTTGGCTATTGTTGATAATGCTGCTAAAAACATCAGGATGCATGTACCCATTTGAATCTGCATTTTTGTAACTTTTGGGTAAATACCTAGTCATGCAATTGCTGGGTCATAAGGAAGTTTTGTTTTTAACTGTTTAAGGAAATTCCATGCTGTTTTCCAGAATGGCTGCACCAGTTTTCATTCCCACCAACAGTAAAAGTGGGCTCCCTTTTAGCTGCATCCTCACCAACATCTGTTGTTTCCTGTGTTGTTAGAGTTAGCCATTCTGACAGGTGTGAGGTGGTATCTCATTGTGGTTTTGATTTGTACTTCCCAGATGATGAGTGATGTTGAGCATCTTTTCATGTGACTGTTATCCATTAGGATGTCTTCTTTGGGAAAATGTCTATTCATTTCTTTTGCCTATTTCTTAACAGTGCTGTTTGTTTTTTGGGTATTGAGTTTGATAAGTTCTTTATAGATTCTGGATTCTAACCCTTTTTCCAATATGTCATTTGCAAATATCTTCTTCCATTCCATAGGCTGCTTTTTAGTTTTGTTGATTGTTTCCTTCACTGTGCTGAAGCTTTTTATCTTGATGAAGTCCCAATAGGTCATTTTTGCTATGATTTCCTTTGCCTACAGCAACATGTTGTGTAAAAATTGTTGGGGCTGGGGCACCTGGGTGGCTCAATTGGTTAATCATCCAAATTTGGCTCAGATCATGATCTCATGGTTTGTGAATTCGAGCCCTGCTTCAGGCTCTGTGCTGTCAGCGCAGAGCCCGCTTTGAGCCTTCTGTCTCCCTCTCTGCCCCTCTCTTGTGTGCACTCTCTCTCTCTCTCAAAAATAAACATTAAAAAAAAAATAAGAGGTCAAAGATGTTGTTGCCTGTGTTCTTCTCTATAAATTTGATGGTTTCCTGTCTCACATTCAGGTCTTGCATCCATTTTGTATCTATTTTGTGTATAGTGTGTATACACTATATTTTGTGTATGGTACATTCAACATTTAAAGCTGTTTCTTCTGATATTTAACTTTGTATTTCTAAATACTTATACCACTGTTGTATAATTATTCAGTTCACAGTTTTACCAGTTTCCTTCTTACTAAAAGAGATGATGATTTAATTTTCTTATATTTTTCACGTCCACACTCACCATTCTTTCCATCGTTAAAGACAATCCCATGTGACCCTTTTGGACATTAATATCACAATTATATCAGTTTTCCTAATATCGAAACGTTTGCATGCTTTCAGATCTTTGTTATATAACTTTGGCTATTTTGTTTCCTTTAATAACTTAGAGGTTTTCACTTATATTTTTGTTCATATATTTTCTCCTACCTACTTTCTTTGAAGTTACATTTTCTAACTGGTTGAGGGGGTTATCTATTATTATTCTATTTTGTTTAATAATAGGTACAATTGTCACTTTTTTTCCTAAGTGTACCATAGGTATATGAAATTATGTAATGGGAAGGGAAGAAACAGAACAAATTTGATCCACTAGACTAGAAATACAAACATGTCATGTTTGTTTGTTTGTTTGTTTATTTATTCTAAATAACACCAATTTGACTCAGTTCCCACATACTGGTTGTATTAGGAAATTTAAAGTCAGAATTGTGAAGATCTTTTTTATGCATGTAGGTTTTAAATTTTATTTTAATTCAATGAAAAGGACTGAGAGGTCTACTTTAATGACACAGTCCTATAATATTTTTGTCTACTTAAAATTTTATAATACAAGTTTGCTACAGCTGTATCTAAATGTGATTATAGAAATATTTTCAACATATAAAGCTTCTTCTTAATGATGGATCAACATTTATCAATTAAAAGCACGCTATCTTGTTTGACACTTATTCTTGAAAATTCAGATTTGCCTGATGTTACATCACTAATTAATTTTGATCCACATTATTTTTCAATGTTGTGTTTCTCCCAAGCAAAGCTAGTAAGATTTTTAAAGCATATGTGTTTTTATTTAACATATTGTAGAATTAAGTTTCTTTTTCCTAAAAGACTGTTTTTTTTAGTGTTTAAATAAACATAGAGCACAAGCAGGGGCAGAGAGAGAGGGACACACAGAATCTGAAGCAGGCTCCAGGCTCTGAGCTGTCAGCACAGAGCCTGATGCAGGGCTCAAACCCAAGAACTGTGAGATCATGACCTGAGCCCAAGTTGGACGCTTAACCAACTGAGCCACCTAGGTGCCCCTTAAATTTCTTTTTCTTTTGGTATAGTAGGTTTTAAAATTGTAGATAATTCTTAATAGTTAGGATTATATTTGATAGGTTGATAACAATGCTAATAACTTAAAGGGCATTGCTCTTTAGAATAGATACACAACTTACCAGTGTTATTGACAAAAGCAAAAGAAGAAAAAAAAATAGACATGTAGACTCCATGAGGAATGAGAAGGAAAATGTACCATAAAGGAGGATTTTTTAAACCTTGAAAAACTGCTGCTTATAAGTGAAAAGCAACTTTGAAAACCAAGATAAATAGCATGATTTCCTAGAAAAGAAATAAACTACCCAAATTACCCAAGTAGAAGTGGAAAATTTTAATGGATCAATTAGAATAAAAGAAATCCAGGAGGTAATAAAAGGTATCCTATTGAAAAGGGCACCTGGACCAGGTTTCTTCACAGCTGAATTTTAAATAATCTATTAAAGACTGACAATGCTATTGAAACTATCCTTGGCCATAAAGAAGATATAAATCTTCCTGTTTCACTTTACAAAGCCAGTAAAATTTTAATAATAAAATTTTATCATGATAGCACCTAAAGTAAAATTATAGAAAATCTCAATTTTAAGTAAAAACCAGCTCATTTTAAGTAAAATGTTAGCAAGGAACCCAGAAGTACATCAAACGAATAATACACTATGACCAAATAGGTTTTGTACAGAAATGAAAGTATTTAAATATAAATGTATGTATCAAATAATCCATTACATCAATAAATCATAAGGGGGAAAAAGATCATATTCTTTGATGCTGAAAGAGTACCTCATAAAATTCATAAGCCATTCCCTTTTTTTCCAGCAAAAATTAAAACAATGGCACAGGTAATGAATTCATACCTCTTCAAAAGAGGGTTTACAGTGAAAAGTCTTTTCCTCTTGTCCTGACATTGAAACTACAGAATATCAAAGGAAAAAAAAATCTTAAAAGCAGCTGGAAAGGAATAAAGATTACTATGAAAGAGTGACCCACTTCTAACAAACAGCTCAAAATTTGAAATGAGTAAAATAATATTTTTAATATGTAACAGAAAATAACTGTGACATATTTCTTCACTGAATAAAAATGTTTCAAGAAATCAGGTAAAATAAAGACATTTTTAGGGAAAAAAAAAAAAGCTGAGACAGTTCACTACTGGACCACCATTAAAGGGAATTCTAAAGAATGTACTTCAAGAGAGAAAGGTTTCTTGAAGGTCTAAGATGCAGGACAGAATTATAAACAGAGATGTTGGTAAAAGAAAAATTGGTGAAATAAAGAAAACAAAAGTGAAATAATTTGTAGAGTAGGTGAAAAATGAATAATAGCAATAGCATATAAGTTGAAAGGAGGCAATGATAGCTAAAATTCTCTTATATACTTGAATTTTTAAAAAGAAGATAGATACTGATTAACTTTAGGGTAATTGATTAAATATCAGAAACATAATAAAAAACTGTACAGTGTAAAGAAAAACATAATGACATAATAAACTTAATAATAATGTAAATATAAAACACAAACACTTTGGAAGTGATTCTTAAAAGAACGTATTTCCAAATAATATAACTAAAATTGAAGGGAAAAAAAAGATTGAGAGTTGTAGAATGAGAAATAGCAGAGCATGCAAACATTAATTAAACTGGATGCCATCTTGATAACATACAAAGTAGATTTTAATGAAAAAAAAAGATTACCAAATTTTAAAATGTTTACTACTGACTGATAAAGGTAAACATGTATGTACTAATAATATAGCATCAAAATACATAAGGTATAAATAGAAGAAAAGTTACAAGAAGATATTAAGAGATCTGACTTAAGAGTAATATGTTTTTGGGGTGCCTAGGTGGCTCAGTAGGTTAGCATCTGATTTTGGCTCAGGTCATGATCTTGCAGTTCATGAGCTTGTGCCCGGCGTCGGGCTCAAAGCTGACAGCTTAGAGCCTGGAGCCTGCTTGGGATTCTGTGTCTCCCTCTCTCTGTGCCCTTCCCCTGCTCACACTCTGTCTCTCTCAGAAATAAATAGACATAAAACATTTTTTAAAAAAGAGTAATAGGTTTTTAACATCCTTTTAGAAACTGACAAATTATGACACATTCAAAAATTAGTAAAGACAGAAATATGACTAAGATGATTTACATGTCTTACTAATAAACACATAGAATATTATGCCTAACAACTGGAAATGCACATTATTTTCAAGGAACTATAAAGCATTATGAAATGTGACCAAAATATAGACCAAAAGTTATGTTCAATATATTTCTAGGGTTTGGTAACATACATTCAAAACCTTTTTATTAAAATTTGTGGGATGAAGCTAAGGATACAGTTAGAAATTAATAGCTGTAAAGTCTTACATTAGAAAAGAAATCCCATGGGGTGCCTGGGTGTCTCAGTCTGTTAAATGTCTAACTCTTGATTTTGGCTGAGGTCATGATCTCATGGTTTGTGAGACAGAGCCCCCCCCCCCCCCCCCAAATCGAGCTCTGAGCTGGACTTGGAACCTGCTTAAGATTCTCTCTCTCCTTCTTCCTCTGCCCCTCCCCTGCTCACGCTCTCATTCTCTCTCAAAAAAAAAAAAAAAAAAAAAGTGAAAAAGAAAAGAAATCCTAAAATTTAAGAAGTTAATCTTTCAACTAAAGAACTATATAAGAACAAAAGAATAAATCAAGGAATGAAATAATAAAGATATGAACAGAAATTAATGAAATAGAAAACAAAAATCTAGTAAGAGTATTAAAAAAGCCAAAAATTGGTTCTCTGAAAAGATTATTAAAGGAGGCAAATATCTGACAAGATTAAGGAAAAAAAAAAGAATGAAGGAATAAAGGAACGACCCACAATAAATGAAAAGAGAGGCACATTGCAGGTTCTGCAGGGGTTAAGCAGATTAAAATAATTAGGATATAACAGGTAAATGTATCTCATGATGAAACAGTGTGAATTAGATAAATGGATAAATTCAGAGAAAATAAAACTTATAAAAATACTCATTTACCCACTCATCCAACAAATACTTTTTGAGGATCTATTATGTACCTGAAACTGTTTTTGGATTTTGAGATGGTTCAGTAAAGAAAAGAGCTAAAGATTTGTGTCTTTGAAAAGCCTACATTTCAGACCACCAGTAGAAGACAAAAAAGCAAACACAATAAGTCAGGAAATTATATGATACATTAGAAAATTGTAAGTGCTATTAAAAAAAACAAAAAGAAAATGTAGTTATATGCAGCTGAAAAGGATCAAGAATGCTGATAAGCGAGGGTAGTTCTTATTGAAAATGTGATATTGGAGCAAAGACGTTAAGCAGGTGAAGGTATTACCCATAGAAACAGTGTTCCTGGTTGGGGGAAGGGCCAGTGAAAAGCGTTAATATGAGAATATGTCTAGCAAGTTTGTTCCAGGAATAGCCAGTGTGGCTGTTGCAAGGGAGGAAAGTAATAAAGTAACATGAAATTAATAAAATATGCAACCAGAGAGGTAAGGAAGAGGCCAGATCATGTAGGATGTTGCAAGCCACTGTCCAGCTAATACAATGAAGAGCCATTGAAGGATTTAAGGACAGGAGTAATAGCTTCTGATTTGATTTAAATTTGAGAAGGCTCATTCCAGCTTCTGTTTGGAGAAACAACACTAAGGCTGTGTTATCAATTCTGTAGTCATTAGGCAAGTGTATCTATTTAAATTTAAATTTAATTAACCAGTTTCTCCATGACATTAACCATAGTTCAAATGCTCAACAGCCATATGCGGCTATTGACTACCATATTGAACACACACACACACACACACACATATATATATATATATATATATATATATGTATATCATTGCAGAGAATTCTTTGTGAACGTATTGCTCTAGGAAAGGAGAGGTAGAAACAAGGAAGTGAATGGAGAAATGAAAGCTGTAAACCAGCTGAGATGATACTGTCTCCAACTGGGATGGTAGCATTGGAGCAGTGAAAAGTGATTAGATTCTCATTAATTCTAGTTCAGGAAGAAATAATCGATAATGTGATAGAAACATTAAAGAAATTCAATCATTAGTTAATTGAAATTCAATCTGTAGTTTTCAATAAGAAAACAATGGAACCAGTTGATTCTTCAGGGACGTTCTAGTAGTCAAATACTAAATAATCCCAAATTTATACAAATTCCTTCACAGAACACATAAAAAAACATTTTTAAACCCATTTTATGACCTTTTTTTTGAGAATTCATGTATTGTAATACATGTATTTAACAAAGTACTCATATCAGAAGAGAGGAAGTGCTCCTGCAAATCAATAAGACAATGATAAATAAAGCAGAAGATTTGAACACACACTTCATAAAAAAGGATATCCAAAGGGGCAATCGTGTTTTGGTGTTCAACGGCATTAGTAATTGTTTTGTATTTGAAACCCACAAATGAAACCCAGAATGAATGGCTAAAATGGAAAGACAGAGGACACCAAGTAGTGGTGAGGATGTGAAACAGCTGGGACTCTTCTACATTGCCACAATTTTAGAAAATAATTTGGTGAAACCTACTAAACTAAACGTTAAGCATCTCCCTGACCCATCAGTGCTGCTCCTTGATATATTCTCAACAGAAATGAGTATGTAGGGGCCCCTGAGTGGCTCAGTCGGTTAAGCGGCCGACTTCAGCTCAGGTCATGATCTCGCGGTCCGTGAGTTCGAGCCCCGCGTCGGGCTCTGTGCTGACAGCTCAGAGCCTGGAGCCTGTTTCAGATTCTGTGTCTCCCTCTCTCTGACCCTCCCCTGTTCATGCTCTGTCTCTCTCTGTCTCAAAAATAAATAAACATTAAAAAAAAAAATTAAAAAAAAAAAAAGAAATGAGTATGTATGTTTGGGAAAGATGTGCACAAGCATGTCCACAGCAGCTTTATTTATAACCTCTCAAATCTGGAAATGACCTAAATATCCACCAATGGAATGGGTAAATTGTGGATATTCTCATTAAATGGCATACGACACATGGAGGCAGGGGGTTACTTCTACATGGACATGAATCAACCTCAAAGGTACAATGTTGGGGCATGTGGGTGGCTCAGTCGGTTGAGTGTCTGACTTTTGCTTTTGGCTCAGGTGATGGGGCTCAAGTCATGACCTCATGATTCGTGGGCTGGAGCCCTACATCAGGCTCCATGCTTGGAGTGTGGAGCCTGCTTGAGATACTCTCTCTCCTTGTTTCTCTGCCGTTCCCCCACTCATTCTATCTCTCCCTCAAAATAGATAAGTGAACTCAAAACAAAAACAAAAACAAAAATGACACAATTTTGAGTGATAGAAGCCAGACACAAAAAAGACAAACTGTATGATTCCATTTATGGGAAGTTTCATAAGAAGCAAGTCCAAATTAGGGTGGCAGATCAGGTCCATAGACAGCAAGGGGCACGAGGGAGTCTTTTGGGGGAACTGAAAATGTTTTCTGTTTTGCTCTGGGTGGTGGTTCCATGGGAGTGTTCATAGGTAGAAATCCATCCCTCTACATGGGTGGGGCATGTGTGCTTCACTGCATAAAGGTCATTCTTCCATAAAGGAGGACCATGACAATAGCAGGATTTTGCAGGGTGCTTTGGGAGGCTGAGCTGAAACTTTATCTTTTCGGCAGGGACAGGGGATTAGAGTGGGACAAATGAGGCTGAGTAAGTGCAGGGCTGGACCTTATGTTGGTTTCAGACTTTGATACTTTGTTCATCATGGGTTTGGGGGATTTTGATTTCCTACATACTGTCTTATTAGTTATCTTGATATATATTCAAAAATTGTAAGCAAAATGTTATACACTGAATCCAGTAACACATATCATACATCATGACCAAGATAAGATTAGCTTGTAAATGCATGTTTACTATATTGGAAAATCTAATAATTAACATTAACAGGAGAAATAGGTGGAAAAACTAAGAAAACACAGAAGTGAAAAAACTGGAAATCATATTTGTAATGCAATATAAATTAATAATATAAACCATAAAAACTGATCACAAAAGAGAGAAAATTCAATCAGGTAAATTATCTTAGTTGCCAAAGACCTATATATTATGTTCACCTTCATCAAGCATTCACTTACACAGTCTTAAGATATATTTATGGGGGAAATTGGCTAAACATTTAATGATTAGAAACATCATTGCTACATAAACTCTTCCAGGGTGTGCGTGTGAATGTATTTTTTAAAATGTAAGTTATTTTGGGGGCACCTGGGTGGCTCAGTGGGTAAGCGTCCGCCTTCGACTCAGGTCATGATCTCATGGTTCGTGGGCTTGAGCCCCACATCGGTCTCTGTGCTCACAGCTCAGAGCCTGGTGCCTGCTTTGGATTCTGTGCCTCCGTCTCTCTCCACTCCTCCCCGGCTTGCACTCTGTCTCTCTCTCTCTTAATAAGTTATTTTTATAAATCCAGCAAAAGAAATTATATCAAAATTTGATATACTCCCTAAATTTACAGTCTGATATTGATAAAAAAATCAAATTAAAATATTAACATTCAGAATTAGCAACACAGCAAAAGAATTATACACCACAACTAAATGAATTTCATAACAGCAATGTAATAAGTATTCAATATAAGGAAATACATTAATATAACTTGTCATTTTAATATGTCAAAGGAGAAAATCATGTAATTATTTCCTCATTTCATCGTGAATGATGAAAATACATTTGAAAACAATTTAACATCTACTCCTGGTAAAAATTAAATCTAATTAAAGTAGAAGCAGATAAATATAGATAAACAGAGAACTTAAATGTATCATAATAATGTCTATTTGAAAATGTTTAATGCATTTCTATTGAATTCAGCAATGAGACAATGATACCCACTCTCATCACTTAGAATTAAAATTGATCTCAGGGAGGTTATTAAGGAAATGCAAACAGATAAAAAGAAGTGAATAAAATGGGAAGAAGATACATGAATTATCTTTATTGGCATACGGTATGGAAAATCCAAGAAAACCAACTGAAAAAAATAGTAAAAGTAGTTAAAACATTTTCTAAGGCTTATCCTTCCTTTGCAGGAAAAAGTCACACAATGGCTACAGAAATTATATAAATCTAGAAATAAAATGATAAGAAATGAGTAAGCTTTGTATGAAGAAAACTTTCAAATGCCATTTAAGGTTATAAATAAGTCCTTATATTGTACAGATGTCAAATTTAACTATGTAAAGTTAATGTGATCCCAAGTGTTTTCTTTTCCTGAAGGCATGTATGATGAAAACCATGCTCATTAAAAAGTTAAGGTTTTCAATAAATGTATTAACAAAAAATGTAGTAAGAGGAAGAGTAGCAGGTGAAATTAGTCATAGTACCTATTAAAGCAGATTAAAAATTTAAACAAGAGTGATTAAGCAATGTGTATTAGTGTATGAATATGTAAACATATCACAGTTACAAAATAGGGGAGCCAGAAATGGACTTAGATATATGTACAAGATGTTAATATCTGGTAGAGGTAGTATGGCACATCAGTGGGAAAGAGGAGGATTAATTTAAAAAATGATTGGTACTTATTTCTATTCAAAAAATATAAATTTTGATCCCTATTGACTCATATTAAAAGAAATTAAAGATGGGTTAAATCACAAAACAAACCCCCATATTATCATAAGAAAATGTGAGTGCATTTAAAATAATCTTCACTTCATAAAGCTATAAAGGAAAAAAATATATTTGAAATTTAACTTCACCAAAAAATCAAATATTTCTGGACACATACCAAATAATAAAACCAAGGAAAACAACAGAAACACTTTCACTACCCACATCTGCAAAAGGATTATTTTTCGTAAGATATAAAGAGGTCCCACAGATTTGTTAGAAAAATAATATCCAATAAGAATTTGGACAAATATAAACAAATAGTTCAGAGTGAGGAAATAAAAATGAATCTTCAATATGACGTGCAATATTTTTTGTGGTAAAAATAATGCAGATTAAAACTATGATATACCATTTTCTATTGAAACATATTTTTCATTGGCAAGGGTATAAGATAAAAGACAATCTCGCATGCTTTGAGAGGACTGTGTATTACTGGGAACTGCTGTAACAAATTACCAGAACGTTGGCGAGTTAAAGCAACAGAAATTTTATTCTCTCACCTTCTTGGAAGCTAGAAGTCAAACGTTAATTTCATGGAGCTGAAATCAAGGTCGTACTCCCTCTGGAGGATCTAGAGGAGAATCATTTCCTCCTCTCTTCAGTTTCTGGTGGCTCCTGTTTTTTTCTGGACTGGTGGCCTCCTCTTTTGTGTGCATTTGATCTCCTTTAGCCATGGACAAATTGATGGCATTTAGGGTCCTCTCAGATATTCCAGGATAATCTCATCTCAAAGTCCTTAATCACACCTGCAAAGACCCTTCCTTCAAATCACAGTCACACGTTTGGGGATAATATGAGGAAGTATCTTTGGGAGCTATTATGGGACCACCAGAATTCTAACTGGAAAATCAACTCTGCAGAGCAACATCTAAATAAATTAAAATCTTTCAGTTTTGATGATAATTCAACTCTTCACAAAAAGAAGAATATGGTTTTATTATATCATAATACATTAAGTTAAAAACCAAGAAAACAGTTTATCAATATAGGATTGAGATAAATAATAGTATATCCTAGCCTCTCTGTCGGTTGTATTTGTTGTAAATACGTTCCAGTTTTTTTCACTCACTCTGTGGTGTCTTTATGAACAGGAGCTTTTAGTTGTTCTTAACTGTAATGTAGTCAAATTTATCAATCAACCTTTGAGTTGCTCTTTTTGTATCTTATTTAAGAAATACTTAATTTTAATATCTTAAAGATATCCTGCTATATTTTCTTCTAAGAATTTTAAAGTTTCACTTTGAAATTTAAATCATTTTTTGTCTTAGTTACCTTTTTAAATTTAAATTTTATTTTATTATTTTATTTTATTTTTTGAATTTACATCCAAGTTAGTATGTAGTGCAACAATGATTTCAGGAGTAGATTCCTTAATGCCCCTTACCCATTTAGCCCATCTCTCCTCTCACAAACCTTCTAGTAACCCTCTGTTTGTTCTCCATATTTAAGAGTCTCATGTTTTGTCCCCCTCCCTGTTTTTGTATTATTTTTGCTTCCCTTCCCTTGTGTTCATCCGTTCTGTGTGTTAAGTCTTCATATGAGTGAAGTGATATGATATTTGTCTTTCTTTGACTAATTTCCCTTAACACAATACCCTCTAGTCCCATCCACATAGTTGCAAATGGCAAGATTTCATTCTTTTTTGATTGCTGAGTAATACTCCATTGCATATGTATACCACGTCTTCTTTATCCATTCATTTAATTCACTTGGAATTCATGTAAAGTGTGTAGTGAAAGTTGACATGTGGTCTATCACATATATTACATTTCTCATTTGTACATGGGGCTGTTTCTAAGATCTCTCTATTCTTCTTTTTTTTTTTAATTCCTTTATTCCAGTATGTAACTACATACTATCTTAATGACATTTGCTTCTTTACGAGTCTTGAAAAATAGTGGGACACACACTCTGACATAACTTTAGTTATTCAAGAATGTCTTAGCTTTTCCTATCCTTTTAGTCTATTGTACGAATTCTAGATTCAGTTTGTCATATTTCATGAAAAAGCTACTTTGGGAAAAATTGACATTCTTATATGTCCATTAACATGATATGTCTTTAAAAATATTTGGTTCTTATAAAATAACTTGAATAATGTTTTTAAATTTTTTTATATAAAGACCATAGTCATCCTTTAAATGTTTGGTAGAACTATTCCTGGAAAGCCATACAGCCCTGGACTCTTGTTTGTAGGGGAATTTTTGATTATAGATTCAATTTCTTTGCTGATTAGGGGTCTATTCAAATTTTCTATTTCTTCCTGTGTCAGTTTTGGTAGTTTATATGTTTCTAGGAATTTTTCCATGTCTTCCAGATTGCCCAATTTGTTGGCATATAATTGCTCATAATATTCTCTTATTATTGTTTGTATTTCTGTGGTGTTTGTTGTGATCTCTTCTTTCATTCATGATTTTATTTATTTGGATCCTTTCCTTTTCCTTCTGGCTAAGAGTTTATCAATTTTGTTAATTCTTTCAAAGAACAAGCTCTTGCTTTCATTGATCTCTTCTACTATTATTTTGATTTTGATATCATTTATCTCTGCTCTGATTTTTATTATTTCCATTCTTCTGCTGTTTTTTTTTTTTACTTTATTTGCTGTTCTTTTTCCAGCTCCTTTAGGTGTAAGGTTAGGCTGTATATTTGAGACATTTCTTCCTTCTTTGGGAAGGCATGGATTGCCATTTATTTCCCTCTTATGACTTCCCTTGCTGCATCTACCATTTAAAGAAAAGTTGATACCTATCCTTTTGAAGCTGCTCCAAAAAATAGAAATGGAAGGAAAACTTCCAAATTCATTCTATGAGGTCAGCATTACCTTGATTCCAAAACCGGGCAAAGACCCCACTAAAGAACTACAGTCCAGTTTCCCAGTAGAACAAGGATGCAAAAATTCTCAACAAGATACTAGCCAACCAAATCCAACAATACATTAGAAGAATTACTCACAACTATCAAGTGGGATTTATTCCTGGGATGCAAGTCTGGTTCAATATCCACAAATCAATCAATGTGATACATAACATTAATAAAAGAAAGGATAAGAATCACATGATCCTCTCAATAAATGCAGAACAAGCATTTGACAAAATACAGCATTCTTTCTTGATAAAAACCCTTAAGAAAGTAGGGATAGAAGAAACATACCTCAAGATCATAAAGGTCATATACAAAAGATTCATAGCTAATATTATCCTCAATGGGGAAAAACTGAGAGCTTTCCCCTTAAGGTCAGGAGCATGACAGGAATGTCCACTCTCATCATTGTTATTCAACATAGTGTTGGAAGTACTAGCCTGAGCAATCAGAAAACAAAAAGAAACAAATAGCATCCAAATCAGCAAGAGGAAGTCAAACTTTCATTCTTTGCAGACAACATGATACTCCATATGGAAAACCCAAGAAGACCACTAAAAGATGGCTAGAACTGATACACAAATTCAGCAAAGTTGCAGGATATAAAATCAATGTACAGAAGTTGGTAGCATTTCTATATACCAATAATGAAGCAGCAGAAAGAGAAATCAAGGAATCAATCCCATTTACAATTGTACCAAAAACCATAAAATATCTAAGAATAAACCTAACCAAAGAGGTGAAAAGTCTATACACTGAAAACTATAGAAAACTTATGAAAGAAATTGAAGAAGACACATACACACACACAAATGAAAAATATTTCATGCTCGTGGATTGGAAGAAAAAAACATTGTTAAAATGTCACTACTACCCAAAGCAATCTACATATTCAATGCAATCCCTATCAAAATAACACCAGCATTTTTCACAGGGCTAGGACCAATAACCCTAAAATTTGTACGGAACCACAAAAAACCCTGAATAGCCAAAGCAATACAGAAAAGGAAAACCAAAGCTGGAGGCATCACAGTTCCGGATTTCAAGATGTACTACAAAGCTATAATCATCAAGACAGTATGGTACTGGCACAAAAACAGACACTTAGATCAACAGAACAGAATAGAGAACCCAGAAATGGACCCACAAACGTATGGCCAACTAATCTTTGAGAAAGCAGGAAATAATATCCAATGGAAAAAGAAACAATCTCTCCAGTGAATGGTGTTGGGGAAACTGGACAGCAACATGCAGAAAATGAACCTGGATCACTTTCTTACATCATACACAAAAATAAACTCAAAATAGATGAAAGACCTAATCTTAAGAAAGAAAACGATCAAAATCCTAGAGGAGAAAGCAGGCAACAGCCTCTTTGACCTTGCCTGCAGCAACTTATTCAGAGGCAAGGGAAACAAAAACGAAACGAATTATTAGGACCTCATCAAGGTAAAAAACTTGTCCACAGTGAAGGAAACAACCAAGAAAACTAAAAGGCAACCATCAAGATAAAAACGTCTGCACAGTGAAGGAAACAGTCAACAAAACTAAAATGCAACCAATGGAATGGGAGAAGATATTTGCAATTGATGTATCTGATAAAGAATTAGTATCCAAAACCTATAAGGAACGTACCAAACTCAATGCCCAAAAAACAATCCAGTGAAGAAATGGGCAGAAGACACGAACAGACCCTTTTCCAAAGAAGTCAACCAGATGGCTAACAGACACATGAAAAGATGCTCAACATCACTCCATCATCAGGAAAATACAAATCAAAACCACAATGAGATACCACCTCACACCTGTCAGAATGGCTAAAATTAACGCCTCAGGAAACAGATGTTGGCAAGGATGTGGAAAAAGGAGAACCCTTTGCACTGCTGGTGGGAATGAAAACTGGTACAGCTCTCTAGAAAACAGTATGGAGTTTCCTCAAAAAATTAAAAATAGAACTACTCCACGTGTGGGCAATTGCACTAGCAAATTGGTACTTATCCAAAGGATACAAAAATGTTGATTCAAAGGGGGCACATGCACCCCAATGTTTATAGCAGCACCATCAACAATAGCCAAATTATGGAAAGAGCCCAAGTGTCCATCGACTGACGAATGGATAAAGAAGATGTAGTATATATATATATATACAATGGAATATTACTTGGTGATTAAGAAGAATGAAATCTTGCCATTTGCAACAACATAGATGGAAGTAGAATGTATTACACTAAGCGAAATAAGTCAGAGAAAGATAAATATCGTATGATTTCACTCATATGTGGAATGTAAGAAACAAAACAGATGAACATAGGGGAAGGAAGGAAAAATAAGATAAAAACAGATGGAGGCAAACCGTAAGATACTCTTAAATACAGAGAACAAACTGAGGGATGCTGGAGGGGTGTTAGGTAGGGGATGGGCTAAATGCATGATGGGCACTAAGGAGGGCACTTGTTGGAATGCACTGGGTATTACATGTAAGTGATGAATCACTAAATTCTACTCCTGAAACCATTGTTACACTATATATTAACTAAACTGGATTTAAATAAAATTTTTAAAAAGTGACCACAATCATCCTTTATTAACTATAATTTTTATTATTAATCTTTGAAAAATTAATTTTCTGTTTGTTTCCAGTATCTAAAATGCACATGACATTTTAATGTTGATTTTACATTTGGCAATGCTGTTAACCTTTGCTAGAGATTCTAATCATTTTTATCTAAGTGGTTGGATGGTGGTTTTTACATAGATAATTATGTCATGTGTGAATAATGGAATTTTCTTTTTTTCTATGCCTTATGCATATTGTTTCACTTTTAAATTTACTGTGTGAACCAGAATTTGCAAAACATTGCAGAATAGAATTGGGAAGTCTTAATATTCATATAAAAACTATACATATAATCAGATACAGTTCAATGAGTTTTGACAAGCATCATAGTTATATAAATTCCACAACTATATAAAAATATATAGAATATTTCTGTTACCCCATAAAGTTGCCCAAACCTCTCTCTCATCTCTAAGCAAGCTTTAATCTGATTCTGTCTAGTGGTCCGGTATAACATGTAAATAGAATCATAAAATATGTAGCTTTCAAGTATTTTTTTAAAGATCAGCCTAATGGGTTTTAAATCCTCCATATTGTGGCATGAATTAGAAAAAATTCACCTGGGGCGCCTGGGTGGCTCAGTCGGTTAAGTGTCCGACTTTGGCTCAGGTCATGATCACACGGTTTGTGAGTTTGAGCCCCGCATCACGCTCTGAGCTGTCAGCACAGAGCCTGGAGCCTGCTTTGGATTCTGTGTCTCCCTCTCTCTCTGCCCCTCCCCTGCTCATGCTCTGTCTCTCTCTGTCTCAAAGATAAATAAAAACATTTAAAAAATTAAAAAAAAAAAGAAAAAAATCACCTTTCATACAATCCAGAAAACTCATATCTAGGTATTTAATCCAAGAGAAAGAAAAATATATATTCACACAAATATCATAGGAAAATTTTCCTAGCATCTTTATTCTATTGCCCTAAAATGAAAACAAAACAAAACAAAAAACAAAGTACTTACCAATTCCTGAATGAATTAACCTATTTTAGGCCATCCACAGAAGGAGATACAGCTCAGCAGTGAAAAATGAACTACTGAGTAAAACTTTAGTGAAGGTCATTGTTGAAAGGTTTGGGTCAATATATTATTTGAGGTTTAAAATGGTAAGAATGAGGGACACCTGGAACTCACAAATACTGCTGGTGGAGATGTAAATTGGTACAACCACTTTGGAAAAATGTTTGATAGTGTCCAAAAAACCCAAATACAAGCATACCCTCGACCCAGCAGTTCCAGTCTGAGCCATGTTTATAGCAGGGCTGTTGATATTAGTCTCAAACTGAAAACTATACTCAGCGTCTATCACAAGCTAAAACAAAATTAAGTAGGAGTATCCTCACAATGAAATGCTTTAGCAATGAGAGAAATGCTTTAGCAATGAGAATGAGTGAAATAAAACTACTTATAACTGTGCTGTCTCCTTCCAGCACCAACAGCCAATACTCCAATTCTCCAGCTCTGAGTGTTCAACTGATTTCTGACTCTCATTATCTAGAGTTGCTACAGACCCACCCCACAGATTAAGGGGTCAGTTCCACAAGATGGCCCCAACTCAGATGCCAATTGCAAGTCCCGGGCAACCTGTACTTCTGACTGACTGGCTATAAATTTGGGGTTCCCATAAACCCCTCTTCAGATTTGATAATTCACTAGAATGACCCACAGAACTCTGGACAGTCTTTTACTTACTATTACCTGTTTATTATAAATGGAAACATACGTTCTCCAGGACTTTGGTGCAGGCTGGTATACATGTCCATTAGACAATGCTTCTTAATTATGTTGACTAAATCTTGAGTATTCTTACTGATTTTTAAATTATAGACAGGTGTGTTAAACTCCTCAATGATGGTGATGATTTTATCAATGTCTCTTTGTAGTTCTGACCATCCCCATCCTTGCTTTATATATTTTGAATGTATGTTATTAAACAAGTAAAATTTAAATTTGTATATTATCCTAATGATTTGAAAATTTTGTCAAGATATAATGCCGTCTAAGCACTAATAATACCATTTGGGCAAATTCTACTTTGTATTGATATAGTCTTAGTAATAGTGTCTCCAGTTAATGGCATATAAATGGATATTTTAATTTTGATGTAGTTAATAATCTCTATTTCAACTGGTGAGTTATCTCTGTTTGCTGTGATTACATCTATACTTCTATTTATTTATAAGACCTTACATTAGGATTTCCAGTTTTCTCACTTTTGTGTGTTTCCTTATTTTTTTCTCCTTGTCTGTCTCCTTTAAAAAAAGTTACTCCTTGGGGCGCCTGGGTAGCTCAGTCCGTTAAGCGTCCGACTTCGGCTCAGGTCACGATCTCGCGGTCCGCGGGTTTGAGCCCCGCGGCGGGCTCTGGGCTGATGGCTCAGAGCCTGAAGCCTGCTTCCGATTCTGTGTTTCCCTCTCTCTCTGCCCCTCCCCTGTTCATGCTGTGTCTCTCTCTGTCTGAAAAATAAATAAACGTTAAAAAAAAAATTAAAAAAAAATTAAAAAAATAAAAAAAGTTACTCCTTTATTCAATTTGAACATTTTACTAGTATGGAAGTCAAAAGCTTTATATTTATATTCTTAGGTTACCCAGAAATTTAGCCCTAAGGATTAGGGCTAGTCTGTATCTTACCCTCTTCTCCCCAAACACAGGGATACTAGAATACTTGGAGGGATCAATCCCTGCCCACTTTAATATGGTGTTTTGTCCAGTATTCTAGTCTTTGTTTAACCTTAAAACCCATACATTGGAAATTATCTTTAATGTTTTGTATATTTAATGTAGTTTGATTTACTTATATGAACCCCACCTCCCTCCATTTTCTCCTTGCATTCAGACTTTGATTTCTAGGTTATTTTCAACCTTCCAGAGATACACATTTTAAAATGAAGCACTATTGATTGGGTCACGTGGGCAGCTCAGTCAGTTAAGTGGGGGACTTCAGCTCAGGTCATGTTCTCACAGTTCATGAGTTCAAGGCCGACATCGGGCTCTGTGCTGACAGCTCCAAGCTTGCTTATGGTTCTCTCTTTCTCTCTGCTCCTCCCCCACTCTCTCTCTCTCTCAAAAATAAATAAACATTTAAAAATTAAAATGAGGCACTACTGGTAGCTATCTCTTTCGACTTTCATCTCATCTTTTTCTGATAATGTTTCTATCTCACCTTTGTCTTAAAAGATGGTTTTGCTATTATATTATTCCTGCATGCTAAAAGATGTTTATACCTATGTCTGTATGTGGATACCTGTGCCAAGTCTGCCTGGTGTTAATGTCTATAGCCTTATCATAATTCCCGATATCTGGTAGTGCAACTCCAACCACCTGGCGGGATAAGTACAGTCACATGAGTATTGATTTTGTATTAAATAATTATAATTAATAACTTTTACGATTTCAAACTCAAATTCCAGAAATTTATTAATAGATTCCTTTGGGGTTATTTAAATAGAAAAACATGCCATCCAAGAATAATGCTAGTTTTGTTTCTTCTTTCCACTTTTGTATACATTTTTCCCTTCTCTAAGGGCACACTAGGATCTCTAAGGCAATCACAGTAGTCTGCTCAGACTGCTGTAATGGGACGCAACAACAGAAATGTATTTGGGGACAGTGCTGGAGGCTGGATGTCCAAGATCAAGGTGCCATCAGGGGTGGTTTCTCTGAAGGCCTCTCTCCTTGGCTTACAGACATATTCTTACTGTGCCCTCACACAGCCTTCCCTCTGTGCGAATTCCTGGTATTTGTCTTTCTTTCTATAAAGTCACCAGCCCTATTGGATTAGGGGCCCACCTTTGTGACTTCATGTGACCTTTATTACCCCCTTAAAGGCTTGATCTCCAAATATAGTCACATTAGGGTTTAAGGCTTCAACATAGGAATGTTGCAGGGAACATAATTATGCCCATAACAGCAATGTTGAATACAAGTGTGATGGTAGACATCCTTGTCTTGTTCCTAATTTTAATAGGAGTGGTTTCATTATTTTATTATTAAATATAATGCTTGCTGTAGGTATTTTGTAGCAAACTCTAATCAGGTTTAAGGATTTACCTTTTTTTTTCATCATTTAATAAGCATTTTTTTTCTTCTTTCCAGAAGTAACTGTTGACTTTCATTAAATGCTTTTCTGTCACTAGTATAATGTTGGTGTGCACACTTAGACGCACTCATTGTTTATACAGGCCTTCATTTAGTGGGGCTTTGATGGACTATTGTAGAATCTTTAGGGCATGGATTTGTGGGACTCACACTCTGCACTTTCAGCAGGTGTTTCTGCCTTCAGGGGTTCCCTTAGGGAGCTTATATTTCTTAGGAATGATTGCCAGTCTTATTCTTTTTGTTGTTTGCTGTGAGCTCCAGTTTCAGAGAGGGTAACTAGCAATGGCAGCTGGGTTGGGAGAGCAGGACTCTGGCCTTCTACTTTTCGTGCAGTAGAGAGACAAGGGCCTAAACCTGGGGCTCTGATAACATGGCAGGTGGTTGAAGGGACACAGTGTCTTCCTTCTGGTGCACCTTCAACTACATGGAGGTAAAAAAATTACTGAGCAAACTGAGCTTGAAAGTATGAAAAACAGAAGAAAACTAGTCTTTCCCCATTGCCTTTCAATTCCCAACTTTGGGATCATTTTTTTTCCCAGCCTCACACATGAAACCTTGGACAAAACTCCAAACTTTGGGTTACTATCAGGTAACAAAATTCTCTTCTGTATGTTTAGCCTAAGAACAGTCCCTTCTCAGTAATGAAAACATCCATCCCCTGTAATAATTAAAGCCCTAAATGTCTTCTAAATTTCAGTTTTGTCTGCACTCCAACCAATGCACACCTGCTTCACACAAAGAAGCCTGCAATAGGGACCAGGAGGTGGCCAACTTCCTTCTCTGTTGGATTTTCTGTAACCCTTTTCCCTAGTTTGCTGACTTCTTGGTTTCTAGGAGAGGTGTGGAAAGGGAGAAGAGGTGAAGGGGTAGGGGCAATTTTCCTTACTGGCAATGTTATAATATGGTATCAGGAGCAGAAGTATCATTGCTAGCTCACATGATGCTTTGGGTGGTCTTCTCGGCATGACTTCCCTGGTAACCATGTAATTGCTCTGCGCTCAGCTTCTACACTCTGTAGTGCACGGTCTCTTTCTTCTCAGGTTGCTTCAACCCTGGCTGGAAGCCCTGCTGTGCTGGATCCTTTCCACGATGGCCCCCCAGGCAGGCTCCTTCCCAGGTGGCAGGCTTTTCTTGATCCAGAAGAAAATGCAGGCTTTCATGTCTCCCCCAATCACACCCTTCATTCAATCAGTTGCAGCAGAAACATTTTGCCTTTAGTCTTTTCAAGGATGGGTCATCTCTGGTTCTTATGCTCTCTCAAGCCCTGGGGCAGTGGCTCCGAAATTTTGCTGCACTGTGAAACCACCCAGGATCTTTAAAAACACCAGTATCTAGCTCCCACTTTCAGACATTTCAGTTAATTTGTATGGAGTACAGCCCAGGCATGGAAATGTTTAAAAGATCCCCAGTGATAATATGAAGCAAAGGTTACATCCATTGCTTTGGGGCATGAATGTAATATATTAGAGTGGTCATCTTGCTATCCCTTTACTGGTATAAAGATCATGCAGTGGTTCTTGCCACAGTTATGAAAATTTGTCTTGTCTCCACTTCTCTGAATTGACCGTGTGTCTATCCCCCTTTGGACTGTGGAAATACTGAGCACCTATCATCTTGTTCTAAAACCTAGGAACTGTATTAAATCTGAGCCCAGAAAAATAACATTTTAACATCCAGATGTTTGAAAGACACTCCTGAAATCATGAGTATGAGGAAATATAGTCAGCTATTATGTAGTTTTTGCATATGTATAATCACAAGAACAAGCTAGAGAAGTATGTTGCTACCTGTAAAAATAATAGAAATAATTTTGATCCTGTTCTTATGAAATATCACATGATTTTGAATGCTTATTTTTTAACTCCCATCCAGAGATGTATTTATTTTTGCCTGTATTCAGATTTTGAATATTTTTGAAGAGAAATAAAATATGTTAATTTCTTCAGCTAGCTTGTTGAAGATTCTTTAGAAATTCTGACTCAGCGTGCTAAGAACAGGGTGCTGAATTAACATTGTCAGCTGGGCAGTAGCATACTGAGAACTATAGTTCTGATTGGAGAAGCTGCAGTAAGTGAGCAAATGAGCTCAAATGAATGGCTTAAATATTGTTTGTGGTTTGCAAATTAGATATACACAGGCAAGAAAAATGTTTCTATACTTTCCTTCCACAATTATGTTCAGTTTGTTACAATATTTCCCTTAAATAAGAGGATTGGGACTCTCAAACCTGGTTTCTGATTTTGGCAAAATAAATTTGCAAATAACCTTGATTCTGGGGCATACAATTCCAAATCAAAGCTATTTACAGTGTAATTTCAAAGACTGCAATCCAAAATCAGGGCTATTTAGAATTTCATCATCCCAAAATGTAAAAAAAAAAAAAAAAAAAATCAAAATGAGTTTTCTTTTTCTTTTTGGAAACTTTTCTTTTAATTACAAATTCCTCAATCTTTTTAGATAGTAAAAGCATAGAAAGAAAAATTTTATTAAGAGAGGAACTGTATCAGTCAGGGCCCTAGAAAAAGCAGATGGCATCCTCGTTGGGTAGTTTGAGATGAGTTTAATAAAGAAACTTGTTACAAATGCATGTACAAGGCAGAGGCTGGTGCTGTGCCTGGGAGAATTCCTGGGACTAATGGGGCAAACACAGGAAGAGTTAACGGGAATCATAATAATGGAGGACTGTGTGGAAGGTCCCATCACCTTGGGGAAAGTGGGTTGCCAGGCCATGCAACCCCGTGCGAGGAAACCAGGGTAATAAATGTCCACCTCACTCTCTGCCCCTCCTGATTTCATTAGATTCTCCCTGCTGTCTGGACTCAACTGGGAGCCAAAAGTTCAATCGTTATTGGTCATCTTTCTAGGGCAAACAGCAAGCAGGGGTAAGGGAAGACAGAGGAAGTGTCTGGAGAGGCAAATAGAAGATATATGTTCATTCCTTTGGTCCCTTAGTCTTGTTCTCAACATAAGGAACACAGAAAATCCCAACTGCTAACATAGTATCATGGGGAAATACCTACACATGCATACTCCTACCTAAAGTCTGAAACAGTTGCAACCAGGCATCTGTATATAAGGGAGCAGAGAATAAACAGTGAAGAGATAAACAGTAAATACAAAAAAAGAAAGTTGCTATGGACCCGGATTATAAAACTCATCACAACCTTGTGTTGGTATCACTGCTGTCTTCTTCCCCTACCTAGTCTATATTCTCTTTATCCTCTTTTAGCATCTCCACTAGAGAGGGTTCTTTGCCTGGTAGAATGACCCAGATCTTCAGTCAGTTGAGATCTTAGAGGTCTTATCTTTATTGGATGGCAACAGTTCCCTGGTGATAAGGAACCTGCTCCTTCAAGAACCTCTTTGCTCTCATAGTATAGTACCAGCCCCAGTGAGATCAACTACATATGATCACAGAGTTACCCCTTTGTCCGTCTGTTGGTTTGGTGGTATAAGGGATCCAAAACAGCCAAGGCTGAGTCTCAGGTTCTAATTCATGGAATCATAACCATGTTCCCCAGTAAAAACACCCCTTCCTTGGGCATAAGATCTCTAAATCCAATGAGGCTAAGATTGTGGGAACTGAAAGCAAACATT